>NC_138989.1:83898682-84617432 GCF_964341445.2 Mesoplodon mirus | reverse complement strand
TGGTGGAGGGAAAATGTCTGAGGGAGGAATTAAAAAGATACACATTGGTGTGTTTTGCTTTCTTCTAAGTGTTTTCATTGCGGGCTAGGTCATAAAAATTTTATTCCCTAGTTTTCCCAGAGTAAAGTTTCTCTCTCCTCTTAACCTTATGATAACACTAATATCAGATTTAATTGACAACTTTCCAGGAAGAGACTTTTGGTGACAGGGTGTTGTTTCTTCTCATTGATATAAAGCATGGAAAATTTCGAATACAGTCCATATACTTATGGCACATAGCATTCTGGTAGCACACATCTTAGAATATAAAGGGGAATATGAGTTAATGAACTCTCAAAACACTGGGTCTGGACAAAGAAGACAGACAGGGTAGCAATTATAAGTGTATCTATAGCAGTTGTGAAAACGTGTCTACAGGATGCTACAAGTCTGGTGGCCAGATGCTTCCGGTTCTCAGTATCCATTTGCCAGGCATCCCGCAGCTATTTTTATTGCCGCATTTGGCAATTTCCTCCCATCTTCTGAAGCTCTTTCCTCCCTGATTTCCATGACACTGGGCTCCCCTAGCCCTTTCTGACCCTTTCAGACACTCCCTCTGTCCTTTTTGCCTTATCCTTGTCTTCCTTCCACCCTGTAGACATTGGTGTTCTCTGTAGATGACTCATTTTGGTCCTTTAGACTCTTTCATTCATTCACAAGTCGACTTCAGGGTGCCTTAAGTACCCCACGTCTGACTGGTGTAAAGTGGAACTCACTCTTTGTTCTGTCCTTTCTCACTCAACCCAGATTTACTCCTTCTGGCAGAAGAAATTAATAGTGGCCCCTTCATCAAGCCGATCATTGAAATTGAAAATTTTGGCATCATCCTAGACTCTTCCTCCTCACTTGTCTCCCCTGAATTGATTATTACAAAGTTGTGCTACATTACATCCTGCATATTTCTGAGCACCATGCCCTCCTCTTCAACTTCACTGCTCTTGCCCAAGACCAGTTCTTCTCCTATTAGGCTGTTCCATCTGACACCCCTGCCGTTAATATATATTCATAATCATTGACATTTAAGTAATGTATGTTAAATATAAATTGACTCATCCAGCCACTCTTTCTGAAATTTTTATTATATCCTATTGTTTTTGAGTTAGATTCCAATGTTCTCAATGTGAGCTCTATGGAGTCTTTATCATCTGTCCCTATCCAATAGTAATTGTTATCTACTACTGTATAAAATATTATACCAAAGATCAGCAGATTAAAGCAACAGACCTGCTCCCAGCTTCTGTGGCAAGAATCTAGTCACAGCTCAGCGGGTGCCTCTGGCACCACAAAGTTGCAGTCAAGTTTCTACCAGCGTGGAGTCATCTTAAAGAGCTCAGATCCTCACCAGCTCTTGAGCAGATACCAATAGTTTCTGCCACTTTGGCCTCGTTAAGACTACTCACAAAATGACAGCTTTTTCTCTGAGAATTAAGGCTCTAAGAAAGAATGAGAAAGGGCAAGCAAGATGGAAGTCAGGGTATGTTTGGATCCCAACCTCAGGAATGACACACTGTCACTGTTGCCATATTCTACCTATTAGAGAAGAGTCACTAGGTCTAACCACCATAAAGAGGGAGGGGTGTCAAAAAGGCATTAACACCAGCAGGGTTATCTTAGAGGCTACCCATCACATTAACAGCCTGGCATAATCTCTTTTAACTCCCTCTATTCCCTGGCTTTTGTACATAGATATTTAAACATACTCCATCATTTTTCTTGAATCTGCTTTTGTACATACTCTTTCTTTTTTCTGAAACATTTTTCATTCCCTAGACAGATTGAGCAACATACATTTACACTTCAAATTCAGTGCAAGATCCTCTATAAGATCTTCCCTGAACTCTCATTGTATGTCTACTGCTCCTTTGTGGTCCTCTATTACTGTATGTGTTACACTATACTGAATTTTTTAGTTTATAAATTTTCCATTAGACTGTGAGTTCCTCGAAAATATGGGCTCTGTTACATTCAGTGCTCCTTGAATAAATATCAATAAATTATAAAATAAACTGAATAGTTTAATGGACCACCCTAGATACACTATCATTTTGATGGTTTTTTGTATCCAATTTATGTTGTATCATTGTAATATAGTCAATTCTATGAAAATAAGACATACACAAGTGAAAAGATAAATTCAGTAAATTATTACTACCTTTTATGTCTTGTGTTGATTATTGGGCAAAAAATACAGTGTAAATTATGGTCTCTTCAAGGAACTTAGCTTTATCATCTTTAGTTATGCCTGTTGGATGAGTCTCCGAATTTTTCAGCCTTATAACAACAATATTGATATCTACTTCAGAGAGCTGCTGTAAGCATTAATTTTAGTCCTCTTCTTAATATAATATTCTTCAGTATAATTTTAGATAATCAATCATTGTACTGTGAAGTATCCTATAAATCTTCTTCAACCCATTTTATTCTCTTCTGTTGAATGCAAAATTAAATGTGGTATGATTTTCAACAATTAAAGGAGTGTAAAAATGATAATATTATTTTCCCTGACACAATAAACAGATTTATTTGTTTGGCATAGTAGTGGTAAAAAAAAATGTGATTAAAGATAACATGATTTAACATAATAAAATACTTAAAAATGTAATAAACTGTAATTTAACTTACCACTTGGCTCAAAAATGACAAATAGTTTCTTAGTAATTTCTATTTAAAGTAATGATTTTAAAAGTTTTAGACATTTCAGAGACAAATAATTGAGTACAGAATCATTTATTTAGTGGTTTATTTATAGAGCAGAATGAAAATGATATCAATGATCTTGACATTGAAAAAGTAAAGTTATAAAGAGGAAAATATTGGGGTGGGCAGTGTTAGAAAGATGTAGTAAGTCATCGTATCTTTATTTGACACAGTGGGGAGACAAGAAATAACTAAAACTGAAAGTGACATGGAAGATTGTGCATCCAATTTAAAAACAAACATAGATGAGTGTAAAATAATAATAGTATCCACTGGGGGAAAGGAATGAGGGAAGGTAGAAATCATTTGAATGAGCCAAATGCTAATCTTTCAACGACAGCCATCAGTAGATACTGTATAAAGCTGAAAAGCAAGTGACGTTGTAAAGAATATGTAAAGTCATGGCAGTTACTACCCAGAACCACCAAACATCAAAAACAGTATACTTGGTAGCTCCCGCAGACAGAATTGAGGGTGCTCAAGAATAGAGCATATGGCCGTGTAGTCCATTCTCGATCTTTTAATTGTTTATACTGTGCTCTGATGAAATGAGTAAAGATAGCACCCCTCACTATCCAAAATTGACTGTCTCCATTATAATATTTCTTTCTACTCACTGGGGGTATAAAAAAGTCAGCCCTTTTTCTTGGAAGACACAAAAACAACGATTCTTAAAGATAAGCATTTCTATCTGTATATTATGACATCAGTTAAGAAAAAAAATCTGAGTGGATTGAAATCGATAAGTTACTTGAGCTTGTTTGCATATGTAAATTGCAGTTAATATCAATTGCACAGGGTACTGTAAAGATTAATTGCAATAATTTAAATAAACTGCCCTTACATAATAACCATTCACAAAACATTAGTTTTCTGATATTCTTGCTTCACTGATTGATTTTGAGAAGGTAAATTAGATCAGCTATGATGTGAGTGTGGTAAGGTTAGAAGATGTCAAGTCCATTGATAGCTGATAGTCATCAGCTATGTTATGATTAGGATGATGCACACTGCTAATCCTTATTTAATATAAAATTCCCTCAAAATTTGATAATAATTTTAACTAGGTCACCCTCACAGATATAATGTTCCTCTTTTTATTGTGTGTGTATATATATACATATATATATTTTTTTATTTTATTTTTTCCATTGACTAGCTTGAATTTTTTACAGTAGCTGATGTAGATCAGAGTTTGGTGAATTCTCCTTACCACAAATCAAATTGCATCTTTATCACTTTCACTGATGTGACACTCTTTAAGGGTGTTCGCATCTCTGTTAGGTGAATGAACAAAATGTTTTTCTGAATTTAGTAAAAATTAACTCCTTTGAGGCTATGAACCTCTTTTTAGCATATTTGCCAGAAAGCATTTAATTTGGCTAATACTTACATACTATATATTATTATATGGTACTCAAAAAATATACTTCTTTTGTGACTCTGTACACTTTTAACTACACAGCTTCATTCAGCCTTATCCCCACATTAAATTTCAGTTAAGATTTTATGTATTAATAAACAGGATCATTAGTATCTATTTTATCAGAGCATTGCCCAGAATACTTCCATGTAATGCAAGGAATCCAAATATATTCTTTATGTTAAAATGCATAATAAATATTCAATCCTTATTACTCAGTGTTAATTGTAGGGGTGAAAAGTAGTGTATGCCGTGGTTAAAGTTATTCAAATGAAGATATTACAGCACCTGTTAAATTTTATTATTTGTATTTCACACATACAAATATTTCAGTGCTGAAGCAATTAAGTGGTAGAGCTGGGCTATCATGTCTTTGTAGAAAGTTTTAGACATCTTAGTTGATCAAAACTGTATGAAAATAAAAACAGATAGACATAATCACTAACAACAATGCAAAACTTAATTTGATTGAATTTTATGGACTCATTATTATACACCTATGTCATGTAATAAATGGTGCAAATACAAATGTTTTCACCCCATTTGTGACTTATCTTTTCCTTCTTTTAACAGTGTATTTAAAAGAGTAAAAGACTTTAAATTAAGTCAATGTAGTTGTATTTATCTCCAAATATATTCAGCTTTTCAAGTGTAGGCATGGATGAAACAAATTTGGTTTTTACCAGATATGTGGTTTTGCCCCAGAGTAAGATGAGGGTAGGATAAGGCAGCAGGGTTGGTGGCACATACACATTGTAATGATTACAATGTTTGACCTTGAAATTGAAGGAGACTAAAGAGGAGCAAAAGTATATAGATGGGGGTGAGGGATGATCCAGAGGTGATAAGATAAGTGATTGTGGATTCTGGTTGGGGTGCAGGGTTTTGGAAATCAGAGTATTAGAAGGCATGAGCTGGAAAAATAGGAGGTTGTGGTTGGAAGGAGGGTATTTGAAATGATCGTTTTGATAGAGTGCTCAGTTTTTTTAAATGTTTTATTTATTTTTATTTTATGTATTTATTTTTGGCTGCGTTAGGTCTTTGTTGCTGCACGTGGGCTTTCTCTAGTTGCGGTGAGTGGGGGCTACTCTTTGTTGCAGTGCATGGGCTTCTCATTGCAGTGGCTTCTTTTGTTGTGGAGCACGGGCTCTAGGTGTGCAGGCTTCAGTAGTTGTGGCACACGGGCTCAGTAGTTGTGGCATGTGGGCTCTAGAGTGCAGGCTCAGTAGTTGTGGCGCACGGGCTTAGTTGCTCCACGGCATGTGGGATCTTCCCGGACTAGGGCTCGAACCCGTGTCCCCTGCACTGGCAGGCAGATTCTTAACCACTGTGCCACCAAGGAAGCCCGAGTGTTCAGTTTTTAATGATGACAAATTCCAGGGAATGACCCTGGAATCAGCGACTGAAGAAGAGAAGGTCAAATAACTGAGGTGTCAGGACATGGGAGGCACCACGTATGTGGAAATTAATTGACTTACTAACTCTGGGTTTATGGCCTCTTTTCCTGTTTTCCAGGAATTTTGGTGAGACTCAAGATTACTTTTTCCACTCTTGAGCTGGGTTGAAACATGCATAGATTGGTTAGAATTCACATTTCCCTGTATAACTATGTAAATTGCATTTGGTCCCATTGTCTGTTTACTAGGAAAACAACATAAAATTTTATTTTTACAGGAGTGAGGGCAAGATAATTTCACATTGTTCCAGGCGTTCATTAGGTGCAGTGAAGTCCTGTAGAGATGCAATCTTCTCCTTGATCTGCTCTGAGAAAGTGGAATCCAACATACTCAACGTGACCATGATTCCTTACACTGTTTTACTTATGAGGATTCCACCTCTAGTATGTTCCTTTTTTGAAGTTTCTGGGTGTTAAAGATTTTAGAAATATGGGGGATGAGGAGCATTTACATGGAAATTAGGATTTACTGTTATCTGGAGTACTTTTCCTTAATTGTGAAAGTGATCCTGAATGAAACATGTTAACATTTCAGGAGAAATTGGGACTATTTAGGTGAAGAAGATGGAAAGATGCTGCCAATGTCTAACCGTATGAAAGATTCAATTGCAAGGGTGCCATGTTTTTGCTGCACATTTGTTATTAAGTCCTGGAAAAAGAATGTTCCCAAACTGAAACCTTCCAGGAAGCTTTCTTTCCTTGACACTTAGGATGGAGTTTGCAATGCCGAAATGACCAAAATTTAGCAGAGTTGCTGATATTAGGAAATAGACACCTTTAGTCTTCATTTTTGGTTGAATACATTGAATTTTGCTGACTGTATGTGGGCCGAACAATTAATTATATGAAAACAACTTTAAGAAAGCACTTAGAAATTCTATTTCTTAGTACTTTAGTCATATCAAAAATCCATCCCATATCATAGTTTTATTTTCTAAAAAGATACTTTTTTACATCTTTCAGTGGGATATTATGAGATACAATAAATGTAAGATTTATTATTTTCCTAGAACTTGGAAGAAATTCCAAGGTATTATTGCTAGTCTAAAAAATAACTTTTACTAAATTTGTTTTTGCTACGTTCATAACCTGTAGTAATAATTTATCAGGCTTGCTTGTGCTTTGTCAATTTTAATTAATGCAATTGTTTAATTTTCTGCTCTGTTGAAGTGGCAAAGTCTCAATATTATATATTCAGTTTGGGAAAATATATCTACTTTTCAGCATATTTTCTCCTGTTTGTTTTGTGTAAATTGGACCAAGAGCCTCTGAAATGCAAAACTTCTTAGCCCTATCCTTTTAATACTCCTGGAGAGATCCTCATATACTACATCTATGTATTTCCCTTGTCAAATATTATCTTTAAATGTGGTTATCATAAGAAAATAAGAGGAAATATCAATTGCTTTATGTTTTTATTAAAACCTGGTTATGAGTGAGGTTGTTTGTAATACAGACTCTCTATAATACGGGTCAAAATCAGACTTTATCACTTAAAATAACTGATTTCATTAAAACAATGGAAAGAAACAAACTGAAAATTTCACTGTACATATTTTCTTTTCAAGATTTTGTTAATGAGGTGTAATTAAACTTAGGAACATCAGAAAATGTTTCTCTAAATGTTACATGTTAGTTTTTGAAAGGATTTTTGGAATGTGCTCTATCATTTACACCTTGCCAAATTTGTTTTATTTTATAAATGCTTCATTTAAAGGTCAATTATAAATTTTAGTTGTCTGCCTCCTGTCTTAAATAAAATGAAGTAACAAATATCTAAACATGTTGCCAGTTTTTCTAAGAAGTTAATGTTCAAATTTAATACCAGTAATTCTTTATTTTCTAAAGTTAAATATATGTCCTTTTTTCATTTTTGTACATAAATCTGAAACTATCTGTCTTCCTTTTAAAAGGAAATTGTGTTTGTTCTAGATATTTTCATCAAGTCCAAAGGAATTCTACTTTGTGTTTATTAGAGTATAGATATATTTGGAAAAATCAAGAAATAATTTTTAACGAGGCCAAAATTTTATCTCTAAAAGACAACAACTCGTACTTGGTATATGTCACAGGTATGTCCCAAGTATTAATCACACAGGACCTAAAATGGAAGCTAAAACACATCAACATCCATCACTAACATACCAATTCTTGACAATGAATTTATCTAAATTGTATTTGAAGCTAAAAGTATTTAAATAATACCATTCAACATAGTAATATTTGTGAAAGTTAATACATGATGTAAAAGATGAGTTTTTAATTTTAATTTTTCTAAACTGTTAATCTCACATTTCAAAATTAACTTCCTGGGATTTATTAAAGAAAACAACATTAATTATGCCCTTTGTGGTTTTAAACACTGATCATCATCCCCTAAAGGAGTCTGAAAAAAATTTTCATTTACTTAGTCATTTTTGTATTAGCAATCTTATATCATGTTTGGATCAGTTTGGTATTTATTCACTTTATAAAACTTGTCATATCATTTTCTGATGCTATTTATATACAGCATTTCAAATTCATTTATATCATAACTTTGTACATACCTTCCTAAAATATTTTCTATTTTACTTATAGCATCCTCCCTTACAATGTCCAAAACATTATCCTCAGTTGCATACTGAGTAGTTGCTTTAAAGAAAACATTATACAATGACATTCTTTTACTGAGTAACTGACAGCATGAAATTCTTATTTCAAATTTCATGGGTTTTTTATAGTATGTGTGGCTAAACTGTTAATTTTATGCATTTTAATGAAATTTTACATTTTTGTTAACTTGGTATTATAGAGAAAAGCTTTATTTCCTCTGTCAAATTAAGACTTTCCACTATCAGTCCCCTCTTATGAAATACTTACATACACACACACGTTTCATGTTTAAGCATTTATAAATGTTTAACTGTACAGTATGACACTGGTTCTGGGTGGACTCATATCTATCTTGAGAACAGTTCCTTTTTTCATTTTTCCCCCGAAAGAATATTCATTAAACCCACACCATGCAAAGAAATTCATTCTCCACAGATGACATCTGTTTGTGGATATATGTAAAGTTTCTGGGCTCTCTGTTATGTTCCATAGGTCCTACTTGTCTCTTTCTGCAGTGACCAAGTGTCAGCTACTGTGGCAAAGCCTCTGCACCTAGTTCTTCTTCAAGGACATTTAAGTTATCCTTGATTGCTCGCAATTCCATAAAATAATTTGCTAATATCTTGACAAGTATCTATTTTGGGATTTTGATTCACATTGCTGAACTTATAGAAACAATTTGGAAGAGAATTGATATCTGAACTTCATATCAGTCAAGGTTCAATAAAAGTGGCAGACATGCTATGATGGATACAAAATTAGGAATTTATTATAAGGATTAATGCCATGAAGGATACAAAATAAGGGATTTATTATAGGCATTAAACAAGATGCAGTGGTGGGAGCCGGAGGAGGGGTCTATGTGGGGAGTTTCTTCTGTATCTAATAGTGAGACTTAATTTGCATGGGGTCAGCCAGACTGACAACGGAGGAGGAAACCTAAAGTGGAGGCCAAACTGGATCCCATAAGGACAAGTGGAACCTGTTGATAAAACCTGGAACCTGTGTTGGTCTCTTGCAGTCTCCAACTCCAGGGTTATAAAGTGACCTGCGGGGAAAGCTGGCTTGCATTGCTATAGAGTTGCACACACCCTTGACCCCAAACTAGGAAATCCAAGGAGCTGAAGGGGCTGTGAGTCTGAGTGATGCTTCATGGCACAAATAAGCCACAGTATGCAGGAACTACTACAATGACTGGAGTCTTGCACGGATCTTTAGTAGATGGCTAGATATATAGGTAGGTAGATAGATAGATAGTTGACAGGCAGATAGATACATAGAGATGTACAATGACATCTTTAATTCTAACCCCTTGTATCTCATACAGCATATTTCCTGTTACCAATACTAACTGGAAACCATACATGGAAAGGAATTCTGAGAAGCAATGTGTCACCCAATACAACTTGATACATTACAATGCAACCACAATCATACATATTTCACCATCTATGAGCTTATATTTTCCTCTACTTATTTACTGAAACTTTAATTGTTCTTTGTAATGTGTTGTAATTTTCTGTGTAGAGATCTTGGGCATCATTTGTTAGATTTATTTCTGGCCACATGGTAATTGTAATGCTCTTGTAAATGGTATCTTTTTATTTCATGTTCTAAATTTTGTTGCTGATATATGGAAATACAACTGGTATTTGCATATGGATCTTGTACCTAATAATTTTGTAACTTTGTTTATTCTTATAATTTGCTGTACATGTTTTAGATGTTCTAGGTATAAGATGCTATAATTTCAAAGCAGTGAATAATCTTTATTCCTTTCCAATTCTCATAATGTTCATTTCTAAACATTTGTAAAGAATACAAATTTCTTTAGAAGTTTGTAGAAAAATAATTATTTGCCAAAAGATTTCTTCCTTTTTTGTTTGAAACAGTACTTCAAATTAATCTTAAAAAACTAGTCTTAAAGAGTTTAAATGTTATACCAGACCCAATGTACTACTTTCTTATATAGTCTATGTGCCACTAAAATATGTGAAAATGAGAGAAAAGCTTATTTTAAAATATTCATTTAATATATTTGTAATGTACAAAAATTAACACTAAAGAAAGAAAAGTAGTCTAAGTAATTTATTTTTCTTCCACACTGATTATTTCTCAATCTTAGCTTCTGAGACCTATCTGCAAGGATTCTGGGTTTTAACATTAAAAAATACACTTTTAAAAGATACATTAAGAAAGGTAAAAAAGGTAATAATAGAAAAAAGTTTCTTTCATTTAGCAATTTCCTAAAATGAGCTCTTACTCATTTTCACAAAGAGAGCAAGAGCTACCATAATCTGCTAAGATACACAGATAATGCGTTTTGATCTAAAATGGCATAAACTGAGTGGAACACTGAAAGGCTAAAGAAGAATAAAGAGCTTGAAAATGATGGTGGCGATAACTAAACTGATTAAGCAAGAAAGAACCACTGTAAGTATTTAATTGGACAGTTTTATCTGTAATCTACAGTTAGGATGGATTTGGAGATGGAGGAGAAGATTGAAGTTGGTTATCAATCTGTTTTTAAAGATTGAAGTCTATTAGGTAATACACATCTCTTTGTCAGGGAAATGAGATGTTTCTAATATAAGACAGGACAATCTCAGAAGTGATAGAAAACAGTGCTGTCAGACACATCAATGTAATGTCTCATTTATGTCTGTCATTAGATGGTTAAAATAGTTAAAACTCAGAGCATTAATTGTTGTTAAATATAACTCTACATTTCTTTGATCGTATTTCTTTAAATAAATGAAGGATAAAAGAAAATGTTATGCTGCCTGGGAGTGAAGAAAGAAAACTACAAATATCTTACTGACCATATGACTGAAAGAGATGAAACATAAGTGAAACTTGTTTAAGGTAACATTGTGTATTATAAACAATTCTGCTAAGAATATTGTTATTCACAATCCTTACTATAAACTACTATATTCAAACTATTTTGCTAAGGTATATTGTAAGGTTTCTTTAACCTTATTCTTTATTTCCCACTTCAAAATATTTAAGGAAAAAAATATGTTGCCAATGAAAGTTTTCATGAATGGGATTTATTATTTAAAATTTCATATATTCTTGATGTGTTTCTAATCATTCTTCCAAATAAACTGTAAATCAGAGAGGGAGAGTTTTCTTCTCAAAGTTATCTTATCCGTGAATGACATTAATCTATGCTAGAACATATAAGGCATGTGAATTGCAGTATTTCTGAATAAAATCACAAGTTAATCAAATAGCAAATATTTATGCTCCTACAAATCCGTGAAGGAGCTTAGTATCCATAGCAACTATCATAGCATAACAGTCTGTTTTTCCCATACTACTTTTTTTTTTGTTTGCTTGTTTTGTTTTAGATTAAGAATACCCTAGGCTTTTTGTTAATATTTTGTGCTAGCAAGTTACTGAACCAAATAAAGAATCTTGCTAGCAACTGTGTTTGAGATAATCTTCTGAAAAAATAATTTGCCGAAGACAGAGTGAAAGGAAAATGATTGGAATAAATACAAGGCAATCAAATACATGAAATTTATAGAGTCATTAAAAAGGTCAAATTTAGAATCACCCGCTGTGAATTTAACTGGAAAAAAGTATTGATCTCTTTATAGTTTTCTGAGCAATTGGATATGTAAAAACATACATTAGAGAAGAAACCAATTGATGCTAATTCATTACAGCTACTCAATATATTTACAAAAATAATAGATGTGTATAGGAACCTTTGAACCCAAATTAATGTTAATACTTAATTATTTATTTTTTGAAGTTTAAATTTCCCCAAAGGGGGAAATACTATGATTAAAAAGTAAACATTTTGAGCCCATACAGAGTAAATATATATCTTAGGCCTTTATATTTCTGCAAAGTTGGAGTTGAGATAAAATTAATGATTTAAATGTGACAGTAATGATAATATTGGTCCCCCATTTATCTTGAAAAACACATTAGGACCAGTTGACCAATGAAGTTTCAAGGACATATAATTTATCAGAGAGGAGAAATAAATGCCATTTATCTCCTTTTATCAGTATATATCACATAAACACCTTAGACCCGTTGCTGTCAAACTAGCCATTGTCAGATTCACAGAAGGGATTATTAATTCCAGATGTCAGTCTCTTCTCTCATTCCCAGAAATTCTGCTTTAGTGGGTCTGAGGTAAGGACTGAGAACTTGCATTTCCAACAAATTCTCAGGAATGCAGAAGCTGCTGGTTGGGGACCACTTTTTGACAACCACTGCCTTAGAATATAAAATACCTCCTGCCTTCTACAATTATTAAAATTGAATGCACGTCTACTTTCCTAATCATCTGTCTCTATATTTACCCCTGGCTTCTTTCCTTAGGTAGCTTAATCTCTAATTATTGATTCTTCACATTAACCTAAAATATCTCTCTGAAATTTATTTTATTTTAGTCTTCTACTTTGGAAGTTTAAATTATTACTTTTTTGTGGATTACTCTCAACTATCTCTAGATGCTACTTTTTAAGGCTCATCACACATTTCAAATTTATTTGCTTGTTCATATATTGACACTTTGTTATGATGACCCAATCTTTTTTCGGCCATTTCCTACAAGTCTAAGCAATATAAATCACTTAATATAGCAGCTGCTACACCAACACTCCTACCTTCTGTGGTTCCCATTAAGAAAAGCTGACATTTCTGATTTTAAGATATATGTTTTGTAAGTATATCTTGCCTTTGCTTTTTAAGATTTTCTTGTATATTCCAGATGTACTTGAAGTAAACTGAATTGAACATAGAGTAGAAAAAAGTCCATTGGTTCTTTGGTTAATGTTTAAGGACTCCAAATCTCTACCGCAATATATTAGTTTAAACTGTCTAGTACATATTATTTAAAAATAGATATTTTTCTTCCAATATAACTGATGGATATTACACCCTGAATAAGGATTATGCTTGTGTTAGGTAGGCTTGAGGCCACGCTGCTGAAGCAAACAGACCACAGAATAGACAAGCTTGTTTTTCTCCCTCATAAGGGTCTAGGGGGCACCCTTCTGAGGTGTCGAGTCAGACAGGCACCCTCTCTGCAGGGAAGCTCTGGCAAGTGTCCATCTCTGCATCTAAAGCAACTGCCCCAGGTGTCCTCAAAGGTCTCTCATCAATGTCTACATTCCAACCAGAGAGAGGTTAAAAGGACCATGGAAGGTCAGAACATTCAGATTCTTATGGACTTAAAGTGAGGTTCACACATCTTTACAGCCTACTGGTCAACCTTTACTCACTTGTTAATACCTGACAACAAAGAAAGTGTTGGGCGGTAGTGCTCGTGGATCCTTACATTTGTGCACGTCTTGTGGGTGAGGTGCTGTGTTCTCTTTGCCCCGGATTATTCTTTCAAAGATTTTTGAATGCTGAACAGCCTTGGGAGAAAAAGAGAATGTCTCCCTCCAAAGCAGAAGTCAAGCATATACACCCTGCTCATTAGCTCTTGCCTTCCTGAGCTCAGGGTTCCTCTTCTGTGGGTGAAAGTGTCATTGGTGCTCTTCATGAAACTCTGTGGGGACTGAGGCAGAGGGAACTGTCACAAGGAAATGCTTGTACTCTGGACACTGTTACTGCAGAGAAAGTCCTTTCTCTCTTACCCAGCAAATCTCATGTCTCCTGCCAGCATCTGTGAAGCTGTGGCAGGCTCACTTGTTAGCCTGAAAGTAGAGTAGAATCCCAGTCCCTTCAGAGTTCTTGAGAGTTTTACAGATGATGACAGGATGGTGACAAAGACGTGGCTTTCTGGAAAAGAAAGAATGGGGGCATTGTAGGCTGATTAATGATGGCAGAGATCTCGCCAAAATGAGGCCACCCTTAGATGCTCTGGGAGTATCCCAGAGAGATAACTGGCTCCTCCTTCCTGTATCCAGTTTTACCTACAATGGCTGTCATCCAATTGGAATAGATGACATAGAATTTGTACCTAACATTAGCTGAAGTGACACCACCTCAGTCTTGAAGAAGTTCGAGTCAGCTACAACTCACTGGCCAGCGTGGTTCTGAGGATGGAATTGTGCTAGATTTGCTCCTTGCAGCTCAAGGCCAGGTTTGTGCAATCTCTAATATTCCTGACTGATTAATAATATTATCTAATAATCTAACATTATCTGATTGATGTCTCAGGCCAAGTGCAATTCTCAACACAGAAATTTAAGGAGAAAGTTGCCAGGATTTCTAAGGTAGAATTAGATTATGGGATTTTTCCAGTGGGTTAGGTCCTGGACCCTAGGGACAAGGTTGAGGTCAGCACTGCAAGGTGGCCTCATTGGGCTGCTTGGAGTGCTATTGATAGTTTAAAAATTTCAAAATGAGAGAAATTTAGGGGACTTGGTATCTGCTTCTGTCGGGTCAATGGAATTCACCCAGAGTTGAATATTTTTGTGGGATAATTCTCCTGGGCTCTCTTGTTTCCCAGCATCTTGCACGTATCATATGTCACCAACTGCCTCTTTTCAGGACTATCTCTTAAGGATGCTTGTTTAATAAACAGCTTCAGAAGATAGAGGAAGAGTCTCCCTCCAGAATACAAGGCAAGCATGCTTCCTGCCTTTTATGCAAGGTCTGTGCTCCCTAAGTTCAGGTCTCCTTCTCTGTAACACAGTCCATGTTGTGGACAGATGTCCTTTGACCCTCCTCATGGCTTCTTGTAGGAACTGGAGCAAGAAAATTCTTGTACTTTGGTAGTACAGTCTGAATTGTGTCCCTCCCAATTTCATATATTGAAGTATTAACCAGTGCCTCTACTGTATTTGGAAACAGAGCCTTTATAGAGGCAAGGAAGTTAAAATGGGATCATATAGATGGGCCTAATCCAATATGACTGGTGTCCTTATAAAAAGAGGAGATTAGAACACAGACATACACAGAGAGACCATGTGAAGGCACAGAGAGAATGAGGCCATCCACAAGCTAAGGAGAGATACTTTAGAAGAAACCAGTCTTACTGACAAATTGATCTTGAATTCGTAGTCACGTTAACTATAAGAAAATAAATTTCTGTTGTTTAAGCTACCTAGTCTGTGGTCCATTGTTATGGCAACCCTAAAAAAAAAAATTGGATCCTGCTATTGGTGTGAGTAATAATATCCTTTGACCCAGGAGACTTTTTTTTTCCTGTCATCAATCCAGGCTGACCTGTTAGCTTGCAAGTAAGATTGTACCTCAGACATTCACAGTTCTGGGCAAAGGGAAGCTGGAAATATAGTCTCTGTCTGGCTGGCCATGTGTCCAGACACAATTCAAGATGAGAGGAGGGTTACTATTACTAAAATGAGAAAGTTGGAATACACCCTGGCGGGTGGGGGAGGGAAGTAGGCAGAATAATAATCATGGAAACAAAAGGGAATAGTAACAATGTCATAAGGACATTTACTTATTTAATCATTGAAAATAGTACTATTTATTTTAAATGAGCAAACCCCAGTGTTTATTCTGAGAATCAAAATAGAAGTTTCTATTGTTACATTTCTGTGTTAAGCAATGTTAAATAGTTAAATAGAGCTTTCAGAGGTTTTAATATGCAAATGATTTTTTGACTCTCTGAGATAGCTATAGTGATAGTTTTTCTGAACATTTTCATTGAAATTGACACATTAATATCCCATGGTCATACTTTGAAAAATTCTGTTCAATAGCATAAATTATAGTTAAAATGTAACTCAATTCTACTGATAGTTCAATGTCTTCATTTTATGATTTAGTAAACTGATGTCTTTATAATTAAGTGACTTACTTAGAACTATGTGCTGGCAGAGTGAAAAATGGGATTCATTTACTCTGATTTCCATATGAATTTTTTTTTCAGGATAATACATCTTTTCAAAATAGGCACAAATTTAGTGTAATAAAGTTTCAATGTAATGTAAAAGTATATATATATATAAAATTCTTAAAATATTTTAAATATTTTATTTAACATATTTATCTAAAACTAATTTGATAGTACTAAGCTCGATACTGATAATTTGGTTATTACCAAAATATTAAAAATTTCCAGACTATTAATATTTTAATAAATATTTTATCAGTATCCAGAGAATTTTAGAAAAAACTTTTGGGAGAATCATTTAAATGAGACATAAAGCAAAAACTAACCTTTGAAAATACACTAATTTCTTGTAGCAAAAGTATATATTCAAAGTAATTCTCTAGATATATTTTTTTAACATCTTTATTGGAGTATAACTGCTTTACAATGTTGCATTCGTTTCTGCTGTATAACAAAGTGAATCAGCTATATGCGTACATATATCCCCATATCCCTCTTCCGTCTCCCTCCCACTCTCCCAATCCCACTCCTCTAGGTGGTCGCAAAGCACCAGCTGATGTCCCTATGCTATGCAGCTGTTTTCCACTAGCTATCTGTTTTACATTTGGTAATGTATATATGTCAGTGCTACTCTCTCACTTCCTCCCAGCTTATCCTTCCCCCTCCCTTTGTCCTCAAGACCATTATCTACATCTGCATCTTTATTCCTGTCCTGCCACTAGGTTCTTCAGAACCATTTGTTTTTGTTTTTGTTTTTTTTAGATTCCATATGTATGTGTTAGCATACGGTATTTGTTTTTCTCTTTCTGATTTATTTCAGTCTGTATGAAAGACTCTAGATCCATCCACCTCACTACAAATAGCTCAATTTCATTTCTTTTTATGGCTGATGAATATTCCATTGTATATATGTACCACATCTTTATCCATTCATCTGTTGATGGACACTTAGGTTGCTTCCATGTCCTGGCTATTGTAAATAAAGCTGCAATGAACACTGTGGTACATGACTCTTTTTTTTTTTTGAATCTCACTTCTCACTTCTCACTTTTTTTTTTTTGCTTTATAACAAATTTAATCAGTTATACATATACATATGTTCCCATATCCCCTCCCTTTTGCGTCTCCCTCCCACCCTCCCTATCCCACCCCTCCAGGTGGCATGACTCTTTTTGAATTATGGATTTTTCAGGGTATATGCTCAGTAGTGGGATTGCTGTATGGTAGTTCTATATTTAGTTTTTTAAGGCACTTCCATACTGTTCTCCATAGTGGCTGTATCAATTTACATTCCCACCAACAGTGCAAGAGGGTTCCCTTTTCTCCACACCCTCTCCATCATTTATTGTTTGTATAATTTTTGATGATGGATATTCTGACAGGTGTGAGGGGATACTTCATTGTAGTTTTGATTTGCATTTCTCTAATGAGTAGTGATGTTGAGCATCCTTTCATGTGTTTGTTGGTAATCTGTATATCTTCTTTGGAGAAATGTCTATTTAGGTCTTCTGCCCATTTTTGGATTGGGTTGTTTATTTTTTTGATATTGAACTGCATGACCTGCTTGTAATCTTTGGAGATTAATCTTTTGTCAGTTGCTTCATTTGCAAATATTTTCTCCCATTCTGAGGGTTGTCTTTTCATCTTGTTTATGGTTTCCTTTGCTGTGCAAAAGCTTTTAAGTTTCACTAGGTCCCATTTGTTTATTTTTGTTTTTATTTCCATTTCTCTAAGAAGTGGGTCAAAAAGGATCTTGCTGTGATTTATGTCATAGAATGTGCTGCTTATGTTTTCCTCTAAGAGTTTTATACTGTCTGGCCTTACATTTAGGTCTTTAATCCATTTTGAGTTTATTTTTCTGTATGGTATTAGGGAGTATTCTAATTTCATTCTTTTACATGTAGCTGTCCAGTTTCCCAGCATGACTTATTGAAGAGGTTGTCTTTCTCCACTGTATATTCTTGCCTCCTTTATCAAAGATAAGCTGACCATATGTGCATGGGTTTATCTCTGTGCTTTCTATCCTGTTCCATTGATCTATATTTCTGTTTTTGTGCCAGTACCATACTGTCTTGATTACTGTAGCTTTGTAGTATAGTCTGAAGTCAGGGAGCCTGATTCCTCAAGCTCCATTTTTCTTTCTCAAGATTGCTTTTGTTATTTGGGGTCTTTTGTGTTTCCATATCAATTGTGAAGTTTTTTGTTCTAATTCTGTGAAAAATATCATTGGTTGTTTGATAGGGATTTCATTGAATCTGTAGATTGCTTTGGGTAGTACAGTCATCTTTACCATGTTGATTCTTCCAATCCAAGAACATGGCATATCTCTCCATCTGTTTGTATCATCTTTAATTTCTTTCATCATTGTCTTACAGTTTTCTGCATACAGGTCTTTTGTCTCCTTAGGTAGGTTTATTCCTAGGTATTTTATTCTGTTTGTTGCAATGGTAAATGGGAGGGTTTCCTTAATTCTCTTTCAGGTTTTTCATCATTAGTGTGTAGGAATGCAAGTGATTTCTGTGCATTAATTTTGTATCCTGCTGCTTTTCCAAATTCATTGATTAGCTCTAGTAGTTTTCTGGTAGCATCTTTAGGATTCTCTATGTATAGTATCATGTCATCTGCAAACAGTGACAGCTTTACTTCTTCTTTTCTGATTTGGATTCCTTTTATTTCCTTTTCTTCTCTAATTCTGTGGCTAAAACTTCCAAAACTTTGTTAAGTAATAGTGGTAAGAGTGGACAGAGAGTCTCTGTTTTTTCTTTTGTCCTACCCAAGTACATGGGGAGTTTCTTTCCTTTTAGGAAGTCTGAGGTCTTCTGCCAGCATTCAGTAGGTGTTCTGTAGGAGTTGTTCCATGTGTAGGTGTAGTTCCAGGGGGCTCTGGCTCACTCAGTTTGGGGGGGAGAGGGGTCCAGTAGTTATAATTGGAATGTGGGACAAGTCTGCAGTGGCAGAGAGGCTAGTGTGATGTTGCACCAGCCTGAGGCACCATGTGTTCTCCCAGGGAAATTGTCCCTGTATCATGGGACCCTGGCAGTGGTAGGCTGCAGAGGCTCCTGGGAGGGGAGGTGTGGATAGTGAGCTGTGCTTGCACACAGGCTTCTTGTTGGCTGCAGCAGCCTTAGCATTTCATGCCCGTCTCTGGGGTCCGTGTTTTTAGCTGTGGCTCGCACCCATCTCTGGAGCTCATTTAGGCGGTGCTCTGAACCCCCTCCCCTTGCGCACCTGGAAGTAATTGTCTCTGGCCTCTTAGGCAGGTCCAGACTTTTCCCCGGACTCCCTCCTAGCTAGCTGTGGTGCACTAGCCCCCTTCAGGCTGTGTTCACGCCGCCAACCCCACTCCTCTCCCTGCGCTCCAACCAAAGCCCGAGCCTCAGCTCCCAGCCCCCGCCCACCCCGGCGGGTGAGCAGACAAGCCTCTTGGGCTGGTGAGTGCCAGTAGGCACCAATCCTCTGTGCGGGAATCTCTCCGCTTTGCCCTCTGCACCCCTGTGGCTGTGCTCTCCTCCGCGCCTGTGAAGCTTTCCCCCTCCACCACCTGCAGTCTCTGCCCGCGAAGGGGGTCCTAGTGTGTGGAAACCTTTCCTCCTTCACGGCTCCCTCCCACTGGTGCAGGTCCCGTCCCTATTCTTTTGTCTCTGTTTTTCCTTTTTTCTTTTGCCCTACCCAGGTACGTGGGGAGTTTCTTGCCTTTTGGGAGGTCTGGGGTCTTCTGCCAGCGTTCAGTAGGTGTTCTGTAGGAGTTGTTCCACGTGTAGTTGTAGTTCTGATGTATCTGTGGGGAGGAAGGCGATCTCCATGTCTTAGTCTTCTGCCATCTTGAAGGTCTCCCTTAGATTTTTTTTAAAGCCACCACCACATCTAAGTCGACAACATCATCATTAATATATGCCATAAGGTTTGGAGTATGATCCCCTCTTGAATCAGGGGTTCATTCTTTATTCATCATTTGTCTTTGAGATACATTTACCATAATCAATATTAAGAGGAAATTTAAATGTTATCTAGAAAATCGTACCTAGAGTGAAAGTGTCTGAAATTTGAAAATATGAATAGTTTGCTATGATGCTACTGGTGATGGTGACCACGTAGGGCAGGGGGAGGTCACAGAATAATGGGCTTCCAAAAAAGTCCATGTACTGATTCCCAGAACCTGTGATTTTGTTATTTAACATAGCAAAAGAGAATTAAGGTTGCAGATGGAATTAAGGACGCTCCTTGGGTGGCCTTAAGGAGGTTATCCTGGTTTACTGAAGTGGAGCTAATAAATCACAAGAGTTTTAAATTGTGGGGGGAGGAAGGCCTAAGACCACCCCCCACCCTTAGACTGTTGTAATGTGACAAAGACTCATGGTCATGGCCATGAGAAAAGGCAGCCAGCCTCTAAAGAAAACCCTTCCCTGGAAACACTAAAAGGGAATGCTGCCCCACCAACACCTTGATTTTAGCCCCCCAAGACCCATTTCAGAATTCTCACCTCCAGAACTGTAAGTTAATCAATCTGTGTTGTTTTAAGCCAGTAAGTTTGTGGTGATTTGTTATAGCGGCACTCAGAAAAATACAGCAGCAATATAGTATGTATATAAACAAAACAACATGACCTTCTCCACCTCCTGCTTTCCGTGTTTTTGTGTGAGTAGGTTTTTTTTTAAATAAAAGCATCAAGAATTACAGGTGTACATTAGATAGACGTGGATAACTGTAATGATAAAATAAGTGGTCTTGGGCTTCCCTGGTGGCGCAGTGGTTGAGAGTCCGCCTGCCGATGCAGGGGACACGGGTTCGTGCCTCGGTCTGGGAAGATCCCACATGCCGCGGAGCGGCTGGGCCCGTGAGCCATGGCTGCTGAGCCTGTGCGTCCGGAGCCTGTGCTTTGCAACGCGAGAGGCCACAAAAATGAGAGGCCCACATACGGCAAAAAAAAAAAAAAATAAATAAATAAGTGGTCTTGAAGACCAAGCAATTCTACTGTAGTCTCCCTGTCCTCATCCATCTCTGCCTATTTCTTCCTTTTCCCTTGTGATAATCCCGTCTTGATCTTCCCTCTACTACTTATTCAATTTGGGAAAACAGTCATTGCCCGTACTCAACTCTCATATAAAAGTAGGTGTTTTGTTTGGAGAAGCTTGGTCTTAAGTCATATCTTAATCATTATTAGCCAGTGGCTGGGAAACTTGAGCGGGTGTTTCATTGTATAGTGATCACACCTCTTTACAGTGAAAAGTCTGTTTTTCAAATAACTAAACTAGAGTCAATGATTGCTGGGTATTTTTTCCCCAACATTTTCTATAGCAACAGCAGCTATATTATGGGTTTTTTTTTTCTTTTTCTTTCTTTCTTTTTTTTTTTTTGAGACTCTAAATGCAGTAGCACTTAAAAGCTGATAGCAAGGATTCATCAAAGAAAACTTGATGAGGGTTTTTAGCCTAATCTGCAATTTACAGCTCCTTTCAGATGTCTTCCTTGACCTTTGGCTTCACTGCAAGAAGCAAATGAAATTCTTTCTTCAGCTCTTGCAACTGTCTCATTAAGGTGCCCCACTGTGATAATCTTACTATAGTGAGAACTTTTTGCAGATATCTTTCTGTTCATTGGAGGTTTCTTAAACCAGACAAAGGACCTGGACTACTTAAATGACAATTTTGTCAAGCTCTCATTTTAACATCAATAATTCAGCTTTTTTCATGTTTCTGGGTTTTGCCCTTTTTTCAACTTCAGATGTGTAGACATGGATTGTTTCATTTATTGCCTGGTAAGTCTCTTCTGAAATTGACCACTGTTTTCTATGCTTCAGATGTTACATAACTGAATGGAATCAAAATAACCAAGAAACAGCTTGCAGATTCAGCTTCTTATACATTAAAAAAATTGTTTATTTTAAAACAACATATGTTTAGAAGATTATCTGTACAATTTATTTCTTGCTTAATACCTATTGAACACGGACTCTGTTAAGCACTGTTCTAAGTTCTTTAAATACCTCTTTTTAATCAAAATACATCTGTGAAAGTTCTATTATAAATATATAATGTTAAATACTATACTCTATACTGAATACAAAGTACATATATGATTTAATTGCTCATCTGCAGAGTGCTTCAATTAAGACTTTGCTCATTTTATGTAATATAAAAAGTTGAGTAAATGCGTTTTAAAGTAAGGTAGAGAGGATTGTGTACATCCACACTTTAAAATATTTCTCTAAATTATCTTTTCAAGCAGGCATCAGTATGCTCCCCTTTGATGAATCTTAATGCCTTAATTGTAGTACACCTCCCTAAGTCATTATAGGTGTTTATTTATCTAAGAGTCAGTGCAATTGGGAAGTATTACTGTCTAAGAGCTAGAACTATCAGATCCTTCAGATCAGAAATACTTAGAATAAATGTACAACCAGCATGTGTTAGGCTAGTTTAGAAGTTTCTAGCATAGCAACCAGGAAGACACAGGAATAGCAGCCAGGGACACACAAACACACACCAGTCACATTTTCTTATGTGACATAATGTAACCTAAACTCAAAGTGCGTGGTTAGGTGGTGTCCCCAACCTTTATATTTGGTATCACTCTGCATACACAAATCAATGTTATAGGATTTATTCCACAAACATTTATTAAAAGTCTATAATGTGCCAACACTATGCTAATTGTTTAAAAACGTTTTAAACATTTAGACACTTTTGTTTGTCGGGACACATTCCTCTGGTGAATTCCTACATAATTTTTGCCATAATTTTTTATTTCAGTATCTACATAGCTCGTCTCTCTAATCATCTGGCTTTCCGGGTGGTGACCTGTTCTCCCCCTAGGACTGTTCCTTTTCTTTCCATCACTCAGCTCCACAGTCACACCCTGAGTCTTGTCAGTACCAATACCCTTAATCCCTCCTTAATCTCAGCTCGCAGCATTTCACTGCTTCGTAGCTTTCCAGCTCATTCCCCGTGACTCCAATCCTAACAATCTTTAATCCCCTCGTTTTACCGTTTCTCAAGCCCAGTGAATGGGATATACCCCGTTCTATTTGGAAGGTGGAAGAGGCACAAATGCCATACCATTCTCCCTCACAAGAGAGAGAAGCAAACTTCTCACCGCCTCATTCAAGGCTTTGACATCAGTGTGGTTTCCTGTAGGTCTGACAGGAAGGCATTAGTTAGCAGCTTCCTGATTCTCAGAACAAAAACTTCACTGGTAGCAACAGCGTCCTCCCGCCTTTCAGACTTCCAGGTTCTCAAATGGTTTTGTCAAGTACATAATTGCCTGCAGTATATCTTTTTTTCTCTGAAATTCCTGACTAACCACTGACTGATACAGTCAGAAAATCATTGTTGAGTCGACTTCCAAGTACCTTCATATTCCAATCACTTTTTGCCATCTTCACTGCTGGTCTTTTATTGCATCTCCTGCTCCAAGCTGGTGACAGATTTCCTCTGGGTTATAGCAGTGGTATCTGCATTGTTTTCCTGCTCCCATGATGGTAGTGTTGAGTCTCTTGTCAACAGAACAGAGCATCTTTTGAAAATGTAAGTCAGATCATGAGGTTTCTCTGCTCAGTGCCTTTTAATGGCTTCCAATCTGCCTCCAAGGACAAGTCAGTTTTCCTGTCTTACAAGGTCCTGTGACCTTGTAGCATACAATATCCTCCTCAGAGACTCTGTCCCAGCTACATGAATCCTCCTGCAATTTCTCCTACATCCTAAACCTGTTTCCACCTCAAGGCCCTAGGACTAGCCATTTAGTCTGCCTGGAATTCTCATCTAGATATCCTATTGCTAGCTTCCTCACCACTCTCTGGTCTTGATTCAAATGTCACATTATCAATGAGGCATTTTCTCATCTTTTTATCTAAAATTATAACTATCTCCTCCCTACCCCGACTCCAACACAATCTCTTCCAGGATATGTCCAAGATCTTATCTATTTATCTTGCTTATTATCGGTCTCCTCCACTGTTCAGGCAGGGATTTTTCTTGGGTTTGTTCACCACTCTAACACCAAGAACAATGCTTACGATACCCTAGACTCAAGTAGTTTTGGAAAAAATGAATGGAAAATAGGACCAAGTCATTCAACTTATTTCAATCAACATTTACTCAGCATCACACTCCATTTCTGCACATGAAAGGACTCAGTGCATCCTGACTTAGGACCAATCGGATGTGTATAAAGATTTGCAAAGAAAGACGAAGCAAGAAGGAAGGACATGTTGAATCTGATTTGGACAAAAGGTATTGCTTCTGGCGTCAACACAGAGTAGAAAAGAGAATGCAATCTTTTCAGAGGAAGAATATGGGTGAAGGGTATGATGTGTTCCCCCCCTTTTGTTCTTTCTCTGACAGCCGGTGTCCAAGGTAACTGTGTCCTATTTAATTCAGGCTTTTTTGGATACATTTCCAAGCTATATAAAAATAACTGGTATTCCATGGATTCTATTTCCATTTTTAGCTGACAGACTCTTCATCCATCCATTACAAAAATATTAAGGAACATCTACATTGAACCCAGGCATTATGCCAGAGTAGAATATAATTATAGAAAATTAAAGTGAAAAAATACACTGAATTTTAGGGTGTATTGTGCATCCCCAAAGAAAGCTAACTACTTAATAGTACAATTTTACAGCCTAAATAAGGTTTTTCCCCTCATTCTATAATCTTAGTAAAGCACAGACTCCTACATTCCACTATTGACATGACATCAGAATGGGACCTTATTCCTATTTTGAATAAAAAGAGCCTCGAGAAGATTGAGAATCCATTTACATATTGCCTGAGTAAGGTGATGTATTAAGCCACCTTACTGCACCCTGTTGTGTATAGCCTCACTTGTCGTGAGTGGTGTGTTGCTGATTTGGAGAATATGGATGGCTTTCAGCTCTGAATAGGGCAGCTATTCTATTTTTATTCTGGAACCAACCTAAACAACACATATTTCATACTTAGAGTTAATACCGAGCTCAGCTGAATCAAACTACTGACCTGGAAGTGAATAATCTTATTTTTCTTTAGAGAAGATTCTGAAGTTATCAATTCCTTGATCCATTTAGAAAAAGAGTTTAGCAAATCTGTGCCTTCTTCACTGTCTCTGTCTCTGTCTCTCTCTCACACACACATCACTCTTTCTCTTTCTCTCTCCTTCTCTCATATGCATATATCACACTGGAGTTACGTTTCTAAATGTAAGGAAAATTAAATGGGGAATATTAAAATATGAGGTCTTTAAGAAACATTTTTTTAGGATGCTGGACTACTAGCCTCCAGGAAATTCCCAGTGACCCCATGTCTGTCCTGGATTAACTGGGCCAAATGCAATGCTCTTGATGAGTTTCATCAACCAGGGAAAATTTTATCACTGAGAGGAGATTAGAAGTGGACACCACACCCAAACAAATTCACAAATTATCATACCTCCATCTATTCTAATAGATGGAGGTATGATAGACCCATTCATCTTTCCTAAAAATAATTTACCCTCCCCTAAGAGGCCTACATCCCTATTAAGATGGTATTTAATCCTGAATGCTAAGCCTCCTGAGGGAATCACTCATTCTGCCCTGGGTATCTCCCATGTATACACGAGGCAGACAGGTTAATAATATTGTTTGTATTTCTCTTGTTAATCTGGCTTTTATTACAGGGGTCTCAGCTAAGAATTCAGAAGGGTAGAGGAAAATTTCCTCCACTACAATAAAATAATTGAGAAATTGTGGAATGTGAAAACACTTTAATTGTTCCAATGGAATCCTGTATTTATATATACTTTCATATAATGTATGCAGGAATAAGTTTTAAACAGTTAGACATGTTAAATATATATATATATATATATATATATATATATATATATATATATATATACACATATATATTTATAGATATAAAGGAAATGAATTTAAGCATTTAAATTACTCACCAGGTTGGGGGTTGAATTTTTATTTTAGTCCTGGTTTCTTAGCCTAACAATCCAGTTAATCATGCTGCAAGTTGAAAAGCGTGGAAATCCAACAGTAAAAAAAAAAAAAAAAAAAAGCAAAGTTTATATTTTGGGCAGTTAAAAAATCTTAATATATGTAAAAACTGGAAAAAAAGAATTCATTTATTAATTGCACTCTATTAAGTTACAACATTAGAAAACAAGAATTTGCACTAATCCATAAAATTCCAATTCAAACCACCAGGTTTATTCTAGTCTTCCCTTTCCATATTTGTAACTTATTTCTAAAAGAGTAAAAAATTCCCATCTCCAAATATCCTCCACACATACTCATTTGTTTAATCTTAGAATGCACAGAAAGTAGTTTTTGAATTCTGACCTCATACTACTGCGGAAAAATAATGTACTAAGGTTCAATATTTTGAAAACTAAGGTTATTTTTGTATTTACCTTGAGAGCATAGAGTTAAAATACTACATTCAAATGTTATTTGAGTTAGTTTCTTTTCTTTTTCATTTTTTTTTTTGTTTTTGTTGGTGCTTTGCTTTCCCCTTAGGTTTAGTTTGGTTATTTATTAGAAAATCAGCTAGGCTTATTTGTTTCTGATTGAATTCTATTTTAGATTTTATCTCAATCCTCCTTGATTTTATTATTTTATTATTTTTGTGTATGTACAATATTAACAATGTTCCAAATGTCAGAACTTTAGAAAAACGTGTGTTCAGGAAAATATCACCCACCTGCCCGCTCCCTTCCACAGTCATCAGCCATTGCAGCCACCTCCGATGGTGAGCTGGTGAGCCCTGAGGGAACTTAGGAAGGAAACAAAGAATACCTGCCATCTAGCAGCCATCAGACTGCAGCCATTCCCCAAGGTGAGCTCTGAGGAAACTCAGGATGAGAAAACACAGGATACTGGCCCCAGATAGCAGAGGTGCACATCAAAGGAATGATTTCAGTGAGCCCAGACTCTTGCATCTTCCCGTACATAGCTAAATTCCTTAACTTGAGAGATCTTGTTTTCTTAATTAACAATAATTCTTTGACATTCAGACTACCAGCCCTTTGTTGCAAAACTCCTGTATATCCTGGCTGCCTCCTCTCGCCTCCACGGAGCACTTCCCTCAGCGTTACTTGAGATGCTGCCTCCTGGGTTTGAAGTCCTCATGTCCATCGAATAAAAGATAACTCTCAACTTTTAGGCTGTGAATACGTTTTTTTAGTCGACATCATGAATAAAATTCAACTTATTTCTATATGTTTAAGTGTCATTTTTATTAATCACACACTTTTCTATTGGATTTTTGTTTGTTGTCCTTTCAGTTTTTAAGAGTTCTTTGTATACTAGGGATAAGCATGTCATCTGTAATATATGGTGAAAAAATTTCTCCCAGTTTGTCTTTTGACTTTGTTTATAATGTAATTTACCATGCATTTAAAGATAATTATGTAGTCAAATTTATCAATTATTTATTTTATCACACCTAGATTTTCAGTCTTAGTTACTGTAGGTTGAAAAAAAAAAGTACAACCTGAGAGTTGTGAGGTAAGTTTTATTTGGGGCAAAATTAGGACTATAGCCTAGGAGACAGCATTTCAGATATCTGAGAAACTGCTCCGAAGAGGTAGGGGGGCAGGTCAGCCTCTATGTGATTTTGGTGAAGGGGGAGTACATGCAATCAAGCACATATATTTTGCAGAGGTTTCTGCTAGTCTCATGAAGGTTACTGCTAGTCACATGGAGCAGATGTCACCATGAAGGATTTTAGTGCTTTTCTATATACGAGGAGATGCAAGAATCGGGCTCATAAAATCTTCTCCTGAAAGTATCTATCTGAAGACCTGTTCTGCCAGTTTTCCCCAGAGCACAGAGTGCCTCATTCCTGATCTCCACACTGAACGCCTTTCAGGGGATGTTGCAGGTCAGCAGCTGCAGTGACTCATAATTTGATCCTTGTAGAGGTGGATGGCAAGTGCCAATGTGTAGGTGACAGTAGAAAGAGATTTTCTCAACAGGTTATTGGGGAAATCATCTGTGTTTTATCCTAGTAATTATGTGACTTCAGGTGTTTTTTTTTCTACATTTCAGTATCTGATACATTTGCAGATTATTTTTATGTATAGTCTCTCTTTTCCTGAATGGTTTGAGATGACAACTTTTTTCTATTCTTAGTTTCATATGTACTATTTCTTGACTTTCTGTTCTATTTTACTGGTTTCCTGTCTATAAGCACCATACTTTTAATTCTAGAGTAAAACACCTCAAAGCCTTCCTTCCTATTGTTGCCAAAAACCCAGCCTCTGTTCACTGGTGCCAAATAGAAACACAGAGACAGAGATTTGGAGGAGTAGAAAAGAGTAGCTTTTTTACTTTGCCAGGCAAAGGGGGTCACAGTGGGCTAGTGCCCTCAAGACTGTTCCTTTCCTGGGAAATAGGAAGGGGTCTTATAGTTTCAGGGTGGAAAACAGGGCTGTAGATAAGGATGGAGGCTGATGTTGTCTTGCATTCTTCTTTCCTCCTGGAAACATTGAGATCATTAGGGCTGGCGTCAGATGGTTCCAGAGCAGGTTCTGGTGGTCCTTGAGGTTATCATTCCATGACTTTCTTTATGGAATGAAGAATGCTCACAAAGGAAAGTGTTAAGGAGTGTCCTCTTGGAGAAGTAAACTTCAGGTGCATAGTACAACTTTAGCTACAGGACAATCATTTTCAGAGCGCAATTAAGCAAGAAAGAGAAGAGGAAAAAAAGAAAACCATCTAAGGAGACCGGTTGAATGGGTGGACAAAATAAGGGCTGAATAAGGGCCAACTGAAAATGGTGCCTCCGTTAGTTTCTGCTACAGCACTATCCTATTTTCAAGATGTCTTTTTTTTCTTGACTCAACGTTTGGTTGGTGATATAAATCTCTGACTGTTTCTCAGAGTTCTGACAAAGTTGATTCTAATAGTCCCTGCTTGTTTTTGTTTTTGTTTTTTTGATGTTTTTTTGGGGAAATGAGAGCTTGGAGCTGCTTACTCTGCCATTTTGTGACATCACCCTTTCTCTTTCTTTTCTTCCTCCTATGCATCCAAGAATCCAAAGGATGCCTCTCCTCTCCTTTTAACCTCATTCTTCCTCATAATTTTCACTTTCCAGGGCAATTACTTTGCGTATGCCTCCAGACAATTCCCTGTAGTCGGTGATCTTATCTATACAAAATTTTTCACATTTTCTGGTGGGTCATTTCAACACAAACTTAGGCTCCTTAGTTCTCTCTTTCATGCAAATTTTCTGAACCCTCACCCATTCTTTGCAAAGACTGTTGTGAAAGATTGAGAGAGAATGCCAGTGAAAATTAAAGTGTATTTTTCTGCTCACGATTTTTTATAGTGTTCCAGTCAATCTGAAGATGTGATTTATTTGTTATTGTGTTTGTTCTCTATCATGTTTTGGAGGATATATAGACAGATTCAGATTTAGGCAGCTGCATTACCTACCCAAATGTGCTCCAAATAATTAAAAAATTCATGTATACTAGGATAATCTGATAAATTCAGAGTTTAGAGTTTTATATCTTATTTTTCATAAGACATGTATTGTACTCAGTGATATTCTGGAGGATTATTACATGTTCCTATTTAAGCACTAGGTACTTGGGAGCAGCAAACTTTTAGTTTACTAATAGCTTTGCTACTACTAGTACCAGAAATACTACTATTTCTTAAGTAGAAAGTAGCACTGGCAAATTGCTTAACTGTTATTATAGTCACATCTGTATCATAATCAACAAATAGTTCAAAGTTCTTCAGTATGTATATAAAAAGTATTATGGGTTGTAGGAGTATAAGAATATTTCAAATACATTATATGACTTTTAAGAGTTTGTAGTCCAATTGAGGAGACCAAAAAGTAGCCCGTCACAGAATTAAAGCATACTCTGAAGAAAGTGTAATTCAGTGTCAACATCAATAATGAAGCCAGTAACTCCTCTGATGTGCAGAGGAAGATATTAATGAAAACCTAATACTGGGGAAAGCATCGTAAAGGAAACGGGGTCAGAAAACTAATGGGGGATACTGAGGGTTTTAATTGCTAAAGGAAATGAGAATGGGCATTACTGCCATGAATTAATTAGGAGTCTTTTATTGAAAATAAATGTGTGTAGAATAAACAAATAAATTTCAGTTAAATGAATAAGAAAATAAATTACTTATTTTTATTATACTTATGGAAAGTAACAATGTCTCATCAAATCCAAACAGCCTAGGGATTTTCTGAATTGGGGAACTAGAGAGCATCCCAGGACCCAGGTTGTATCTTGCACCAGTCGTTGCATTTCCCCTTCAGTCTCTGCACATAAGCCTTATTTTCTTTCTCTGCAGACTTGCGTTCTCTGTTTCTTGGTCACATAGTACCCGTGCTACAGGTTATAGTTGTATAAACAGCCTCAGATTCATACCAATCAGGTCATCATACAAACATTCGTTGACCTAAGATTAGGTCTTGGGCATTTGGGGAAATCTTATCACACTACGATGAAGATTTCAGCATTTAGTTATAGAGTAAACTCAATCATAGTATCATAACCTCATGTGGGATGTTATAATCTATTAAATGCAGTTTTGCCCTTGGTAAAATAACCTCAAAATAACCTCAAAGCTAATTGTCCAAGAAGAGCCATCTTTCTCTCCATCTCTCTTTCCTTCTTTTTTATATATATTTTTAATTAACTTTTATTGGAGTGTAGTTGCTTTACCATGTTGTGTTAGTCCCTTTCCTTCTTCTAAAGTGCTTTCTGAATTAATTGTCTCATATATGAAACATCAGAATTTCAAAGTTTTGTGAAAGAAATAAGAGTGAGTGATATCTAAGTAACAGTGGTTACATTGTTAAAAACTCATAGATACAAAGATCAAATTAGTGGTTACCAGAAGGGAAGGGTGTTAGGAGGTGGGCAAAATGGGTGAAGGGGATCAACTCTATGGGGTTGGGTGGTAACTAGACTGGTGGTGGTGGTCACTTTGTAGTGTAGACAGGTACTAAATTGCAATGCTGTACTCTTGCTATATCTAGAACTGTTTGACAGGCTTGTTTGTTCTTGCTTAGTACCTGTGTTTAGGATTTGAAAATTGCTGCCATATAAAAATTTGAGGTGAATCAATAATTACAATCAGACATCCACTTCAGGCCAAGTTGGATTAAGAGAGGACTGGATTTACTCTCCTGCCTAAAATAAGTAAAAACTGGGACAAGATATAAGAAACAATGGTTTTCAAGCCATTTTGACGTCAGGCAACTGGGGATGACAGTACATGAGAAAAGGAAAACCAAAAATGAAGGGAACCCTATAATTAATTGCCCTAACTTACTGACCTAGAATTTCAATGTCATGGTGTCAAACTCACCAAGTTATATACTCTAAACCTGTGCAGTTTATTTTATGCCAGTTATTTCTCAACAAAGCTCTTGAAAGCAACTTTGTGAGAATCCTGAATTCTAAATAAACACAAAGTGTCTACCAGAAGTTCATTGGTTTATCCTAGTAAAATGTAGCTAAAAACTCTATTGGCTTAGTCAACCTCAACTTGGGCCTTTATAAGACTTGAAGGGAGGTGAGGAGACTTACACTCTGAGAATCCTCTTATATGAGAAGATATAGTCAGTATTTCTATCAGAGCACATCAGTAGTAGTTAATCAAATGTCTACTCATGAAATTGGATTTTAAAGTCTCAATTAAAATTGCTAAGGAATCTGTTTCTCTCTCCCCCCCCTCACTTGTTCTCATTCTTACCCTCAGTCTGTCACTGTCTCTCCAAAGGGGTGATATTATTTAATGCTATTTTAAGAAAATTCAAAAATGATATGTTGAAGGTCATTTCTGAGTTCTCAACTCCTCTGACTATATGCTAATTTATTAAGAATATCTACTGATTACATATGATAAAGAAATGAATTTAGATCATGTCACTAATTAATGATGAAAAGATTGAATATAGTATTACATGAGTAAGGAGAACTATTCAAATTGTTCAAATGGTAAGTTATTTCAGAATATCATCATGTAATTCAAATATGCATGTCATACAAAGCTTGATGTATAATAGACACTTAATAAAATTTGAATGAATAATAAAAAAATATGAACATTGAAAGTTCTTGATCTGTACTTCTATCTTTCTTTTGTACTTAGTTATTTAAATTATCAAAGTCATCCAAAAGTTTCTGAAACATTTCTGTGAGTTCACTTCTTACTAATCCCAACAATGAGATTTAACTGAAAAATGATACCATTTCTAGAATTCAGAAGAATATGATCTTCATGAATCATTGGAAATTTTCAGTGGCAATAGAAATTCTGAACTGATGACACAGGACTTAGAACATGTGTCAGTGAGTGATGACAGCTCAAGCACCCATGCAGCATCATCCATGATCAACTGTGCATGAGCTGAGTCAAGGTCAAACTCTGCCAGGACCTTCACCCCACAAGAGCAGTGAGGGTGGGACTGACTGCTGCTACTGGGCTGAGACACAGCCATAGTGTGTGAATCACAGTGAGACTTCAGTCACCATAGTCACCATTAGTCAGCAGTGCAGTGATGCAACCTCCTAGAAGGATGCAGTAGCTTGAAAGCACCTAGTGCAAGAAGATTCTTAAACTCTTCATCCATTTTGTTTCTTAAGAAAGAAGGTACAGGGCTTCCCTGGTGGCGCAGTGGTTGAGAGTTCGCCTTCCGGTACAGGGGACACGGGTTCGTGCCCCGGTCTGGGAAGATCCCACGTGCCGCGGAGCGGCTGGGCCCGTGAGCCATGGTCGTTGAGCCTGCACGTCTGGAGCCTGTGCTCCGCAACGGGAGAGGCCACAACAGTGAGAGGCCCTCATACCACCAAAAAAAAAAAAAAAAGAGAAAGAAGGTACATTTATAAAATATAAAGGGCCATCAAAATGTAATAGAAATTGACTTTAGAGTCATCTGACCTGGGATTACATGAAAGGTCTGCATCTTACTGAGGAGTTACCTAACTTCTTTGAACCTCAGTTTACTCTGTTGCCACCTAGTTTAGTTGCTGTGAAGAATAGATATTATGGTTTACTTATGTAAAAGCCATCAATAACTGTGTGTATTGAGGAAAAGCAAAGTAGAGATGGAATAATATTAGATTCTTTTGTCATCAATCGCATTGTTCATCTGACAATATTTTCTTGATAATTGCTCTGTTGGAACTCTCCTGGTCTTTGCATGTCTTGAACACACCTTTTTAGTTATTAGAATAAATTCACTAATTCTTAGGTTTCCATGCTCCATTAGTGACTATGTATGACACCTTCTCTGTAAGAGGCATGCTGTGCCTTCACAAAGGCTCTGTAAGGAATATTTCTCTATTTAGTCATTTAAATCTTGCATACAGTATAATCAACCAGTTTGGCAAAAGGTCTTCAAAGTAATGTGACATCTACCTTACTGAGCTATCAGAACAGAACTGATGTCCACTGAGTAATTTTGTTTATCTTTTAAATAATGCAGGGTACTGAGTCACCTTGCTATATGGAGAGTGTTGACTCAGTATCTTGACTCTAGACTTAAAAGTCCTATAAGCCAGTTATATCAAGTGAAAATAGCAGAGTAAACTTCCCAGGGTCCACCCTGGCACAGAGCACCAAAATGCTGGAGAAAAAGTTGTGAGAATCAATGTCTTCAGAACTCTGGAAAATAATCAAAGGTTTATAGAAACAAAGCAAACACTGAATAATAATAAAAAAATAACTTACAGGGCTTCCCTGATGGCACAGTGGTTGAGGGTCCGCCTGCTGATGCAGGGGACATGGGTTCGTGCCCCGGTCCAGGAAGATCCCACATGCTGTGGAGCGGCTGGGCCCGTGGGCCATGGCTGCTGGGCCTGTGCATCTGGAGCCTGTGCTCCACAACGGGAGAGGCCACAACAGTGAGAGGCCCGCGTATCAGGGGGCAAAAAAAAAAAAAAAAAAGTAACTTACAAATGGTAGAAAAGCTCATGGAAGTTTTGTTGGCTCTTGACTCAACCCCTCCCTGGTGTGGTGTCAGTCTGGAAGATGAGAGCCCTCGTTCCCAGTGTGGAACCCTGAATCCGGGTTCCGAGGGAACAGAACAGACATCACTCTCAAAGAGTTGTGTTTGTCTGTTCTAATCTGTCCAGGGCTACCTGAAGAAAGGATGCAAGGTACTTGCCTTTGTTTCATCTAACTAGGAACTTACTTAGGATGCAAAAGTAGTAAGCATTCTTTGAGAACATTATAGAATGAATGAAAAACACACAGATTCTTGGAGCAAAAGATTACAGTTGAGACGAACAATAGATTAACTGAAAATTTGTGAGGAAAATCTGGGGAAAGCATTCTTTGGTGAAATTAAGGCACTGAAAAGTGTACATGTACACTGAGGAATTCTGAGAGTATGCTCATGCCTGTGCAGAGGACGCATGCTCAGATAAGACCTTAAACGACTCTAAGCTTCCACCTGCAGTTTATCACTAGGGATGATGCAAGCAGAAAGTAAAGACAGAAGTAGAATTATAAAAAGCCTGAGCAAGTGCTGATGGAGTGCCCAAAACTAAGCCAAGTCACAAAGACTGGGAAATAATTTTCTTTTCCTTTTTTACTCTTTCTTTATATTTTCCTTTCTTTCCTTCCTTTCTTTTCTTTTTCCCTCCTCCCTTCCTTCTTTCCTTCCTTCCTTCCTTCTCCTGGCACTCAATGAAATCTCTGTCAAAACATTAGCTAAACATATATAGATGAGCAGAGACTTCAGAGATGTCACATGACAAAGAATACAGACTTTACAAAAATGGTTTAGAAAATTCAGTAAAAAAATATACAGCCCACAGAAACCAAAACAAAGTAAAACAAAACAAAACAACAACAACAAAAACCCCCCAAACCCTTAGGAAGAGGACGAATATGATTTTCATAGTTACCATATTATAGTATTCAAAATGTCCAGTTTTCCACCAAAATTAGGTAGCAGGAAAAGAACAAGAAGATATGACCCAAGGAGGGAGGAAGATGCAAGATGGAGGGGATATGGGGATATTTGTATATGTATAGCTGATTCACTCTGTTATACAGAAGAAACTAACACAATATTGTAAAGCAATTATACTCCAATAAACATGTTAAAACAAAAAGAAGATATGACCCAATTGCAAAAAAATAATAGAAACTGTTCCTGAGGAAGCACAGACATTGGACTTACTAGGCAAAATCTTTAAATCAACTTCTTAAATATCCTCAGAGAGAAAGGAAGCTATGGACAAAGAGCTAAAGAAAACAAGGAGAATAATAAATGATCAGATAGAGAATATCAGTAGAGATAGACATTACAAAAAAAGAAGGAAATAGAAATTCTGGAGCTGAAAATTACCATAACTGAAATGGAAAATACACTACAGATATTTGACAGAATATTTGAGCAGGCAGAAGAAAGAATCAGTGAACTTGAGATAGATCAATTGAAATGATCCAGTCTGAAGAACTGAAAGAAAAAGAATGAGGAAAATTTAACAGAGCCTATGAGATCTATGGGACACCAACAAGAATACCAATATATTCATAATTGGAGTCCCAGAAGGAGAGGAAAGAGAGAATGGGGCAGGAAGAATATTTGAAGAAATAAAGGCTGAAACCTTCCAAATTTTATAAATACATGAATCTACATGTCAAAAAATCTCAGTGAATTCCAAGAAAGATAAACACAAAGAGACACATACTGAGATATATGAGCAACTTGTCAAAAGACAAAGAGAGACTTTTGAAACCAGCAAGAGAGCAGTGACTCTTCATATACAAAGGATCCCCAGTAGTATCAACAGGAAATTTCTCATCAGAAACCGCTGAGGCTTGAAGGAAGTGGCATGACATCTTTGAAGTGCTGAAAGGAAAAAGCCTGTCAACCAAAGATTTTGTATCCATCAAAATTCTTCAAAAATGAAGAAAAAAATAGACATGTTCTCAGATAAATAAAAGCTGAGGGAATTCATCATTAGTATGCTTACCCCATGAGTAATGCTAAAAGGAGTCAGTCCATCAGCCTGAAATGAAATATGACACTAGACAGTAACTCAAAGCTATATGAAGAAATAAAGAACTCTGGTACAGATAACTATAAAGTTAAATATAAAACCAGCATTATTGAATTTTTTGGTTTCTAACTCCTTGTTCTGTTACCCATATGATTTAAAAGACAAATGCATAAAACAAAAATTGTGTATTTATATTAATGGCTACGCAATGTATTAAGATATAATTGGTGATGATAACAACATAATGGGGAACCATATCTGTATAGGAGCAGATTTTTATATGCCGTTGAATCTAAGTTGGTGTCAATTCAAACTAGCTTGTTATAAATTTAGGATATTAATAGTAAACCCCATGGGAAACTCTAGGAAAATATCTGAAAAATATTCAGAAAAGGATATGAAAAGGGAATCAAAATGGTGCACTACAAAAAATCAAACACAAAAGAAGAAAGTACTGGAGGAAATGAAAAACATGAGAGATAAAAGATATATAGAAAACAAACAGCAAAATGGCAGAAGTAAGTTCTTCCTTATCAGTAAGTCATTTACATGTAAGTGGAATAGGCAGCTCTCCAAAAAAATATACAGTCATTCAATGCATGAAAAGATGCTCATCTTCATTAATTATTAGAAAAATGAAAATCAAAACCACAATGTGATATCTCTTTGTCACCAAAAGTGGCGTCTGGCTGCTCGCCACTCAGAAACCAATAAAGAGGCAAGTTGGTGGAAGGAAAGTTTGCTTTATTTTGGAGGCTGGCAACCGGGGTGGGTGGGGTGCACTGACTCCTGTCCAAAGATGGATTCCCCTAACCCCGACACTGACAATCAGGGGCAAGAGCTTTTATAGATGGAGGGAGGAGCTACATGCAGAGACAGCACAGTCAGCTCTGACAGTCACCTTGAAATTGGTCATCAGTGGTCTGATCAGTGTTGCCTTGATTGTTTTAAGTACAGTTAATCTTCAGTTCCGAAGTCGGTTTTTTCCCTTTTCCTTGAGGCCAGTTCTCGGAATTGTGGCAGTTTATGTCATGGCTACAGTCTGGACATCAGGTAGTTCACTTCTTCCACCTGGTGGGGCTTTCAGTATCTACAAGACAGCTCACAGGATAGAGCTCAGAATATTACCTATAGCCCTAAAAAAGGAACTAAATGTCCTTGACTATGCTTAACGACGAAACTATTATTATTTAGTTTTGTTAGACTGTTTTCTTTTGTTTATGCATTTTCACACTTCTCTGATTAAACTTATATTTTGGCTAAAGTTTCTCCACAGACAAAAGTCAGGCTGAGGATATGAGGGGCAAGGATCATAGGTCCCACTCTATTTCAACTTCACACCCACTTGGATGGCTATTATTTAAAAAAAAGCAAATAAAATAATAAATTTTGTAAGGATGTGGACAAAATGAAACCCTCATAAATTCTTGGATTGTAAAATGATATAGCTACTATGGAAAACACTTTGGTCGTTCCTGAAAAAGTTAAACAGAGAATTAGCACATGACCCAGCAACGCTACTTTTAGGTGTATACCCCGAAGAATTGGAAACAGGCTCTCAAACAAATATTTATGCACATTTGTTCATAGCAGTACTATTTCCAGTAGCCAAAAATGTGGAAATATTCCAATATTCATCAATGGATTAATGGATAAATGAAATGTACATGCAGTAGAATACTAGTCAGCCATAAAGGTGTTGGGAGGACCGATACATTCTACAATGAGGATGAACCTTTAAAATATTATGCTAAATGATGGAGATCTGATACAAAAGGTCAGGTGTTATATGATCCCATTTTTATGAAATTATCTCAAACAGGTAAATTAAGAGGAGAATGATTGGCGGCCGCCAGGGGCTGAAAGAGGGGGAATGGAATGTTTGCTTAGCTGGTCTGCGGTTTTCTTTGGGGGTGATAAAAACATTTTGAAACTAAATAGAGTAGTGTTTACACAACATTGTGAATGTAATAAATGTCACCAAACTGTTTTATCAAAAGTTATATGAGTAATAAATATTGTACTTGTCATCTGGTCCATGGAAATTTTGTAAGGCTGAATATTCATTCTAATTTGAGTTAGCTTTTTCTAATGCAGGATCCTTTCCCTTTTGTGAAATCTTTGAGCTGTGTTCCAGCAAACCTTGAGCTGCCTGAGTGGAAACTGGTTAATCTTGCCTGATCCAAGGATACTATGGATCATGAGCTTTCTGATTTTGCTGACCTTCTGAGCACAAGGTTTCTGTTTACTATTTAAAGAGAAGATTTATATTACATATTGTTCCTACAGTTTTCATAATGTGTCATGGGCCTCTTTTGGAGTGGTTAAACTTGTCAAAAATTGGTTGTCAAAAAACACCACCACAGAGGACTTTATTGTTAATGATGGCATTTTATTTTTTCATGACATATAATCATCTACTTCTAAGCAGACTGGAAGTGGCTTTCAATACAAGTATAAATCAGTCATGGTTGTTGAAATTAATTAAACAAAATGACTATTCTGTCTTGCTCTAGAGAAGCTAATCTATCATATACCTTACATGGGTTTGGTCCATTTGCCCATACTTCTCCCTTTCTTCCATTCCCCATATACCAGTTTTGTTTTTGTCATTAACTTACATTTGCTTCGACATTGTATTAATTCTTCCTTTCATCTTGTTTTCATGTATCTATATGTGCTCTGTTTTGGAACTGCCCATGTAATCTCATGGTTACCCTGTATCCCCCGCAAGCCTTGATTCTCTGCTCCCTGTCAGCCTGACATCAGGAAAAGTGCTGGGTATAAATGTGACTCCATTTCTTCATTTCTGGTCGAGGTCACTCAGATTACAAACCAAGTCTCAGATTGGTTACCTGTCAGATTTTGGGTAACTCTTGGTTTTGCCTAATGAAAAAGACACATCTATACAGTCAGGAAGAATATACAAACCAACATTGTGCCACCTACCACACCCCTTGGTTCATAAACAGAGGATTTGGTGGATGGCACATGCCCTGATATTACCTCTCCAGTGATTGTCTGTTCATGTTGACCAAGGGGCAGGTAGCAGAGGGAGTTGTAGCTGGTTTCAGAGGCTTGTGGTTCCAGGCAATGCCATTTGCAAAACTATATAAAAATCACCAAGAGATAAAGACTAGAAGGAAGAATTTAAAATTTATTTAATTATATGATGTGCCATATGAAAACAATGGAAAAATCCAAAATAATTTACTGACTGACTCTTAGAACAGTAAGAGAGTTTAATACATTTGGTGAGTAGAAAATAAAGCAAATAACTAGTATTTCCAACCATAGCAATGGCCAAATAGGAAATGCAAGATGAATAATGTTTATGTCCATAGGAGAAACCAAAACTCTAAGGTTCCTATGTATGAATAACTCAATAAAATATGTGCAAGCTATTTATGGCTGAAAAATAGAAAATAAAATCTGAACAAAAGGAGATATAAGTGTTCGTGATGGTAGAAATAGATATTGTAAATATGGGACTTCTCCACAAATTAATATCTGAATTAAGTGCTGGTCTAATAAGTTTACAACAGGACTTTTCAAAAAACTTTAAAAAAGGAATCTGGAATTCATAGGAGAGCAGAGGTTGAAGCATATCCAAGAAAATGGCAACACGGAAGATAATATTCTCTGGAAGAGAGCAAGGAGTATTATAAAAAATGTAGTAATATATTCTCCAAGAGGAACTTTCCTGGGACCTTCCAAAGCTTCAAGCTTCTACTTACTTGCCTTCTCACTGAAATCCTCATGTCCTCTTCACCACCATCCAAATATGATTTCTAACAATAGCACTAACCTGCATGTATCTGGTCTAGCCTGAAATGTGAGACCTATCTTTGTCTTATTTCTTCCTCCCTATATAAATTTCATCTGTGAGCAAATAATAGAATTTACTCCTCAAAATTTTTAAGATCCTTCTACCTTTTCACTTCTACCACTCTAAATAGAAATGTCACCAGCTCTCTGTTAGTGAACTATAAAGAACCATGTTGCAAAGAACCTCATTAGTGGTTTCAAAGTTTCACATGTGTTCTGTTCTAATCTATTATTCATGCAGCAGCCAGAAAAATTACCCTAAACTTAAATGAATCATGTTAAATCCCTACTTAGAAACCTTCCCAGGCAGATTAAAATGGTCTTTATCATTGTCTACAAATCATTACATAACCAGGACCATGCTACTTCCCCAGACTTACCCAATGACATTAAAATTTTATCTGCTTTATTATTTGCTTTTATATATGTGGATAGTGTTAATTCAGATGAAAGATCCACTTGAAAGCAAGGTTTGAGGCCATGGAAGATTCCCTCTACCCATACACACTTAGACGCAATTTTGAGAGAGTAGTTTTCATGCTGTCTGTCTTTGAGGTGTTTTGCGTTTGTTTGCTTGTTTGCTGTTTTTACAGTTTTTTACAGTCTTCACAACTTCACACCGATGTTTCTGTTGGAAACTCCAACCAGACTTTGCTCCTATCTCCATTAAAATGAAAGCTTTAAGCCACAGAGGATCAGCAGAGGCATTTAGAACAGACATAGCTTCCTTGCTTCGTGTATATGGCTCTGGAGTCATGCTTCAGAATCTTTTTCAAGCAAATGGATTCTTAGGACTTCCTTACTTTTCTCCCAGACAGACAGATACCTCTGCATGTGCACATACACACACACTTCAGGATTTTAGTTGTTTGTTACCGGGAAGTTTTTCAGGTAATCTTGTCTTCAATAATGATGGGCATAAAACTCATCACAAATATTAATTTTATATATAGATTAAAAAATAGTTTAGGGCTTCCCTGGTGGTGCAGTGGTTGACAGTCCGCCTGCCGATTCAGGGGACATGGGTTCATGCCCCCGTCCGGGAAGATCCCACATGCCGCGGAGCGACTGGGCCCCTGAGCCATGGCCACTGAGCCTGCGTGTCCGGAGCCTGTGCTCCGCAACGGGAGAGGCCACGACAGTGAGAGGCCCATGTACCGGAAAAAACAAAAACAAAACAAAACAAAACAAAGTTTAAAGAATGCCAGTTAAATTTAAACAATTTTATGTAGATAATTTCATCTGTAAATAAAAATGTAACATTACATACATTTAGACACTACACACACACACACACACACGCTAATAATAACAACAGATGTGTGTTTGCACACCATATCAGTGAAAATATTTCTTGCATTTTGGGCTGAAATTGTGGAAAAATTTAAGGGGGCTTGCTTCACTACCTCAGGTCTCTCTGAGAGAAAAAAATGAAAATAACAATGTGAAAAATGGAACTTCAAGTTACTTAAGCAAGTTCAGCATTGCTGGCATTTTTACCACTTAAGATAAAGTATGGTGATCACCTAATATATGTTCAACAAAAATAGAAATAAAATCTGTAGCTCTTTAAAATGTTTGGTATATAAGATTTCTTCAAAGATATGTCCGAATAGTTGAACAAGGGTAGTGTCCTTCAAAGAAACAACAGTAAAATCTGGAAAGGAAAGCCTCATTGGGAAGTTAGAATAGGTTGAAAGAAGGCTTTTGCTAAGGAAGGAATTTCATAAGGCTCTGAAACAAAGCTGAGTGACTAAAGAAAATTGTCGTGAAAGAGAAAATGATTGCAGGACTAAAATTAGAAAAGACAAATCAATAAAATCTACCCTGGATACTAAAATCTTAAGGTGATAGAAACATGTGGGCTAAGTGCAAGAGGCAGTGTGGTGTGAAGCTAATCAAGGAAACATCATTTACAAGATTTGTGTCCTAATCCTGCTGCCACACCTGGTCTCTGAAAATGCATTCCCTTTCCTTTCGTTTGACAGTATGCAAAATGAGGATAGTGGGGCTTGTGGTATCCTATGCACAAAACTGTTTCAAAGGTTAAGGAAATATTTTACAGGTTATTGAAGGCTAGTAAATTAGTTTTAATGATTTTTAAAATATTGTTTGAAATAAATTTGCCTTCACAAATTGATTTAATAGGATATTCAAGTCACAGATTTGAAACCACACTAGGGGGTGATTGTGAGGCTGGATTAAGCCATGTGTCAATCAGTGATGACTTCAAAGAAAGTAGGAACATTTATTTATTTGGGTATCACAGTGATGAAGGATATGGGTGATAGAGTCTGGTGGCCTGGGTTCAAATCCCAACTCAGTACTTGTTACCTATGTGGACAATTTGAATTTGGTAATTCATTTTCCTTATCCATAAAATGAAGTTAATATTAAGACTTTCTGCATATAGTTATTATAAGCACTAAATCACATGAAGTACTTAGAACTATGATAGATGCATAGTAAATATTGTTATTATCAATACCTTATAAATAATAATATTAAATACAGGATTAGAGTTGGATTGGGAAGTACAAATGTTAAAGAAATGCTCCTGTGATGGTTATAAAAGGGAAGATAGAAACGACGGCATAGTAAATTAAGATGTAGGATAAAACCTTTAAATCGTACTTGTACTTTAAGACTCTGCGTGACAAAGGTGGACTTAGACTGCATGCCTTCCTGGCTGAAAGTTTTTAAAGCAACTTTGATGTCCTAGCTTCCTCCGCCCCGTCAAAATTCAACTCATCTTTTCAATCCACTTTGAGGTTCTCTATAACTGTACAGAGAACCTTCCCCTCTGTACCCACATCCCCTCTTCCTGCAGCACTTAGGAATTTCTCTCTGGAGCGTTTTAATAGTTTGTTTCTTCCTTATTTCACATGATAGACTAGAGGTTCACAATTGTAGGCTGTAATGCCTCCCCAGGGAACATTGACAAGGTCTGGAGATATTTTTGGTTATCACAGCTGGAGATGAGGGATTCTGCTGGCATCTGGTGACCACAGGCCATGGATGCTTCTAAACATCCTACAACAATTAGGGTAGACCTCTATGATGAAGAATGTCAGTAGTGCTGCTTTTAGAAAACCTGTACTAGATTATAAAGTCCTTGTTGACAGCAAAGAAAATGTCTTATATGCCTTGTATTATCTGTGTCTAGCACACAGATTTTTCAATAAAGATTTATTGATTTTTGAACACAGTCAATTGTGTAAATAAAGTCTTGGGGGAAAATGTTTTCACATGAGTCATTTCATGCTACCAAAATGTCTTATGGAAGATAATTATCTAAAAATGCTAATACACAAGGGTAATAATCAAAATGTTTCACAGTATGAGCAGCCAAACAAGAGCAGAGGCGGCCTGGACAACCATTATTGGATACTGGTAGCTGCAGGCTGAGTGCTGCTGTGTGTCTACATGGAACACAACCACTTAACTTTTTTCACAGAAGCACTCTAGAAAACATTAGTTCTTTTAATAAGACTCTATTAGAAATGGGGTATTTTATGATACAGATACTCTAATGTAAATGAACTAGATCCTCTCTTTAAAAATACAGTAAGTCCCCTACATACTAACGAGTTCTGTTCTGAGAGTGCATTCGTAAGTCCAATTAGTTTGTAAGTCCAACAAATTTAGCCTAGGTACCCAACTAACACGATTGGCTATACAGTACTGTACTGTCATAGGTTTATAATACTTTCCACACAAATAATACATAAAAAACAAACACAAAAAATAAACATTTTAAAACTTACAGTACAGTACCTTGAAAAGTACATTAGTATAGTACAACAGCTGGTATCCAGAGCCTGACATGGAGCCAGTGGACACACGTTCACATCTTTGAAAGTTTGCAGCTTGAAGGTTTGTATGTAGGGGACTTGCTGTAAGGGCAAAAATCATTAGAAATGTGAGTTCTGAATTAGCTTCTATCATCCTCTTGCCAGAAGTTTTTTTTGTTGTTGTTGTTACAGGCTTTAATTATACCAGTCCAAATGGGAATAGCAATTTCAAGGTTTAAGGCATACATTTACTCTTTATATTTAATTTTTCCATTTATCACACCTCCACACAAGATACTATTTAATCATTTGATAAAATAACTTAATAATGTTGTTTACACAGCTAGAGGTTAAATGAATGGGTAATTTTATTCCATCTGAAAGATAAAACTCTTCTCTAAATTATCTCAGAATGTATCATAACTGTGTACTTTATGATAAAATAATTAACTATTCAACATGGCTCATTGAGCCTTTTTTGAATAACACATTTAGGGAATATAAATGTGTTATTCAATATAACACATAATATATAAATATATAATATAAAACCAATATAAAAATTGGTTTTGAATGATTTCTTCTCCTTAGAGAATTATTATATTTTCTATTAATCACAAATTTAGGAACCATTGCCTAGTTTTTAGGGCTATGAATATTGTGCTCCACTTCTTAATTCAGGCTGACTCAGATGCCTCTCCAAAGAACTAGGCATTTAAATGTAAAGTTTTCAGTAGGAATTTCTTAATTTGCTTTTAATAAGAGAAAAAAGTATCAGCATCTGCATGTCATTCTTTTTATTCAGAGAAAGAAGTTCCAATATTAAACAACACCATTGTTCTAGATACTTTTGGAGTCCTCAAGAATATTCTATTGAATTGATAATGCAGGACATAGGAATTTGTAAATAATAAGATTACTACTCCAAATTCATGCATGCTTTGAAATGACAGTTCATGGGAAATGTATGAAACCTAATCAATATAAGCGTTCTTTCTTGTACAGTGAAAAAGAAAATATTAACAGACAGTAATGACAGAATATATGTTTTAATATTACTGGAAGTGGATGGTCCTAGCTAAATGTAGCTTTAATACAAAGGAATGTGCTAATGTTTCCTTCAGTTATTTAACCAGTCATTGAACTCATAAGGTGCATTAAACTGTGTGGAATAGAGAAGGAACAATGAAGTGTGAGCTATGTAACCTTCCCAAAGTAATTTATCTACTTAATGTACTATTCAAATTTCCATATATTCATGCTTTATAGATTTGTTATGTCCAGCAATGTAGTTCAAAGTATTCTTTCCTATCATCTTTCAAAGCTCCATCTCTCTCCCACCCTAAAGATCACGATAAGTTTTTCCTTATATTTGGAATGTGACACATCTAAACCCACTTCTCATTCCTTGATGTCTCTTGACTCCAAGTCTCATGTTCTTTGAAATAAACAAGTTATAGCACACTTAAAATACAGAGGCGATAGGACAGTTAGCATTAAAATCAGAAAGTGAATGCGGAGTTCCTTAGAGGTAAGGAAAAATAGAGAATTGACATGGATCATTTTATGAGAAAGTATACTGAAAATGTCTCATCTATTGGGTGATGTCATTTATTCCTACTTTTCGATAGCTCTGACAAATGCAGAAATGTAACTTCGTCATGGATCACACTGCCTATTAGATAAATTTATCACTTCTTTTATGGAAGAAACTAACTTTTCCCTTTGTTACTGAATTCTAAAAGAGTCCTTATTAGAATACAAAGGATAACCCAAACAAATTATATATGTATTTTTTTCAGTTGGTTTTTATTTTATCTTTTTTTATTTACTTATTTTTTTGGTTGTGCTTCATGGCTTGTGGGATCTTAGGTCTCTGACCAGGAATCAAACCTGGGCCTTGGCAGTGAAAGCGCCAAGTCCTAACCACTGGACTGCCAGGAAATTCCCCAAAACATAAGTTATATTTTGATGGAAAAAATTTATGTAGCTATTTCTTTTAGCAACCCTTGACAAAATTTGAGGACATATCTTTAAATTCTACTTCAAAGACAACAGTATCAATGACACAATGAACAACTAAAATGAAGATCTAATAACATTCTCTTAGAATTCTGTGAGGATTAATTATTTAGTCTTTTTGTAAAACTTGTTAGTATGAACTACCTTTCTTTTGCATTTCAAGGTGAGTGTAATAATGTAACAAAGGTGATGTCCCATTAACAGTAGTTAATTTTTTGATAGAAGTAAGCCAGCACATGAAAAAATAAGCAGGACATTCATTTGTTTGAATATATTTATTCTTTCTTTATAGGAGAAGAAATATAACTTTCAGAAACATTAAAAATCAAACATGGGGGCTTCCCTGGTGGCGCCGTGGTTGAGAGTCCGCCTGTCGATGCAGGGGACATGGGTTCGTGCCCCGATCCGGGAAGATCCCACATGCCGCGGAGCGGCTGGGCCCGTGAGCCATGGCCGCTGAGCCTGCGCGTCCGGAGCCTGTGGTCCACAACGGGAGAGGCCACAAAAGTGAGAGGCCCACATACCGCAAAAAACAAAAACAAAACCATTTCTTGCATCATTCTCATTGAGATCTTGTTTTGTTTCTATAGACTTATATAGAAACTGATAATACAGGATTATGTGAAATGTGAATAATAATATTAATTCAAAGAACATGGTAAGTGACCAGAATGAGTTAGAGAGTTGCCCAGTGAACTTAAATACTAGAGGGTAATTAATAGAATATAATAACTCAGAATGCCTATAAAATTAATGGGGAGAACTAAATACATATGTAGAATGGATTAAGGCTGAATTTATAATCAATGTTCCATAGTAAAACCAGATACACATTGAAGTTAGATATATCTTTAAAAGTGAAAATATTTCATGGTAGTTTCATGTGAAAAAAAATCAGAACTTTAATTTGAATCCTTTCATTTGATAATGATCTGTAAGACTAAAGAAAATCACTATAAGAACTGAAAATATATTATCTTAGAGGAATATCTTTCCATCAGTATTTTCAAAGATCCATTGTGTGTAATTTATAAAGAAACCTTAGGCCCTATAAACTTTATAAGTTGGAGGTAAAAATGACTTCTATTTTTTTTTCATTTAAGAAGATATTTCAAAGCTGCATTACTGTAATACTAATGCAGGACAGAATTTTAAACGAAAAAAGACTTCAGATATTTGTGTCCTCATTACATCATCACTTTGATCATTGAGTCATTGTCAACTAATATGTCTAGTTAATGCTAGAACTTCTATGGAGCGACTCCAATTTAGAAATTTTCTGAGAAAGGGGAAAGGAGATTCTAAATCCTTAATAAGATTAATCCAATTATTAACTAAAAAAAGAACACGTTCATTCAGCCTACTTAGGAGGTATATTCTAGCATCATAAAAGTTGCATACATATGTATATACATATATATGAACTACAGACACATCTATATATATATATATATATATATATACTCCCATTAATAATGAACTTTTAATAAAAGAGCAAAATAACCATAATGCTAATTTAATGGGAAAAACCAAATGAAGGATGTAACATTGTGAACGCTTAACAGATGTTCTAATTAGATATCATTAAGGAAACTATTAGGTGAATTAAAATTGAGGCTTTCATTTGCTACCAAAAATATATCCTTTAATTTATAATGAAGCAGTTATATGCTGAAATACTCACCTGTGCAATAGATAGAAAGTAGGTCTGAGTTGTCTGGATCCTTGCTATCCTTCTAACTCCCTAAGATGAGATTGGATACCTAATACTGTTTGCTGAAAACTGTCAAATGGAAAAGAAGACAAACTAATTTTCTTAAGCTAAGCTTCATGGAATTTATAAATGGTTCATGAAATCTTTGAGAATATTTTAAAAGTTGGTTTCAATAAAAAACAAGATATTTTATGTTTTAAAGTTATTTTTAATGATAATTTCCTGTAGAAAGATATTCTTAAAATTAATAATTTAGTTTTTTAGGTCAGCATTTCTCAAACTAAGGAATGAAGTACGAACATGATGAGCCCCCTAAGATATCTGAGGTACATATTTTCTTCTTTGACAGAGATCTGCATGATATTCAAGCATGAAATGCCAAGCAGTGTTTAATGCCTTTTTTCCTGGTCTTCTGGTATATAAAACAGACTCACTGAAATCTAAGTGTTGGTGCTAGTAAAGAGAAAAACGTGACAAACACCTGAGCAATATTAGTGCTCCTAGTAACAGTAGGTTATATTTACCAATTAATTCCTTATAATTAAATATAAAAATATAGAGAACAACAAAGTTTGCACCCCTGTAAATGTGTTTAAACAATTCTCTTTTGTATTTAATCCGCCTGCACTTGTTCTTTTGGCCAATGCTCGGTTGACGTCTGCTGAATTCTCTGAAGGAATATTCTCCCTCAACAAACCGGAATTCAAGTGAAAGCCTGCTTCCGTCGCATATCTCGGCTATGCGATCTGGTGTCTAACCCCGGACCTGGTGATGCTTCTGGAGGATCACGCCAGAGGAATTAAATTGTTGAGTTAGTCAGGTGTTAGGTTATGGTTCCAGTGCCATAAACCAGCAACAAACTCAGCAATAATAAGACCATAAAAAACAGATAGGTGTTTGAAAGAACGAATCCCCATAGGCCAGTATTTATGTTTTAATTTTATACGTCTTAAATCTCAACCTCAGTATGTGTTTTTAGAAGAAAAGATTTTTGTGCTGATTAATTAATGTATCTGTGGTTGACTTATGGACCATTGAGCATAGGAACCTGTTTTACTTCATTTGGGATTATAGCGCCCCCTCTCCTTACTCACAGGAACTTCTGTCTCTGGAAATGAATTTGCCAATATATGTAACTATTTGATGGGACGGAGTACCAAGGACCAGCAGGGCACGTCTCTTCATTTTTCTATAATCGCTTCCTTAAATTTGCTCTTTCTGAGTGTCCTTTATATCCACTTCACTGTAGTTTGTGCAGAACCAAAGCTTTCTTTTCAATGTCAAGATCTAGAAAATCCAGTTCAGTGCATTTCAGAACTTTTCTCTTCCATCTACTCCAAAAGATGTCTCTCCTTCACCGAGCTCAGGTCTGCGAGGCACCTGGAAGCCCTGAAGTGGTCGGAGGGCTTCACTGTCCTGCTGGCACTACCGTCTCGTCCTCACCACCGGCTGTTCCCAGTCTCCTTCCTGAGCAACTGGTCTTCACGGACTGGGCAAGGAGAAGAAACAGACTTCAAAATAAAAAGACAAAGCATTGCTTATTTGTCAGGTACAGCATACATTTTCTTGGTTAACAGTGACAATGGCTCTATCAAAAGATGTTATTTCTGGGTTCTTCAGAAGCCAAAGCTCTCAATTTTAATATAGTTGAATTTATGTCAACGTCTTTTCATATGGATCACATTTATTGTCTTTTAATTAAGAAGTCCTTTCCTATCATAAGTCATAAAGAACTGGTTCTGTATTGCCTTTGAAAATGTTCTTTTTATAATGGAAATTTCATATGCCAGGCAATAATTTTGGCATAGGTTTAAGTTCAATTTTAGTTTGTCCATGTGGATTTTGAATTGACCCAGTATCATTCATTTACAGACTACATATCCCTACTCCTACCCCAGCTTTGCCATTGGTCAGATTTCTATTTGGGGTTTGTCTCTTTGGGGGTTCTTTATTTTTTCATCAGTTTGCCTATTCCCGTTCTAATATCACATTATCCTAATTCATAAAAAATGACACCGTAATTCTATTTTTTTAAAATAGATCTTTATTGGAGTATAATTGCTTCACAATACTGTGTTAGTTTCTGTTGTACAACAAAGTGAATCAGCTATATGTATACATATATCCCCATATCCCCTCCCTCTTGTGTCTCCCTCCCACCCTCCCTATCCCACCCCTCTAGATGGACACAAAGCACCAAGCTGATCTCCCTGTGCTATGTGGCTGCTTCCCACTAGCTATTTTATATTTGGTAGTGTGTATATGTTGCTGCTACTTTCACTTCACCCTAGCTTCCCTCTCCCCCTCCCCCCATCCTCAAGTTCATTCTCTATGTCTATGTTTTTATGCTTGCCCTGCCACCAGGTTCACCAGTACGATTTTTTTTTTTTAGATTCCATATATATGCGTTAGCATACGGTATTTGTTTTTCTTTTTCTGACTTACTTCATTTTCTGTGATAGACTCTAGGTCCATCCACCTCACTACAAATAACTCAATTTCATTTCTTTTTATGGCTTAGTAATATTCCATTGTATATATATGCCACATCTTCTTTATCCATTCATCTGTCGATAGACATTTAGGTTGCTTCCATGTCCTGGCTATTGTAAATAGAGCTGCAATGAACATTGTGGTACATGACTCTTTTTGAATTATGGTTTTCTCAGGGTATACGTCAGTAATGGGATTGCTGGGTCATATGGTGGTTCTATTTTTAGTTTTTCAATGAACCTCCATACAGTTCTCCATAGGGGTTGTATCAATTTATATTCCCACCAACAGTACAGGAGGCTTCCACACACTAATTCTTGATATAGATTAAGAGAAATCCCTTAATCTTGTCCTCTTTTTCCAAGTCCTTTGAACTTCCCCATAAATTTTAAAATAGGTTTATTACTTTATATAAAATTATGCACACACAAACATATACACACACATGCATCTTAAGAGTTTTATTGGAATCACATTGAATCTATAAATTGACTGGTTTAGAAGTCATATATTTAGAGAGAGAGAGATTTATACTATAGTATAATGTATATGTATATATTAGTAGTAGTTAGGGTTCTCCAGAGAAATAAAATCAGTAAGATGTATGTGTGGAGAAAGAGAGAGAGAGAGACATTTAAGTAATTGGTCATGCAGTTGTGGTGGCTTGCAGAGAGACCCAGGGAAGAGTTGATGCTGCAGCTGGAGTCTGAAGGTGATCTGCTGGCAGAATCCCATCTTCCTCAGGGACCTCTCTTTTCCTTAAGGCCTTCAACTGATTAGTTGGGGCCCACACACATTATGGAGGGTAATCTGCCTTACTGATTTAAGTCATAATCTCACCTTAAAAAATATCTTCATAACAAGATCCAGACATGTTTGACCAAATAGCATATATTACATATTACTCCAAGAAGGAATGTTTTGTTTTTTTAATTTTTTTTTGAGTTTTCTGTGCACCAAAGCAGAATTTTTAAAACAAGTTTAAGTGTTCCTTTTCATATTGATTTTACTAATTGTTTTACTGCATCAATTTCTCTGTTTGGCAATTCAAACTGCCTTAGAAAGACAGATCTAACAGAGAAAGAGAGGACCTGTTTTTATTTCAGAGTACCATCCATAGACTGCCCATTTTTCCATCTATCCCAAACTTTACTTCAAAGTCTTTGTGACATAGTTAGAGTGGGCTGTTATACTCTTTCCCCAGAATCTACAGTTTAAAAGTGTGACACTATGTTAGATAAAATGCAGTTACTATAAAACTGGCGTTTAGGTATCTACTAGGTTGTACCCTAATTCCATTCCATTTAGGACTCCTGACCCCTATGTGTCCCAAAGTGTCCTTCTGGCTCCAACAAAAGAGATTTTCTTTTTCATGAGGGGACGTGTGCAATAATTAAGTGACATATTTTCTTTCACCATTCAGGCAGCTTCTGATAGAGGTCTCTGCCTTAATTCTGTCCTGTTGAAGTGCTGGACTTGTGAGATATTGCCATCTTCCCTCCTTTCTCCTCTGCCCCCATCTGCCAAGGCCAACTCATTGCAGATGTTGAGAATTCTCCTTCACTCTCTTACAGTTATTCCAGTGGCAATGTATGTGTCCAGGCATACGTCAACCATAACGCTCTTTCAGCTAAGATTAACTAAGTATCCTCTTGTTGATTCCATTTCTGGATGGGCTTGACCTGACAGATGAGGTCATTCTTATTTCATGGGACGTTGATGTTGTTGTGGATGTCAAGCCAGCCAGGCAGTAAGAACAAAAGAGACAATCTGATGACCAGGTAAGCAACCTGGCATGTCGTGCCCATGGCAAGTATTCCTTTCATGGAACCTGGCCTGTTGGTTTTTCCTCTTATTTCTCTCAGGGTGTTTTGTTTTAATTTCATTGGGCACGCAAGAGACTTTGGAATATTTATCTCTTTTTCCTGATTTTATGCCATTTACCTATAGACCGCCAGAGAATCAATCAACAAATAAATAAATATTGGCAGAGATGAACCCGGATTGGCCACATTTACCTCCCCCAATCTAGAGGGGATGGCTACGATGTTATCTAACTCACAAATATGTAATTATATTCATACTATTTTGATCTATTTGCTTGGCAAACTGGATGTGATGATTAACATTTATGTGTTCCTTGCCAAAAAGTACAATGGCATGTTTGGATACATGATCTCAACTGCAGAGTCGTTTACAGTTTATTTCTGTATGCCATATCATAGAGCTAATCACTTCTAGGAACTTAATGCCAGGAATGGAAAAGAAATAATGGAGCTTTACCCACAGCCATTTAGGAATAAGGGATAATGTCTCCGCAAGGGATGCTTTTAGAAAGGGAAATACGGTTCCTTTTTCACGACTCTCTCCTTATTTCAAATTTAACGCATGTTTATTTTAAAATCATAACTTTAAAAAAAGAAAATTGAATAAATAAAATATTATGTATTTTAACGTTCTGCCATAAATTTTGCCCTCTTAACCCATTACCTTTCTTCCTATCCCAACTCTGTTGCCTCAAACAGATTTGTATGCATGAGGGAATTCATATGCATGGGATTTATGAAAAATGATCTTCTCCAATTTAGTAATTTAATGGGCCAGAAATAACAAAACCCTCTTGAAGAATAAAGATGGAAGATTTACTCTACTAAATATTGAGAAATACTATAGAGTGAAATAAGTAAGACCATGAAATATTGGCATCTGAAAAGACAGATGGACCAATTGAGAATCCAGAGATCGACCCATGCATACATACATGGTTACCTGGTTTACAAAAACTGGTGCTGTGTAATTCAGGGGGGAGAAATATATCCTGTTCAATAAATGATGCTTAAACTATTGTATATCCACATTAGATATCTCAAAGCCCACACAAAGTAATTTGAGGTAGATCATAATCATAAATGTGAAAGCTCAAATTATAATCTCCAATAGGGAGACATGAATTGATATCTCCATGAATTTGAGTAGACAATAGACTCTTAAACAGAACACAAAAATAACTAAGAGAAAAAATTATACATTTAAGTTCCTTAAAATTTAAAATTAAAAAAATTAAATAAAAAAAGACCTTATCAAGCAAAAGATACTTCCAGGTAACTGAGAAGGCAATTTTCATGCTAAGACATCATTTTTCATACTAGGTGTCCCCAAGGTGTGGTCTGTTGATCCCTTGGGGTTCTTGAGACACTTTCAGATGTCTTCAAGGTCAAAACTATTTTCAGAGTAATTGTAAGATAATATTTGCCTTTTTAACTGTGTTGACACTTACACTGATATTGCAAAAGCAATGATGAATGAATTACTGGAACACTAGCACAAACAGGAGAGTGATAGCGGACCATACTTCTGTCATTTTATTCCTCCATAGGACACACTCATGGCGGGCGGTGGGGAGGAAAGGCCCATTTTTTACATAAGAACACACTTGGTGAGGCAGTATGTGCCCTGTGTGTGTGTGTGTGTGTGTGTGTGAATAAATCTTGACCCTGTTTATGTGCCTTCATAACACATGAAATGGGAAGCATCCAAAAGCACTTCCTTCCTTTTCTTAAGGAAAGATGACAATTGTCTTTGGGAAGAGCATCTGTGTTTTTCTTCAAGTTTTGAGCAGCCACTTGTCTCCTGGACACTATTTTTATTTGAGGGAATGACTGACAGATTGTGTTTTTTCAGACTCGGATGGTCTGTGAACATTTTCTCAAAAATGATCCAAGTGAACCTGCTACTTCAAGGAGTATTTGTTACAAATGATAAAATTCCAGCTTTCACAAGAAAATTAAAATTATATAAAACATATTTGCCACGGTGTGCTGGACAGTCTAGAACATAAAGTTTTCTCCATCATACAATGCAAATTTTACCTATCACAACTGCTTCATGCAATGGTATTGCTAATTATCTCAGACAATGATGAACATGCTGTACATACACACCGATTAGTGACGTGTGAATTAGAAGATGTGGGGACCATCCTTTCCCCTTATTCCTCCATTCAGTAACTAAAGTATGATCTTAATAATTATTCCTTCATACTAAGTATTATCTTCTCTTTATAACTGGCCTTTTAAAATAGCCCTGCTTCAAAGGGGGCCTATGGAAAGGTATACCCTCTATATAACAGAACAGGTTAAAATAAGCAGATGAGCAAACTTAGGAAAGAAAATATTAAGGTGTGAGAAAATAGGATGACATCATTTGTAAGCTGAGCATTCAAATGGCTTGTAGAAACTTGCATTTAGCTTCTTAGAAGCCAGTGAAGGCGTTACACAATCCAGTTACCTAATTCATTGCAAGTTCATGAGCTACGTTAAGAGAAGGTTTGGTTGGGAGCAGCACAGCTATTTCTGTCACTGAAATATGAAAGAAAATGCTCCACGAGCTCACATCAAGAAGACTCTTAGTGACCTGTAAATAACATTATCAATAATAAGTTTTATCCTTACTTGAAGAAAAGTAATGAATGTTCTAGAAGTTTTTCTTAGTATTTTCCTCCTTGTGAACTGGTGGAAAAACGCCAAAGCATAGCTTGGTAAGTGTCAAAATAATATGGTCCTGGTGCAAAATTCTCAGGGTAAAATATCTTGATAGAATGTATACTGTTGGTTGTATGTATCCTATTGTTTCTGTTTTTCTGGAGAAATTTTTTTTTTAGATATTTATTTATTTATTTTTGCTGTGCCAAATCTCAGTTGCGATGCATGGGATCTTGGTTGCGACATGCGGACTCAGTTGCGGCATGCATATGGGATCTATTTCCTCTGCCAGGGATTGAAACCAAGCCCCCTGCATTGGGAGCGTGGAGTCTTACCCACTGGACCACCAGGGAAGTCCCTTTCTGGAGAACTTTGATTAATATACCTTCCCATTGGCATCCTTAATTCCTGATATATCTGTATCTATATCTATATATCTAACATATATAATAGATATGTAGATATAGATATTATATATAGATATATGAAGAGATTTATTATAAGAAGTTGGTTCACATGATTATGGAGACTGGCAACTCTGAATCTGCAAAGTGGGCCAGCAGACTGGAGGCCCCGGAAAACTGATGGTGCAGAGGAAGTCTGAAGGCAGTTCTCTGACTTGGAGGAGGGTGCATCGTTTTGTTCTTTACATGTCTTCAAGTGATTGGTTGAGGCCTACCTTCATTGAAGACAATCTGCTGTACTCTACTGATTAAAATGCTAATCTCCTCCCCAAAACACCTTCACAGAAACATCCAGAATAAAGTAATATAATATCTGGGCACCTTATGGCCTAGATAAGTTGATGCATAAAATTAACCAACATAGAAAGGAAAAAGGCAAAGTTGCCTGCCAGTTCTTGAACGTTCCTAGCGGCCCTGTGAGGAAGGAGCCTGCTCTTTAATCTCATTGTCCAGAACTCTGTCACAAGGCTCCACTAGCTGTGTTGGTGCCCAGGAGAATGAGTATTTTAGCTGGACTTATTGCAATCTCAAATACAGCCAGGTATCTTTTAACAAGGAAAAAAGAGAGTTTAGGTCGTGGGTGGGCAATTAGCAGGATCTGACCCTCAAGGGGTCACAATTTAAGGGGATTTGATTAAAATTTCAACATTAGGAAAAGGTCAGGTAGGATGAAAATGTAATGAGGTAGGCGGACTTTTGTTTCCATATAAATCAGCTTCATTCTGGGATGACCAGCAGCAAGTATTCAAGACAGAGGGGACTTGAAAGGGTAATTGCAATGTTGTAATTATCATGTCTGACAAATACATGACTTGTGCAATTAATTAAATTTTTACTTGCTATTCTTCATACAATTCAGAATAGCTTATACAATTAATTCCCTTTCTTATATATGTACACACTGATAATTTTCAAAATTTATGTACCATATAAATTTAGAAATGTATCTTTCCATATTAATTAAAGGTTGGCTATTAAGAATGGCTTTCCAGGGGCTTCCCTGGTGGCGCAGTGGTTGAGAGTCCACCTGCCGATGCAGGGGACATGGGTTCGTGCCCCAGTCCGGGAGGATCCCACATGCCGCGGAGCGGCTGGGCCCGTGAGCCATGGCCGCTGAGCCTGCGCGTCTGGAGCCTGTGCTCCACAACGGGAGAGGCCACAGCGGTGAGAGGCCCGCGTACCACAAAAAAAAAAAAAAAAGGATGACTTTCCAGTAACTGTATGACATTTTCCATTGTTCATTTAAAATATTCTGTATCTAATACAGAATAATTATTTTCCAATTTCATCAATTCAACCCTAGCTGTTAAAATTTATTTTTCTTTTACACTAGTTTTGAGCCCTTTACTGAAATGTCACTGAATAGTAAGCAACATTTATTTTATGGACTATGACAAATGGGGCAAAGAATTTGGGGAGTGAGGTTTAAAGTAGGCATGTGTTTACTGAAATTTACTGAAATACTCACGTGCTCTCATATCAGAGGCAAATAGTACAGATTGTGTTTCAAAGTTAGATTATTCATTGATATCAACTATACAAATATTTAAATTCATGATATATTTTGAAAAACATTGACACTTTTAAATCTTCGCTATGCAACAAAACATTCATAGTGCCAAGTACCTACTGTTTTTCTTTTGGTTTGTTTGTTTGTTTTTCCTCTATATGTTATCCTAAATATCAATATTCACAAATTTTTCTTCTTTTTTTAATTTCAGGTGCATAATTGAGGTACGTCATGTTATGCCTGACAAGAAGTGTAAAAGTGACACTTACCCAGTGAGCTACAGAATGTTAAATACACGATTTGGATACATTGGGTTTTCATCTAAATCTAAATGTCCCATTTAAATGTTTATCAATATCTGTGTATTTCAGAGCTGAAGACATATTAATTACATATCGAAATATTTTAATAGTAATGTTTTATGCCATATATATATATATATTTTTTTTAAATATTTATTTATTTGGCTGCACCGGGTCTTAGTTGTGGCATGCGGGATTTCATTGTGGCATGTGGGGTTGTTAGTTGTGGCATGTGGGCTCTTAGTTGCCACATGCAGGATCTAGTTCCCTGATCAGGGATTGAACCCAGATCCCCTGCATTGGGAATGCAGCGCCTTAACCACTGGACTACCAGGGAAGTCCCTATGCCATATATTATTCAAATAATTAAATATTTTAATGAAATTTCAGAGAAAAATAAGCCTTGTAGTGTGAGATAATGTAGACCAGTAATTTTCCTCTAATGAGGCTTTCCTTAAAATGCTATAAAGAAGGAGATGGTATATTTTGGTTTTCATTTTATTTGACAGGAACCTAATCATAAGGCCATTTTTAGAATTATACGTTTAGAGTTTAAATCAAGTATTTCATGAACTTTTATTAATTGAGCAATTAAATAAAGTCATGTTGATTAGAATAATTATTAAAACCATAATAATATGAGTGAATGCTACTTACTACCTCTCTGTTGTTTAAAAATGGAGCTACTGTAGAATTTTCTAAATCAGTGATCAGAGGGAAGCCAAATATAAAGTGATTTTGAAAGTAAGGTGTCAGCTGCGGAATTCTCTTTCTGCTCTGGTGTGTCTGATCTTTGACTGCTCTCCAAGTTAATCTCTACCACTCTCTTCCTTGGTCTTGACCCTCCAGGTACTTTGGACTACCCTTCCTTCTCCAAGTGTACCAAGCTCTTCCCATCCTCAGAGCCTCTTGATTGCTGTTCCTTCTCATAAGAATTACCTTCCCTGTTCTTGACAGAACTGGCTCCTACTTGGTTTTCAGATTGGCTTATATGTCCTGCCCCTAATCAGGGCCTCCTATGCATTTATCTAGAATTGTACATTCCCACTCAATTATTCTCTTTAGCATCACATATCATAGAATGTATCAAAATTATAATTTTCCAGTGTTATCATTTTCATTCTCTCTCCCATCCCTACAGACTACAGACACTGTGCCCAGAATTGTATTTACCTCTAAGAGCTGTGTTCTCGGAGCTGTGCTCTCGGAGCTGTGTTCTCGGGGTGCTTTGCATAGTAGGCACTCAGAGGTCTACAGACTAACTGAATAAAATCCAAATGCAAGGGCTTCCCTGGTGGCGCAGTGGTTGGGAGTCCGCCTGCCGATGCAGGGGACACGGGTTCGTGTCCCGGTCTGGGAGGATCCCGCATGCCGTGAAGCGGCTGGGCCCGTGAGCCACGGCCGCTGAGCCTGCGTGTCTGGAGCCTGTGCTCTGCAGCGGGAGAGGCCACAACAGTGAGAGGCCCACGTACCACACACACACACACAAATCTAAATGCAAACAGATCTATGAGAGATAAGATCCATTTGCAGTTAACCACAAATATTATCTCATAAAAACAGAGCCTTTAAGATGTAGCTATCCCAGTGGTAAGGGCATTATTTTGTAATTTGGTAGAGAAATATAGTTTATACTTTAAGCTATTCCTTCAGCTGTCATACTAAAATTCATTCAGTGTAGGTGAAACAATCATAAAGTCTGAGATAGAAGTCTGAATGATTAATATTCAGTTTTCCTGAATTTTGAATAAATATGCATATGGAGATTATCTAGACATAAGTAAGATGCGTAATTCAGAAATGAGTACCTAGTTTTTTCACCTCCTCATTTACAAAGAGCATATGAATATAAAACATTCTGCAGAGCAATGCCTTCCACTGATTAATTTTCTAACAAATGGAAGAAAAGAACAGTGCTTCTGTTAACATTTTGAAATACCATGAACATATATACTCAAGTAAAATTTTATTCAGATAATAGTAGGAAAGGGTTTTATTGTATTTTATTAAACAAATTACATTTTAATGAATTCCAACTGTAAAAGCAGACAATACAACGAGTAGAAATCACTCTTACCTACTCTTCACACTCTCAGGCCCTTGGTCCTCCCTTCTGGCTCACCACTGTCAAGAGTAAAGTGACTCAATGTGCTTTGAGAGATTTGGCTAATTCCTTCTTTGTTATTGTAAATATGGAAGGAAGATAGGCACAATTTGTTTTTCATAGGCAAGACTACAGAAAAGATTCATTATCTTTCTTGAAAATATTTAAATTCTCCAGTGTACCACAATCACCCAGTGAGATAAGATTTAGTTATGACTCATCATCAAAACAATTTAATTTATTACATTGGTAATATCATGGCAAAAGTCAAAGGGTTTGTGAGAACTGCTATAGCACATATTACTAGGTGAGGTTGGTTTATTTGGTCAGATAATATATAGGGCCAGCCTAATCTGTTAAATTCTTAGATACAACTTGAGTTAAAGAGCCAAGAGACATTCCACAGACAGCACAGGGCAAATGACTGTCTTTGCTAAATCCTACCAATAAGAAAGATGTGCAATGCTGTATGAGATTATCTGGGTTTTGAAGGACATATATGCCTCACCTGGGTTTTTTGTTAGCTATTATAGATCAAGTGACCAGAAATAAAAATGAATTTAAATGAGAGCCAGGATAAAAATTCTTGCTGAAAGCTGTAGCTCAAGTGGTACTATTAAGAATATATAGTTTCCATAATAACAAATAATGTGAAGCATCTTTTCCTCTGCTCATTTGCCATTCACATATCTTCTTTGATTAAAGCTTTGTTCATATCTTTGGCTCATTTATTAATTTGGCTTTTTCTTTCATATTATTGAGTTTTGAGATTTCTTTATGTACTCTGGATTCAAGTCTTTTATCATATATGAGGTTTTCAAAGATTTTTCTCCCAGTAGAAGGCTTTTATTTCTAAACTCTTACAAGTGTTTTTGTTTGTTTGTTTGTTTTTTAAGAGCAAAGTTTTGCATTTTGGGACAGCCCAATTTATCAATTTGCTTTTTTATGGTTCTTGATTTTGGTCTTATATTGCATATAAAAATTTATCACCAAACCCAAGGTCACACAGATTTTCTTCTATATTACCAGAAGTTTTATGTTTTACATTCAGGTTTATAATCCGTTTAAATTTAGATTTTGTAGCAGCAGGTCTGAGGTATGTGTCTATGTTATTTTTGTTTTTGCAAATGGATGTCCAATTTTTCCAGGATGATTTGTTGAAGAGACTGTCCTTTTTGTAATAAACTTCCTTTGCACATTTGTCGATTTTAGTTGAAAATGCTTTAGTAGGTCTATTTCTGGGATTTACCTTCTTTTCCATTTATCTACACATTCCATTGTCTACATATTTCCTATTCTCAGTACCATTCTGTCTTTTTCAGAATAAGTCTTGAAACTGTGCACTGTGGACCTGCCAAATTTTCTCTTTTTCAGAATTATTTTGGTTATTCTTGTTCATTTGCCTTCTGAATATATTTTAAAAGCAGCTCACTAATGTCTGCAAAAAAAACTTTTTGAGATTTTTATTGAGATAGTGATAAATCAATAGATTAAGTTGGGTAGGGCAAATCTCCTCACAAATATTGAGTCTTCCGTTCCATGGACATGGCCTAGCTCTCCAGTTATTTAAGGATTTGTTTATTTTTTCCATCACTAGAAGAAAAGCAGTTTGTTGACAATATGATCCACTCACCTGGGTCCAGGTGATATGCTTTGCCTTTCCTATCTGAATTTTAGGAAGTGTGGGCTAAGAGTTTTTATTTATTTGGGCTGGTGAGTGAGATAGTGGTGATGATAGAGTTATTTTATTCCCTCTGTTAGTCATAAAAAACCTATTACTGAGAATTCAGCAGGGCTTCTGAGGGCAGAGCTTCTTACTAAATCATACTTGCAACATTTTTCTCATTGTCGATGCCTCCTCTTTTCCCACTTTCTCCATCCCGTTCTTGTTTTCTTAGCTATATAACATCCTGACCAAGATGACTTAAAAATGGAGCATCTGAAAGTTTATGGGGGAAAAATTCTCAAATGTATTGGAGAAGCAGCAGAAGGGTCCATATGACTTCTCTGAATGACTATTGATTCTTACAGCATAAATATACTCTATTCCTACCTATTTTCACAAGCATAGAGCCAGATTCTGATAAACAAATCCTTCCATGCTTGTCTGCAAACTACCTATTGTAGTTTGTAGTAAACATGGAAAAGTCCACTTACTTTCTAACCCCGACTAAGTCTTCTTAGTTAGTGCAATCAAGGAAAGTGGACAATGCATATTTCAACACTGATCATCCTAGGGTGTTTCCAGTGATAGGATGGAATTAGTTTGTTCTCAAAAGGGCTTCTACATTCCACAAGCATAGTATAAAGTTAATTTAGCTGATAAAGTGCTGCAGGGCTTTCAGTGATTGATGGAACAATTATATGCCCATTTCAATCACTTATGATTACCCAGCAAATCTAAGGCCATTAGATTGATTTTTTTTTACTCTCTAAAAATATAGGTATAGATATGTACATACATGTACACACATACATACGTAACATCATTTATAAATTGTACTGTGTGCATGCATGTGTACTGTTAAAACTGTTACATAATAAATCTGTTTAAAATCATATGCTGGTATTATCTTTGTCTCCTGTTTTCTTCTTAATTCTTTTTCTTAGAGGTCCCCTGATCCTAATCCTAGAGAAATCCCAAACACAGTACCAAAAATCTAGAAAACAGTTCTCCCAGAAAGCACACATTCTTCAGGGTTTTGCATGGACTATTGATTGGGTCAATTGAGTATCAATTCAAACGCATTCAATAAATATACAGTGAACATGTTATATAAAGTGACCTACATTGGATGCATTAAGGCATCTTTTAAAATGTGTAAGCCAAAGTCTCAGAGTTTAGAGTTCAAAGTATAACATAAATGAGTAAAAATGAAGTAAGATATGATAGAGTCCTAAAATGTTTAGTCAGTTTATTCATGTGAGCTTAGACAAGAACATTCTGACACCTTTTGGCGGGGGTGGGTGGGTGGGTAGTTAAGAAAGGGGGTCATGAAGGTAGGGTTTCACAGATGAATTTTAGGTATGATTTAACATTAGTTCTTATTATTAAGTTATTACCATGATGATGATGAACGAGGCCAACAAAGGTACAGAATTTGTCATGAGAGGGGAGAACAGCCTTAGCAGGACTGTCTTAGGAAGTGGAAGCAAGGAGAGCATCTCTGGCCATTTGGACTGTAGGTAACACATGCATAAATCACATAGGGAGAAGTGAAAGAAAAAGCTAGGACCTAGGAAACACAATATTTTGTGGTTTTAATTGAGCATTATGGGCTCTTAAAGATTTACAAATGGAGGAGCTGAGTTATCAAATCTGTGCATCGGGCAGTTTATATTAACAGGTGTGCATGTAAGTGGATTGCAGAGGGAACCCTGAAAATGGAGGGACCCATGAAGTCACTCTGATTTTCTGGGATGATCATCTCCACACTGAGATGACACAAGACCCTTTACAAACTGTCTCCAGGGGACCTCTCCAGCCTCATCCTTTTCTCCTCGCCCTCCCTTCTCGATAACGAATGCAGACAGACTTACAGTCACCAGGTTGTATGTACTCGCTAAGGTATCTATGCCTTTGCATGAACCCACACACTGGCATCTAGCACACCTGTACTTACCTATCCAATCTCTAGGTCTCCTCGAAGGCTTTGCTAACTCCTGCAAGCAGAGAGCTCCTTGTACTAGCCCAGCACATCTGCATGTAGTCATGAAGGGAGAAAGTAGTATCTTTTTTTCTTTTCTTTTTTTTTTTTTTGCGGTACGCGGGCCTCCCATTGTTGTGGCCTCTCCCGTTGCGGAGCACAGGCTCCGGACATGCAGGCTTAGTAGTTGTGGCTCACGGGCCCAGCCGCTCCGCGGCATGTGGGATCCTCCCGGACCAGGGCATGAACCCATGTCCCCTGCATCGGCAGGCGGACTCTCAACCACTGAACCACCAGGGAAGCCCGAGAAAGTAATATTTTAATCTCAATAGTTTGAGCACTCAGCAGAGAGCCTACCTATTACCACTGATTACAAATTCAGTATTTTAATTTCAATGAATAAAGGGTCCTAAATGAATGTAGTCAATATTTCATGTTTTTTGAGATGAGAGATGAGGGACATGCTGACCGTGAGATTTCAGTGGAACATGAGATACATCCACTAAGCATGTAGAAATGCAACACTAGATTTCCAAAGTAAGCTTGTGTTTGTAGATAAAAATTAGAACAATGTCCTCATAGAGAAAAGATTTAAAGCTGTGGGAGGGTATGGAATATCCCAGAGACAGAATGTAAAGGTTGAAGACATTAACTATGCATTAATGATTTATTATCCTAGATTTTCAATAATCAAGTTCATATCTATAATTGATTCAACATTTGTGGTTAAGCTTCTTTTAATACTAAATTATACATTCCTCAAGGTTTTGTATTTAAGCGGATAATATGGAACTAAAACATAAGAGCTCTTGTCCTGAGGAGAACCTTGTTCTGCTATCACTGAAAGGCTGTTTAATCAGCCCCAAAATGCTCACATTTGTGTTCAGTTATGAGATAGAAATCAGCAAATTTGCCACAGTTAATCCATCTTTTACTTTTTTTTTCATTCGTCAGCATTAGAAAAATTACTTCTGGTTGATACAACCCTCAGAATTGGTATCTTGATCCAATTTATCCTAGCAACATAATCCTCAGAGTTATTAGTCATTGGTATTTCTGCAACAATGTGTCTATTGGGAAATGTTATAAACAGGATTTAAAAGATTATGCTCAAGAGTATTATCCCTATGCTCTAGAGAAACAGAATCACTGCCAGTTTAAATTAGGAAAGATTATGAGAAATAAAAAATGAAAATAAAGACAGTATAAAAGTTTTGTTGCAGGCATCTTGATCATTATTTATAATTTTGTATGAAACATAGGTGCCATTTTGTAAGACATTTAAAGATAACTTTCGGGATTAACTTGAGTTTTCACAAAGAAGTGAATAAAGGTTTGCAGTAGCCTCTGCAATATTAGAGTCACATGTACATTTTCTGAAAAGTTTCAGAAGTCATATTTGAAGGCTGGAAGCAATTAAATACAAAATGCCTAAGAATTATTAAATATTGAATATGTCCATTAAAGAGATTTCAATGTAATTACAAAACCTTGACTAAAGTGCTTTCATTATGTGGGCATATATTTTGAAGCTATATGTTAAACCGACTTTATTGTACTAAAATCTGTTAGTCTCATGGGTGTAGCAAGTTAAGATAACTTTCCTGGGCTTCACACTGTAACAGCTTTGACCCCTGCAGAGCCTGTTATCAGGGCAATGAGTTCAGGAGGCAGCTGGTCGGAGGAAAGAAGTAGCTTTACCATTTGGTGCTAAACAAAGCCATGTGGTTTATAAATTCATAACAATCAGGTTAGAAAGAAACAATGTAAGATAGTTACCCTCTTGATTGAAAAATAAGGTAGAATATAGTTACACACACACAAAAATCCTATATTCTTTCATTCATTCTTTCAACAAATATTTCTTGAATGCTAGAATTCCAAGCTAGTACTAATGTCAACAGCCAAAAAGGGACATAAATAACATTGAGAAGAGGTGAACAGAAGAGTAGTAAAATTCAGTGTAAAAGATGGAAAGCTTTTTTTCTTTTTTAATGGGGTGTTTGAGGGAGGCTATGAACAAAGAAAACATAAATTGGCTGAAAAGAAAAGGCATTCATTTGCGAATAATTGTATATGCAAAATCTTGAAGGAAGAAATTACCCAGTTTTATATAAAATCAGTGTTTGTTTTGAGTGGAGATTTTGTATTTAGAAAAGCACTTTTTATTTTATTCAAATGGGTTATACTCTAAAATTCCTTAGTGATTATTCACGTTGGAATTTCTCTTCTTGGCAAAGAAAGGAAAAACTTACTTAAGGGTATATAACTTTACACTTTTTCTCATAAGTTTTCTATGCTCATGTTAACATTGTGACTGTTTTAGGAAAACCTAAATTAGATGCTAATGATCCTCCATAAATATTATGTGAGAGCCTACAATATAGATCATCACTTGGGGGCTTTCCTAATAGAAATGAAAAGTGAGAGTATTGTGAGAGAAAGAAATTGAGGATGAAGAAAAATTACCAGTCAAAAGAAAACAGATGATTACTTTGTATTTCTGTATCAGAGCTGATTAATTCTTGATTTCTCATTAATTAAAAGTCGATGTCCCAACCTACTCAATTCCTATGTCATAAATGTGGACAAATGACTACCTACATAATATTAGTATACTTATTATTAGCATTTATTTTAAACAGTTTAGTTATTTGCAATATGATTTATTATGTAAGTGAAATAATTAAATATAAAATCAAATTAATCTTGGATTAGTATCTTACCCCAAAATATGAAATGCTGTAAGATTAGTGATTCTCAATTATAATGAAAATTTCAAAGAAAGAAAAATTATTTAACCTGCTTCAAAATCTCGATAGAGTCCACTATGGTAAAACAAGATCTATTTTAGTGATAGGTACATAAACAAACATACACACATATGACATAAAGATGTCAAGGTAGAATATGGATGTATCGATATATATCCTATTTAATAGATGCTTAGTCTGAAAAACGTTTCTATAACAGGAGTATACAGACTTTGGTGTTAACCTAGCAAAGCTAGAATTAAAAAAAATAAATTTGTATTTATATTTATAAAGCTCGGCATTGCATAGGCTCTCACTTTATGATTTTGTAAAGAAGGTCACATTTTTCTATTTGCTTTTCTAGGCTATCTTTTTTCTTGTTACTATAGTTCTATTTAAGCATGAGGCTTCTTTGTTTAAGGTATGACCACTTTAGAAATAAAAGTACCCTGCAGCGGGCCTGCCCAAGCCCTCTGTCATTTTTCTCTTTTCTCTCCTTAGTAGGGAGAACTGTTTTCTGTTTCTCAAAATTCAAACAAAAACAGAACATTTCCCATAAGAAATGTCCTAGATGATCCTGTTCCCCAAATGAAAAACAAACAAACAAACAAACAAACAAATCTGGGCCATTATTTCTTGCATTCTAAAACTAAGTATGAGAAAGGTAGTGTGAGTTTAAAGTTTACAATTTGGAAAATTGAAGCATTAGAAAGAAATGATAGACTGCTTCCACTGCTTGACTAATCAGAGCCACTCAAATCAGAGCCCAGCTTACACAGGATATTTGTTATAAATTTTAGATGTCTATTTCTGAATGTTCTATGTTTTGTATTATCTTGGGAACAAACTAGAAGAGAGGACAGCTACCAAATCACTTGCAGGGGTGGAGGACTCCCAAGAAGGACTTCCTCCTCTGTGAGTGGGTCTTCAAAACAATTGTGATGGTGAAGGTGATGGACTGAGGGGGAAGGAGGGGAAGAAGGAGGAGGAGGGGGAGGAGGAGGGGGAGGGGATGGGGAGGAGGAGGGGAGGGGGAGGAGGAGGGGTAGGGGAAGGGGAGGAGGAGGGGGAGGGGAGGGGAGGAGGACGGGAGGGGGAGGAAGTGAGGATGAGGGGGAGGATGAGGGGGAGGAGGAGGGGAGGAGGAGATGGAGGGGAGGGTGAGGAAGAGGAGGACGAGGTGTATTCATTTAGTTTACTCTATGCCAGGCTTTACCTACATTCACTTCATTAGTCCTCACTACAGTCTCATGTAGTAGTAACTCATTTGATAGATGACAATAAAAATTTTTAAGTAATGTGACCAATGTTGTATTACTAAGTGGTGAAGCTAGGGTTCACTAGAGCTCATGCTGATACCAAATTCATACTCCCAAACACAGTCTTCCCCAGTCTCTCAGTAGACCTCCCAGAAGACCAAGTAGCCTCAGGTAGCCACTGAGACAGAGAAGAATTCCAATTTCTTTTCCACTATTTGGTGAAATGGTCCTGTCTAATAGCATAATGGTTCAGCTGCTCCCCTCTGACCTAACTGTGCATTAATGTAGGGTCAATTGGAAGTATTTTACTCAACTTGGTTTAATACAGTAGCAAGCTGTATTTGAAATGGTAAGTGGTTATTGTAAAAATCTCAGATAAACTAGGTATATTCTGGGATTTCAAAATCATTCTGATGAGACATAAAACCAGACTAAATAATTCTGAAAAATTCTCTCTGCCTGTTTATTACATAATACTCAAACCTACTAAGTGGAAAGAATTCAAAATAGATTGCTGGTAGCCTTGTGTTTTCTCCCTGCCTCTAGACAATTTACTTAATAGTTTAACAAACATCCTGGTTGATATTCATGTTTTCAAATATAGTGAGCCAGGCATCATTGGCACCCCTTGGTGGTTGGATTTCATATATGAGCTTTTAAAAATGTCTGTAAGTGTATCTTTGATTGTATTGCCCCCATCTGATTTAGATATTGAATTTATACTGTCTTCCTAAAATTAATTGGACAACTTTCTTTGATTTTACATCAAATTATAAAAGAAATAGATATTATCTGTTTCTTGAAAGTTTGATAAGGCAAGTTGTAAAACAATCTGGACTAGGATTATTTTGAGGAGAGATCTCTTATTTCCACTTTTCTATTGTTAGTCTCCTCAAATTTTTATTTATAAAAATCATATTTTATTATGTAAACTAGAATTTGTTAGTATTTATCAATGTTCAAATTATTTTACAATAAGTTGCCATTATGTTTGGATTTACTTCCCCTAATCCATTGTGTGTTTTGCTTATTTGTTATTTGTCTTTTACAAATCTTGTCTTCGCATAGGTTATTCTGTTTTGTTACCTATTTCACAAAAAACACTTTTTTTTTTTTTTTTTTTTTTTTGCTGTACCCGGGCCTCTCACTGTTGTGGCCTCTCCCGTTGCGGAGCACAGGCTCCGGACGCGCAGGCTCAGCGGCCATGGCTCACGGGCCTCACTGCTCCGCGGCATGTGGGATATTCCTGGACCAGGGCACAAACCCGTGTCCCCTGCATCGGCAGGCGGACTGTCTACCACTGTGCCACCAGGGAAACCCCCCCCACTTTTATTTTTGTCAATTGTCTCTATTGTACCAATATTTGTTGTTTTTTCCCTAAATAATCAGTTATTGCCCTTATATTTATTATTTAACCTGGACTCTTGGAAAAGCGTCTGGCCCATGGTAAGCACTTAATGCCCGTTAGTTGCTGTTGTTATTGGCTAATCTCCTTTCCTCCAACCTGACTTTCAAAGTAATCAGTGTTAACAGTTTTGTGTATATTGACACACACACCCCCACAGTCATGTGCAGCACAAGCACAAGTGTACATGCGCACACAAATTGTATTTTGTTTTCTATAAAAAATTTGGGATTAAATTGATACTTTGCAGCATCTTGTTTACTCTTATGTTTGCTGAAACGTATTATTAATAATCTCTTGGAAACACATTTCTGTCAAACTGCTTTATTTTAATATCTATTAGTTGTCTGAAATGAATATTCTATCATATTAGTTGTCTGAAATGAACATGCTATCATTCATCCAAACTTTACCTGTTCTTAATCATTCTGTTTATTTTTGAGATGGGATGTGTTTGTTTTTGTTTAGTTTGTTTTATTTTTATTTTTTGCCACTACACTAAATGTTGCATAAATATCCTTGTATATGGTCTATAATTTCTGTTGAAATAAATTCCTGTATATAATAATACTTTTGGAACAAAAGATGTGTGTATTTTGAATGTTAATGTACAAGGTGAGATTCCTTTATAAAGTGTGGCATTTTATTCTCCTAACAGCAAGTATCAGTCTAGTTTTCCTCCTAGCACAGGGTGTAGCCTAAAGCATGCTGGAATTAAACTATCTGGGTCAAATCTCAGCTCCACCATTTACTAGATGGGTGCTTTCGTTAAGTTTTCTAAGCTCTGTGTCTAAATTATTTCATCTGTAATGTGGGGATGATAACAGTAACCCATCCACAGAATGTTATGATGAGTAATGTAATAGTAATATTGGTAAAGTGTTTAAGTTGTGCCCAGCATCATATGAGAGATCTGTATTTGTTAAAGAAAATTTAAAACTATAAATGTATAAATTTTGCCATCTAATTGCTTTTTTTGACATTAATGATTCTCACTTTATTAATGAACTTAACTGTCAATATAAGTAGTCTTCTCTATACCAGAAACATTTAGTTGAGAGAACTGAGAAGCAGAAAGGTCATTAAACATAAAGGATTTGTATTCTGGTTTATGCTCTTAACTGCTATATTACATTACGTCTCATCTGGACTGAGGGATTAAGGTTTTTTTAATATCTTTATTGGAGTATAATTGCTTTACAATGTTGTTAGTTTCTGTTGTACAACAAAGGGAATCAGCTATACATATACATATATCCCCATACACCCTCCCGCTTGCATCTCCCTCCCACCCTCCCTATCCCACCCCCTAGGTGGTCGCAAAGCACCAAGCTGATCTCCCTGTGCTATGTGGCTGCTTCCCACTAGCTATCTATTTTACATTTGGTAGTGTATATATGTCCATGCCACTCTCTCACTTTGTCCCAGCTTCTCCTTCCCACCCGTGTCCTCAAGTCTGTTCTCTACGTCTGCGTCTTTATTCCTGCCCTGCCACTAGGTTCATCAGTACCATTTTTTTAGATTCCATATATGTGCGTTAGCATACGGTATTTGTTTTTCTCTTTCTGACTTACTTCACTCTATGTGACAGACTCTAGGTCCATTTACTTCATTACAAATAACTCAATTTTGTTTCTTTTTATGGCTTAGTAATATTCCATTGTATATATGTGCCACATCTTCTTTATCCACATTTAGGTTCCTTCCATATCCTGGCAATTGTAAATAGTGCTGCAATGAACACTGTGGTACATGACTCTTTGGATTATGGTTTTCTCAGGCTATATCTCCAGTAGTGGGATTGCTGGGTCATAAGGTCATATGGTAGTTCTTAACTGCTTTTTAAATATATATTTTAAAATATATATTTCCTTAATACCTAGGATATTGAGCCATTTCCTATATTGATAGAACATCTGTATTTTCTTTTCCTATTCTATTCTTACCTTAGTTCATAGTAAGTGGCTGTTCTAACTCATATTAACATCAGGTCATTGTTCCATTCCTAATCTTTTGAGAATTTTATGCTACCTTTACACTCTGGTTTTATCAATTGTGGTTTATGCTTTTTAAGCAGTATTAATTCTTTGTTCTATATTATGTCTGCATAGTTCAGTATCATGAATGTCTATCTGTGATAATCCAGTAAAGACACAACAATTTGACTGTGAAAATTTGACTCTGTATTCAAGTAATCTAAGAACGGACTTCGTTCTTTCTGATTCATTACAAAGGCTGGATCTTTACCTGCTGTGTTCACTGAGGCTTTCCCAGTTCATAAAAGAACACCTGGCACATAGTCATCTTAAATGAATGTTTGCTGAATGCATCTTTGGATCGTTCCCTTTTTCCAAAGTAACTTTCAATGTAATATAAAAATCGACAAAGCAAAACAAGTTCTAAACCAAAGCATGCTTCTAGGCTGATTGGCTCAGACTATTTTTTCTGATTATTCATGTCTTGTGTGCAAACCTACCAGTCTTTGAAGTCTGAGTGCTGGCACTAGACCCAGTCCAGCCTTGGCATAAAAATCCTTCCAACCCCTGTGGGCACCGTAGCCTCAGCTGCTGCTTTTGTTTGTTTCTCCGTTTCTGTTTATTTTAATTACCTTGGCTTCTTCTGTATTTTGTTAGTAGAAGAATATAAAAAAGACAATGTGAAGGACATTATGCAATGCAGTAAGGTCAAATATTACTTGGATTCACGAAGATCATTGAACAAAGAACATCAATCTAAAAAGCTGGACTTGTGTTCTCACTCAAATAGTTTAAAATTCTTTAAAAAATTTAAACTGCTTATTCTCTTTGTGAAATGTTTATCTTTCAAATTTGGAAAGCAATAGATATCGACAGATCAAAGTAATGGAGAAAAATGTGTAGCGAACAATACACTTTGCTTTTTATAGGAAGCCAATGTCTTTAATTTTATCAAAGTAATATATGCATTGATTATCAAAATACCCAAATGAAATACTGGCCTAGCCCTCTGCTTTTTAGCTGGTTAACTCTGGAAAAAAATTATATAATATAAAATCTTAGAAAGTCAGTTTTATCACTTATAAAGCGGTGGTAACAATATTTTCTTCAAACGATCATTGTATGGATTAAATAAGAAAATGTGAACTTGCTTTTTAAAAACTCACACTCTATATAATGTTAAGTATTGTAGCTTATAAAAAACACATTTGTTTTCATAAAAAATCTTCAATAAAAGATATGTCTTGGGCTTCCTTGCTGGCGCAGTGGTTGAGAGTCCACCTGCCGATGCAGGGGACACGGGTTTGTGCCCTGGTCCAGGAGAATTCCACATACCGCGGAGTGGCTGGACCCGTGAGCCATGGCCACTGAGCCTGCGCGTCCAGAGCCTGTGCTCCTCATTGGGAGAGGCCACAACAGTGAGAGGCCTGCGTACCACAAAAAAAAAAAAAAAAAAAAAAGATATATCTTGAGCTAATTATCCCCCTTATTCCAATATAGAAATGGAACTTAATAATGTTTTAATCTTGGTCTAAAATTATTTTGTATAGATATAGAGAATTCTAAGAACTGGGCTATAAAGCACAAAGGGTCAAATGCTCAAAAGTTAATCACACAGTGAAATCTACAACAAAAAGTTGGTGGCAACTATCTAACATATATATATATACACACGCACATATATACACCTCAGTTTTCTAATCTGTAAAATAGGAATAATGATAATATCTACTTCATATGGTTATTGAGGGGATTAAAAAATAATACATGTAAAGTACCTAAATTAAGACCAGGTATACAGTAAATACTAAAGACCTGTCGGCTATTTTTCTCTTAGTTTTTATTTGTTTGTGCAGAGCAGTGGTTAGTTAGCACAAAGTAAATATTCAGTGGTGGTGAATTATGAGTGATGGAGTGTATGAATATGAGCATTAGGGTTTTTTTTCCAAAGGGTCTCCTAATTACCTTCATGAATATTTTATTATCATATGCATTTCTTCTCTAAGCTGCTTGTTGGAAATTAACTGGATTTACAGCTAGGCATTTTGCTTTAAATAAACTGAAATTATTCAATTATCACAAATATAGGCATATTCAAATACTCTAAAGTTAATATTTTGGAATGATACACTATTTTTGTCTAACAGAGTTCAGTTACTTAAGATGCCCTAGGAAGTCAAAGTACTTGTATTATGATGATAACAATTTTCTACTTTATATCATTAAGCATTCATTAATAAACTACATGTCTGGCCTGAAGGTTTCCTCTCTGGGGAATCATTTATTTATGGCTTCAATTGACAATAGTGTCTGTAGACTCTTGAGTGCTTTAGCATTTTTGTCTCCGCTGGCTGGCTCCATATTGGGTTTCTTCCTTTAGAACAATTCTAGGGGAATAAATAGAGCCATTCTCCTGATCATGGACAGCTTCATGGGAGGTAGAAAATAAGATTTCTTTTATGCAGCTTTTGAAAATTCTGTCCCTAAAAATGTAAATAATTGAAAATTCTTGCATTATCTTTTGGGCACTCTCTGAGTTGTGACCATATATGTGTTTAAATATTTGGCCAGCCTTGTCAATTTCTTGCATGATTCTATTATGGCTAGTTCTTTTTAGCACAGGCTCCAGACACTCAGGCTCAGCGACCATGGCTCATGGGCCCAGCCGATCTGTGGCATATGGGATCTTCCCGGACCGGGGCATGAACCCTTGTCCCCTCCATCGGCAGATGGACTCTCAACCACTGCGCCACCAGGGAAGCCCCTGGGTTCTATTTGACATCCAAAGTTGCCTTCAACTCATGAGCTAAACATTCCCACATTATTTCTTTGAAAGTTAAACTTATGATTAAAACACAAATATGTGACCTTCAAAGAGTTACTCATCATGAGTATTTTAGCTCAAGTAGGATTTTCATAATGGTTTTCATTCTAAGAGTGAGCTAGGACAGATATCAACTGAGGTAGAAGCATACATTTTGTGTATATCATAATTTTGCCCAAGATTCAACTTTGCCCCATGATTCAAACTAAGAATTGCATTCCTTGCAAGTGAAAATAACTGACCTTTTCAGTATCTATGTTTTCTGAAACATCGTATAGCTAATAGTTTTAAAGCTTTGTGTTTCAAGACATTCATTCATTCAGCCCCACCCCCATGTGTCAGGCACTAAGGTGGACACGAGATGGGGAAGAAAACAAACATGAACTTCCTCTAGACAAGGCTTTAAAACACTAGAAAAGTCAGAGACAAAAACGAGTTTAAAAGAATAAAGAGTTTAGGGTCTTCCCTGGTGGCGCAGTGGTTGAGAGTCTGCCTGTCGATGCAGGGGACACGGGTTCGTGCCCCGGTCGGGGAAGATCCCACATGCCGCGGAGCGGCTGGGCCCGTGAGCCATGGCTGCTGAGCCTGCGCGTCCGGAGCCTGTGCTCCACAACGGGAGAGGCCACAACAGTGAGAGGCACGCGTACTGCAAAAAAAAAAAAAAAGAAAAAAGAAAAAAGAAAGAAAGAAAAGAATAAAGAGTTTAAAAGCTTTCTTTATAAAACCTGAAAAATAATCTAAATAATCTAATAATCTAAATATCTAAATACAGTGATTCTTGTTATCCATGTACTTCTATTCTATAGAGTCACCTTAAACACTGAATTAGCGAATATTGAACCATCGCTCCTCAGCAATACAGAATTAAGTTTCCGTCCGCCTCTGGTTACAACATTTTTTTGACAATAAATCAATACAATACATAACCTGCTTTATGTGTACTGCTGTTTAAAGACACCTTATTTAGTATTTATTGTTGATTCATGAACACTGAACTCACGGACAGCAGGACAGTAACTCATGCCTGCAGGGAGCTTATCTAACTCAACTGTTTTCTCCCTGAGGTTCATCACAGTTTTCTTGTGCTTAGAAATTCAACACAGCACTTCACCAGGACACTCCTGGGCCATTTAAAATAGCGAAATCACCAGCATAAACCACAAAATGGGAAAAATACTGGCACAAAACATACTGAGAAAAGAACATGTACAGTATGAGCTGAAACGCCATGTGGGAAAGGGCACGTGCGGCTACTCAATTTTTCCCCCTCTGCACGTGTCTGCAAATGATCTGGAAAGTGACACACACATTGTTTGAGGTTAAAGTACATTTTGGCGATCAGGCAGATTCGCAAATACTGAATCACAATCCAGGAATAATGACAATAACGGTATTTTCATAGGTTTGAAAGCACAAATGTGTCTTTAAATAAAACCTTAACTGAATACAAGCTACTTCATAACTACTGGCCTTCATAGGTGTGCCAAAAATCTAGAAATAGCAAAATTAAAGCCACCAGATCAGTAGAATCATATTTAGTCAGAGTTTATTGGGCATAAAAGAGCAGTTTGTGAACTGGGAGCTCTCAAACCCAAACTGCTATGAAGTTCAGAGGCATGACGTCACAAGATGGTTTTTAAAGTGAAAGTGAGGAGGTTATTTAATATCTACCACGACTGGTTATTCCAATGGGGATTTCCAGATGGCAGGAGATTGGTTAAAGTGGTTATCTTATAGCATTTTATGAAAATGACTTACATTTCTTTTATGATGATCAGAGACATTTACAAGAAATAACCTAAGTTAAGTTTTGCTTATGTTCATGAATCAAGCTACATTGAGTTTTGCTTACATAGCTTAAATGGTTTTCTCTGCTCAGGAAATTCTCAGGTGTGGTCTCCATTTTGTATTTTACTTTAACAGGTGAGAAAATGTGAAAAAATTATATAGCAGATGTGACAAATACTAATGTAAGAATGTTATAATGGATAGTGTTCTCTTATTGTTGTTTTATGTGGTGGAATTATCATTCTTAGCCTTGAATTTCAGAGTATGTTAGTTCTATGTCCAGACTCAGAGGCACTTTATGTGTGTGTTTCCTTTGACTTTCAAAATATTCTTTAGTCAAAGAACAAATCTACTTTAACTTTTCATCTTTTGTTATCTTAATTTATTGAAATTAATTACTGAATTGCAGTCACAGAATTCTCATTAAAAAAAACTTTACTGAATAAAAGTGTATAAATCCACAGCTTTAGTATGTGTTCCTAACTTCTTCCTGACACAGTGATCATAGCACAGAACTGACTTATAATAGATTGAAAATTGGGGATGTAGATAAGTATTTTGATTACCAGCCAGTCCAGAAGTGAGTCTACCATTTTCCATCATAACTTGAGAGCAAAGAGGAGTCAAAATGAAATAGGATAAGGAAATTTGGTAATTTCCAGAAACAGTACATTGTCCCTTTGTGAAGTGGAATTATTATTCAATTTGAAGTTTTATAAGCTTTCAAAAACTTGTGCTCAGATGACCAAAAAATAAAAACAAACCACTTATTATGGGTGTCATCTTTTTTCTTTTCACCAGTATAAGAAGTGAGCTGAGATCAAGCAGAAAAATTATTTCAAAATATGCGTATGTATTTTATTCTTGTTTTCATTTGGAAATTGAGTGTAGATCAAGGAGCAAGAAACCTGTCCCCTCATCTTATAGCCATGTTTGCTAGAGCATTTCTTCATTTTCACTATTAATTTACTGATTCACAAGGAAATACTAAGTTCCAACTATTTGGAAATATGTGTGTGCTTAAAACAGATATCACTGACATTATAAATTTTGCATTCTGTTCTGTGGAAGAAAATTTATTGATTTGTTGATTAGTACAGAATATGTGTTTGTTTTTAATTGCTTAGTTATTTTCCCCATCTTTCAAGTCATCAATACTTAAAGACTACAGTGCTCACTGTGTGATGTTGCCAATTTTTCCAAGTAACCTTGGTTACAGGTACAACTTAACAGATTTGTTATTTTCTATGATTATTTCTTAATTAACTGTGACTACCAATTATATGCAAACAGATCACTATTTAACATTACATGTTATTTCAGAGATGGTGTCCAATAATTCAAAAAATACTATTTTCTTATTGTCAAGCTATCAGGGAATATGATATACATTGAGGAATTTAAAACCTTGTAAGCCCTTGCGGTAAGACCAGATGGCAGCCATTCTGCCACAGAAATGAAAACTGAGATATTGTAACTTTACTATTGAATGGTAGGATTGGCCCCAGGGAGCAAAGAGCTTTTGTTTGTACAAGAAAATTGCTTGGTAGTGACAGAGATTCATTTCAAACCTTTCATGAAATTTTGTATGATTTCCCAAGAGATGTCTCTGGGGGTCAGAGAAGAATGGGGAACACAAATCTAGCCCTTCTATTCTCGCTGCAAGGGAAGAAAATTAATATAGGGGAATCTGAGCTGTATCCATTTCACTCAGAGAACAAGCACTTGCTTTAGGACTTGTTTTTCTGTGAGATCCTTTCACCTCCACCCACTTCTATTGCTCAGTTTCACTGGTGTCACTCTGACAAAGAAAACTGATGGAGTCAGTCATAATATGAACATGGTTGTTTGTGTTCTTCTTCTCATAATACCAATGTGTGTTTGGTTAGTCGAGGTGGTCAACGCTGGTGGTCCCAGTACCTACCTCAATGCTGGGCACAAGGTAATAGTCAAATGGTATTTGGTAAAATTTTAATAACCTTTAATGTATGCTAATAAACACAGATGGTAATTTAATAATTGCTTAAAGGAGAAAAGTGTAATATATAAAAACGATTAGCAAGGAGACCCATGTTTAATGGTAAAAGGATAACATAATACAACTCCTATGGGAAGGAATTTGAAGACATCCAGAACAATTAAAAGGCAAATTCTTTCACACAGACATCACATTTCTCAGAATTTATTTTTAGGATATTTATTGCAGCACTCTTTAAAATATTAAAGGATTAGGAATTGTATAAATATCTAAATGCCTCATAAAAAGTAGTTAAATGAATTATGATTCTTTAATATAACAAAATGCCTTGCAGCTCTTAAAAATTGTCAGATCCATGCATAACCTCTCATAGAATTTCTAAAATATACTGATAACTGAACAAGTGAGACACAGGAAATTAAGTAGAGTTTGCTGTAATTTGTGAAAAATAACAGAGGGGTGTGTGTGTGTGTGTGTGTACGTGTGTGTGTTTCTACACATTCATACAAATACATTTAGATTTGTGTACACAGTCAGTACTCAAGATACCCAAGAAAAGTTGTCCCTGGAAAGATAAATGAGTGGCCAAGTGTATATGGAAGGAGGTGAGAAGGAGATTTTCTATTTAATTTTGTGCCATTGTAACGTATTGTGTTATCAAAATAATTAAAACTTATTTTAATATTATTGCAAGAGCAAAAATACAAATTAAGACAATGAAGTAAAGATATTTCATGTATTTTTGTTGTATCAAATTTGTTGTTAAATGAATGGAAATCACTTCAGTATTTGTTCAATTTAAAACTTTTCAGAAACTTTCAGGATTTTGCACCATTAATTTGGAAAACTCAAATTCAGGAAGTTCATTGTTGAAGATAATGGAGGTAACTCAGTGGGTGAGATGTCCCTATAAATATATTTCAACATTAATGAGCAATTAAGTGAACATTTTGAATTAAGTAATGTTTGTTCTCATTTTAACAGCTCATGATTCACAACCATTTTAAAGGATCTGTTTGTCTAAGTAAGTCTGTTTAAAAATTTCCCTTAAATTACTATATACGAACAGTAACTTGTGATTTTTATTTAAAATTGAGTCTCCTGAGTCATATTGTCAGGTACCGCATGGTCATCTCAGTGGGGACATTTCAAGTAAAATCACTTGAGTTTTGAAAAACCCTACTCTTTATTCTGGAGCAATAAAAAGCATGTTTATTCAAAGTAGAATATAATTTAGATCATTCATGAAATTATTGCAACATGAAAAAAGAGAAAGGGAGAAGAAAACAATTCTTTATAAAACTAATATCAGCTATTAAAAATAGAAGTAATGATAGATTAGAAAAATCATCTTGGAACCGCCCATATAATAACTGATTCTGATGGAAATTGTCAGCAGATACTAAAACACAGGAAGAAAGATGTTTGAAGAAGTTATTCAAGTGGGACCCCCAAACCCCCATTAATGCTTACTCATTAATAACAAAGGGAAACATTTACCTGTACTTGGAAAGAGCTGGTGGTCACCAGGGTCACCAAGTGAGTAAACTTGGCATGGCCAACATTTTCAAGATGATATTTTTCCTAATATTACACTTAAAAAGAGCAAACAATTACCTAGTATTGCTGAGGAAGCATTGTTTCTCTGAAATGCAATCTGAAAGGTACATAGACAAAACCAGAATATGGGAATAAAATCAACAATTTAGCATGACCTTGACTTTCATAAAAAAGATGTCACAAAAATCAAACATTGGGTGACTTTTGTAGATTAAAACTCACTAAATGACCAAACATAAAAACCAAATATAACATGCAAACCTTAATTATATCTTGGAGCAAGTCAAGAGAGTTATACAAATATATTGGGCCATAGAGGAAACTTGAACATGGATTGATTGTAGCTCATATTTTACAATTATTGTTGATTGTGTCAGATCTGGTAATGGCACTGGATTTATGTAGAGAATGTTTTTATGTTTAAGAAATGCATGCTGAAGTATGTATGTCTGTAACCTATATTCAAATAATTATACCCTGTATTGGGTTACACACACACACACACACACACACACACACACACACTATGTTTTTATTTATAAATATAATCAATTTGAACATAAGCATGTATCTATGTATCTACATATCTATCACTACCACCTCTTTATATATAAAGATATATAGACAAATGTGTGTCTACATATTCATATCTATGTCTATCTAAATCTTAAGATTCATTTTTATGACTGTATGTCTGTTTCTACAAACTCCATGGCTGATCTCTTCATGGATTAAAACATTATATACATTAATAGCAAAATTAGAAATGAGAAAATGACCAATTTGAGAGTTATTCTCCATTTTCTCCTTCCCTAGCCTAGATGTATTCTCCAACCTTCTGTGCCTTAATCTATTGTGTATTCCAGTATGGTGATCTCTAGAGACTATATGTTAGAATCCTTTGCTTCAAAATTTTTAAAAGCTGATTTGCATTATAATATGAAACAGGCTTATTTTATCTTTTCTCAAGAGCAGAGTATTGATTATAATTATAATTGTGTTAGCTTTATTGTGAACAAAGTAATGTGCTGAGCCCTGGCTTAAGTGTTTTGCACCTATCTGATACATTGTAGTTCACTACTAGTAGGTGTTTATATATATAACAAGAGCTAAAGGTGTTATGTAGCTACAAATTTTCTGAAGATTCCTTAAGGTTTTGTTGAAAATGAGTAAACTTCCATGATGAAATATAAGGCATGTGCATTTTGCTTTACATTAACACTTACATAACTGTATGTCTATTGTAAATACTATAGATTAAGATTCTGAAATAAAGTGCTAGTTTTCCCTCACCAGAGATGAGTCAGCACCTTGATCCCAAGTGTCTATGTTAACCTACTCCAGACTCATCTTCTCCCCTGTTTGACCTCGTCACGTTCTGTAGCTTACTGTTCATCCTCCCACACTGTTGATTTCCATCTATGGTTGGATTGACTGTATTTTTCAATAGAAGAATCCTAAAGAACTCTATGCTTAGATTCACTCAAAGTTCTCTATAAATTGCCATCATGAATTGGATTCTAAGGAAATTTTCTTATTTTTAAAACAAGAGAATTTGCTTAACACAGGAATGGCTGCTTTCAGCTGTAAACCTGTCCATCTCTAACCTGTGAATAGTAATTAAGATGTTGATGAGGAAATAATATTGTGCAATTCTGAATAATATATCCTAGGCTCTGATTTGAATCTCACTGGCTGTTTGACTTGGGCAAGTATTCACATACTCTGTACTTCAGTTTCTTCATCTGTGATATTGGAAGTGACATAATATTTACCTCATAGTCTTGCTGAGAAGATCAAATGGATAAACACATCTAAAGGGCATAGAAGAATAAATGGAACACAGAAGTCACTTTATAAGGTTACCATGGTTATTACTTGTAGTAGTATTACCAGCATTATCATTTTAGGCTAGTTGATTTTTGAATGGAATTCAAGATGAAAACAAATTTTATTATAGAAGAAATGTATGGATGTAGTGAGAGAGAAAGTTCATTAAAAATGCCTCGTTTACACCTCACTAAAGCTATTGAAAATGTTTCCCTACTTAAACAGTTCATGCTATCATAATGTCTATATTGCCATGGAGTGAATATTGCCTTTCAAAAAGCTGAAGCTCTGTTCTGGATATATATTCTTCAAACACTCATGCTTGTGTAAATGGGACAATGTCACTAAATGCATTAAAATATCACTCATTAGTATGAAGATAGTTTTAAGAGAAAAATATGTTAATAAGTGCTTTATTGGACATCCTGATATCTGTATTTGAAATAATCTAGTGGAATAGTGATTGCCGCACAAATAGATTTTGAATAATGATGCTCAAATACTACTTCCAACAATTAATATATTTTAAAGAATTCACTGTTTTCTTGTACAAAATAACACACACCCTTGAGTTCATTTGCTCCATGAAGTGAAACCATTTAAGCCATTAATTACCAGAAAGGTCAATACACAATGAATAAACCATCCTCCATCACTGAAAGATGTTTCTCAGTCCATCTGTTGATATTAAAACTTTTTGGGCCTTCAAACATTGTTACAAATGTTTCTTTTTAATCCAAGTGAAAATTTTTACTAATTTCTAGAATGTGATGCCAAAGGTTACATCTGGATATCAAATAACTCTCTAATTCCTAACAGCTGACATTTATAAGGCTAATCATGCTTGGGAAAAAGAAAATCACTAGACTGTATTTTGAACACTTGCAAAAGCGAACCTAGCCTGTTGACACCTAGAACAGATTATTCTGAATATCTTCTGCTCTATATGACAAACTTGTTTTGGTAATAATCATAAAATGTGTCACATATTTCAAAAGAGGTACAGGTGTTGTTTTGTCTTCACTTTTACCGTATTAATTAATTAATAGATCAATATTTTTCATGTTGGCAAGGGCATCACACTTGAAATTCTTATGGAATTCAGAATAATCAGGAGGTAGTGGCTGGTTTCACAAATATATAGAAATAACTGTAAGTTCCTCAAAATTCCTGCAGGATAAGAAGTATGATTTTTTTATTCAACAGTTTCTATATCTGCCTAAAGTTTTGTACTTTGATTCTTTGGTTTCCTTGAGCTATTACATTCATTTATATAAATAAATGGCAAGTAACTGGTAGTTTTATTTACTAAAAGCAAAACGTCATCAAAAGTTATACATTTAGCATCTAATTGTACCACTAATGTTTATGTTCTTAGTCATTCATTTCTTTTAAAGAGAGCATCTCAATATTAAAATAGAAAAATAAATTTCAAGTTTGAAAATATTCAAATTCATCAAAGATTGTATATAAATTGTACCAAGTACAAATCATTACACCTCACACTTCACACTCTTTAAAATTTTTAAATCGAATAAAAAAAAGTGGCAATATAGATTTGAACTCTTAAAGACAACAAACCCCGTTCTTTTCTGGACTTGGTATCAAATGGCAATTAGAGTAAGATAATTTTAATATTCTCATATTATTTAAAAGGGGAGTAGAAATAATGAATCATTTTAGCCCTCAGTAATTTAAGCATGCATAGCAAAATTTCAAGAGGAAGTCTGTTAAGAAGCAAGGCAGAGTTTATAAGTTACAAGCATTGTAAGGAAATATATAATAAGAATATAAAACATTGTGGGGGAAATGAGAAAGTAGACAAAATAATGAAAATAAAGATATCACTAACACATATACACAGAACTATCATTTCCAAGAGAAGATACTGAAAAATTCACCACTATTATAGATATTTTTTTAAGTTGGCAAAAAGTACTTAAGGTTAGAGAAGATTTAAACAACATGCAAATTGATTTAAACAAACATACATAGAATTGTATACTGCCAAGTTAGAGGATGTGAATTTTTCCAAGGCATGAAACATTACAAAAATTGCATACACAATCAGCCACAGGTTAACACATTTTAAAAAATAAGGGTCATACAAGAAGATAGGTTCTTTGATTAGAATGCAATTTGTCAGAAATCAATAACCAAAAGATAAAGTTACAATTGAACACCAAAAGAAAACCAAACTTCAGAGTATTTCATGAATCAAATAAGAAATAACTTCGAAATTACAGGGAATTACCTCATAAACTCTGCCTAAACCCAACTAGATACCAGGCTTGAAAGAATTGTCCAGCCTGGATCCTAAATCCTTGTAAATTCTCTTCCTTAATTTCCTCAATTTGAGACCTTATTAAGATTCTGTCAAAGTAGTGTTCTCTCTTACTGCACCAAATCTAATAAGCTTCTTTTTTCTTGAATAACATGTTTTTCTGAAGGCTTCTGGGGAGTCAGCATTTGACAGAAGGCATTTCATCTGGAATTACATTAAGGCACCTTAATAGATGAGCATTAGTGAAGACCTGGATTTCTGTGTTTTCACTGAATTGGGATGAATAAAAGTCTCACAGCTAATATTTTTCTGCCAATGTTCAAGACAAGGAGCTCAAGTCTTTCTTCCACAAAATAGAACTGAACGGTAACAAAAATGCTACCTATCAAAATTCAGTGATGTAGTTAAAGATGGTACTATGGAAATTTAGAGCTTTAGATGCCTAGTTTAAATAAACAATAACTCAGACTTAAGAATAATGATGCAAACATCCAAGTGAAGAAGTCAGGGACAGATGCAAAAGATACAGAATAGACTCATTGGGCAAAGAGAAGTAAATGATAAAGAGAAAAAAGAAATGCATTAGAAATCAAAAGATATATTAAAGGGTCTCAAAAGATGACCCTTTGCAAGCACTAAAATGTTTTAAAAGTAGACAATTTTACTTATTACAAATTGATAATCAAGTCACATATAAAAAATATGATAAAAGGGGCTGAAGCCAGTTAGCCTGATGTGAACCTTTTAGATAAGTTTAATCATCCTTCAATGGCAGCCTCTCTAAGACATTTTTAAAATACAAAATTGAATTTCTCTTCTTAGAGAATGGGGTCAGTCTCTACTGATAGAAATAAGAGAGGGCAGAAAACATACATTTCTTCCTTTTAGAATTTTTCTCCTTTTATACTGAAAAGAAACACAAAATTCCTATTGGCAAAGCTTTTATGATGCCTTATCACTAAATCTTTTCCTGGTTTCATTAGATCTTTTTCTTGATTCCAGCTACTAATTCTATTTTTAACATAAAGAATGAAAAGAAATTGATTACTTGGTACAATGACAGTTCATTCCAGGTTTAATTTTATCACCCACAGGAGTGTGTGTGGGAGAGGCACATCTATCTATCTATCTATCCATCTATCATCATAATCATCTATCCATTTTTATTATTTAAATCCAAGGATGTACACATGATAGAAATGAATAACAAAAGACACTATTTAATACCAGATACTCAGGGTAACAATAAAGCAGATGTTTTCAACCTCAACTGACAGAGAATCTGCTCTTATTGTTAGTCTACATTTGCTATTGAAATCATAACATTTCAGTCTCTTGAGCAAACTCAGATTTATTCTTCTCTGTACTTTCCATTTATTGCCACAAGGACTAAAACCTTGAAGTCCTAAGGTTAGAAACTGCCTGAATGTTTTATTGTTCTGAACATTTTCTATACACACCTAAATATTTTTCTCAGATTATGCATTCCAGAATTTTTTAAATTTAAGTATTCATGATCTCCTCCTCTATTATTTAAATAGCATTAAATTCATATATCAATTGTGATAATATTCAGTGACATTTTGGTGTGGAATAATATTTCACCTAGGCAGAAGAGAGTAAAAGAAAACCTTGGTCTTATAAATAGATGAACAGATATTATACACCAGCCCTGAAATTATTTCTGCTGTTTAAAAAATATGTGGATATCTTTAAAAACATCTTTGTAACAAATGCAGCCTTTGATTTTGACATGCATTTCTTAAATTATGAATGGTTTTCAGTACTTTCCCTATGTTTTTTGGACAATTTCCAATTGTTTTTCTATTTTCTGTGAAATAATTGTTCATATCCCTTACAAAATTTTTTATTTGGTATAGTTTCTTTTTTTTTCTGTGGAATCTTTGTAAATTGAGAATATAAACCTCAATTTGTCTTATGTTTGTCTTATGTTTTTCAAACCTCTCTCAGTATCTTGTTTCTTTTTGTTTTAGTTATTGCAATTTTCTCTATATGAGATTAAATTTATATGGAGACAATTTTATTTTTTTTCTTTTATGGATTTCATGTCTTCCTAGGAAAGCCATTGACACTTCAGAACTAGAAATAAACTTATCCAAGTTTCTTCTTGTATGTTGAAGGTTTCATTTTATTTAATTTTAGCTATTTGGTTAATATGAACATTATTCTGCTGTAAGGTGAGCTCATCTTGTTTATATTTATTTGTAAATGAAGAGCTTCATTTTTTTTTCTGTAGCTAGAAATATTGGTTATTATATACCTACCTTTCCGCACTGACTTGAAATGATACTGTGGTCTAGAATACATGTCTGTGACAGATTTTATTTTTCAATGGCAATCACACCAATAAGATCCCACTCTCCATTCTTTTCTTTCTACATGGCAGTGACACTCCTCCATTGAGAGATGGATCTTTGTTCCCTCCCCTTCAACATGGGAACAACTTTGTATCCAATTTGGTTAATAGAATATGGCAGGAGTGATGCTCTGTGACTTCTGAGGCTTGGTCATAAAATACACTAGATCTTCTTCCTAGGCTAATGCACCTTGGGAGTCCTGAACCTCCAATGTAAGTCCAACCATCCTACACCCACCAATGGAGGAGATGAGTGGTGAGATCACGGATAAAGTGAGAGAAAGATCTGAGGGGACTCAGGTGTTCCAGCCCCCAGCAGTTTGAGTCTTCCCAGTCTGAGGCTAGGCAGGTGAACAAGGGTACCTTTAGATGCTTCAGCCACCAGCCTTACAGACATGTGGGTGACACCAAAAGGAGAGAGGAGCTAGCTGCCCCTCTAAGCCCTGCCCAAATTGCAGATTTGCTATATGAAATTTTGAGGTGGAGTGTTTTACAGCAATGAATAACTGGAATAATTCCCACAGAGCTTTCATTTCATCTATTTTGCTATAATTCACTGATTTACTTTTTATTTCTCCATAGCTATCAGATTTTTAAAGTTTCTTTACCTTTAAAAAATAAAATGTGGTAGAAAAAAATTTTCTGTTTTACAGAAAATTTCTTGGACTTTTTCTATCTCTTCTTGTTTGTTCTTTCTTTCAGAAAAGCAAATTAATTTAATACCCTCAAGCAAAATAAATAAATTAATAAAAAGAACAACAACAACAAAACAACCCTGTTTGGTTAAATTGTTATCCCATTAAATGTTAAGCACGATTAGGAAATAATTGTTAGTTTCATTTCATCAGCTCCAAGAGCGAGCCATGCTTTAAAATTTATTTACATCTTGGGCTTCCCTGGTGGTGCAGTGGTTGAGAGTCCGCCTGCCGATGCAGGGGACTCAGGTTCGTGCCTCGGTCTCGGAGGATCCCACATGCCGCGGAGCGGCTGGGCCCGTGAGCCATGGCCGCTGAGCCTGTGCATCCGGAGCCTGTGCTCCGCAACGGGAGACGCCACAACAGTGAGAGGCCCGCGTACTGCAAAAAAAAAAAAAAAAAAAAAAAAGTATTTACATCTTTATTTTGATTCAAACAAAAGCTTTTAAAATCGTATTTGTGTAGGTTGTTTTGATATAGACTATTTCTTGGCAATGGGTACTCAGTAAATTTAGCTATTGTGGTAGGTTTGTGGCTTTTTTTTTTCTTATTTGTAAGGCAATCTTTATTTTCAATGTGTTCTTTTACTGTTGTAAGGGGATTTTAAATTCAATTATATTGATATCTTAAAATGGTTACTTCATTTTTACCATTGATTTCTGCATATTAATTTTATTACTAGTCACTTCATTGCATTCACTTTCCATTTATAAGATTTTAAATGATGCTTTCTGGGGTTTTTAGTTATGCAGTGAAGACGTGTAAGCCAGTAAGTTATTCTTTAAGAAAAACAGGTATCTATCTGTTCCTATCCTGCAAATAATATTTTTATTCTCATTACTGTCTCTAACCTCTTCGCAGTAACGCAGGGCAGAAGGAACATTCCATGCAGCAGGACTTGCTAAAAGCACAAGGATCTCAACCTTCACAAGCCTCCTGTAATAAAAGCTCATTGTTTTCCAGTCCGGATCTCTTTACTAGTAATGCCAACAGCGATAGCAGTGAGGCAGAGTGATATGTATACCGTGGTGCTTGCAGTGGCTCTGAAAATCTAGCGGGAGCTAGGAGGAGCCTGCAAGGACCCAGGAAGCCCCACACACAGGTGTGGCACGCTCCTGGACCACGCCATCAGCCGCCCGCGGAGCTCTTCTTGGCCCACTGAAACAACCACTCACAAAATTCTCTGGTCCACCTGTGAGGTGGAGTTAGACAGAGATGATCTTCCGTAACACCATCAAACTGCTGTATCGCCTCACTTCAGTGCTGATAATAGAAGGAGAGGACAGGGTAATCCCGGCACCTGGGAGCCACAGCCCCGCCATCCAACGGTGTCAGCGCCAGTCCAGTCCAGCTGACCTCCGATGACAGTCTCGCACCTTAGGGTCACAAGCAGATACAACGGGGCTGGCTTTCTGCAGCTTTGTTCAAGTTCTTCCTCCTTGCCCTCTGACACAGCCCGTGTAATCCACCAAGCACGAATCTACATTTAATTATCTTCTTTCACTTTTTACAAAGTGTAAATCAAGTAAACGTACTGCTTATAAAATTGTGACTATAATCACATTTTATTTCACCACTGATTATTTTTATGTCCCTAGAGTAAACGTCCTTGTTTGTTTTTATAATGTCCTCAGTCTATTAGGTGCTTTCTGGGGTCAGCGTTTTAAGGCAGGATTTCTTTGGATTCATACAACAATCAAGAAGTAGATACTATTATTAAACCCATTTCTCAGTTGAGGAAAGTGAAGGGTTGAGAGATTGGGTAACTTGTCCCAGGTTCCAGCTGGTTAATGAGGAAGGCTGGATTCCCAGGCAGGAAAAGTGAGTTCAGGGGGATCAGACAGGCTCATGCCACACTCTCGTGCCCCTAAAAATTCCTTGTGAGGTGTAAGAATTGAATTTCTTCAAATGCATTTTAGAAATTTATTGAAAGAAATTTTTTATGTTAACCTGTAGTAATATGTAAATATATATGCTTTACTGAAGAATCCCTGCATTTAATACAGTGCTGAATTTACTTTATTTTTACTTGCATTTTTTTGCATTGCTATTTTATAATGGTGATTGCTCTAGAGAATTATTTTAATACCTTCTTTATCAGGTTTAAGTATTTCAATTTTGCTGACTTGGTAAAAACAAGAAAGATTTTTTTTTCTCATAGTCTCTCCTTTAAAAACATATCTGAGTTATTTATACTGTAGGTCTGCATCTTTAACAGCATGTAAGAACTGCTTAAAGGCAGTATTTTGTGTATACACTCCTGCTGTGTGTGACATCTGTAGTGACAAAGATTGCTGGAATTTTTTAAAAAGTCCTAAATTTTCTTCATGTATATAGAATTATGTTTGTTTTGTTATGGTGGTGGGAGGAATTGATTTTTCAATTCCAACTTTGTCACACGGGCTGTGGAGTTTTTAAGTTTCGTGGGGGTATTATGGGGAGATGCGAAGTTAGCACACTGCCTGACATGTAATAATCAGTGAGTAAATATTAGCTATAATATAATTATCATTAAGTGTGCAGACTCTACAAGCTTGGGGAAGACCAAATATGTGAGTGCATGAGTACTATAGGTTCTCTGTAGCTGGTGGATCTGTAGACTTTAGGTCCTTCTTTGATCCTCTCTCTCTCTCTCTCTCTCTCTTTCTCTTTCTCTCAGTTGTTCTCTCATTGAATATAGGGGGTCAGGCCTACTCAAACACAGTGATTGCTTACTGTAATGGGAAGATCTAAGTCAACATTGCTAATGTCCAGAGGTATTAGTTATTTCCTAGAGTATCCGTGTAAATTCTGACACTATCAGCAATCATGTTATCTCATAGTTAATTCTATCAAATCACCAATTTTTTTCTCTGCTGCCATAAATCTAGAGCAGAGATTATAAAATGCACAAAATTAGATTTAGTTGCATTTTAGAAATGCTGTCATCCATGGAAACTCATGTCTTAATTATCACATTTATGTCTTTGTTTTTTTTTTTTCTTTTTCTAATTAAGGCTAGTGGAAGTTGTTTTATTTCATTCTAGTGTTATTTCTGTATTTTGGCAGTCTCAATCCTTTTTCTATAAGAAGGCAATTGAACTTGATTTTTAACTGCTGAAATGATGCTAAGATGCACCTAAAATTTTTCTTTTAATTGTCATCTTATATTTACTAAAATATTTCCATGTCACAAGGCACTGTAAGTTACTCAATTCTGAAAAATTCATGATAATCTGAGTTTCAAGTGAAATCTCAAGCATTATTCATATAAGATTCAAAGCATAAAATGGCACAGAGTTGAATGTGTAATGACTTCTATTTTTATTAGCCATACTGTAGCTTGTAAGCATTTCCATACCTCATACTGTGTAACTAGTAACATACGTAAAGTAATCCAAGGGTTAAGAGTAATCCACTCAAGATATCTTTACTGACAGTGTGCCAATGATTTTGAATGCAAACCTTAAAAGCACAGGTGTTGGGCTGTCAGCAGTTATGCATTTTTGATTGATTACTGCATTACCATGCTATTGTATAAGAAATATCTCTAGACAGGCAATTGCCTTGTGAGATTGATCTAGACTCAGAGGTGAATACGACTTTTAAAAGGGTGGCATGGCTGTAATTCTTTACATGCTAGAATTGTCATCCTAACAATTTCTTCAAGGATTATTGGCTACTCTATGATCTGTGGCTTGTATCCTGAGAAGCATATAGATGTCCAGTTACAACTCCCTCCCAGGTTAAAACAGAGTAGCTGCGTCCTTGAAAACTGCACAGAGATTACCTAATTATCCTCCTCCCCCTAAAACTTTCTGTCCTCGTGCTTCATCTGTAGTGCTATTTTCCTTGTTCAGAAGCATGCGCTTCATTTTGGACATTTCCTGAAGCTAACTGATGGACCAGGCAAAGCTTCAGTGTCTAATTGTCATGGTTCAGTCACCTGATAGCACAGATTTGCTTCCTGCTGTTTCAGTCATACTCTCACCTCACAGAACTTGACTCTGACAGTGAATAAGCACCGAGGCCTCACCTAATGTCTCACTGTGCCATTTTCTGAGTTCTCCACTCTTTTAAACACCCCCTTTCAGTTATACTTCCCTCCACCACTTCTTTAATGATGATCTCTTTGCAGGTGTTTAGAAAATCCAGACGATGAGATAAATATCTTATTTGTCTCTAATGTGGATTTTCTCAAATTCTGAATTGCCAGAGAAAATCACCTGAACGTCCCTCTGATACATAATTCTTAGCAGGACAAAAATCCAAATAAATTTTATTCAAATTTCCTATCTCTTATAAGCTTTGTTAGGAGTTTTTTTCTTTCAACCTCACATTCTTCGCGCTGTGCAAACTTTCACAATCTGTGAGGTGTTCTCTATTTAATGCTTCAAAACACCAATAATTTTTCAATGAATTTCTTTTCATTTTTTCCACATTATATTTAATCCCATAAATTCCAAACTTGCCTAGACCTTTGAAACCCAAATTAGGATTATATCAGCCATAGATATATGATAGTATGATAAGTTTAGTTATATTGTGGTTAATAAAATCTCAGCCCTTATAACAAGAACTTATTTCTTGATTAAGCTTGAAATCTATAAACTGCATTCTTTCCATTCTTGTACTTGTAATCCTGCTTGATAAGGTTCACACCATATTTTCTAGTTGTAAAGCAATGTGTTTAAAAGCATGTGTGTGTGTGTATTCTATAGATTCTAAGAGTTTGGGAATTAATAGGGAAACTTAGTTTGCTTTCCCTCTGAATCTAGAACATACTTTTGAACAAATTATTTCAAAATGTACTTTTTGAAACATTGGTAGGAAAGGTTTTGATTTCTTAGCGAACAGGATTTAATATAAATAAGTTTCAGTTATTTACATTGACCATAGTCAATGAGGCTGAAAAAAGTAAATGAAAATAAATGCAGATGCTTTGAAATAATACAGATTTTGCTTGTAGGGCATATTTACAAATGGCTAACTGCAGTGTTTTAAGAGTTTTTATGTCCTTAATGCTTCGGTTGCTGCATTGAATATTTATATTTTGACAGTTTTATGACAACAACATTCAGAGAGAATGTTGCTCTGTATCTTTCTTTAGATCAGTTATAATTAAGTTAGCCCTTAAATGTACCCATCAGGGAAACAGAAGTCTTCCTGACCTTCATGATTAGATTAAATCCTTATATCCTAAACATAGTTACAGTTTTTCATTAATACATGTCATTATTTTATCATGTTTATCCCATCTACTGAACTATAATATCTATAAGGGTCAAAGACATATCAATATTTGACTGTCAGTGTACTTGTATTAGTGAAGCCTCAATACCCTAGCCCCTTGACAAAGATTTTTAACTAAATGGATCACTACAACGTATTTTTGAAAGTATTATTTTGTAGATATCAATCTTGTAAGGGGCAGATAGTATGATTCAAGCATATTTAATCTCTAAGTCAAAGAACATTTCCAATAATCTGAGAAGAATGAAAATAAATGATTTTCTATTTTAGCTTTTCAAATTTTGCCCTTCTTGTGAGATTAATTTTGACCCCAGTGTACATCAATAAAAGGACTAGCACATGTACTTATATATAGCCCCTGTTATAAAAGCCAAGGCATTTTCAATTGCAAATGATGGGCAGTTTTGCTCAAGTGATACAATGGGATCTACTGAGTCATGAAACTAAGAAATACGAGGATAAGGTTGACTCTGGTAAGATCTGTACAAGGAGATCCAAACAATGTGAAATGTGATAAAAAAATTTAATGTCTACCATCTCTCTATTATCTATCATTTTTCTATCTATCTATCTATGTATCTATCATCTCTCATGTATTTTCTCTCTCTCTCTGTTCCTTCCCCCACCTCCCGAGCTCTCTCTCTCTCTCTCTCTCCTTCTTTCTCCCCTCCCTTCCTCCTCTCCCTTCTCTCCTCTTCTCCCCTCTCCTTGCTTTAGATGTCATTGCTCTCCTAGGATCTGGCATTATTCTCAGACAGGCTCCTCCAGAGTGATATAAGAATGGCCACTGTCAATTCCCATCTTACCTCCTTTTCACCAGCGACACAGGATCAACAAAGCCTCTCTTTCTAAATAGCACTTGCAAAGTCCTCTGATAAAATTCTCTTTAATCTATGATGTGTCCCATGCCAACTGCTGATTCAATCACTGAAGTGACTGGGCTCAGCCTTGGGACATTGGGAGTGAGAACAGCACAATCTAAACAATGATTCAGAAGGGGAGAAAAGAGGTTTCCAAAATGATTTGCAAGGAAGCAAAACTATGTTGCTGCAATAGATATGGTAAAGATGGTTGGGGTGGTTTCTTTTCTGGCTCTGAGTGGTTTCATTCCTGATTCTAAAGTGTGACATAACAACAACTTGTCTTTTATACATTCAGTGGGAAAAAATACCCCATTGAATGCCTCATTTTACTTTTGACAGTGTTTTGGAATGTTTTTATTTTAAAATATCTTTGTTCCTTTCTCCGCTGCAGAACTAAGATTCACATATATCTTTTACTTAAAATCTTCTGAATCCAAATGCCAGGATTTGGAGAGTAGCTTTCTATTAAGCACATGATTGATTTATAGCTGTTATCTCTGCTTCTCTGCCCACCTTTAAGTGAATTGCTTCCTTAGGTGTACATTCTTTTCTTACCTAGAGCTGATATCAACTTAAACTACTGATTGTCTCTAGCATCCAAATGCCATATTATTCCTCCTCTTCTTATAAAAATAGAGCATAACTTGGAACAAATTTTAATATATTTATAACTATTGCACTTCATTAATTATTGATCTACTTTTATTAATTAATTTGTACATGTATTAAATATCAAAATATTGTGAAAATAAGTGCTGTGGAGGATACAAAGAAATACATACAGTCATCTTTGTCTTTTTAGGAACATGCAATTTAGTTGAGGGGATAGTCATAGTAGCATTGTCAACAAAGAGTGCTTCAAATCTGAACCAGCATGAGATAAATTTACAGGAATTTAGATCATTATGAGAGGGTGTTTGCTGGGATGGCCACATAAGGTGGAACATTTAAAGAATGTTTATAGGGCTTCCCTGGTGGCGCAGTGGTTGAGAGTCTGCCTGCCGATGCAGGGGACACGGGTTCGTGCCCCAGTCCGGGAAGATCCCATGTGCCACAGAGCGGCTGGGCCCGTGAGCCATGGCCGCTGAGCCTGCGTGTCTGGAGCCTGTGCTCCACAATGGGAGAGGCCACAACAGTGAGAGGCCCGTGTACAGCAAAAAAAAAAAAAAAAAAAAAAAAAAAGACATTAAAATTTTTTAATGACTATTAAAGAAATTACACATCAGCACACTGAGGACTATGCTTGGCACATGCCCTCACTCTATATGCTTAGGTGTTGTTTTTACGATCTTTAATAGTACATGTAGTAATTATATTGTATATGTTCACATACTTGTTTGTTTGTTTGTTTGCTTGTTTTTGCAGTACGGAACTAGATGCTAGAGCTTTGACAAGTCTTTTAACCTTGAGACACTGCAGGACTGTTAAATAAAGATAAGGATTAGATGGGATAATGTCAGAGACTTCACGGTTTAATATTCTAGAAATGCATTATTTCTAGTGCTCTTTGAATATGTCCCCCCCATACTTTGTATCTTAATTTTCAACTTAAATTATAGCATACTTTGGCATAGCAACTGATAGAGCAATCTTTCATATAAGATTTTCTGCTACTCATTGGCATAAAATGGAAATTATTGAGCTTGCTCTAGAGCACTAGTTTTTCCCCCATGGGTCCATGAAGAAGTTTAATGTTCTCAAAGGTAAAATTTCCCAGGAGGAAGTGCTCATTACCATTTTTCAAAAGCTGTTAGGATCTCCTTGAACCATAAAATATAATTTTTCAAAAAGACAAAGCACTGTTGTTTCCCTTGGTAGGTGATAATTTGCCTTAAGTCACAGAAAATTATCACTTTTATCATTCATATTGGGTCACCCTAGCTAAATTAATGAGACACAATAAATTTAAATTTTAGTTATTGTATTTCTATAAGATCAGGAACAAAATTGATATGTCAATGATACCAAAATAATATAAAGCAACAACTCACACAAATATATTTATGAAAAAAAACTGTGATTTTTAAGAAATTTTTCTCAATGACAATCAGTTTAGTTTGCCCCTAAGTATTACAGACTTTCAGTTTGAGGTTAGCATCACCAAGCCTCATCAATGTTCTGTTACTATGCCAAAATACATTTACAAGCAGTATTGTGCTAATGTACAGAAATTTAATAAAGGGAAATAAAACACCTCACCATTTAGTTTACCTACCACGTTTGACATGTACTATAGTGATTGCCCTGAACTATCATTATTTCTGTTCACGTATCACATTTACTAGATTGTCAACCGATCACTAAATGGTGTTTTGTTTAGCTTTGGATACCACCATATCTAGTATGTAGTTGGTGCACAATGAATACTTATTGATACGAATAAGCAATCCTGGGTCCTGGTCTATTTTCCTGTCCTTCTGTTAAACATACTGGGCCTGGGTGAAACGTTGAGCCGGCTGCTCTGGGAAATACTTTCTCCTAGAAAATTAGCAAGTGGAGGAAGCAACACCGCTCGCTTTCAAGAAGTTTGTCTTCCTGTGTCCACCAGTCCAAAGCTACAACTTCCTGAATGCTGACCCATCCTGATCTGGTTTAAACTCATCCAGGTGAGACCCCAAACCCTATGAATATCCTCCCCAAATTTTCCTTTTTTGAGGTATTACTAGGATTCCAGCAAAGGGGTATTCTTCCTTATTGCTGTAAATCTAGTAAAATTTGCTTGATCAACAGGTTTTTCTGTGATCTTTTGAAAAATTGATGATCAGTCACTCTGGATGTTCCACTAAGATCAGATAGAAACATTCTCAGGGCCACGGCTCAGACCCTTTACTTGGAAACTGCTCATTTCCTGGAGGTGTCTGGACCCTCCCTGTGGTGTTTCTCTGATCAAAATGGTAATACATGCCCTGCATTGTGTCTGAACTTAAATTTCCTTTTCCAAGTTCTCAAATGTAAATTCCTTTTTTCAAAGGAAATTTTGGTTACCTGAACCGGTATAAAAATTCTTATGTATGGGGAAAGGTGCCATTCTCACACACACAGAAATGCTGACATGTTTATTTGCAACCTTGAACTTTGTTAAAGTGATATAAGATGTATATTCATAGAAAAGCAGTTAGCTAGACAATTTATGTTTCCTGTCTTCTATTATAGTTTTATTCTGTGACCATATAAATAAAAGTTCTGTATTTTGGTTAAAGTTGGTAAAATATTTTATATTTTATAAAATATAATATAAATGGTTAAAACAATATTAGATACAATGGTTATATACTATGAATATGTATATAAAAAATCAATATTGTGGGTTCCTTAAGAAAATGATTACAGTTTATTAAAGTCATAAATTCAATGAGACTCATATTTATTTAATATTCAAAGAAAGTTAATATTTTAAGCTAAAGTTCAAAGTTAAATTCTCATCTAGCAGATTTTTTATATTATACTTGGGTGGGTCTAAATACACACATATGAACTATATTAAAATTAAGTAAGCTAAGAGTGTGTCATCACGATTCCCTTCAGGATGTCATTGTGTGCCTTACCAGCACGTAATGAACTCTGCCCACTTCCAAGCAGTCCCCCACCTTGCAAAGTTCACCTCAAAACCACCCAGCTCAGGCCCCCAAATCACATGAATACTTCCTCCAAATTTCCTTGTATTGAGAAAATGCTAAGGCCATTAAGGTGGCATTCTCCTATACTGTAATAAGTCTAATAAACTTAGAATCAATTGCTTAAAATTTTATCCAGTAGTCTTGTGAATTCAATAGTTAGCAGTATCCATAATCATTAAAACAAAATTTAAATGATACACATGGATAATTTTTATGGAAGATATTAAATACAAATTTCTAAAAGATAATAGTATTTTGAAATTCAAGCACCATCAGATTTTAACATTTAATAATATCTTTATGATACTTTTAATATACCATACACTAAACAAGTTTGGAGAACTCTCTCTCACTGACAGACTATTTCAATTATATGAAAAAATAAAGGTTAAATTTTTTGCTTGAGAGTATCCTCTAAAAAACATAACGTGACTTCTCTGTTATTGACAGATTATTAGCTGTGAATGTAACAATGTCTACTTTTTCTTCTTAGAAAGATTGAACCAAAAGCTAGGTCATTCAGCAGTGCATCTGCCATGTGTCGGGGGTGTGACAGAATGAGAACACTTATAGCCCAAATTAACATGTCTCATGGTAGTCTCCCAAGTGCTTCTGCAATGGAAAAAAGAAAAGCCAAGGTCAGAAAAATGTCACCGTTTGAACAAGCTGTCAAGCAGCCTCCAAGGAAATGTGTCCAGACGACTTCTATATATACATAAAGTGAAGCTAGAGGCTACAATTCAAATGTGCTTTCATTAAGCCTATCAGGGATTGAGGAAAGACATCTTTCTCTGTTTCCTCTAGGAAGAAAGGGTTTACATTTGTTTCCTTCTCGAATTCTCTCTACTCCTCTAAACTTCTGGGATGGGGATCAAGGAATTGCCTCTGTATTATGATTTCAAAAGGGGCTCTTAATGTGGCATGGGGCATCAGGGGAAGAAAGGCATTAACAAGACAAGGAACTTGCTAGGTCTTTGCAGCAGGAACTGTGAGACCCATAGGTCCAGGAAGTTCTTACACAAACTGGCTCCCTCACCAGCAAACTCAAGTACCCGCCTGTCTACCTATAGGTCAGTTTCACGTATCTGCCCACATTTCGGTGTTAATAGGCGTGTTAATATAAACTACTGATTTCCTTCAGGACTTGCAAAGATGGTGCAAAATTTGCAAGGATGGTGGTCACAAAGTTTTAATATTTGTCTTAAATATGGGATTCCATAAGATTAGAGTTGATTGTTTAAACATTTACAGGAAAATGAAAAAGTAAATAAAGTTTTTACAGTCATGAAGGAAATGGGTGATAGAAAATGAATCATTTACTTATAAGTGACGCAGGGGTAGGAGATTGAACTTCCTGCCCAGGTGGCAGGGAGAGAAACTGAGAAGGAGGTGAAGCTCTGATTGCAGAACAGAGTCAAAGGGACAAAAACAGATCTTGGGACATATTACCCCATGACTAAAGGTCCACTAAATGCTATTCCTACAGACATTGAAACCTCATGTCGGGGTTACCCTGGCTTGGTGCTCCACAGTAGTGCCTTAATTGAGTTGCAGTTGAAGGCTGTGCCCTTGTCTTTTATCAAAGGTTATTATATAGAAATAGCCACATGAAGAAAATTTTCCTATCTTCAGCAAAATTGCAGAAGGATAGTACTCATTATAATAGTTAATGTCTCTTTTGAGATTTTACACAATATTTTTTTCAACATTGAATACCATATGTATCTACTTAGCATGTTGTATATGTATGTGTACACACACACACATAAACACACAGAGTCTGACTTTCAGGTTTGTTTTTTGAATGAAACCTACATAAAACCGTGTTTTGGTTTTATCTTATCTTCTTGGAAAAGCGAAATTAAACTGAATCGTTTTTTTCTCTTTGGCTCCTAATACTATTTTCTCCTTCCTTTAAATCATTTTACCTATTTCTACTTTATTGTCTTTTACTTTGATTTGCTCAGCTTCATGTGTGTTTTTTAAGCAAATGTAAATTTTTGAAAGTTTCCAGGGAATCCATAAATATTCAGAGAATTGTTTTGAATCTATAATAGTGATATATACACATTACAGACGTACTTGTAGATGGAGCAACTGAGCATCAAAATGTTAATGAACTTGTTCATAGTCTCACAAGTGACTGATAGTACAGGAGATTTGACTGTCTCTGTCTGAACAGATCTGGTCCTCATGCTGTGCTACACTTATTTTTACAGAGGGATGCAGGTCAAACACCCTGCTTTCAACTCTTTCCCTATGACCTCTCTCAGTGCCTGAAACTCAGCCTTGTTTAGTTATGTTCAGGTGGGGCTTGGAGGCTTTCCCTATCTTAACTGTCAATTCCACAATGTAAAGACCTCCTTCAGCCTCTGTCGGCAGGTATGGTGCTAGAAGCTGTAGCTTTCAGACGGGCACCCCAGGAGGAAAGAGGTATTGAAAGATACATGAATACAAAATCTAAATTCACTTAAAAGAGAATATTTCTAGTGTTTGTCATTCAGTGTTCTGCAAACCACAAAGTAGATCAGTATATTCTGGACATTATTTCTGATGTCTATGTTATTAATACCATCATAAGATTTCCTTTTAAATCACTTTTTATGAGAAGGAAATAAAAAAAGTCCAGGTGGAAGCAATCAATCTAGGAGAAGCACCAACTGCAAAAGGAAAAAGAATCAGAAAAGACTAAAACGCTAATGATGGTGAAGTGATTCTGAGGCAACTGGAATTGAAATATTCAACGTTGCTATGCAGTTATTAGAGAGATTTATAGAGATTTCACTCTGGTTTGATCTAGCCTATACAAAACATAATAGACTAAAAACATACACTGTCCCAGAGGGGGGAAATACAAAAAAAAACAAAAACAAAACAAAAAAAACAAGAAGGGACGTGTGCCTTTTGAATTTAGGATTTCATGAAATTTTGTGTTACTTGCAACATGAGAAAAAGAAACAACCTATTTCAGGGTTCATGGTAAAGGATGGCAGAGCCAACTGCCTGGGAAGTGGAAGACAGCTGCCATGCACTACATCATCACCAACCAAAAGTGAGGTTCCCATGGCAGTCACAAAAGCAATGATGATATTTTTAAAGTGTATACAATTTAAGAAGGTAAAGGAAATAACGACAGCAAAGATAATGACAATGTAATATTACAAGTACCAAATGAGGTGGTGCTCAGACCATTCCAGAAGAAAGGAAAACATGTTACTAGATTTGGTGTTCAATGAGCTAAGAGCTGTCTGTTGCTACAACAAGGAAAGGGCGTATTTTCAGCCTGATGCACAGAAAACACTACTAGATTTGGAATTGTTCATGGCGGAGACATAATGCTGTAAAATTCAAGTGAACTAACTTTGGGGAGAAATAAGCAAGGCTATTGAAAGGAGCCCAAATTCAATTCTATAATTTTTAATTTAGAAGAGAAAATCTTGACTATCTCTCTCTATATATATCTGTCTATCTATTCTCTCCTTACAGAGACGAAACTATGCATTTAAGAGAATCTATTATTCCTTGTGCTTTTGTATTACTAAAGCACAGTATTTGGAGAAATAGGCTGAAGAAAAAGGGAAACCACATTGTATTTCAACTGGGAAAATAGAATTGGAATATGTAAGTCTTCAAAAGGAATTTGCATATGAATGCATATACTAGTTAGCTATTGCTGCATAACTAATAGCCATAAACTGAGTTGCTGAAAACAGCACCCAATTATTATCTCAGGTTATGGCTTGGCTAGTTTCATGTCTCAGGATCTCACAAGGATGCAGTCCTTTCTCATCTTTAATACTATCATTTCCTCTGTTCTACTTTCCTGCTTAGTGCTTTTCAATGTCCAACATCTGGTACAGTTTACTCTTATACAATTTTGTTGTCTTTCCTGCCAGTTGACTATACATTCCATGAAAGAGGGATTTTTGTCTGTTTTGTTCACGGCTATACCTTTAACACCCAGCATAGTCTTTGGTATATAGACTTTGGCAATAAATATTGTCAATATTACTCAATAAATATTTATTGGTACTCAGTAAATATTTGAGGAATTAATTGTTGGGCTGGATGGAACTGTGAAGAGTTAAAACGTGTATATTTGTTCTTTATTTAATTGGGAAGTCATAGCAGCTTTATGATCTGGGCAAAGCACTTAATTCTCTCTTGGTCTTTGTTTTGTCATGTAAAACACCAGGGATTTGTTAGGAGGAAATGCTTCTCTTCCTCTCTCCATGTTAAGCACACCATTGCTGATTCCATCTCTACCCAACCTGTCCTCCTTTGACTCCATAGGGCAGTGACTTGTCTGACTAGTCAGCATCTAGAACATCAATTGGATGATATTTACTAATCTGCAGGGCCCTAAATTTTAAAATAATAATGATCCTGTCTACTGACCTTTCCCCATCATGCAGAACTAAATGTTCTGGCCACTGGACCCATCCCCTGCACCATGCCTGAAAAGGTGTGCAGGATCAACAACAGTACATAGATGTAGGGGACATGGAAGTCCTACTTAGATTTCCAACCTAAGCCACAAAGTCAGATCAGCTTTACCAGAGTATGATTACTTTTCTCTCTTTAGTAGCTATTGTCCTTGCCTTGGGAGCATCAGGAGAAGATGGTGATTGTCAGAGTTGGTCGGATACACTCTGGGTCCCTGGCTGTTATACCATACAATATCCCCCCAGAACCACTCCTCAGTTGCTAGCAAGACCTTTACAAAATATTTACATTATTAACCATTCTTCTTTCAGACAATATGCTCCCAATTTATATACTTCTATGTGATCACAAAGTGACCCGACTAGCCAACACTGTTTAAGGGATGTGTTTCTCCTCTTAAAAATGCAAATGACTAAAAAGTCTTTACAAATCTGACACCTTAATAAATCAAGGGCACCTTCTCCCACAAAATATGGAAAATACAATACTTGCTTTAAAAATATCAAGAGAATGAGGAAAATACTAGGCCTAACATATAACAAATTGAAGTTTGCTCTGGGTCTTCCTTCAAGTGTTGAATAATATTCGGTTGAGTATGTACCAGGGTATCGTGGTAGCCTCAGGAAGAAGAGAGCTTAGATGACGGCATTTCTAGACCTAAATAATTCTCACCCTTCACCGTCTGGTCTGTGGCTTGGTCTCTTTTTTATGTGATATGGCATACAGTGGTGAGGAGGTGACTTTTTTTTTTGGTCATGCCACGTGGCATGTGGGATCTTAGTTCCTGACCAGGGATCAAACCCATGCCCCCTGCGGTGGAAGAGTGGTGTCTTAACCACTGGACCACCAGTATGTCCTGATGGTGACTTCTTAGTTCCATGTTTGGGATAGGAGAAAATGCCACACTGTATGAAATGTCCCTTCAACTATATAAGCTTTGAGGAAAAATAATATTCCTTTATAGATCACAAGTGAGATGTCAAGAAAACCAACTACCACAATACTAAAGTCAATGTTTACTTGGGTTTCTCTGTTACAGGTTATCCTTCACTCCACAATTTATACAGAAGGCCCCAGGGAAGGAATAACCACCATGGGGAGTTAAATGGGGGAGGGCTTTGGACCAGTGATGGAGAGAGCGACACACCTGGGGTTCTCCTAGAGCTGCACTCTGCATAGACAGTCTACAGACGAGCACAGCCTGAACTTGTCCTGAACATGTGCCTCGGGCCGCTTCTGCTCCCCTGTGAATGGACAGTGCCTGAGTTGCATTAAAGTGCCCAGGATTGCAAAGGAGGGCAAGTGAGAGATCTGTAAACCTTCCAAATAAGCTCTTGGAAGGTTCCCATCATGTGCCCTCTACTGCATGTTTTTTTTTTGTTTGTTTGTTTGTTTGGTTTTTTTTTTTTTTGCAGTACTCAGGCTTCTCACTGTTTGTGGCCTCTCCCGTTGTGGAGCACAGGCTCCGGACGCGCAGGCCCAGCGGCCATGGCTCACGGGCCCAGCCGCTCCCCACCATGTGGGATCCTCCCGGACCGGGGCACAAACCCACGTCCCCTGCATTGGCAGGCGGACTCTCAACCACTGCGCCACCAGGGAAGCCCTAGATTGTCTTCTTTTACTTAGTAATAAGTATTTAAAATTCCTCCACATCTTTTCATGGCTGGATAGCTTATTTCTTTTTAGCCCTGAATAATATTTCATTGTCTGGATGTACCACCGTTTATTTTTCTATTCACCTACTGAAGGACATCTTGGTGACTTCTGTGTTTTGAAAATTATGAATAAAACTGCTATAAACATCTGTGTGCAGTTTTTTTTTGGACATACATTTTTAGCTCATGTGGGTGAACACCAAGGAGCTTGATTTTTGGATCATATAGTAAGAGTATGTTTAGTTTTGTAAGAAACTGCCAAACTGCCTCCCAAAGTAGCTTCCAAAATGGTACCGTTTTTCATACCCACCAGCAATGAAGCTTTCAATTTTAGCTTTCTTTCCTCTACTGGCATGTACTGTAAAATATCCCTATTAATTTCACCATCAGTAAACATCTGTTCCTTACTATGTGTTAGTTTTGGTTTTGTGGAATACAGGAAGGGAGGCAGTGATTAGCTTGATTTGAAGTGGTACAGAGAGAAAATGACATCCATGGCAGACAAATGTAAGAAGAGGCAGTGGTTCCCTGGAAGAAAGAAATAAAGGTCAGTAGGATCCAAGGGAAACATAAACCCGTTGGGAATATGCAGAGATATTGTATGTAAAAATGATCCTTGGCTTCCCATATTATGCTGGGTGTGAGCTCAAATAACCTTAGTCGAATTTTAAAGTAAAAGTAAAGATGTGTAGATGCTCCCACATTTCTTACATTTTAAGGTATCTCTCCAATGTGAGATGCATGCACAATGAGATTTGAGTACTTAGCAAAGGCTTCTCTACATAACTTATCCTTATATGTCTTCTTCAGCTGTGAATTAAAGACTTTCTCCCATGCCTTACATTTAGATCATGTTTCTCTCTGGTGTGCTCTTACATGTACAATAAGTTTGAAAACCCACTGAGAACTTTCCCACACTTCCTGCATTCATAAGTCTTCTCTCCAGTGTGAGTTCTTATAGATACTCTAAGTTGGTAGGAACAACCAGGCTTTCCCACATTCCACACTTTCAGAAGGCTTCTCTCCACTGGGAGTTTTCATAGGTTTCGTGATGGATGAGGAATGAACAAAGGTTTCCCCACCTTCTTTATGCGTATATTGAACCTTTCCAGTGTGACCTCTGACGTCTGACCTAAAGGATGATGCATGATCATATTCCCACAGTTCTTACATTTATAAGGTCCTCTCCATCTAAGGTTATTACAGGAGTCCTCAAATATGACAGACACTTGTAGGGTTGTCCCTTATAGTAATAGGACTTGTGTCCAGGTGGGATCTGCTATGACTCTATGGGATGAAGGATCCATAAGAGCATTTTTCACAACATTCACAGGGTTTTATCCCTGCAGGGCTTTCTTTCAGTATAATAAGATTTGAAATCTGGATGAAGGTTGTCCTGCATTGATGATCTTTACTTTCATAGAGGTTACCCATCAAACGACTTCTCAGATGCCTCTTGTTCTTGTGATGGACTTGAGTGCCATAGCATTCCACATTTCTCTTAATTGGAGGGCTAGGGATAATTCCTTTTGATTTTCTCTATTTTCTGTTCATTGGAATTTTTCTTCATGAATATGATGCTGAGAAACTTACTTATTGGCTATAAGTTGAGTCTCTCAATCTTTTGGTGCCAGGTTCCTGGAATGTTCAAGCATTACACCCCTGTAGAGGTGACTTTGATTGGGATCCAGCAAAACCCATTCCTCCTGGAGGATGTTCACAGCCACATCTTCAAGGACCACAACATCCACAAACAAGGCAGCTGGAGGACCTCCTGGATCATCTACAGGCAGTACTGAGACTCAGCACCAGGGATGTAAGAGTGTGGACTGAGATAAGACATCCAGCAATAAAGCCTCCCAAGGGGAAACTCAACCCAAAGAGGTGCTACTGGGATATCCATCCCTAAGGAGGAGACGTTTACTGGTTCAAATACTTGAAGGTCTCTCTTGTCATCAACAATTCCATTCAAAAGTCAGTTTAAAGGCAAAGAGCTAAGAGGGGCAGACTCAATGCTACCTTAAGAAATTTGCAGTTGGGTAAAAAGAGCTTGAGCCACAAAAGCAGGCAGGGTATGTGATATTCATCTACTTCTGTATTTGTATTTGATTTTTTTCCTGCTGATCCCTGATGTTTTCTTAGATTGTTCATTTAACTCTTACTCTTGTTACAGGTGAAACCAGGATACTAAGGCATATGAACATTGAATCTGAATAATGTTATACATGCATTTCTGAATAATAGACCAGAGGATCTGAAAGAACCTTAAACAAGCAATTTGAATATAGCAATAGCTTAAACAATTTAAAGGGAAATTTTGAAATCTCTTAATATAAATAAATGTTTAAATTTTAGCTTGTGTCTCCCAGAGCAGAGTAATTGCTGATGCTGAAAGAAACTGACACTTACTCAAATCCCATCTTTACAGGACAACATGTTTCAGAGCGTTTGTAATCATTTCCGATTGCTGGGTTCCACAGTGACAGCTTGGAGAAAATCTGCTTCTGATGTTGCCGTGTACTCTTAAATCTCTGGAAAGAACATTCTTTAGAGAGGCTTTTCCGTGACTGCTTCCATTTAGCACTTGGTCTAAAAAGAAATAGAATTTAGAAACTACTGATCTTGGATCACATTGTAATCTTTGTGACCTTGAGGAGTTCCTTTGTTCCTCTGTGAAACTAGCACTTAATCTTGCTCCTATTCACCATCCTCCTTGACACCAATCTTAATATACAGTGAAAGAAAAAAATATAACTAAATTCTACCATTTGGTATACTAGTTTCAAGGAGGAGTTAAGGAATATTAATAATATTTTGAAATTCAGTTCTTAAGTTAGTTTCTTTAATAAAAACTCATAAATAGTTTTCAGAAGTTTATGGTTATCTACAGCTATATATCTATATATACACCTATGATCTATCTATTTAGTCTATGAAGTTAACAGGAAGTCTCCAACTATTACTGGAGAAATGAGACAACCTAAAGAATAAGTACTTTTTAAAAAATAGTGTATAAGCACAGAAACTATATTCTTGATTATTGCTTTCAACCGTTGTATAGATTTTGAGCTACAATGTGTATTAGAAGTACTTATAAAAAGAAAAAAATACTTTTTCATTAATGCAAACTTTTTTCATCCAGGAGTGAGGAAAGAAATCAGGTGAAGACAGATGTCACAAGAATATACAGGAAAGTGGTTTTTATCCTCCCCCCTTTTATTTGAGTTCCCTAAATATGCCAGCTTTGGGGAGAATAAATAAACCGACCCAAGATCACTGGATAATCAAATTAAGCTACTGTTCTACTGAGAATATTGGGAGAGAACTCTGGAAATAAAATCTGTAGTGTAGTGTACTGCTGAAGATAAAATACTTCCATGTAAAAACTTCAAATTTTATAAAATATAGTATTGAGATTAGGAGTTTTGTTATGTAAATCCAAAAGAAATTATATGGATTTAAGTGAAATAAATCAATGAATATAGAAAAATCAGCAAGACCTCTAAAAGAAATGAAGGGCAATCTTATTTTATTCTAATTTAAATTTGATTTTTAGAACTTTGTTTTTTGTCGTTAAAAAATACAGCTGGGTTTTCTAGGATGGGTAGTTCTGTGTTTAGATGCACTTGTGTTCCCTAAGAATGGAAAAATAAATACAATTTTCTTTATAAAATTGCAAAGTGGCAATGATATTTGTATGATTAATGTTAAGTATAATGTTATACAGAAAGTGATTTCAGAAAAGCTTTGTAACACTTTAAATAATAATTTGTATTGTGTAACATATTGTTAAGTGTCATGTGTAAGAAATTTCTGATTATTCAGTCTTCAAACAATTTATAATTGAGTCATCTAAACATGAAAATAATAACTTATTAGTGATATTAACAAAGTCATATTAAAAATGATAACACACAGAAGAGAGAGAGTAATTGAAAATAAAATGTTCAAAGGTCCTAGCATTATTAAAAATGATTAAGTAAGAACTTACATTAGATGGTTAATTCAGGGATGAATTTTGTGGTAAATCAAGGATAAAACAGTGCTTGTTGAAATTAGGATACAAAATATAGGTTAATTTAATGAATTACAGAATAAGATATGTATATATATAATATGCAACAGAGATCATAAAGAAATTAATAAAGCAATAAAATTAATGTATACCTATAAATATGCAAGAAAAGAGTATTTACAGCATTCTATACAGCACCAGACATGTGCAAAGCAATAAAATTTGGAAAGCTCTATAATTTCTATAGCTATTAAGCAATATTTTCACATCTGATAACTATATTAACAATGAATTTTATATTTTGCCACACCAATCATTGTAACAAATGTCACAAAATCCTGAGGCAAATTAAAAATAAAAAAGACCCCAACAGAAGGGAAAAACAAAATGATAATTAGGAAAATCAACCTAACAGAAAACAAGAAGTAGAGCTAAAGGGATATAAAAATGTTTGATCAAACAATGTTTGATCAACATTGAAGTGTTTTTGGTTCTTGCTAATTTTTTTTTTTTTTTTTTTTTTTTTGCCCTGGATCCTTCACACTTATTCAAACAGTAGCTATGAATGGATTTCTGGACTTAACATATTAGAGAAGGGGAGATCTGGACAAAATAAAAAAGTCAGTTCACTGATTTAAGGTTTTAATATAGGTTATCAAACTCATGGAACAAATGGGACGTTGATTTAAAATAATTATGGAGTTTTAGCTTCGAAGGATTTAATGCATAATATTTTTGCCACAAAAATAGATAAAGAAAATACATGGTAGCATCAGAATTATTTTTTTTTCTCTTCCAAAGGCAATAAAGTTTTTCCAAGGGAGGAGGAGGAAGATAATGGCCCCATTTACCTTCCTTCGTGTCCCTTTCAGAACAGGAATGACTGTAGCTTTTATCCTCTGGCTCTTCCACAATTGTATTTCAGTAGTGTTGGGAGCAGGTAACTTATTTGTTTAGTTCACAAGCCCACAGTCAGAGAGGAAGTGAGCTCCAGAAGCTGCACTAAATGGATTATACACAGGAGTCTCATGAGTACCTGGATCTGATTTAAGTTTGGACTTTGAGCTGATGAGATTTACATAAAATTTTGTACTTGCTGTTAATGAGATGATTCGATTTTGGTTTAGATGGTGCATTTTGGACTTTGAGCTGATGCTGAAATGGATTGAGACTCTTGGGAACCTTGAGGAGAAATGAATGTTGCAGAAAGATGTCCCCACCTTAAAACTAGGTTTTGCCTTACTCACCCTCCACCTACCCTTAAGGCAATGGTTCCTTAGCTCAATCAAATCTTTGGATCTTCTCCCCAGCAAAACTCAGAGTCACACACCTGTGCCATATTTTACAATTTGAAGGAATTCACAAACAAGTTACTGCCCATTTATGCACTCTAGTAGAAGAACATCTCATTTTTATACTGCCATCATGCATATGTGTGTTGAAAAAAACATAGCTATTACCAAAGCTATTGATGGCTGTCCAGTTGCTTATATGGGAGTTCACATCTTTAACATGGCATACAGCATCTTTCATAACGTGGGTCCACTTTTATCATTGCAATCTCACTTCCTGCCCCTTCTTCCTCTTACTATGGACTCTGTCCTTTAGTTACACAAGACTATCTATTCCCATAGGTCATGCAACTTTTATAACTCTTCTCCTGTACTTATGCTATTGCCTCTAACTGGGGTTTTCCCATCCCTGCCTCTTCTCTACCTATAATATCCTGCTTATTCTTTCCAGCCAATGTCAAAAAGAAGAGGTCTTTTTAAAGACCTTTTTTGATATATACACTCTATTCCCAGGCCAAAAAAAAATTTCCTATGTACAAGTGATGTAACATTTATTACATGAATTTATAATTGATTATGACTTAAAAACCATTTATTAACCACTTAACATGGACCAAGTACTTCACCTTGCCTTGGACTAAAAGAATAAATAGGACATGCTTACTTCTTTCCAGAATTCAATCTACTGAGTATAACACGATGTGAATAAAAGGTATAAGTTACAGCCTCAGCTCCTGTGATAAAAACAGGGCCATTTATGTGAGGTATTATGAAAGGAGAGATGAAGAAGGGAAATGGAGGATAGAAAGTATGTGAAATCTGAGTCAAGGATCAGTTGGTGAATAGAAGTTTTCCGGGAAGAAGGATTTTCATGCCTAAGAGAAAACCAAGGAGCCAAGATATTCTAAGGAAGGAAATAGTATTTTGCATTTGGGGGACTGTGAAGAGTTTGATATGATATAGTACCAGGTGTATTGAGCAATTCAGAACAATAGGATTAATTCTAATGGCCAACCTTGACCAAAGCTTTAGTATGTGCTGGGGACTTTTAGCTGTGTGTATGACATGCTGCATTAAATTTATTCTTCATAACAAACTTCTGTGATATATTATCCTCATTTTACCAAGAAGTAATGATTAATGGGTAAATAAGATCAGGGTCATAATTTGGTATCTTTTAAATAAATGTACTTTATTCAATACTCATTTAGTTGGATCAGAGAAAAATGCATTATTAATAATAAATATACATTTACCTCTTCATGTTTGAAATAATAGCTTACTATGTATATTTCTCCCTCAAAATGCACCTCTTAGATCAGCATCTTTATATCTTTCCCTTGGCTTGTATTTGCTCTTGTGCTAGGAAATATTTCTTAACTGATTCTCTGGTGAAAAAAAAAGAAAAGGAAAGAAAGAAAATCTCTCTGATGTCTGGAGGTTGCTGAGGTCTGTCGTGTGAATACTCCCACCCTGGGTATGTTCAATCCAGGGATGAAGTCATTGACTCAGGGGGAGGCCGGCCCGCAAGCTCCTTACCAGCAACTCTGCTCAAAGCCTCACCAGCCATACCTCTTCTTTTTTCTCATCCTTGAGATTTCAGTTCTCATAGTGAAGCGGTGTCCATGATGACCTGACATTCCTTATATCATATTATGTCCTCCTAATGGGTCTTTCCATATTCTGCTGTGATTTTATTTAATTATTGCATCAGGTTTCTAGGTTTCTCTCCCCACACTAGAATGTACACTACAGAAGGGGAGGAGCCTTATCTATTTTGTTCATCACTGAATTCCAAGAGTATCTCAGCATTTGGTGTTAAGCTCAAAAAATATGTGTTAGATTAAAACTTTGGCCAGAGGTTGTGTAATTGAGGGACCTACAACATCTTTAACAAGATCAATTTCTTTAAGACAAGTGAGTAAAATTACACTGTTCTCTTTTATGGAGAGATGCGGATGGAGAGCACAAAACCATATTCTGCTAAGCCGAGATTTTGTATTTTGTGCTTTATTGCAGGATTTTGGAATGGAGGGAGACAGAGCAAAGATTGGCAATAAAGGAGCAAGTGGAGGGTCCTATGGCTTGCTACAGTCCCATCAGTCACAAAGCCTTTTTAAATTTTGTGTCACCAGTATGGGGTTCAGAGGAGTCTGGACTATAAGAGACATCATTATGTCAATGTTTATTGAATTCAAATTAATAAGGATTAATTTTAAGGTGCAGAGTAATGTGATAAAAAGAAATTATTTTCCAGATCCTCTTGAGTTAAAATTGGGGATACGAATATATCATTTTGCTTTGCAACTTGATCTTCACAAATCACTGGATACAAGCCTACCCAAATACCGTTACAATTTCAGGGTCAAATACAAACAGTTTGGGAACTGCTGTTTCATTGGGTGAGCTGTGCCTTTCATTAGTTCAGTTAATTTAAGAAAACCAGCCCACAAATTTTTGACGTATAGTGTTGGGTATGTGTTGACTGTCTCATGTGCTCATATTCTTTGGTATATTTGATTATTTCAGAGACAAATATAACCATCTTTAACAGGTATCTTTTTGCTTCCAATAGGAAAAAATGTTCTTATGTGCCTTTGCGTTCATGCCAAGATGTTTAATTGTACTTTATGTATAAAAGTTTTTCAAGGTAATCAAGCTATACTGCTAAGAGTATTAGAAGAAATGAAATAATAAAATCCTGTGTCTTTAAAATGATGAAGAAATTCATGTTGAAGAAAACACTTATTTTTAAAATATGTGTTAATAAAAAAATCATGCTCCTGTGTTCTAGCTAACTGCTAATACCATTCGGCTGTGGTGAAGTTGTGTTTTGAGCAGTATGACACTAAACAAAGACAATGCAACGATGAGTAGGGAAATTGTGTTGATGACTTAAATCATGACAGTTTTAGGGATTTATTTTTCAAAAGGGCAACATAGGGAAGAACTGTTAGGCACATGGATACATTGTCTTCTTGATATGCATTTATCCCATTGATTTCTGTTACCATTTTGCCTCAGAATTACCCTTCCTTTCCATGTTCCTGATTTCTAGTGTACCATCATCGCACCTCTTAATATCATTTCACCTGATTATTTTCATTCAAAAACTAAAAGTGTTTGCTCTTGATATTGCACTAATTATCCTAACAGTGCCATGATTTCCATTTAAGCAGCAGCAAACCCTCATTTTCAGGAAGCCTTTTCTGGGTGGAACCATGGTTGCCTTTCATCTAGACATGGCACAGCTTTGAACTTTCCCCTGCTCGTCCCAACAGTTTGCACAAATCCATGTGCTTCTTTGTAGTGCTAATCTACTGTTTATCCACATCACTGCTGAGTGCAGGCTTCAGTCTAAAGTTTCGTTCTTCCAAGTGTTGAGTCCATCTCACAGAATTTGCATTTCTCTATGCACAAGAAACAATGCAGTGTTTTGTGGAAGGTGTTAACACTCTCACTTCAGGTTTTTGGCCCCTCTCTATGTCTCATTACTCAATTACATAATAGTTTCTCTCTTTTTCTTTCTCTCTGACCTGTGCTTTCTAAAAGATTCTATTTAGCCTCTGCATTTGTGAGCAGTTGGAAACAGAATGGAATTCAGTTCGCTATATGGAGTGCTTTGAACTTCTCTCTTTGGCTGGATTTGTAAAATGTAATAGAGGATGTCATGGAGGGAACTTATTTCGGAAATCCAGAGCTCATTTACATCCATATTGTATTTTGTGTCAAGGATTTAGGAAGGTCAAACGCTCTCATTGAGTAGACAGAGGTCATTCTTCCCTGCAGACAAAAATTCTTGATGATATTTATTCATGAACCAGGACAATCTCAACAGAAAAATAATTAATTGCCCAAAATATCTTTGCTGAAAAATTCAAATAGCCAGATGGTAGTTGTGCAGGCTTATATCCTTTCAAAATATGCTGTAGTCAGCAGATTACAAGTCAGTGGGAGAAAGAGAAGTTGATATTTAGTCTAAGTGTAATATGATCATAATCATCTATCTCCTGTATGCAGAGAGGACAAGAGGACAGAAAAAAATAGTGTTTTCCTTGGTACAGATGATGATATTTTGTGCTGAAAACAAATATACTTGACCTTGACTCCAACAACATGTATTGTTGGAACATTTATAAAGATATGATGAAGGCCCTGCTATATCATAAAATTCAAAAATTTAACTCCTAATTGTTATTTAATATTAAATGCAAATCTATCAAGTCTTTTATCTTATTTTGCTAATTAAGATTAAATATTACTTGCCAGTTGAAGAACTCCAAACAGTCACTACCTAGCTCCTGATGCAATGTTTATCCAATTCCAGTGGGCTTCCCTTGACTCTATTTCTGCGGCTGATATAATACAGAGTTGGGGCTTAGGAATATTCTGACCTTGAAATTGGGGCATACAATTATAACAGTTGTAGTATCTTATAAACACAATTGTCCACAGTAGACTGCATGTCTTCTTTAAAATTTTTAATATGGGGGCAGAGAACTTTCACAAGTTTGAGAAATGTGGTAGATGGAAATCATTTTAGCCAGATGTCTGGTTGCACAAAACTTGAATTAAACAAGCAGCATATAAAAGATTACCATATCATTTTAGGGGGCTCCCCTGGTGGCGCAGTGGTTGAGAGTCCGCCTGCCAATGCAGGGGAGGCGGGTTCGTGCCCCGGTCCGGGAAGATCCCACATGCCACGGAGCGACTGGACCCAGTGAGCCATGGCCGCTGAGCCTGCGCGTCCGGAGCCTGTGCTCCGCAACGGGAGAGGCCACAACAGTGAGAGGCCCGTGTACCGCAAACAAACAAACGAACAAAAAGATTACCATATCATTTTAGAACAAATATATTTTGTTCTACAAAAATTTATATAAATTAAAGGTAAACTGTTTGTCAAGGTAGAATAATTCAGGTTAAGAATATTTGTGTCTAGGCTCCATCATGCCCCAGGGCCTTTACATATGCTTTTCTCTTTCTGGAATGTGCTCCCTCCTTACCCCAACCTGCTGTCATTCATTTCCACATCTGTTAACTTTACCTCAAGTTTCAGTTATCAACTCAAATGTCAATTTCCCTGGGAGGCCTTGCTTGCTCTGTCTCCTGCTTTCATTTGAAGCTTTCCTATTTAGCATTAGCTATAAATGCAACTCATAATTATTGATATAATTACCTGATTGACGTCAGGCTCCTATTTTATTAATCATGCCCTCTGTAAGGGCAGGTACTGTGTCTATTTTTGATTACTAGAATATATCCATAGTCAGGCATAAAAATATTTGTCAGAAGAATAAGCTTGAGTTCAAGAAGGTGTATCACTTGAGTGGCCATTTTTGATATTATATGTAAATAAGTTCCATGGGAAAAGGAGTTTAAGGGAACTTGTCTGTGTAGCTTTACAAATATTGTCCTTTGTAACTTCTTGGGTTAAAAGCCTGTGTCTAGGGAAAAAATTGTCAAACTTGCATTGGAACATGGACCATTCCTAGGAAGATGTGTTTGAGATCCGTCTTTGATATGTTGGGAAATTCAGTAGTAAGTAATGCCGTTAAAAAGCTGCTCACTACAAGTAAAGGAAGAATCTGGATCAGCTCAAAACCCAGAACCAGAACAGTGAGGCTCAACTTTGTCAGTCAACAGCCCCTTGATATAATAAATATGTATCCTGATATAGAAGTCATAGCAAATATAACTGACCTACCCACATTTATCCAAGAAAAAATTTTGAGGCCCTAAATAGAAATGATAATAAATTTAAAAATAAAATATTATAACTTTAAATGTTAAAAAAGTGTGAACTACAACTGGAGACAAAAGCACACTATGTGTTTTGAAGGCAGAGTTAGTGATTCAGTGGGAACATACGAGAGCTTCTGAGGTTCTGGTAACATTCTTGATATAAACGGTTACAGAAACCCGACAAGCTATAGAGAAGAAGTTTGTTAAACCTCAAGGGGGTAAAATAGGTCATAATGGTCAAAATAAGGATTATTATAGATAAGATTATCATTGATAGATTAACACCACTTTTGGTGATTTAATTCTTACTTTCTCTATTATCTCTTCCTATTTGTATCTACCAGCCTTCAAATTGCCACATGTTTTGCACAGATAATTATTATTTTCTATAGTTCTCTTGACATATAGAATTTTGTATTCCTAAGCCAGAACTTGGATAAGGAATAGTATACAAAGACACCATTTAGGACATATTAAAAATACGAAACTCAGAAAAGCAGGTTGAATATTAAAATATAATTTGAAGTGATTTTAAAAGCATGGTAGTACTAAAAACTAACCAAAACACATAAAATAAAATGCTATATATTGTACCTGAATTTCACTCACATCACAATAACATTGTACAATTACACAAAAAGAAATAACAATTTGTGGATAAATTGTAAAATTAGAAAAAGGGTATTTTTGTTAATTGCCATTTTTCAAAGCTTTTTTTTTATATGGATCCTTAGAGGCACATTTTATTCCTGTCTAGGACTACTGCTATGTCTACATACATAATGGGGAATTATTTAGATAATTGAATGGGAATTATAAAAGCAAAAGAAATTTAGGAACCTAAGAAGGGTAGTCCTGAATGTGGGCACTAAGTTATTTTCTCTGTATTTAGAATTACATGATTCAAAGCACACAACACTAAATATCCTCCACCAAGTTAGCTCACATTTTGGCATAAAGAATTATATCTCCAAAACTTATCTGCAGAAAAAGCATGGATGTTATTTCAGTAAATTTCAGTAGGAACTAAATGAACACCTACTATGTTAAGATATTGTGCAAGATATAAAGATAAATGAGATATGGTGGAAGAGCTCCCAGTCTATTCACAGAAAAAAAAGATACATTAGCACATACTTTAAAGACCACAATGCTCTGAACCCCAAGAAGAAAGTCTTCACAGTTGCTATGAAAGCTCAAAGCAGACTGCCCTTTATAAGAGCTTTAGATCCAGTATTAGAATTATTCACAGCTCTGCTCTGGCCTCCCTCTCTCTCTCTCAGAAAGTGGATCTACTTCCTTAGCTTTATTTTTATTAATTCATCAAACTATTTGTCCTTCTTAAATCTCCTTCTTCAGCTTGATAGTCTTTCATTCATCTCCGCCTCAATTCTTCCAGTGGGAGACCACAAATATCCCAAACTTTTCCTCTTTCCCAACTCCTCTCAATATTTACTCAACCAGAATGCTCTTTAAAAGACACAAATCTTATTATGATGCTTCATTGCAGCATATTAATGCTTCCTCAGTCCTAAATAAATTCCAACATCTTTTACACATTTCTCAAGTCCCACGTGAGTTGGCTACATCTGCCTCTGCTTGTCAAGAACTCTTATCTTTTATACTGAAGAGTAGGATTAGTTACCTTTTGCTCCAAGGGGAGACACTGCCTCTGTCTTCTGAGGCCTTTGCTATACAAGCATCCTTGAAAAGATAATCTGGAAAAAAATTGTATCCTGTAAACATAGACATGCAGAAACATGAGACTTCCCTAAAGAACTGAATCTCCTCATATCAAGCAATTCTCCCTCTTATACCCATTCTTACACATAAAACATTTTGGACTTTCTCATTTTTACCATGCTTGTTTTTGGCTCTAAGATTTCAATTTCACTATTCCTTCTGACTGGTACCTCCCTGCCTGATTGACCCCTGTGCATTCTTGAATCTTGAATTCTTGATGCAGGGTCAATGGCTCTTTTTTTTTTCTAATTGTAGCAAAATTTCTGAAACATAATGACTTCTTAATATTTCTTTTATTAAGTAAGTGAATGAGGCCCACCTTGAGATTCATTATAATAGGAAACAAACAGTAGCCAGATGAAAACTGGTGTAGGTGTAGGTGCAGGGAACCCCAGACAGAGCGGTTCATAGGAGCTGAGTAACGAAAGCAACTTTCTGACGTCTAAAAGAAGCTTTCCTTATTGTCTTATCATACTTCTTAATTCGTGTAGATTTTATCACTCTATCATTTGATTATGCTTGTTTACCAGCTTGTCATGGGTCTTTCTCAGCAGACTCTAAGTTCCGTGTGCACAGAAACCACATCCAACCAATCCCCTTGTATCTCCAGGAGTTAGTGGATGGGATACATAATTGCTACCCATCACATATTCTCTGAGGGATGATAGAACTGGTTGGAAGAAAGAGAGAAGGAAATCTTAAAGGAAGGGACTAAAGAAAGGGGAATGTAGGAAAGAAAAAGATGACATCAAAGGCACTAACACTAATAAAAAGAAAGGAAAAGATTAGCTCTGAATGTAGTTGTCAGGTTAGCTAAGCGGAGGGCAGGCATTTGAAGGAGAGGAAATGGATCTGGAGAGAATTGTAACACACAGAAAATGGACTTGGTAATGTACAGCTGAGGGGGGTCTGTGTCCAGGACATAGGTTGTTGGCAACAGGCAGGGCTGGGAATCAAATGTCAGTGACAGGGTTCCGGGGACCTAGTTGCAGGTTGTAAGAAAACCTTCAAAGTGGACACTGAGGAAAGTGAGCAGAAGTGGGGCAAAGAAGGATAATTTGACCAATTTTATTAAGTGAGAGACAGCTGACCTTGAAATACTCAAATTTTTTGTTTATGTTCCAGTTTTCTAAATAAATTTCCCTGCCTTTCACCTGTGTGTATGATTTAACCAACATAATGCCTTCATTGGGCACCATTTTTTTCTTATGTAGAATTTAATTTAGGCTAGTTTTAGGGACCCAAAGAGAATGTTTAATATTCCTGTATGTAGGTTCACTACTCACACTTTTAGTTAACTATTTGCCATATTCTCTAGTTTCAGAAATATCAAGAGATGAATTTGAGATGAAGTGTATTATCGCATCAAAATTTGCATATTGATTTTATTTTGAATATGATTAGGAAAGGAACAGAGATCTAATAAATTCCAAATAAAATGCTAAAAATCATGTTAGGCTAAACATGGGATCTTTATTTTGGCATTTTATTAATTCTAGACCCCTTTGACCATTAAGATAATCTGCTATTATATATTCTTATCTGGATATAATTAAGTTTCATTGCTGAATACATAGATTCCTAAGTGCAGTTTGTAATTTAGTCTCTGTAATTCGCTATAGTTCTAAATGTAGTAATTGGGGAGAAGGATGTCACAATAAAGCTGCTACTGTTGCTGTATATTTCAGAGCCATTAGAATTACATCAAGTAGATAAGGATAATAATTGTAGTTATGATAAAATTTCACTGGTAATCATTAAAAATCAAACGAATGAACAAAACTTAAAACTCACATTTCTAAATGAGTTCAGTAAACCATAGACCTGTGGCAGCTTCTCACTTCCTCTGCCATTCAGTATTCTAAGATGAGCAGTCTTGCTTCCAGTTAATTAATGTTTTGTCCCCAACTATGTTACATGCATAGATATAGTTTTCATGACAGCTTACCATTCCCCAGTATTATATATAAAGCTTTTATCTTTATTTTTTAAGCTTTTATTTTTATTCAAACATTTTTGAAAGATACTAGCTCTTTATGTAGATACTGTAATTTATTCATCCTGAAGTCTCACAGGAAGTTTGACTATTTTCATTTTTGTGTGTGGCCTACTCGCTTGCATTCATCGATATCTTTGCATTACTTTTTCTCATCAGTCCTCATTTAAATGGATTTGGTGCCAAAACCTTATGGAGTTTTATCAACTTTTTGTGTTTGTGTTTTTCAGTTATTAAGAGCTGTAGGAAATCGATATCTAGGGCTCCAGTGTATGGGAGAGGTGAAAGGGCTCTTCTGGAATAAGGGTAGCTGATTTTCATTGCTTACTGACAAAGGGGAGCAGAATATGCCACCCCAAAATATGCCTCTTTGGCATAAGGATTATTTGGGGCTGGTTATTTTTAGGAAACAACAGACACAGGAGAAGCTCTGAAAACAGTAGAAATTACCCTTTTTGTATGACTCATTTATATTTATAAGAGAAATCTTCATGTGTAAGGGTCTGTCCTTCTTTGTACCAGGAAGAAGATGACTAAGTCTCTAGAAACTCTTATCAGTAAAGAAGGCAATGGCTTAAATGTATACAACAACCTTATGCTTGTTTGCTCTGCTTTTTTGATAACCTCCCCAAACTGGCTCCCTACCCAAGCCCCTACATTTTTGCCTTTAGCCGGATGTGGTATATAAGGTGGTGGCCTGTGTTATTTTGGAGAGTTATTCAGCTTTCATGAGTATACTTCAGTATCACTCATTTATACTGAAGGTATATGTTATTAAATTTCTGTTTGCTTTTCTCCTGCTAATCAGTCTTTTATTACAAGGGGATCTCAGCCACAAACCTAGAAAGGTAGAGGAACATTATTTTCCCTTCTCTGCACTGACATGGTCTTGGGTACATATTTCTTTGTTTTTATTCTACATATAAAGTCTGATGGTGCTCTTTTCTTTTTTCCCTGTAATGTGGTTTAAATAGTTTAAGATAAAGCAAGGGTATAAAAGTGTACAGTATTATCATTCATCTTTTTAGTCTCCATACAAGTCACCAGTTTTATGCAAAGCTATTTAGTTAAGTCATTTAATCAACCAGCATCTATTGAACATTTATTATGAGTCTAGAGTAAGGTTAGGACTTTTAAATTGAGGTAGGAAAGAAGAGAGTCCTTGTCTAAAGGATGTGTGAGAGACCCACAAATAACTACAACACTGTTTGATATGTACTACAATGAAACATGGGTATTGGTGAATATACCCATGAAACTTGCGGGGGGAGGATTTGAAGGGGGTCCTTGGAAAGGAGTGGTCGTAGTTATTAGAAGAGGATTTTAAGCAGAGCTGACTACCTGACCATTAAAGAACAAATTGGGAATAAATCTTGGAGAAAAGAGGCAAGGATGTCCAAGGCAGAGGAACAAACATGTGCAAAACGCAGCAAACCTAGAGACAGTCCTGTTCTGAGACCTGCAGGCTGAGCCACCTGGTGTTACGTCATGTTCTTTTCGGGTGGAGATAAAACATGAATTGTGAGCAGAGTATGTTCATGAAGGGCCTCAGACACCACGCTGAGGAGTTTGCATTAAGATAGGCACGTGGCACTTTTGACAGATCTTAATCAAAGGACTCAAATTGTCTGTTCCACTCGTTAGAATATTTGAAAGGCTGTGTGGGAAAAGAATTGGTCTTAAGACAGAAAGCATCATTATGGGAAATCATTGAGTCACTTCAAGATCAAACCCTGCTTTCCAATTTAATAGTTTTCCCTTTTCTTCTCTCTCCATATTGCTCGCTTTTCGATCTCAAAGATTCTGTTGAAAGAAACCCTTTTTTTCCAAAGAGAGAAGATTTGTAAAAAAATTTGTTGATTTTCAGTTTAGGCTATTGAAGCCCTATACACGGGACAGTTCAGAGGCAGTATATAGAATTGATCTTACACTGAATAAAATCAATACCACATTTGTTTAAGTACATTGGAACCAAAATCCTTCTTGAGTGTTCTATTGAACCTTTAATTTGCACATGAATATGTGCCTTCATCATAGGAGATTGTCATACAGACCAAGGAGAGGGTCAGAATCAATACACCCTTCACTTTTAGCTGTCTTAAGATCAAGATAAGAGATTATAATGTTGCCTTAGAAATAATTACTTGATCACAGTCATGGGACTTAATGTTCACACTTATAAAAGATTGCAAACTAGTCTCTTAAAAAATCTCCATGAAATAAGAATTATTGCAACACACACACAATACTCCCTTAAATTATTTCTTAATTGCTGTTCTTTGTAAAGAACAGTTAGCTACTCAGAAACTGTCGCTACCTCACCTCCACTGTGGCTAATACAGGACAAGAAAAGTACAAAAGATGATCTCTATCTTTAGCAACCTGTGATGTGTTTAATGAAATAGAATTAATGGTCATATAATGTTTTTTAAAGAATACAATATAGAATATAATCAAATGCTAAACTCTTTGTGAACCAGATCTATGCACAGAAGTTTTGAGGAAGGAGAGATCTTTATAAACTAAAATGATCAAGGAGGAATTCTTTAGGAAGGTGGGAAATTTCTGGCCATGAAATGGGAGAAATTTTTGAAAATATTAATAATTGTCATTTGTCAAATAGTTACCAAATGTTCTAAGTATATTTTGTCCATTCCATAATTGGTTCCTTATAAATATTACATGAAGATTTCTTGTACCCATTTAACAAGAGAAGGAAGTGAAGCACAGAAAAGCAATATGGGGCACCGCGGCTGCTAAGATCAGAGCTTCTATTTGCATCCAGGGTTCTTACCCTTGTGCCTCTAGAGTTTTGACAAAGAAAAGCATGAGCTGAAGGGCACCGATGCTGTGGGTATTAGCTCATTGCCAAGAGTTCATATACTGTAACTGTTTTTAGAAGTAGTGATTGTTGAACTGAACCACCCATATTTTCTCAATATGCAACTTAAAAACAACCCTTTGGTGATGATAAATTTCAGTCCTGAAATGGAATAATCATTAGGCCAAAACCAAGTGATATTTTCAAAAGCAAAATGAAACTGTTTAACTACCTAATCTACTAAACATAAATAATATCTAAGCACTTTAAAACTTTGGATCTACAAGATACAACTTTCCTAAAATCATACAGTTACTATAGTCTTACTAGAATAACATTTATAAAGCAAATTACTTTTTATTTCAATATTTACTGTGACAGAAAAATATTATAAGTAGAATTATATTACTTTATGCTTATCATGTATCATATGCATAAAATATTTCTAAACATAAATAATCTTTGTGGCATAAGGCTATTTTTTAACTTTAGTTTTGGCAAGGTGGTATCATAGGATACCATTTCACTACATGAGCTATCAAGGAAATTTGCTTAACGAAAGTATCTCTATTTACTAAAAGAAAACACAACTTCAGGACAAAAAAGTGAGTCCAGGAAATACTTCTTTTCATAATTATAATTACATTAGCTTGCTTCTAACACAGGAGAATTTTTGATGTGTGTAATATTCTCAGATTATGCGTTGAGTCTGTTCACAACCATCGGATAACCTGGGCAAAGATATTTGCAATGTCTAAAATTAGATATGAACAAATATCTTATATAAGAGAATCCTAGAAAATGTTAAGCTAAAAAGACAAAAACCTCAATGGGGAAATTGTCAAAAGAAAATGTAAACAGGCACTTTATATAAGGGCACTTCCAGAAGAATAGCAAGCATATGCCAAGATGCTCAAACTCATTAGTATTTAGAAAAATGCGAATTAAAAGAACGATGTCATATTGCTTTGGACTTCTTACACTGATAAATACATTATACACTAGGAAATGGGAGGAATGTACAAACCTACTTGCACAGTGGTAAGAAAGTTCCTGCTGCAGCCTCTGAGGGGCAATTTGACATCACACAGATTAAGTTCAAGTCACATACCGTATAGCCAGCAATCCTGTTCCTGGGTGCAAACCCCCGGGGAAACCCTAATATAGTTCTGTAACAGGACACAAAGGAGCTGCTTTTTCCAGTGTTGTTTGTGGTACAGGAAATCTGGTTGAGCTTTGGTTAGGCAAACGTGAAAGGTGCAAATTACAGAGGACTAAACAATGCTCAGGAGTGATGCTCCAGCCGTGCGCATTAGTCACATGGGTGGATTTTTTTTTTTTAAGTGCTGAGTAAAAACAATTAAGAAACACAATTTTGTACATATAGTGCGCTGAAGGAAATTAAGATATCCTCAAACATGTGCATTTATAAGAAAACATATGAAAAAATATAGACTGTTAAATTCATTAGAATGGCTGCCTCTGGGGAGCAAGGGAGTCATTGTTCAAGATTAGAAAAGGATTGTTTTTAAAGTGCTTAATTGGTTCAGTTAATACTAACTTCTGTAGAGAAAAATCCTGGGTTTAACACATGAAGGTTTTATTTTTGATTCACATCGGAGTTCAATGAACATTTTTATGGGCAGGCAGCCCACAGGATGATTCAGGGATTCTATCCACCTACAGCCAGGGACTCATGAGGTTGCTCACCAGTCGTTTCCATCCCAACCAGTGGGATAGGAATAAGAGTGGGGGGTTTTCATGGACCACGTATGGAAGGCACACTCATTATCTTAGCTCCCAACCCTTGGCTGTGCACTGCAGGTTGTGAACAGGGCAAGAAAGGCTGGGGATGGCTAATCAAATTGTGAGCTCAGCAAGAAGAGAAATGAGTTGTATGAACAGTCAGCCAATTCTGCCTGGCAAGGTTTCTGCACCTGTAGGATGATAATGTGCCCTGAATTGAGACTTTGGATCAACGCAACTGTCAGCCCTGGGATGCACTTATCCCTAACTAAATACTCAAATACACTAAGTTTCATATCAAGCAAACCCATGAGCGATGAAGTAAAATTATGAATACAATAATATTAGTCCAGGCATTGCTGTGAAAGCATGATGATTATTTGGAATAAATGTAATCAGTGGAGAAATATGATTTAAAAATGGATAAATACTTGCACTTTTACTCTTGTCTGTAATTCTACCTCCTCTTTCTTGAGTTAGTTGTCCCAGGGGAAGTTTAGTTAGCTTTCTAACCTGGGTCCAGATCGCATTTGCAGAGGGTAGAGGACCCAACACCACAGCTTGTGAATCTGCCCTTGCTGCCGGGACCGTGACTTTATTCCCTGCTTAGCCCACCTCCTTTGATTGTTTCTTTCAAGGTACACACATTCAAAATAGAAACTTATAATAATGAGTCATATAAATATTTTGCCAGCTGAATTCTCATTCAGATATGCATGATCATAAACAACTCTTACATTCCTGGTGTCTATAGAGATCTCTTGCAAACCTGAGAGATTGTTAAAATTAACAAGTATAATTACTTGAAAAATTAGGATGATCAACTATATTTCAGGAAAGGAACACATGGATTGGCTATTTTACAGAATGAATGATAATTTTGCTGAGATTCTTGGGCTCATAATGTGGTATTGGCTAAACATGGTATGTTTTCCCCTGCAGGTATTCCTAGTAGATACATTGGGTGATACACAGAACAGCATTTATATTTTAATATAATTTAATTTAAATGCAAGGTAAATTTTAATCTTAATGTATATGAATTTTTTGTTTCATCAACCAATGGTTTTGAATATACATACAAATAGATAGATAGATAAATATAGATAGATAGATAGATAGATGGTTATAGGCAGGGTTCAAATAATATGTAAAAAGGAACAGTGAGCAAAGAGAGAAGGGTAAAAAAAGAGATAGATGCCATATATAATAAATTTAATTTAAAATTGCACAGTGGCTGAGAGCAAGCCTTTGAAGCCTGGCTTCTGGAACCTGATTTCTAGCCTCACATCTTACAGGGTGATATTAAGCAAATTACCCTCTTTTATTTATCTTATCAATTGTTAAAGGGGAAAAATAATAGTAGTTATTTTAAACTCACTGTGAGGATTAAATAAATTATATACCAAAAGTAAAGAACAATCCTGATCTGCACTAAGTTCTCCATGGTTAGGTATTGCTGCTGTTGGTGATGTTATGTAAGAAAACCACTGTTTGGGATTAGGTCAGACAATTAATCAGATTCCATATTGCACTTATTACAAAACATGAATTTGCTAAATTAGTCTATAATAGCTCAGATTCTGGTTGCCAGCCAGATTCTATCTTTGCAGACAAAATCTACTGTCCTGGATTTGCTAGATTCCAGCCTAGATCTTAAAGGATCCTGACTGACACCCCTTGATAGCATATGGTGTACTAAATTCTCAAGTGAAGTGAAAGCCCCTTCGACAGACATTCTACCTTATTCCTGAAATCCCACTCCTCTACTTTTTAAACTGTTTATATTTATTGACTTTCTGGACATGATTATGTGATTTACCTTATTAAACATGCCATTTAAACTTACACTATTTTCTTTTGAATATTGTAAGTTTAAGCTTCTCAGAACAATAATCTATCACAAAGAGGAATTTTATATAATTCTTGGTTGTGACTTTCATTGCAGTACTCAGTTAGATCACTTAATACACTATTGAGAAATATGTTAGGAAAAATATAAGGTAATTTATAATTGTCCTTAGTTGTTATTTCAATGGGTCAAATCTGATATTAATTAAACAATACATAGAGTTTCTGTTATCTATGCTATTAATATAATCTATTAATAATATCTTAAAAATTAAATTTTGTGGTAAGAACTCCTGAATGGGTAATAAAATTCAATCTGGTTAAATCAAAGATATCATTTATCCTCTCTTTTTAATTTGTAATTACATTCTCTTCTCCACAAAACCCTATGATCACCACCATCAACATGGTGTCATAGAATAAGATATGAAACATTATCCTATATATAGGTAGGTAGCTAACAGACATCTGTCATTATTTCTAATTTCTTGCCAAATAGACTGGCTTGAAATTAACTTTTAAAAATCAGTCATATTTCTTATCTAGTAAACCACAAATTTAGTCTGTGATTAACAACCTTACAACATATTTCAACTTATTTAAAGATTCAGGAGCTAGGATTACTTACAAAAATGAAAAAGAAAGGTAAAGATTTTATTGAACTTATCAGGAAATTACATTATTTAAATATATTTTATTTTTATTTAATTAAGCTTTTAAAAAATAACTGTGATCCTTATTTGTAATATTTACTTTGATATTTTTTGGTCCTTAATTGCCCCATTAGCCTTTGCTGGAGTAAGCTGAAAGTGTTTTGGATTGGTTTTGACCTTAGGTTCTCACGTTTTAAAAGAAATGTCAAAAATTTCCCTGCTTCACTATTAAAACACGTAGCTTTTTGCTTAAAGAACCATGTATGGGAGGAAAGAACCTATATGGGAGGAAACTGATGAGGATAAATAGAAACTTCTTTGTTTCTAATTCTCATTATTCAGGACATATATATATCAGACTACTTAATGTGCTATACTGGTGATTCTCTGTAACTGAACTGTCATTCCCTATTGGAATATGGGTGACAGAAAGGCAAGGTTACATTTCACTTTATCTTTGTATTATCAGCATGGAAGAGGCACTCAGTAACTAATGAATGAATTAATAAATAAATGGATTCACTAGACTTTTTGTTTAGGGAAAGAACATATATAAATGATCACTCAGCCAGAGACACACTTTTAAAGGGATCAGAAAGACTGGATAACTAACAAAAATCAGGAGAGACAATGAAATCGATGAAACAATTTTCCTCAATGTGATTATTGTACATCAATTGTCAGAGTAATTGTTCACCAGGAGAATTGAATGCAAGTCACCAAATCATTTAAATGCCACCTTTATTGAAGAAACCTTGCCAAACCTTATAAAGTTGCTCTAAATTTTCAAATGTGAATCTTTAAGTGAATCTGTATCAATAAGATTTATAATTATACATTTATTGTAAATAACGTGCTAGTTTTAATGGTTGCTTGGCCATTTATCCCTAAGCATTTTTGAAATTTTCATACATGTTAGTCGGATATGTTTATTCAGTGGAATCTGACTAACTCGATTTTTTAGTGTACATGTGAAATTAAAGATACTTACTTCCTGGAGCCACTGACTTCAACCTTCTCTCACCCTGACAAACACCAAGTGGGTGTAGATTTGTCCCCTGAGCCCCATGCATGTTCCAGCAGTACATCACTGCTCTGCTGATCTCGCTAATAGAACAAACAAACCCATTTTTCATGAGATGTAGGTGTGTAGCTTCTTCAGTGATTACACATAAAAATCAAGTGTGTGTTTGTGAGGAGTATTTTCTAGAGAGCAGCAGACTGTGTAGACACTGGACAATTTGAGGAAATCATGAAGTTCTTAAATGATCTCAAAATAGTGAAGTTCGGCACTTAATGAAATTGCAGTCTGTGGTTTGAGTGAAAGTGTTGATTTAAAAAGAATAGGGAATTCTGTGTAAACTTCAGAGACAGAAACCATCTATAAATCCCTGGTAGCCTCAAGGACTTAATAAAGGATCAATATGCCCAGCTGATTCCATATTTAGAATCTGATCATGTAACATGTTTTCTATCCATATTTTCTTCTTAAGTTTTTGCCTTCATTTTATTTATCCTACTCAATTGTACCACTCATCCCTGTGTATTTAACTGTGATATTGTATGTAATCTAAAAATAGAAAGAATTTAGCTTAAATTAAATTGAATAAATCCTGGCACATACCATCTCTGACTCTTAACGCTTGCCTTTTTATGACTTTTCTATAACAAAGGTTCTGGAGTATTATATAGGTGAATTTAATGTACTTTAAACCTCTAGTTAACCTTGTGGGTAGGGTAATGTTCATATTTTCATATGATTAAATATACAAAATTATCAATTCAAATTTAGCCTGGTCCTTCATTTATTATTTTTAATTTTTAAGCTCTATTCCCTTACTTATGACCGCTCTGAGCAATTCACTCTACTTGTTTTCTTAATCCTTGGAATGCTTGTTTCTAATTTAATCCTTCTGATTATGTTGCATTTTTGTTTGTAGATGTACCTAAAAAGTCAACGGAAATTGATTATTCTGCCTTTTATATTTAAATCACTGATAGGTTTTGTGGAGATTCTAAATTTAAGTAGATAGGCATTAAACACATTGCATTATCAGGCACACAAATAGACAAATAGACAAGTTAGACGCTATAGGATACTGTCATTGTCACTTGATATAAGTTGCACAAAGTAAGAGTGTTGTAAAAGAAGAAGGGTTGACAACTAAGACCCGATGCAGCCAAACATATATAAATAAATAAATACAAGAAATAAATTATATAATTTTTTTTTTTGCGGTACACGGGCCTGTCACCGTTGTGGCCTCTCCCGTTGTGGAGCACAGGCTCCGGACATGCAGGCTCAGCAGCCATGGCTCACGGGCCCAGCCACTCCACGGCATGTGGGATCTTCCCAGACCGGGGCACGAACCCATGTCCCCTGCATTGGCAGGTGGACTCTCAACCACTGCGCCACCAGGAAAGCCCAATTATATAAATATTTTAAAAAATAATTAATTATTTTTTTAAAAACAAGAAGAATAGTTGAGCTCTGGTCCTAGATTAGTTGAAATTCCAGGCTTACTAGTATGAACTTTATTCTGTAGACAATGATGACTTTTTGCAAATGTTGAGCAGAGAGCATCATTATTATCAGAAAAGTTCTACCAATAGGCATTATGGCAGCTGTGTGTAGAAGGAAATAATGTAAATAAAACATATAAGGCATAAGACTTAGAATAGAGACACTAGAATAGTAGCATCACTGTTCTTTCTTTAATGAATGATATTTGGTAATTGGTTGAATTCAAGGGGCAAAAAAAAGGATAAAACTATTCCAAGCTTTTGAACTGGCATAATTTTAATATCATGATGCATTTTTATAAATAAGAAAAAAAGCAAAAAGAATAGAGTTAGTAATGGGGATTAGTGTTGCATTTGAGATTCTAAACAGATATTCAGGTAGAGAGTGTGATAAACATTCATTTAGAAATTTAAGATTAATCTTAAGAAAAATCAATCTCAGAACTACCATTTACTGGGTGCATAACATTGATCCAGTATTACATCCATCAATGCTAGCTCTCAAGTTGATCCTACATGGTATTTATTAATATTGTTTTTTCTTCCCAAAGATTAGAAATTTGAAGGTGTATGGGTAAGTAATTTCATCAAGGCCACTGACTAGTAAGTGTAGATCCCATGCTTTTTCCACTTCACAAAAGTTTGTGATACAAAAGTATAGTTAAATTCATGGATAAAGGATAATCCCAAAAGTAACAGCAGAGAAGGAATAGAGATGGGAGAGCTGGTAAAAGGTACAAAAGGAGAAAGAATGGAAAATTTGTCCTGTGGGTAAGTAGAGAACTAGATAAGCACAGAGTCAATAAGAAACAGGAGGAGAAAGCTAAAGAAGGAAGATAAAAGAGAAAAAAAAGGAAGCATGATTTTGCTGAGCCATCCACTATACCTCAGTCTGAATGGTTGGCTAATGTTTATGAGTTATCACTACTTTTACCCAGTATCCACAAAGATGAAAACATGCTCATTCTTTGGATTTGTAGAAAAATAATCTATTGCCTAAAAACATCATGAGGGGCTTCCCTGGTGGCGCAGTGGTTGGGAGTCCGCCTGCTGATGCAGGGGACACGGGTTCCTGCCCCGGTCTGGGAAGATTCCATATGCCACGGAGCGGCTGGGACTGTGAGCCGTGGCCGCTGAGCCTGTGCGTCCGGAGCCTGTGCTCCACGACGGGAGAGGCCACAGCGGTGAGAGGCCCGTGTACCGCAAAAAAAAAAAAAAAAAAAAACCATCATGAGAAAATGTAATCTTTAATGAAGATTTCATAGAAGAAATAGTAGTAGTAGAAGGAGTGGTGGATATTTATTGAGGATTTTACTACTAGCATTGCTTTGAGGAGTTCACATTCATCAATATCTAATACTCACAGTGTCATTATAAGGTGCATACATTTTACAGATGAGAAAACTGATGCCCAGAAAGTTTAAGTGACTGTCCCAAGGGAAACAATAAAAAATTTAAAAATCATATAAAAACAAACAAATAAATCTCATTAGTATATCTCTTCTCTTAAAAAATCATCATCATCTTTCCATGGAAGTTCCTGCTCTGCCTTTTTTATTCAATTTTTTTTTTTTTTTTGCATTGGAGTTTTCTACCAACATGTGAAGAAACTGATTTAAATTTATAAGTCTGGATTTACATGTTCCTAAAATTATTTTAAATTATTCTGTAAATTCTAGTCTATCTTGTATAGGGTTTGTAAAGTATTTGACAATGGTTCTCAGCTCAGGATGGGATCAGAGCTTACAATGAAAATTAAGAGTCTTCTCATATTCTTAAGAGGATTTAATTTTATGAGCGAATGTAGATTTAGAGGATTTTGCCTTTGCAGACCATTGTATACTGTATTCGAAAATTTACTTTTTATTTTAAGAATTCTCTCAAATGAAAAATTTTGTTTATAATCAAAGTTAACAAAGAGGCAGATTGTTATGTGAATTGGAGTTATAGTGTAAATATATGTAAAGGGCAAGAGTCTGGGACAGAAGAGTCATGGGCTTTGGGTTAGACTGAGAAAAACTCACGAGTCTGGCAATGGTCAGTTGAAAGTTTTGCTTTTGCAATTGTGTCTTGGGCCCCCAGGCTTATGTCCATGCTTCCTGGCAAAAGGAAACATGTATCTCCTTGAGCCAGACTCTCGTGAACAAAATACAACACTAAAACAGCTTGCATAGAGTGTTAATGATTGGCTTGAAATACAATTTGTAAAAAGGACACTAGTCCAAGGAGAAATTTTGTGAATACCTCAGGTCCCAAGGCAAAATCAAGGAACAGATTTATCAAGTCCTGTGTCCATCCCTCTTTCTTATGAAAATCTTTCATAGGGTTCCAAAATCATGCTGAGGATCAATAGATACAAATAGCAGACAGGTTTCTACTGAGAATTAAAGCTTTCCAATCTGATCTGATAATCAAAGGATTGCTAAAAGGGCTTTTCTTTTTCTGATGCACAGACACAATGTCTGACTCTCTTCACCAAGATAGAGACCTCCAGTTGAAGCTCTAGGAGCCTCAGGGGAACACGCTATTTACAAGTTTCAAAGGGGTCTTGAGTAGGTATTGGTGAAACCACCAGATTGCTGAACTCTCAAAAATATCACTAAGAAATGTTAATAAATCAAAGCTGAGTATATTAGAACTTACTCTTTTTAACAAGAATACCATCTTGACAATTTTAACAGTATTGCAGGTGGGAAGGATAAGAGTTTTAAGACATTTCTATCTGACAAGGAACTAATTAGAATTTGGCAAGTTCATGACACATAGTTTAGGATGGTGGAAACTGTTAAGCAAGTGTCCTGAAGCTGATCTTGATAACAGAATTGTTTGGCCACGTTGATGGACTACACTGTCTTTGACAAATGGATTGGTAGGATTTTCTGAAGCAAACAGTAAAGTTATTTATTGGTTTCCAGTCTTATCTTTCCCAGGTAAAGTTTTCTTGTAACAAGCAATTAGGTCAGGTTGCCACTGGTGGTCAACCTCTTATCTAAGTCATGTAGAGACATGCCTCAATTGTCAACATGAAAATAGTATCATTCTCTCATCCAAGTGTTCCAGTTTAATATTCTGAATCTTCCAACCTCATTTTCCTTTATGCTTCCATCTTCCATCCTTTTTCTGACCACCTACATTCCTGGCTCTCTTGTTTATTCATTGACTTCACCATTTCACGTGGCAGAACCTTATAAAGTCTTTAGCTTTTTACATTCCTCATCCTCCTGCCTATACGTTCCCTTTATTTGCTTAATCCTTTATCTGCCAGATAACAGCCCTCTAAATCCAGTCGCTTCTTTGTCAAGCTGTTCTCTGTTCATCAGATATATCCCAGGTTTTTAAAGTGATTGGCAAACTCACAAAGTATAAACAGCAATAAAACTTCAAACTATATATAATTTAAGAAATAGTCATTTAAAATATTATTAGACCAATAAGTGTAAAGTAATGAAAAGTGTTAAAATATGAATCTTCATAGGCCAAATTACATAACATTAAATTATAGCATTAAAAATCAAGTTATAGTATGGAAAGTTTACATACCATGGCTCCATATATATCAGATACAATAGACGAAATGCAAGTCTGGCAAAAAAGTCTTTAAATTGTTAACATACTATAGGTTACATTAACCAATCAATAATAGCAAAAGAAAAAAATATATACAACTTAAAGTTTCTATGAAATATTTTAAAAATTGATGGTGTATTCACCTCTAAGTTTACTTCTAAATTTTCACTAAATAGATTGTGTAATTTGTATTTTCTGACACAATGTAATATAAGTAAAACTTAATATCAGATGTATAAAATGGTTTAAATACCTCTGATTGAAATTGTGGTTTAGAGAAAAAATGAAAAGCATTAAAATTGTATAGAGAAACAAGAACACCATTGTAGTCATTAGATAAATGCTATAAATGCTTTGGAACGTCTCATTTCAATTTGGGTGAGCATGTGACTGATTCAATCCGTGAATCATGGTAGAAATGATGTTCTAGAATGTCTGAGACTAATTCATCAAGGGCAATGTAGTTCCCACTTTGTTCTCCTAGGGGGCTCACCCAGGGAAAGCCTGTGGCCATGTACAAAGTTAGATATTCTGAGATGGCCGGGCTGGAAAGGACCTGTATAAGTCGTGCCTAGGAAGCAGACACCAAGATAGGATTAGATGGACCTGAGGTGTTTTGGTTAAAGGAGGAAGCAGTGAGAGTAACCAGGGAATGTCTTCGGATAGCAGTGCAGGTCTTCCAGTTGTCAACAGAGGGAAGGAAGGAAGGACTGAGTACATACAGCCTCGGACCACCTTGAAGCTCTGAGAATGGCTCATAAGTGTCAGACCTGTCAGACCTGTAGAGGCACATAGACCCATAGAGAAATCCTATGCAGGTATTTACAGTCATTAGAGGATCTATAGAAGATACAGAGTTAGGATTCATGCCCACTGCATCCAGTTCTACGAGTGGTAAAGAGTTGATATCTGTATTACCTAAACAATTTTCCTGTACCGGTCTCACTTAGCAATAAAGAATATCAATGTTTTTGTTATTGACTCTGCAGTGATCATGAATTGAACTGGTTGTTTTAAATAATCAATATAATGTAAACAGTATAAAAATACATTGAGATTGGATTGTGAGAACATGTATTAAAATGTTAATAGCGTTTTGCTTCTGTGTGGAATTCATGTTTTTGAATAATCTACAGCTTTGCAAGTGTGAAACGTCATTCCACCAATTCTATTGTTTCACAGATCAGGAGCTATTGTGTTAACTCTTTCAATTGGTAGCTTTAGCTGGAAATTTAAATTGACTTTCCAAAACTGGTCAAGGAAACTAACATGAACCTCTTCTAAAAGAAGTGAGAGAATTGAGGAATAAACACAATTTACATGTTGAAATGTTTCCAAAAGTGTCCAAATTAATAGCAACTACTTTGGGGCTAGTATGCCTATAAAGAGATCTTTCCTAACTCAACTTATTGTCATGAAAGAGTTAATGAACCACCAGAACAGTAAACAATTTACTATAGTTTTGGTTGGTTTCAGCCTATTAAGTGTGATATAAATTAAAACTGCTCTTTCTCATTTTCTATAGTCAAGCAAATGTATTACATGCCACCACGAATAGGAAAGACATTTAGGCACTTGCTTCAACAGCAATTCCTTTCTTAAGGAACAATGATAAATGTTCCTTCTTTAGAATGAGAATAGGCAATTACTTGACTACAAGCCATTCAATCTAGTATTATTAATTATGTAGAGAATTTCATGATTTAATGAAATTTAGATAGCCTTGCGGGAAGCAATGTGATTTTATAATACACTGACAATTAGCTAAGAATGTATCATGTATATTTTATCCATATTTTTAGGCATCAACCTCTGAAACATTGGAATCATAAAGAATGAAAATATATATCAATCATTTTTGAACACTAAAAATGTCTTCTTTAAAAAATAGGAAACATTCTGTCAAAAAGAGAAATTTTACAATAAAATTGATTTTACAGCAAGACCAAAATATATAAAAGTGTTCCGTGTATGAGAAGTAAATTGAACTACTTCAAGGAGGAAAAATCATTAGAAAATGGTTAGAAGTTAATAGTTGTTCCTTGGGACTAGATCTTTTGTTTTGGTTTTGTTTTTTGTTTTTTGTTTTTTTTTGAAGTGCCATTGCACTTTGTGCTTTTCTTGTAGCACATACTAATTTATACCTTGTACAACAGTTATTTATTCTTATGCCTTGCCTCTTAAAAGAATATTTGCATTGAATAGCATATGACATTTGCTTTGAAGAGATCTAAGTTAAGATTCTTAGCTGACATACTTGAAATCTTATTTCTCAGTTTTCTCATTTGAGAAATGGGGAAAGTGAAAACTTGTAGAGTTTTTCTTGTTATAAAGATAATTTAGGTAAAACACAAGAAGTACAAGAAGCACCCAATGACAATTACTTTACCAGAGTGAAAGCTACTCTATTTTTCTTTATATTTAATATCAATAGAATCTGTAAGAATGCCTATTACATAATAGGTTTATTAATCCTTGGCCAGAAGAATCTATAAATAAATTAATGACAATATAATTTGAAAGTTAATGTATGTCATTTATGTACAATTTATTAGAATAGTGATATATGAAATAAACATAAAGATATGGTTTAGCCTTTGTCTTTAAGAAATGATGATAATGTATTATTAGGCTTAGGCTTAGCTGTAAATAATAGAAAATAAAAGCAAAACAGAAGTGGCTTATATAATGTAGAAGCTTATTTCTGTTTACAAAGAATTTCAGTTAGGTGATGCAGTGTTGGTACAGCACGCCATGGTGTCAAAGACTCAGCCTCTCCATCTTTGTTAATTTCTGTACCGACCTCCATTCCCAATATCTCTTCATGGTCCAAGATGGCTGCTCTAGATCCAGCCATTATATCTACACATTAGCCAACAGAAAGTAAAAAAGGAGTGCAGAAATACACATATCTTTACTTGTGGCAAGATCTTATGACTTATAGGACACAACTGTTGAAATTCCATTGGCTAGAATTTAGTTACATGCCCACAGTTCACTAAAAGGAAAGTTGGTAAATATTGTCTTCCTCTTAAGCATGACATGCCCAGCTCAAATCAGAATTTTGTTACCCAATGGAATGGAAAATGAATATTGGGGGACATTAAGCAGTCATTGGAATATATACATATGTAATTATTGTATCACAATCTACATAATGCAATTTTTTTTATTGACTAAGAGGAATCACAGTGACAAAGATTAACAGTGCCTATTTTTATAGAAAGAGATGATGATGTCCCATAGCCTTTGGATTTTCAGGTCTCCTTGATAATGCAACATTAATTTAGGGATAGTTCCAGGAGTTTATACTGGTTGGAAATATTTCCATCATAAGTAACAAAAATGCAACATTCTCCTAGGTACTGTATGCTCTGTACTTTTCACTTGTAGACCATACCACTATCTGAAGTTATTTTTATCTTTAATTTGCTTACTTAAAAAAATTTTACGGTCCCGTCCTCTAAGATGTAAACTCCATGAGGGCAGAGAAATTGTCACTCACATTTAATTCTATATGTCCCACATCTGCAAGACTTCCTGAAAAATAGTAGCACCTACATATTTGTCAAGAGAGTTGCACTTCAATTATTTTTACAAGGCTTTCTTCCCAACTAGACTATGAGTGTTCTAATTTCAGAGGCTCTGTTTACTTACCTATTCTCCCACTCTGTTCCTAACAAAGTTCCAGGTACTCAGAAGTGGGAGTAGGAGGGAACAGGCAAACGAATAGGCTGGATGAACGTGAGGAAGACTTGAAAGAAGAAGTATTTTAGAAATTTAACAGTTACTATGTCTTTGGATTCCTTAAATAGGGTCCTTCAAAAGTCCTTTGTGGCCAAAATTCATTCCTGTACAATGCACAATTTCTATTCCTTGAACAAGAATGTGTTAAAACTCGATGACCTGTCTTAAAACTGTAAATAATCAGTTTGTTTATTACAGACTTATCAGGGTATTATCAGACTTATCAGGATAGTCTGTTTAATTCTCCTGTTTTTCATAATTCCAGTGAACTACAGTTCAAGATATTACACCAACACACACACAAAAATTGTATTATAAACTTTCCCTTAGGTAATACATACTGATAAAAATAAACATTATCAGCTTTTTATACTTCTACTTTATAAATCAATGCTTTAGCATTATCTTCAATTTCATCATATGATACCATATTAAAAGTTTTAGATCATTATTCTATTCATATACTTTCAAATTCCTAACACTAGTTAATAAAGAAAATTACTCATATTTTGGCACTTTCCTGTTTAATACTGGTTTCCTTCTACTAAGACATCGTTAGATTTTCAGAAAGTATAACCTGAGTTCCTATAAGCTGTCTCAATAATCTAGACTACTATTTTCCCATCTTTCGTTGAATGAGCACAGGTTCTGTGTCCAGACAGCCTGAGTTCAATGTCATCTTTTCCATTTCTTAGCCATTTCACCATGAGTTAGTTTCTCAACACCTCAGTGTCCTTACTTGCAAAAATATGTATCATTAGGATAATTAAATAATAAGCTTGTAATAAGGATTAAAGGCATATGAAGGGCCAATAAAAGAATGTAGTACAAAGTAAGTGCTCAATAAATATTGCTTTTAATATTGTGTAATTATATACCTCTTCTGATATCTCAGAAGAAATTGTTGGAAGAACACAGTGTATAAATGGGCATAAAAGTGCTAAAATATCAAAGTGATGGCATCAAAGTTATAACATTAAACTAAATGTGTGTACATAACATTTGCATCATGCATGCAAAGACCACATCTCTTTACATGGCTACATTCATCTTAATAATCCAACAATGTTAATGTGGCACTGATTACCATTAAAATATAAAAGTATATTTATACACTTTTAAGACAGAGTTAATGTAGTTATTAGCTCTGCAGAGCTAATAACAGAGCTAATGCAGTTATTCTAAGAATCTGTTTCTATTATCAGGCAGTGAAAAGATAATAAAATATTCAGGGTGAAGAGGGAGAAAAAACATCAGTATAAATAAAACTGATCCCCAATAAAAGGAGTTTATTCTTTTTTACTGTTTCCACCCCACCCTCTCTGGCTCCATAGTTTTTGTTTTGATTTGCTTTTTTAGTGCTGTTTAGACCCAGATTTTCACAAAAGAGCTGTGTGGTTTTTTTTAACAAGCAAATATAATTATATAATTTTTAATATTGTTTTTATACTTTACTCACAATCAGCTTTCTATGAAAAGAAACAAACATGGCTTCATTTTCAAAAAGCTCTTTTTTTTCAATATAAACAACATATTATCACCCATATTTTTATAATATGGCTAATGTTCCATTAAAACAATAAGATATTCCTGTCAAATTTAAATATTTGACCTGAATTATTCAAGAAATAACCAAATCATTAATAGCTACATTATTTTTAAAATGTTATTCAAATATCTATCTTTTATTTTAAAAACTGATTTAGACATCTTTTTTAAAATATTATAGCTTTTCAGGGAAAGGTGAAGAATTCAGCTTAACTTCAGAGGTATTCTAAAAAAATTATTTCAGAAAATAATTTGGAAGTGAATTAAACTAATCTTGTATAGCTTGAGCTCCATGCTAGAAGATTTTCTTACAAGAGAAATGATTCTTTCTGTCCTATGCTCTCTTATTTTACATTTCCATTTGGGATATTCTAGGGCCATACAAATTTAACTTCTAATAAACTGGTTAATTCTCACAAAATATTACCTTTGTGTATATAGCAAGCACTCTGAATGAGATTTTCTAAATAAATGAGACAACACAGTATGTAATTTAAGGTGGGAACATTTAAAGGCTTAGTGTACCATATGGATTTAAAATTTCTTCCATGTAGAACACTATAATTTGTACTCTATTTTCTGCCTGCCATTTTACTGTACATACCTCAAAGTAGTTCCTTATGTCTATGTGTCTTTATCTTTTTTTTATTTGATGTATGGTTGATTTACACTGTTGTGTTACTTTCAGGTGCACACAAAGATCTTCTCTTGTGCCTTCTTCTAAAAATATTATAGTTCTACATTTTACATTCAGATATATTCTCCATTTAAGTCAAAGTTCTTTTTAGATTTTTTTGCATATGGATAGCCAATTGTTTCAATGCCATTTATTGAAGGACTATATTCTTTCTCCATTTAAAAATATTGCATATATCTGCCTTTGTCAAAAAGACAAAACTGTAATTATGGAGACTGTTTGGCAGTGTTTGAGGCAGGCTGGAAATTTTGGTTTGAAGTTTGAGATTTGAGACAGGTCGTGTATAAAATTTAGGATATAGATGGCGGACATGTAATCCAACCAAAGCCTGGATTTTAAACAGACACATTAATAGTATCACATATCATTCACTTAACACTGTTAACAGAGGCATAGCATGAAAGTACAAGATCCAGTGGAAAAGTGTTGATATGGGAGTCTTATTAAGATAAAGACACATAGAGGGGGAAGAATAAATTAGGAGTTTGGGATTAACAGATACACAGTACTATATATAAAATAACCAACAAGGACTTATTATATACCACAGGGAACTATATTCAATTTTTTTAATAACCTATAACAGAAAAGAATCTGAAAAAGAATGTATATATATAAAACGGAATCACTGACCTGTCCTATTTTTGTGGGCCTATTTCTGGACTTCATATTCTCCTCTGCATGTTGTTCTCTTTACCAATATGCTGTCTTGATTACCATAGCTTAAAAAACTGTTTTATTGAGGTATAATTGATATGTTAAAAAACTGAACATATTTACTGTTTATATTATTTGATGAGTTTAAAGATATGCATATACCCAGTAAACCATCACCACAATCAATGTAGTAAACACACATCCCCTGCAAAATTTTCCTCCTGCCCGTGTGTGTGTGTGTGTGTATGTGTATGTGTTTGTGTTGGTTGGTTGGTCTTGGTAAGAACACAACTTGAGATCTAACCTCTTAACACATTCTCAAGTATACAACTCAATATTGTTAACTTTAGGCTCAAGGTTGTACAGCAGATCTCTAGAATTTATTCATTTTTTATAACTGAAACTATACCCATTGAACGACTCCCCATTTGTCCCTGTCCCCAGCCCCTGGCAACACCATTCTCTTCTCTGTTTCTTTTATATGATTTTTTACTTATTTTTAAAATTTATTTATTTTATTTATTTACTTTTGGCTGCGTTGGGTCTTCATTGTTGTGCACAGGCTTTCTCTAGTTGCAGCAAGCAGGGGTTACTCTTCGTTGCGGTGCGCATGCTTTTCACTGCGGTGGCTTCTCTTGTTTTGGAGCACAGGCTGTAGGCACACGGGCTTCAGTAGTTGTGGCTGGTGGGTTCTAGAGCACAGGCTTGGTAGTTGTGACACACGGGCTTTGTTGCTCCGTGGCATGTGGGATCTTCCCGGACCAGGGCTCGAACTGGTGTTCCTTGCATCGGCAGGTGGATTCTTAACCATTGCTCCACCAGAGAATTCTCCGTTTCTTTTAGCTTGACTACTTTAGACACCTCTTATAAGTGGAATCATGCAGCATTTGTCCTTCTGTGACTGGCTTATTTAATTTAGCACAATGTACTCCAGATTCGTCCATGCTGTCGAGTATGGTAGGGTTTCCTTCTTTTTTAAGGCTGAGTACTATTCCACTGCATGTTTATACCATATTTTCTTTATTCATTCATCTGTCCACAGACACTTTGTTTCCATATCTTGGCTACTGTGAATAATGCTGCAACAAACATAGATGTACAGATATCTCTTTGAGATCCTGAAAACAAGCCATACACCTGATAAGCAGTTAATATCTAAAATACATAAGGAACTCTTACAATTCATTTACATATCTATGCTATATATTATTTACAAATATATTACAAATATATATATAATATATATTACAAATATATGCATAATATAATATAATATTCAAAATGGGCAAAATACTTGAATAGACGTTTCTCCAAAGAAGACATACATGGCCAACAAGTATGTAAAAAGATGCTCAACATCGCTAATCACCAGGAAAATGCAAATTCAAATCACAATGATATATCACCTCACATCTGTAGGAATAATTGTAAGATAAAAGACAACAAGTGTTGGTAGGATGCCAAGAAAAGGGAACCCTTGTGTACTTATGTTGATGGGAATGTAAATTGATGCAGCCACTACTGAAAACAATATTTTCCTCAAAATATTGAAATATATTCCTCAAAAAATTAAAAATAGAACTATCATCTGATCCAGCAATTCCACTTCTGAGTACATGTTAGTCTTTTCTATGGAGAAGATTTTATTTCAAATATGAGTAGGAACACAGACCCAGTCTCTCACACTGAACAAAGAGAAAGCAAAGCAAATCCTCTGATCTGCAATTGCCATTCGTGCCCGACTTCCTCCGTGTCTTTGTTCCAGAAGTCTGTTACTAGCCTCAGTATCTGACAGCCTGGCTTCCCGCCTGTCTTAGCTACGGTTTCTTAGCAATGCCTGGATTTGCTTAATTACTTAGCATGTGCTTCTGTGAGCTCCTAAAGTATCTTCGACACTTTACCCCACTTATGTTTGCCCCACTCCAGGCCTACAAATCATCTTTGGCTTGTGAAGAGGCTGCTGACTACTGCACAAACATGTTTTCCTTTGAACATGTGTGTCTTGAAGCCCTCCCATCCGTGGGTGTTGCATATTTCATTTCAGCCTTGTGAGTGCAGGCAGAATGGGTGCTGGTACAGAGACTCCAGGGCCCTCCACATGGAACTCCAACACTGTCCAAGACAGAGCCTCTCAAGACAGGAAATTCTGTGATCTAGATCAACTGATTTAATTAAGGTCTCGAAGCCTCACTGGCTTTCTTCTATGAAATATTCTGTACATTATTGTGTTATCATGCAAACAAAGTAAAATAAGAATTATGAAGGACTTAGCACAGTAGTTGCTATATATTTATCACTCAGTAAGTATTATTTGATGACATCAATGATATTAATCGTATCCTGAGAAGCAAAAGAGACCAGGAGACTTCAAGGTGATAAAATAAATATCCACCAATCCCTAAACAAGACTCTTTCAAAAATCAAGTCGTTAGACCCTGGAAAATTACCTAAACCTGAAACCCTTTCATCTTAGACCCTAATTTTTATAATTACTATTTTTTGTTCCTCTTTTGTCATTTTGTTCCTTCCTCATTTCTCAATCACTGGTAGTCAGATTTACTAGTTTAGTTTTGCAGAAAGAGAGGAAATATGACAGTCCCTCAGAAAAACCTAGAAACTTTCTATTATACCTAGCCCATGTTTTCTCATGAATTTCTTGACTACCAGGCTGGAAACTTCCACAAACAAAACAATCCAGTAACATGGAATATTCTCATTTCAAATATCCTAATACTTTATGCTTCTCTACACAAGTCATTCACTGGTAACAAGTGAGGAAATTAGGAAATTGTGTCAATTCTTTATCTGGGCTGGTTATTTGTAATTATATAAACTGTGTTTAGTTCTTACTGCAGTCTAGTAACCATCGCTAGTCCTATTACCCATTGTCCTTTCTTTGCTTCGACATTCCATTACTTCTCCCCATCCTCATTCTCAGCCACCTATGATGCAACTTCCTACTGCACTGAGAAGAGGGAGTAATCAGAGGGGTATCCCCACAGACTCCACTCCACCTCTTGCCATCTCCAAGCTCTGAAGGAGATCCTCGCTAAAGCCGGGTACCTACTGAGCATTGGTGCCAGGTCTTCTAAACTACTCAGAGCACTGCTCCAGGAAACAAATCTGTCCCTCCTATTTCTGTTTTTCTCTTTCTAAAGGAACTTTCCAAAAACATGTTTCTCCTCTCTATCTATCTATATGTATGTATGTATGTATGTATGTATCTATCTATCTATCTATCTACCAACCTACCTACCTACCTATCTACCTATCTATCTATATTTGGACCCTATTTTTTTCTAGTATTGTCCTAGTTGTCTTTCTCCTTATAGAAAAATGCCTTAAAACAGTCCTTTGCATTTGCTATCTCCAATTTCTCTCCTCCTGTTAAACCCACCAATCACATTTATGTCTCTCCCACTCAAATGAAAGAGGTCTTATCAAGGCCCCCAGGGATCCCATATAGCTAAGACTTCCCCCCCTTGCATTTTCTCGGCAACTGGGTCAAACATCAGTTGACCATAAATGTAAGGGTTTATTTGTGGAATCTTAAACCTATTCCATTGGTCAATATAACCCCAAGGTCTTGATTCCTGTAACTTTGTATGCAGTTTTGAAATAGGGTAGTATAAATTCTCCGACTTTGCTCTTTTTGGAGAGATTGTTTTGTCCATTCCGGATCTCTCATGTTTTCATATGAATTTAAAGATCAGTTTGTCAATGTCTGCAAGCAAAGCCATTTGAAATTGTGATAGTGGTTTTGTTGAATATGTAGATTAATTTGGTTAGTATGGTCATTTTCACCCAATCAGCATCACATTTTGCAATTCCTAGTATTTCTTTTTCTTTTTTTAAATAAATTTATTTATTTATTTATGGCTGTGTTGGGTCTTTTTTGCTGCACGTGGGCTTTCTCTAGTTGTGGTGAGCAGGGGCTACTCTTTGTTGCAGTGCACAGGCTTCTCATTGTGGTGGCTTTCTTTGCTGAGCATGGGCTCCAGGTGCACGGGCTTCAGTAGTTGTGGTGCGTGGGCTCAGTAGTTGTGGCTTGCAGGCTCTAGAGTGCAGGCTCAGTAGTTGTGGCCTACAGGCTTAGTTGTTCTGCGGCATGTGGGATCTTCCCGGACCAGGGCTCGAACCCGTGTTCCTTGCATTGGTAGGCAGATTCTTAACCACTGCACCACCAGGGAAGCCCTCTAGTATTTCTTAAAACAAAGAGCTTTCAATCAATGCCAGAAAAATAGTTAATATTCAAATGAGTCCTGCATCTTCATTTTTTCAAAGGAAAAAAATCCTCTTGCATCATACCAAGAAAAATAACAACAGATTCTTCAGAGACAAACCCTGAATGAAACTTCAAAACACAACATGGTGTTAAATAAATTGCTCATCTGCTCAGGCCACATTACCCCAAATAGGTCAAGTGACTTCACAGTTTTCCTGTTTCCACAAGCAAAATGGTTGTGTGTGTGATTCCCATTAATTTAGAGTGCTTTCAGCCAGTTTTCTTATAAAAAACTTTTTTTTCCCCAAAACTAAAATTGGATCATATATTTCTGGTAAGTTATGCAGGCTATAGTTGATATATTTCAAATTTCTACTCTCGCAGGACACAAAGTTTTGGTTTTATTTTCAAATATACAAATATAATAAATGCCACAAAGTATGAATAAAGTATTTTGCCACATAAATACTGCATGCCACATAGAACAGATATTGAATATAGTTGAGGAAACTCATGATATAATCATTTCATGCCTCTTTTTCTTCTACACCACCATAAGTAGAAGGTATATTCCTTTTAACTAGCTTGAATCTTTTATGTAAAGGGAACCATAAAGGAAATTTAAAACTAAAAGAAAATAACAGAGGTGCATTTGTTTATTTGTCTTCATTTTTCTCTCAAGAATGCCATAAGGCAGAAAAACTCACTATTTGCATCAATGTTGCTTGAGGGAAAAACTTTGCTTAGGAATAATTTTGAGAGTGTTCCAATACGAAAACAGATGCTTGTTTGAATGTCCAAAGTTTTTTTTTTTGTTTGTTTTTTTCATAAAGCAAAGCAGAATAGTCTTGGGCCTATAAAATTATCATAGCAGATGTCAAAATACTCAGTAATTTCCCCATGAAGCATCTAATACAGATCAACATGGTTTCCTGGTGAACCTGCCAGGATGCATTAGGAACAAAATGTACCCCACAGCTACCTAAACAAATTAACATGCTGTATGGAATTATTTGATAGAAACCAATTACATTTTGTTAACTTTCAACCAAAGATAATAATTTTAGCTTTAGAATAATTCACACGGAGCCATTTTTGAGAAAATAATTAAATACCAAGCCTAACTGTCTATTAAGGACATATTTTGTTTGTGATAATACAGCCAAATTATCAGTGTTTAGATCTATCAGGGGATTCTTCTGAATTGTCAAATGTTATTCAAAGGCAGTTTTAACAATTTCATTAAGAACAAATGCTTGCTTCATAGCAAACACTGAATAAATATATGGTGAATGACTGATTAACACAATGAATAAATGCACATCAATAGATAAAAAAATATATGGAGTCATTACATCACTTCTCTGCCCACAAAGTCAGATACCAATCAACAGAAGATTTGTGGTCTTCAATATCTTTACAATCCATGTTACAATCCATTCTACTACTCTTGTTAAGTTTCTAAGATGTTTTATATTTAAGACATAATTTTTAAAAGAAAGAAAGAAGAATTTTCCATACATTTTGAGAAGTGGTGATTAGAGAGTTGAGGCTCTGGATTCATGCTGGTGTAGTTGAATCCTGATTCCACCACATAAGAGCTGTTTGTCTTTGGCCAAGTTAATCAACCTCTCTGAGCCTTAGGGTCGTCAACCTTAAAATGAGAATAGCGTTAATATTTACCTTCAAAGTTGTCATTAGAACTAAATGAGATGATGCATGTAAATCACTTAACATTGTGCCTTGCACAAATTAGATGTCGAGTTTAGACATTAATTTTAGCACACTTCTTATTGTTCTTTGCATTGCTTTATTTTGGTAAATATTTTGTCATCATGACAAATGTATTTTGTTTCAGAGGATAAATTTAAATTTCACTGGTTGTGAACACTAGTTTAACATACCGTAAAAACTGAATAACTTTTTGAGATATGATATGTTAAAGATGTATTTTTCTTCCCTTTTGCTTCAAACCATTGTCAAATTATTGTAAATTTAATTTGTTCCTGCCTATTAATCCATCTGGCATTTTATTTCTCTCACTTCCATTGTGTTGAATGAATGGTCATATTAAGCTAGGCTCTCAGGAATTATGCATGCAAATGGCTGACTTGCATTAGCAAAATGAATGATTTTGATTCCATATTGCTTTGATAATAAAACCAAACAAAAACCCTAACATTATTATGGATAACTACTTTGGGAAAAAACAAATGCAATGTTTTATCAGAATTAAAATGATAAGTAAAAGTGTTTTAATGGTTATTACAATACCACAAAGCCAACCAAATGTAAATGTCTTAATAATAGAAACTGTAGTTAAGTCTATGTATTTCAGCTCTTTAATTATTATATATCTGATGGAGTAGCAAACCTGTGAGCATGTCTGCCTATGTACAAAGACTTAATGCTTGATTTTTTCCCCAAGTCTTTGCAGAATTATGCATTTTGCTAAAGTATTAAATTAAAAGATATAGAATCAAACATCAGTTACCCAAATGCTAAGGTCTGAATGCTTCTGTCTACTCTGCATTCATATGTTGAAATCCTTACCCCAAAGGGAGATGGTATTAGGTGGGGAGGCCTTTCAGAGGTGATTAGGTCATAGGGGTGGAGCCCCATAAATTGGATTAGTGCCCTTAGAAGAGATTCCGGAGAGCTCCCTCTCCTCCCCCCACCATGTGAGGACAGGACCGGAGGGGGGGCCCTCATCCAACCATGCTGGCACCCTGATCTCAGACTTCTATTCTCCAAAACTGTGAGGGATAAATGTCTGTTGTTTATAAATCCTCCTGTATATGTATTTTGTTACAGCAGTCCCAATGGTCTGAGATACCAAATGTCAGAGAATTGACATGTTATGAATAATCATATTGCCTTTCACTATTATGAGATTTTATATCTTAGAAATAGTCTTTTACATTTTTATTTATGTCTCACTACAATTCTTCTGGATGTACAGGAATAATCATCCTGTCACTCTTTATTAGGAAATTAAAGAGAAGGCTCTAAATTAATAGAAATTACAAATTTACCTGATTTGTGAACCCATCTACCTGACTTTTACATTATATCACACTGCCTCTCCCACTAAGAAGAATTTAAAACTGCATATATTTGTTTAAAAGCCTTTTTATTAAAATTCATATAAAATACATTACCTATACTTGTAAGGTACAACCACATAATTAACCTATGTTTAATGATGTATGCATCATTGTGATTAGAACACTGGAGCAATGAAGCAACCACAAAGGAAATCTGAGATGTGTTTACCCCCTGATAGTTAAAAGAATAATAATCACTGCTCAACTGATAACATCAGAACTTTATAGACTGATCCATCCTCTAATTACAGAGGCTTAATTTCTAGTCTTATGCTAGTTACCAAATCTTTATCTCTAGGCTTAATGGTTCCCTTAAAATCCACAAATATATATAGGTAAGAATCAAATTTCTGTCTGAGAATCCCACAGGGACCCTATCTCAACATTTCCAAAACTGAAATCATTTTTATATCCTATTATCCAGAGCCTGATTTAGTTTTGTCGTACCTCAACTAATAGCAAGACCATACCACTCAAGTCAGAAACCTTGGAGTCATCCTGGGTGACTTCTGTGGGCCATATTCACACTTGAAATTATTCACACATTTAGTAGGATTTATCTCCAAAATCATTTTTTCCATCCATTTTCTTTTCCATCTCCTTGACACTGCCTTAGTCCAGGCCCTCATCACTAAATTATAAAGTTTCTTAACTGCTTGCTTCTGACTGTGATGGACAAACTTAAAGAAAAAACAGCAAGCCCAAATCCCTAGTCCTTGCTCAAGGCACACAGAGAAAACAACAACAGTATTTAGATGTTGGTGTTAAACAAACTGTCAATTCTAGGACACAGGTCAGATGGTGGATAATCAAAGCAAACATTGATCCCATGGGTTGCCATATCCACATGTAAGTTCAAATCACAACTTTGCCTGGTTCCATGTGAATATAGGACACGTGTTTGGAAAGAGCAGGATCTGAGCATTGGAATGAACTATGGCAATTTTAAGATGACTTGTGGTACCCCAGACCCTGAAAGCCCCAAAGAGCCTTGTTTAAAGCTAAAACAGCTTCTAAATGATAGGGAAATTTCTAGGTCATCTCAGCCAACTCGGGATCCCCTCAGTCACGTCTGGATCTTACAGTCCTCTGGGTTTGCACGTAAGGTCCCTGCAGTGGGGATGAAAACGGAGGAGAGCTGTCCTGTGACTACTAGATGAGGACAAGTGGTCATTGGGTGTCAGCTGCTTGAACTAATATCTGATCATGTGGACACCTGTATCCTATGGATATTGGGGTTCAACTTGCCAAATCAACATGCTTGTCTTTTCTTTCTAGTTCCTACAATAGGATTTTATCTTAAGTACATTTGCATCCTTCTTGGGTTACCAGGAAACATCTGACTGCTTTCCTGTGACAATTTATACCTAAGAGGACTCAGGTCCTTATGCCTACTGTGCAGGTATATACACAGGTAATTTTATTATAGCTCTCTGTACTTGCTGAATAATGTAACAATATGTGAGTCATCTCATGACTGGCAACCAGGTATGTGATTTTATATAAATATATCTATATTTATATCATCTATATCTATATTTGTATCTCCTGATCCATTACCTTGACTATTAAACCTTTAGACCTCTCTGAGGCCTGCACCTATAGCCTTCCTTTAGGGAAGGCTATTAATTTAATATTAATTAATTAAGGCTATTAATTTAATCCATTAAATGGATTAAATGCTCCAACCAAGAGACATAGATGGGCTGAATGTATACAAAAACAAGACCCATATATATGCTGTCTACAAGAGACCCACTTCAGACCTAGGAACACATACAGACTGATGGTGAGGGGATGGAAGAAGATATCCCATGCAAATGGAAATCAAAAGAAAGCTGGAGCAGTAATTCTCATATCAGACAAAATAGACTTTAAAATAAAGACTATCACAAGAGACAAAGAAGGACACTACATAATGATCAAGGGACTGATCCAAGAAGAAGATATAACAATTTTAAATATTTTTGCACCCAACATAGGGGCACCTCAATACATAAGGCAAATACTAACAGCCATAAAAGAGGAAATCGACAGTAACACATTCATAGTAGGGGACTTTAACACCCCACTTTCACCAATGAACAGATGATCCAAAATGAAAATAAATAAGGAAACACAAACTTTAAATAATATCTTAAACAAGATGGACTTAACTGATATTTATAGGACATTCCATCCAAAAACAACAAAATACATTTTCTTCTCAAGTGCTCATGGAACATTCCACAGGACAGATCATATCTTGGGTCAGAACTCAAGCCTTGGTAAATTTAAGAAAATTGAAATCATATCAAGTATCTTTTGTGACCACAATGCTGAGACTAGATATCAATTACAAGAAAAAATCTGTAAAAAATACAAGCACATGGAAGCTAAACAATACACTACTAAATAACCAAGAGATCATTGAAGAAATCAAAGAGGAAATCAAAACATACCTATAAACTAATGACAATGAAAACAGAACGACCCAAAACTATGGGATGCAGCAAAAGAAGTTCTAAGAGGGAAGTTTATAGCAAAGGAATCCTACCTCAAGAAACAACAAACATCTCAAATAAACAACCTAACCTTACACCCAAAGCAATTAGAGAAAGAAGAAAAAAAAAAACCCAAAGTTAGCAGAAGGAAAGAAATCATAAAGATCAGATCAGAAATAAATGAAGAAGAAATGAAGGAAATGATAACAAAGATCAATAAAACTAAAAGCTGGTTCTTTGAGAAGATAAACAAAATTGATAAACCATTAGCCAGACTTATCAAGAAAAAAAGGGAGGGCTTCCCTGGTGGCGCAGTGGTTGAGAGTCCGCTTGCCGATGCAGGGGACACGGGTTCATGCCCCGGCCCAGGAAGATCCCACATGCCATGGAGCGGCTGGGCCCGTGAGCCATGGCCGCTGAGCCTGTGCGTCTGGAGCCTGTGCTCTGCAATGGGAGAGGCCACAACAGTGAGAGGTCCGCATACCGGAAAAAAAAAGGGGGGGGGAGAAGACTCAAATCAATAGAATAAGAAATGAAAAAGGAGAAGTAACAACTGACATTGCAGAAATACAAGGGATCATGAGAGATTACTACAAGCAACTCTATGCCAGCGCGGTGCATTGTGACCAGCTAGAATGGTGGGAGGGAGGGAGACACAAGAAGGAAGAGATGTGGGGACATATGTATATGTATAACTGATTCACTTTGTTATAAAGCAGAAAGTAACACACCATTATAAAGCAATTATACTCCAATTAAAATGTTTTTTAAAAAAAGAAAAGGATAAGAGAGAACATGGCAGAAATTGCTGACAGAAGAACAGATGTTGTGTCCAAAGCAAAAGAAATAAGTACTGGACTTCAGAAAACCAAACAAATGGAGGACAGGAAGCAACAGTCAAAAATATTAGAGAAAACATATCCTTTTCTCACTGTAAACTTTGAATCTGGGACTTGAAGTGGCTAAAGTAAATTCAAAGTTAAATTGATTAAAACTTTTATCACTTTAATAAAATGGATAGCATCTCTGAATTTAAACTACAAAAGGAAAAAACTTTAAGCCTCAAAAACAGGCTTAAAAAAAAGGTCCAATTCAATGCCAAAGCATAAAACCAAGATCAATCTCAGATTTCTTACCTTCAAAAATATAAGCACAGTTTAAAAATGAAAAAGTTTCTGACTCAAAAGTAATAAATTTAGCTAAAGTGAAATTATTGAAAATATGTTTTCACATATGAAAATGTGCGAACCTTGTAACCAACCTGAAAATCATTACTCACAGATCAGTTCCAGTTCAATAAATACTAAATCAAATTAATAAATCAAGAATGGGATGTTAGAAAAACACTGATAGTAAAAGTTGAAATCAATTAAACACATAGATAAGTATACAGTGAAAATGTAGCCTTAAATGAAACATAAATGACCAAAATCTTTTTAAGAATATATTTACATAGGTAAAAAATACAATAAAACTATAGGGCTTGTTTTTATATTTCACAGCAATAAAAACTAAAAGAAAAACTGGAGGTGAAAACTTAGATCTCTACATATTTAAAGGATTCTGGATTCATTTCTCTCCCTTCAAAATTTATGTTACACAATGATAACCATAATCCCATTGTGAATATATACGTAGTACCATGATAATACCAAGGTAGACATATCTATTATTTTTATAAGACAGGTGAAATTAAAGAGATACATTGATTTTTAAATCAAGGTGTAAGAAGATAATGGCATGCAATAGAAATAATATACTAAAAGGCAGAAGACCAGAATGAGAAGCAGAAATCAATGGGATAGATAGATAATAGGTAGATAGATGGATAGTTAAATAGATGATAGATTACTAACAGAAATAGGAAAAGAAGAAAATGCAAAATGCATAAATATTTTCCTGAGAGATAGTTTGTCATTGTGGATGAGAGCTTGGGTTTCAACATCATATAGTCTTACATTCACATTTTAGTTCTGTTATTTTCTCTGTGTATGGGCTTGGGCAAGTTACCTAACTCCTCTAAGCCCTAACTTTCTCTTCTGGAAAATAGATTGTCAGTTACTATGTGTTTGTAAGAATTAAATGAAATAATACATATAGTAGTCCATAGTGAGAAATAAACAAGTGATACCTAATATTGCCTAATAATACTAGGGTATTATCAAAATCAAAAAGGACTTCTCAAGTACTGGATGAAAATGATTTAAAAGAGGAAAACAATTAGACATGCCCCAAACTTTTAAAGATAAAAGAAGAAAAACTGTGTGTGTGTGCACCAAAGGCGGTAAAGATTCGTTCTTTTTCTCCTTAAGGTCTTGCCAGAAATAGTTGACAGAAGACAACAAAGCAACACCAGGCTTTGAGAGTGATGGTTATGATTTTAAAGTTCTGTGAACTAAATAGTTAGCATCTACCGAGAATGTGCTATGTCTTGCACACATCTGTAAGTGCTCTGGATACCTCGATTCACATAATCCTCACAAAAATCTTATGAGGTTTGAACTATGATTGAATCACTTTTTAACCACTGGGGAAATTGGAGCACAGGGTTAAATAGTTTTCCAAAGTCACACAATTAGTAATAGCAGAGTCGGAATTCAAATCTTATCTTTCAGCCCTAGAGTCTGTGTTTTAAACCACTACATTCTGTGACTTTGAACCATTACCATGTTGTGCTCTAACCTCCCACCCTGTACCCAGCCACACCGATGTTTGCAATCTCAGGGTGAGAAAGGCTTTTCAGCTCTGCAGGTTTGCACAAGTACTTCCTGAAAAGTGTGGTTTACAGCTGCCTGAGACGTGAATAAAAACAAGAGCTCAAGAATGGAAACTCATTTTTTCAAGAGAGGGTCTGAGCATCAAAACTGTAAAACACATAGAGCCGTACATTTACATAGAAACTAAGTATTCATAAAGAATAAAATTTATTTGTTAAATATTCTTAAAGATAGTAGCTAAAAAGTAAATTTTATCCAAGTTAAGTAAGAATGGATGTGTGAAGGACATTTCTGAAAGGAAGAAATAGAAATGTCGTTACTGAAAATTGAATTAAGTTGTTTTTACCATTGTGTGAACTTAATACTTTATATTTGAAAATACAAGCCATTCAATTAAGAACACCTAAAATTCCTAATAACATTGAATTCAACAAACCGGACACAAAACCAAATCTGCTCTTGGTTTACATCCTGGGTGCTAAGACCTGGGTGCTAAGACCAAAGGCTTGACTTTGCCCTTACAATATTTTTTCTCCAATTTAGAATAGGTGTGTCAGATTATATAGCTTATTTTCATTCATAATTTAAATTACTCATTTTCTGTTGTTCTGAATTCCTGTTTATTAATTCCATAATAGGTGTTTTGCTCTTTTTTTTCCCCTTAAGGAGAACATTGGTGTCAGATATTCTCATTATAAATGACATAATTGACCTCCTTGACTTCCCAGGTAGGGTCACATAAGGGTAATAAACAATCTAGTTTCCAAACGCGAAGCGCTAGAGGCCCCTGCAAGGGTGACCTTCCTGTGACATGCCATCCTGGGCGTTTGTGCCTGGAAAAAAGGCAAGCCCTCCTCAAGCTTCTGCAAATAGTAACAGTTACCCATGAAATTCTACCTTCAAACCCAGCACCTCTCCTAAGCCCAATCCCAGAGTATTTGATTCATAGTTAAAACGTCCACGGGGTGTTCTACCTCAAATGTTTTCTGAGCCAAAAACACACTTTTCACCAGATGTGTGATGTCTCCTTATTTCAACATTTCTCTTAGTGGACAGCACTCTTCTTCTGAGGAGTCTGCTTCAAACTAGATTATTATGGATACATTACTCAAATTTACACAAACACTTCACTATCATTTTTCTTTATTTTCTAATCACAATATTTCTTTTTGCATTTTCTTTCTCATTTCTTATGCATAATTCAATAGCTGACTCCACTTGCAGGGAACTTCAATAAACTCCTGGCTTGTTTCCTCATAATTTTCTTTCTCTAACTTGGTTCTTCCCTCAGTTCCAATGTTTACGTCACTAACTGACACTATAACTATACTGTTTCATCAACCAAGCTAAGTTCTTGGAAGGCAAGAATCATGTCTTTACCTTTGTACAAAAAAGAATGCCCTGCAGTGTAGGAAAGATGTAAGAAGAAGGGACAAAAAGACAGTGTCTTGAAAAATTGCGTTAAAATTTATTGTGTTAAGTGGATTAAGTTAAAGTTTATTATTAAAGTTGTTATGCAAAATTACATGCATCTTAGGTCTTGAGGCAGTCACACATTCCTATCTGACTCTTAGAACTCTCAGTCACAGGGTCTAATGATTATATGCAACATTTATTCAGCTCCATTTATCTTCTAAACATTTTATAATCATGACTGAATGTTGTCATTTCCCATGTTGATAATAAATGTTAAATTGGAATTTACAGATACACACACCAACGAGGTAAGTCACCCCAAACCACAGAACAGGTCTAAAGCATTTAACTGTTCAGATATTTACCCTGGGATCAACATTTAATGCCACACCTCAAATGTGCCAACCACTGCCAATCAACCTCCTTCATACAGGAGAAAAGAATAAAATAGCAGCTATTGTGGTGTAGGAAGCTTAAAGAAAAAAGCTAAAAAGAATATACTGAGAATAAGCAAAACTAGAATAGATGCCACATCATTATAGTAAGGCTTTCATGTAAGAAAAAAAAAGAGCACAAGATTCAATCTGAAAAAACCCAAAGATTAAACTTTTTAAATGAAGTCATTCCAGGAGAAGCAAGAAGAAAATACCTCAGTCTTTGGACTCCAGAAACTCTATTCTGTTTTAATGTAAAGCAACACAAGTCAGTAACATTAAGAGTTATATTCATATACCTACAGAATAGGGGGATTTGTCAAATCTGCTCTTTAATATCTAAATAATAGCTTAAATTAGCTCTCTCTGATGAAAATAAAATGAGTCGCAGATGTAACTTGAAATTTTCCAATTTTCCCTTTAACCAGTAAAAAGACCCAGGTGAAATTACTTATAATAATATATTTTAAAATCTAATATATACAAATATTGTCATCTTAAAATTAATATATTAATAATGAGATATTTTACCTTTTTTATATTAAGTTTGTAAAATCTGGTGTACGTTTTACACTTACTGTACACATGTTAAATATTGATTGGAAAGACGATCTGTATTTAGATTTCATAAAATTTATAATCAAAGTATTTGACTCATATATCTGATTTTTTCCAAACATACTTAAATATTTTCCAAACATTTAAGTATGTCAAATTTTAAAATTAATGTTTAAATAAAATTCAAATATAAATTCCTCTGCTGTCCTAGCCACATTTCAATTGGTCAACAGCCACTATAATTGGACAGCACAAGTTTAGAGCACAAAATAATGGCTATCATAAGTTTTATAATATATTCTAACATTAAAATAAAATAACTACATTTGCAACACATTTTTATTTTAAAATAATATCATAGATTATTAAGAAGTGACATGAGTCACAGATTTTCATTATTTCTTAACCTGAAGTTTGATGCTTTTGACTCTGAACATTTAAAGATTATTGAATGTCGATATGTAGTTATCTTTAGAAGCTATTAAGTATTAATTGAATCATTTGCTGAATCTTAAATTCTCAATATAAATTTCTTAATATAACACTATGTTTTTAAATTATACTCAAATGTTAAGGGAATAAATCATATTCATATTATTACTATTGGGTAAAAGCTCTTTAAGTGACATTTAATCTTATATAAATTCTACTAAACAAAGAATCTTTCTTTACTGAGTTTATTAAATAAAACAAAAGTTATAGATTTCTGCAGAAGTCTCATTTTGGTGACAGAGATAGGCACTATATTAAATGTCAATAACATTCAAATAGAAGTTCTCTTATTAATTAATTTAGGATAATTCTGACTCATGACTTTCTTTTATTCTTAGTTTCATATAAAATTTGAAGGATATATTTTCAAAAATACATTTGGGGGCTTCCCTGGTGGCGCAGTGGTTGAGAGTCCGCCTGCCGATGCAGGGGACACGGTTTCGTGCCCCGGTCTGGGAGGATCCCACATGCCGCGGAACGGCTGGGCCCTTGAGCCATGGCTGCTGAGCCTGTGCTCCGCAACGGAAGAGGCCACGACATTGAGAAGCCTGCGTACCGCAAAAACAAACAAACAAACAAACAAACAAACAAAACATTTGGTAAGTCTTGTGAAGGGTAGAAAGAAATACTACACTATTGTTTCTGGAAATATTACATTGATAGATTAAAACAAAATGAAGCAAAAACCCCCAAATCTCCTGTGTAAAAATTCTGTGAAATGCTAGGGGAATATTTTATTTTTTTGATTCTGTGAATATATCACTAAGTTCATAAGAAAAAGAAGAACTATCTAGAGACCAAAACCAAGGAAGAAGCTGGAAACCAGTGAGATAATGTGCTTTAAAACTTTGGTTCCTATGGGGGTTTGGTAACTGTGGTGGTGTATAATTTGTCCACAGATTCTTTAACATTTTTCTTCAAAAAGTGAGGCCTAATCCCTTCCCTGGGAATGTGGGTTGGGTTTAGTGATTCTCTTCTAATGAGCAGAATAAGATGGAAGGGAGCCTCGGTGGTAAAAGGCTTTGCACTTTCCTTGTTCTCTCTCGTGGCTGGCTCCTCTGGTAGAAGCAAGCTCCATGTGGTGAGGACACACAAGCAACCCTGTGGGGACGTCCACGTGGGGATGAAAGGAGGCATCCCAATTCTCCAGCTCCAGTCAGACCTTCAGATGCATTTAGCCCATCATGACTTCTTGACTGCAACGTCCTGGGAGGCCATGTGCCAGGAACACACAGTTAAGCCGCTCCCAGATGCCTGACACCCAGAAACTGTGTGAGATGTTCAATGTTGGTTGTTGAAACTGCTGAGTTTTGTAGTAATTTGCTATGCAGAGATACATTACTAGAACAATAACCAAAGGACTGGATTTTAACACTATGAAGGGACCTGAGACAAGGTCTTGAGGCCATGTATTGACGAGATTTGGAGCTAATCCCCTTTTAAAGAGCTCTGCCTCCAGTGAAAGGGTTGAATGTAAACACAGCTTTGACAGAGAACATATATTTCAACTCAGCTTTGATGAGAATGAAGTGGGATCCCAGTCTTTTCCACATGTCAGTTTTGGGTTCAAATATACACACCCAGCTTTTTCCAGGAAACCATAAAATTATCTTTAGAAGACATCCGTCAGTGTAAATTATTCTCCTCATCCTCCTAAGACCCTTCCATGAGCGATTCCATTTCAGTTGGAACAAAATCAAAACACAGCAGAGCCTCCTGGGGTACCTGGCCACGGCTCTACCCTCCCTTTGCACCTGCTTAATCACTGTCTCGCCATCACTCACAGGACATTATGGCCACCATCACCCTCACTCCTTCTAGCTCCCAGCACGGGAGCCCTTGCTCCTTCCTCTATGTGGGAACCTCTTCCCCCAACTCTCCCCATGGCTCATCTTCATCTTTTAGCTCAAACCTCACTGCATCAGACAGGAATCTGCTCATTATATTAACTGTCTTATTGCCCTGTGTAACTTTTCCTTATTGCCAAGAGATCATCTAGATTAATAACTTTTACAGTAAAAAACAAATTCCCTGAGGGCAGAAACTTTGTCTCATTTACCACTGGATTCTTGGGTGCTCAGAACATGCCTTGTCATATATTAGATACACAAACATTTTGTCAAATAAATAGATGGATCCACGTGCTCATAAACACATATATTTTTATGTATATGTATAACTGAATCACTTTGCCATACACCTGAAACTAACACAACATGGTAAATCAACTATAATCCATAAAATAAAAAACCATATATTTATGCCCATGCACGTATGATAACAGCTTAAAAATAAAATTTATTTAAATATATATTTAACTATAAGTATTTTATATATGTATAAAATACATAAACCATATTATAGACAATGCGGTATTCAGTTACTACTGATATTAACTTTAGAAATAATACAAAATATGAAGATTACAAGGACTAGAATTGATCAAGACAACTGAAAATAAACATGCGAATAACGTGAGAAAAAACTTCGCCAATATCCATATACTGTTTTGCCAACTTTTCCCCATAATATGGTTAAAATAATATGTCTATTTAAGTGATGCCTAAATGTATTTTATCAAGGCAGGGAGGCATGTTGAAAATACCATCAAATAGATTTTAGTCTGTTGAGGCATTGCCTGCAGTTCTACAAAGTAAGGCAATAATTGTGCCTTACGGTTTCACTTTTCTTCCAAATTCATACTGTTATTATGTGAAGTCCTTTCCTATTGTCTATATAATGAGTTTGCTGTGACAATTCTTCTTTTCGACTGAGTCTGTAATGTATTTACTGGCTGCACGTTGAAATTTATTTTACATTCACAGCACTTTTTCCTTATTAAAGTGCACATTTATCTATGGAACCTGCTGGGTCCCATGATTTATGAATATGATTCTGACAGATGACTATATTGTATTTATATTGGAAAGTGAATTAGCAGGTAGAATAATTATGCTAGCGTAATTGCAACTTATGTCTGTTTCATAAAATTCCACTTTGAAAATAGCTGTTTGAGCTTCAACTCAAAGTCTCTATCTCAGCAAGGAGTCATTAGCAAATCGCAGCATACATTACTTCGTTAATTTAGTGTCACTCCTAGAAGGCTTTCCAAACCTGCCAACTTTTTCATGTTACAATGTTTTGCTCCAGGATTTGTCACTAATGTGCCACCTGACTCCCAGGACAGTGCTGGGTGCTACACATGGAGTCGGGGGAAGACTTCCCCGCTGCATCCAATGAGGGGCTCTCCATGTTGCATATTGCTGTGCCATCATTTTAGCAGCTTGTACTTCCTCTTCGATAGAGAAAGAAATAAAGATCCAAGTAGAGATGGCATCCCAGGAGCTCTAGAGCAGAGTGTTTCTAGAACCACAAAATGATGTCACTATGAACCGTTAAATGAACACTACTTACTTACTTACTTATTGCTGATAGAGTTCCCAAAATTAAAACCAAGCCAAACAAAACCTGGGCAAATCTGCTCTGTTTATCATAAGATAGTGAGATAAAACAAGGTTAGTAGAAGAGAACCGAGAAGTTAGCATTTGAAAATGATAAACAAATGTCGGCTTCCAAAATTAGAAGCCAACATAAGAACGTCACTTTTTAAATAGCTCAGTCATATTTTATAGAGGGAAAAAACCCTGTATTTAAAACTTATTTTGTTTCATTCTTAAAATACACTAGAAACTTAATTATTAGTATAACTCATTGGCTTATTGTGTTTATTTTCTTTCCTCCTAATGCTTACAGCAATGTGATTAGGAAGGAAACACTGGAGAGAAAATGATTTTTTAATTACCATCAGAATTCCAAAGCCAAGTACACAGTAGAAATAGTTTTTGCTTGCTCAGTAGAACATTTCTATTTTTTAAATGTCCTTTAAATGTTAAAATTTAAGGTATAATAGATGGTGAATGTAAAATAAATGAAAAGGATTTGTTGGTGCTCTGCTATTTATTCTCTGTACTAAAAGGGAAAAAAAGAGTAAACCAGAGCATGACCAAGCCCCAATTTCTCTTTCTGAATATGTATATGCCTGATATTTGGAGAGTTCCTTTCAAAGAAAATAAAACAGACTGTCATGAAATCGCCACGGTCATGGTTAATTTGCATTTTCAACGTCTCTTCCTCTAGGCTGTTTCCTTCTAGGAAGTATATGCTCTGCCACTAGATGGTGAGAAAAAGTTATCACAGCCTTACTGCCCCTGTTAAGAAGAACCCTAAATAAAATTGTATAGCCAACGAAGTTGTTTTCTGAAAAAAAAACACACACAAATTTACATTAACCTCTCCAAGTATTTACTTACAGTGAAGTGCACTCAAAAAATGTATTTTTATTATGAGTTTATTTGGAACTTAGAATTCATTTTCTTATAGAAATAATGTTGTAGAAAATTACTTACTCTATATGTCAACAAAAATGTTTTCATAATATAGTTGAAATACCATACCCCAACATACTGATACTTAGACTTATATAATATCAAGAAAGACGATTCTTCATTACAAACCAGTTGTGGTTACAAAAGGAACTTAGATCAGATTTCAACTAGGGCAGTCCTGTTCCAAAGACAGATTCTGGTCAAAAACAACTCTGGACAAGATCCTTGCATCAACGACTTTCTTAAACAATAATGTGGTCCAGAGACTGTTTTATAACATCCTCTAATTTTCTCATGCCTAACCTAGGAGATTAGAAAACAATATCAGGAGACCAAAAAAAGGTGATAGAAAAAATATAACTATAAAAATTTTAAATATTTGAATTACAAATATTCAAAATTTTAAACACTTCTCAGATTTTGAAAATGTTTTTCAGACAAGAGGTTAATATCTTTAACTTTTAAATAGTTCCCACAAATAAACACACACACAAAAAGAAAGCCAAGTAAAGGAAAACTGGATAAAGTTCATGAAAAGCCAAGTCACTAAATTTACTGTTGGCTAATAAACCATAAATTGATGTTAGAACTCACTAGTAACCAGGAACATGGGAAAATTAAAAATTCACATGTTTTATGCAGCAAACTGATCAAATAAAATATTGGCAAAAATATGGGGAAAGCCTATATAAAAAATTATTTTGGGAATGAACATTGCAGAAAGCCTTTTAGAAAAGCAATCTAGTTGTATTTATAAAAATTTGGGGGCCTCCCTGGTGGCGCAGTGGTTGAGAGTCCGCCTGCCGATGCAGGGGATACGGGTTCGTGCCCCGGTCTGGGAGGATCCCATATGCCGCGGAGCGGCTGGGCCCGTGAGCCATGGCCGCTAAGCCTGCACGTCCGGAGCCTGTGCTCCGCAACGGGAGAGGCCACAACAGTGAGAGGCCCGCGTACAGCAAAAAAAAAAAAAAAAAAAAAAAAAAAAAAAAAAATTTGCTCAGCAATTACAAATCTATTCATGTAAATTAGTGTTTCTGTAAGATTCAAGAAACACTAACTTACATGAACACAGAGATGCTCACAGAATGTTTGTGGCATTTTTCTAATGGTGTAACATTAACAGCAAAAATATCTATCAGTAGAGGAATAGTTTCATAAATTGTGGTAAAGAAACTGCTGAAATTAAATAGAATGGAATTGATTGGTATGCAAGACCAAAGAAAGATTCCAAAATGTATTAAGTGAAGAATAGGTGTTTCAGAGACAAATTAAATGTATGACCTTATTTATGTAAATAAAAAAACTTATCTAAATCATATTTTTGAACTTACCATTTCTAAGTGTAAATGTACAATATTAAGTCTGGAGGGATACACACTGTTCCCAAAAGAAAAAGGAACAGAACAGGACAGAGAGACCGAAGAGGGATTTAAATTATTTACTGTAAAGACTTTTTTGTATTGCAGAAGTTCTTTTTCCTTATTTTTTAACGTTTATTTTTTAGGTAACAAGAAATTAACTTTATCTTGTTACAGGGTATTTCTAACAGAGTAACATGCAACAAAGAGGTAATTTCTCCAAAACTGAAAAATAACATTCTTTTTTTTCATAGCTTTAGAATTGAACAGTCTATGTTTTATAGGACACTAATAAACTTTCTGAAAGATTATGCAATAACAGGTGACAGAATATCTAGTCAGCCAGGTTGACTAACTGGTCATCTTGATGCTTGGCAAATGTCCATTAACAGAGCTATCTTATTATAATGATATTTCTCTGAAACATAAATAAACAAATATAAATTATTTATAAATCTAACGCATCTGTCCTATTTCAAATTTCACTGGGGAAAACTTAAATTCCATGAATGTATGTATATCATTGAACACACTTGTATTTTTTGAAGGTTTTCTTCTGTGTATTGTTTCAGAATATCTGGTAGATCTTACCTTTTAAAAAATATTTCCATAGCCCTAATGAGCATGACTCATTACAAGCTTTCTTTTTTACCTTATTCTTTGACTGATATGTACTTGAAAACATTTTTTCATTATCCTTTCAATTTCTTTTACCGTAATGTGTAGACTCACACTGAAAAGCAAACTCATACAATAATAAAATTAAGAGAAAAGAGTGACTGACTTGATTACCAGATAAACCTTGAGTAGCTGTGAATTAACTTATTTTTAACTCTTTATTTCCCAGGTAATATCTAACACATAATACTAATTTTCTAGCCACATGAATCCCAAATCTGCTTAAGTAATTAGCACCATCAAGTCACTGCTCCTTAGATTAAATGTCAGTAGGGAACTGCATAATTAGACAAACGACAGCAGAAGACCCCTGAAGCCGACTTCCACCTCCTCCCAACCTCTACCTGTGATCATTCTGAAATTACATGTCTTTGAATACTTAATTTCAATTTAGGCATTTTGGATTCATGTATGCCAGAAAAATGAGTTATTTTATAGAAAAAAATCAGTTAGGAGGACATTTTATTATACAGATACTGTGTCTTATACTGATACTAAAAGATGCTAATTTCAGTGGATACCAGTAGTGCTGGGACAAAACTCTTTATCTGTCTGCATGTTCCACTATATTCCGAATATTTAAATAAGAGGTTAGAGCCATTTAAAATAAAATAAAATAAATACCCTCCAAACAAGAACAACCGTAAATCAGCTTAGAAGTACCAAAGAAGGAAATCTTACATATAAATGTCAGGAGAACTTATTGTGACTACTGATAGAAATGTTTAAATAAAACACCAATCAATTACTATTGATTTAATGGTTCATAGTATTACAATATGATTATAATTAGTTAATGAATAATTGATATAGAACAAATACCAAAATGCAGGGCTTTATATATCAAAAAATATTAAGTATTTCAAATTTCTGAAATGCTTTTCCTTTTACATTTAAAAAAATCATGCAAATGTCAAATATATCAGTGAGAACTATAAAATCTTCTTAAAATGGTGGCTATTTTTTTCCCCTCCATTTAGAATCACAAAATCAACTATTAAGATTGAACTGATCTGTGAATGGTTTGACTGCTTAAAATATTAAACCTAAATTACTTGACTTTTAAGTTATCAGTCACAGCTTGACATGGGACAGATGCAGGCTTGGTTTAAAATATTATTAAGAAAGATATGAGTTCCTAATTTATAGCTATTAATACTTATGTATCATTTGGTACTGAGCAGAATTGCTATCATCCATTGTGAACTCTTGCTTAATAGTGATTTTATTATTCTCTATCATAAGAATAGGAAGATATCAATACCTCCCCCTCACTAATTAGTCATAAAAGTATAACTGCTAAATGTGTAAGCTAGAATGGTATTAGGACACGATGGGATTTGGTGTTAAATTATACATAGAAGAAGAAATGTGCAAGTTCAAAATGATCTTTTTAAAAAATCTGGAGGGATACACACTGTTTCCAAAAGAAAAAGAAGTAGATCAGGACACAGAGCCTGAAGAGGGATTTACATCATTTACTGTAAAGACTTCTGCACTGCAAAAGTTTCTTTTTCCTTACTTTTTTAACTCTTCTTTTTTAAGTAACAAGAAGTTAACTTTATCTTGTTACAGGGTATTTCTAATGTACTAACATGCAACAAAGAGGTAATTTCTCCAAAACTGAAAAATAACATTCTTTTTTTCCATAGCTTTAGAATTGAACAGTCTATATTTTATAAAACATTATAAAACTTTACAGAACATTAATAAACTTTCAAAGTACAGTACATATTTTATTGTTCCTCAAGTCCAATATAGTAAATATTTGTGTATGGTATTTAATGAACAAAGAAATAGGTATTTTTGTGATTCTATAGAGGATTACTAGATTACTGTTCAAAATTAAAAATTTCAAATTTTGGATGCTTAGAATATAAGATTTATAAAGATTCCAATTTAAGGTTTATCCTGTTAGAAGTATTCTCGTTCTGCAGATCTTTGTATCAATTTCCCTAACCCTCCTTTAATCTAGGGTTCCCCACAGCCCCTAATTAATTCTTCAGTTTCTTCCTGAAGCCATTTCAATCTATCTCCCTGCCCTCCTGACAGTATGCTTCACCTCTTGGTCAATAATGAGATACTCTTAAAATTATTCACATATCCTTCTTAGGTTTCACCAAGAAGCCTCCACTGTTTTGGTCTTGAAAGCCATCATCTTCTGTGGACTGATGCATAGTGACTGACAGGGCTGATCAACTCACTCCACCATTACAATTACACTTTCCCTCTATTTCTCTCTAACTATTTTGATTTATGTTTGTTTGTTTATTTGCCTGGATGATATTGTTCAGTTCCAGTAAAGCATACATTATGTGACATAGACTCATTTGGATGGAGATGAGATTAGAATTTAATAGTGTCTGAAAAATTTTCTCCAGTCAATCAACGCATAGAAGAATTGGCACATTGACTTCATTTTGCCAATAAGAAATAAGTACGGTATGAGATCTTTATGTTGTATATATTTGAATAAGTCAAAACTGAAGTTACATGGTTCAGACTAGCGGGTGGAACACTTGGTACTGTGTTCCTTTTTCCTTTACAAAGCTCATGTTGAAGTGTGTGTGTGTGTGTGTGTGTAGGAAGAGAGACAGAGTGAGAGAAATAGATAGAGAGAACGTAACAGAGCCATAACTTGCCATGAATATAATAAAGGATCCAGCAGCAGTATACAAATTACAAAGGTATCCTGGAGGACAGAAGGAAGATGAAATCCAGCCAACAAGAAAACCCACACCAGAAACAAATGGGAGCCATCCTTTCCAGACAGACTCAGTCATCAAATACAAAGTGCAGGAGTTTGGAGTCTCATTCAGATTATGACATTAAAAGTGTTTGGGGTCCACTCAGGACAACTACTCAGAGCTTTCCTCATTTCCCTTGGGCTCCCTGTCTTCTTACCATACTGCTTACTCTGTGAACCACATCCCAGAGGGCTGCTCGTGTTCATCAACTGGTCAACAGGGGAAAGAAGCAAAGGCTACTATGTCCAGGAGTTTATTACAATGTTCTTTAAACCACTAAGCAAAGTCTTCTCTTTGGTAACTGCAGGATCCCCAGGCCATTTTGTAGAGTAGGTTTGCATTCTTTGTAAAATAATTGCAACTCATGAATACTGTAAAATATCTTAAAACTATATACTTAATATGTGTAGCTTGACTTCTAAGGCTTGTATATATTCACCTCCCTCAAATTAATAATGCAAAAGAACATACTGCATTTTAGCTCTTGAGAAACTTGGAGTAAAAAGAATTGTCATCTCAATTACTTGCTTTTTCTCAAAATTTGTGTTTAATTTGCCTGATTTGCTATGTGCCAGTGTGACTTCACCAGGGGTGTTCACAGGTGACCTCACAGTTATTTGACTTCATTAATGACAATACAGCTACAAAGATGACAGCTTTCTATTATCACAAGAAACATTTTCTCCATATGGTTTCATCATATTCATATATATATATATATGGATATATATGGATATATTCTGACTGGTTCATTTATGTCCCTAACAGACAGAATAGTTCACTACTTTGTTGATGGAAGTGCAATGAATTTAAGAAATAACAAATACTAGTAGGAGCTCTAATAACAAGCAGAGTTCCAATACAGACTTCCTCACCATGCTGGTTAATTAGGTGTGTCCACTTGGCTAAGTCACGGTACCTCGATATTTGGTCAAATACCACGAGATGTGTCATGAAGGTATTTTTCAGATGTGATTAACATTTAAATCAGTACACATTGAGTAAAGCATATTATCCTCCATGAGGTAAGGAGGCCTTGTCCAATCAGTTGAAGGTCTTAGGAGAAGAAGACAGAGTGACATCAGCAAGATGGAGAATGGGAAACTCCTGACTTTCCCTCTTCCTACAGGCACACTGAGTATGCAGCTACACGCAGATCAATCCCTTCTGGGAGAAATCCAGAAACTAGTTGAGAGACAGCTGCACATCAGGTGACTGAGAAAGTACCACATCTAAATGGGTAGGAAAAGGTGACATACACTCAACTACATAAACCTCACAGCACTTCACAGTTGAAAGGGAACCCCGAAACCCCAGCTTCTCCCTCAGGACCAAAGAGTTTGAAACATACATCTAGCACCCCAACTTCTATCAAATCCCCCAGCTCTAAAGCCAATGGGCCTCAGCGTTCCCGAGATTCCCAGGACCACAGAAAACAAAGAGGCAGGTTTTGAACAGACATGAATGCTCCCCGCTGCCATCCCTGTTGGCTCAGCACAGAGGGACCATGAGAAAATGCTGAGGTCCCAGTTTCTCCCTGGAGAGGTTTAAATGCAAGCTTTCCCCGCTGCCACCTGAGGGCTGTGCTAATTCTAATTCTATTTCACCTTCATCTGGAAGCAGATGGGGCAGGTAACTAGTAGTCCTCCTGGGGGATGAATGTGTGGGAGCACATTAACTCCACCTCCAGAGGCTGACAGGACTTGTCACACCCTAATCTCCCGGGAGCTGTTTAGAACAAACATGGCCATTTGGATGAGCACCAAGGTTGGACAGGCATCCAGAATCTCTGGCCAGCCTCATCAGTCTGTTAAGACAAAACTTAGTATTGGTTTTCTGGAAAAACAAAGTCACTTTTCCCCACTCTGACTCAGTCGCAATGCTTTTCCGCTCTTAGCCCTTCCCCCTCATCCTCCCGCCTCCACCCCAGGTTCCATAAAACTGCAGAGACTTCTGTTCGAGCTCCCACCACAGTGAGACAACGCCCCCTATGTCTGTACTCATACACCTGGTGCACCATCCCGAGGGGGGAGACGGAGCAGGAGAATCAGTGCTTTCTCAGATTTCTCCCTCTTTCTTGTACCGGTGCAGTAAGTGATTCAAGGCTGTACTCTTTCATTTTTAGCTCGTTGCTTTAACGGACTTCTCTGTACTCTGACCTGTAACCACTCAGCTCTCCTTCACCAGCTCATCTGAGCTCCTGATACATGTATGTCATCTCCATTAATTTTGATATCAGCCTTATAACACTTAAGCTATTTTTGATGGTGAATAAACCGAAGCTCCCAAGAAACATTTGTTTGTCTGGGACTGTAATAGTATCCTCTCTAGAAACAAGCCCAAGACGGCCTGATGCAAGGGTCATGAACTTGATCCCACAGTGTACGGAAAGAACATCCAGTGTGTAAGATTTAGAAATTGTGTGGAGGTTTTGAAGAATATAAAGAAATACCAGAAACCAGAAGGAAGAACGACACTTCAGGTTTTTTCATTCCATTGCAGCCAACTCTATATTTGTGTGCATATGTTTTGTGTGTCTCTGTACATACCTGACTTTTTTTGCCTATATAACCTTGAATTAAAAAGAAAAGTATTAAGAAATGCCCATATATAAGTCTATTTTTTAAAAATTTTACCCAAGTACTTGGTGAATCATTTGCATCTCAAGAGTCAAGTTATTTTTCAGAGTATCTACTTTCATTTCCTTGATTTTTGCTCCCATAAAGTCCTAATAGAATTCATATTATATGCAAATTGAGCCTTGAGGGTCTATAATACATGTCTCTTTTATTGTTTCTTTTTATTTTCAATTTGTTCTCAAAAAATTCCTGTGCTGAGCTTTATATTACTAATCCAGCTTTCTTCAGAGGCTATTCATTTTTCACTCTCTACTGGATTTTATATTTTGATAATTATGTTTTTCATTTGAAAGCTCCCTTTATGAATATTACATTGTTTCTTTTACATGAATGCATTTTCCCATGCTTTTTTTCCTTCATTTTTTTTATTTTGGGAAAGTATACAAAAATTTACCATCTTAACCATTTCTAAAAGTACAGCTCAGTGGTATTAAATATATTCAGAAGGTTGTGCAAACATCACCACCACTCATCTCCATAAACATTTTCATCTTCCAAAACTGAAACTCTGTTCCCATTAAACAGTAACTCCTCAGCAAGGTCACCCAGTGAAAACTCATATGTTATTATTTCACATGTTCACGTATTCATACTTTTATTTTAAAATTATTACAACATGAAAATAATTTATTTCATGTAAATGATATTTAAAGTACCATGTATCCCTTCTGTACCTGTAGAAACAGACTTCCATTATATAATTGCATTTATACACAATGAAACAATTAAAATCCTTTCAACTTTGTTTACATAGAAATCTCTGCATCTTTAAAAAAGATATTTCATCTACATTAAATCCCCAAACAAAATGTTTCTGTTACATAAACAGTATTCAATTAAGGAAAATGAAACAATATTTATTATCTAAATATTATATCTCAAAAGTAAAATCACTTGAGGAAATTAGAATAACATTTATAATTGGCAATCCTCAAATGTTTATAGATACATCCTTCAAAATACTAATGAAAAATATTAGCCTCAATAATAATTAGAGAAATACAGGCTATTCTCTTTTTGTTTTGGTATGTTTATTTTTAAAATCTGTAGCAGTTTCTTAAAGGAAAATAAATGCCTGTTGAATGGATTATATCTAAAGCAAAGTGGATTTAAAGGAAATATTTTATCAGAAGGCAAAGTTTTAAAATTATTTTGTCATAGAAAATCTATTGTGGTCCTCTTTAAAATAACTCTAGAATTAGCACTCTGTCTTGTACATACATATTTGTTGCTTAAACTGTTTGTGTTCTATTGAATTTTATTACTGTATTGGTCATGGTTCAGTTAGGAAAGATTTGATGCAATGAAAAGGGTTTAAACAAAAATAATTTTAAAGAGAGATTATTTACAGAGGTGTGGTTTAGGTTGAGAAAACCATCATGGAATAGTGATGTATCAAAAAACTAGCAAAAGTGGGAAGTTACTCCATCCCCCCCCCCCAGTGGAACTGGGAGCTGGCTCTTTCTGTATAAGAGCTTCAGCCAACATCAGCCAAAGGGCAGAGTATGGACCTCTGAACATCCACTCTTCCATAAAAGCGACCAAAAAACTGGCAACTATGGTTAATACCAACAATTTCAGAACCCTGGAAATTAACTAAAGGCTTGCAGCAACCCAGAGAACATTTATTTAAGAAAAATGTCTGAATATCTGTAAGAAGACTGAGGTTTGTGGCATTTTAACAAGCCTATGCCCTAACCCCATGCCTCCTCAGGGGGCACCTTGAGAAGGCAGCATGGAGCAGAATTCTTTCAAAACTTAATTCCCAAAGAAATGCCATTATTTGATGGATAAATATGTTCTGCCATCAGAGGAGATGCTGTGTGGGATAGGATGCTTATTGATGGCATAGTCTCGTATGGAACATTTATGGAGCAGTAAACACAAATTTTGGCTTTTGTTCTAGGGAACTTAGGGGAGAAAACAAAAAGAAAGGGATTTTATAATTTTATTGCAAAATCAAAAGTAATAGTTCTACATTTTTATTCATAAACAAGAAAATGAGAAATAGAAATTTAGTATTCTGACAATTTTATGCTGATATTTTTTTAAGTCTTTGTCAAACACTACATTTGTCTTCTTCTGTTTGTCAGTATGTAAATAACTTTTCACAATAGTGACCTCTGATATGATAATTAGTTTTGATTTATTGTCTCCATAAAAGACAGCTAAAACATAGAGCTTGCAAAGTTGCAATATTGATTCTATTCTGAAACCCCTTGCTTGGGCATTTGTAACCAAGTCTCAATAGGCAACTTAAATCACTGTGACTAGGTCTGAAGAGGACTTTGAAATACGATTTGGAGATTGGCATAAGTAAATAAAATCTTAAAATGTAGCAATGATCAAAATCAGCGGAAACTTATTTTTAGCATTTTTAACATTTTATCATATTAGTTTAGCTTTATATAGCTTCCAGGATTAATTAAAATACTGGTCCAGGGGATTCTTGGAGGATTTTACCTCATAAACCAAAATAGTTCCTTTACTATATGCCTTATGGCAACTGGTTCTTTATCTGGGGGAAATGCTGATTTGAGAATAATTCACAAGGAATTGTTAAGTGTGGATTGTTCCATTAGCCAGAGGAAAAAAATATTTAAGTTACAAAAACAAGGGGAACAAAACCATGAGTAGCTCTGCAAAGATTTTTGTAGTATGCTTTACGCTAAGAAAATTGTGTGCATGTTAATTCATATCTTCATTATGTATGTAAGTAGAGAGATTCTGTGCCCCTCAGGACCCCAAATGAGATGGGAATCATTGATACTGGAAGACATCACTATCAGAACAGTTATTTTAAAAAGGAGACTGAATATCTTGCCGCCGATGGGAATGGTGAGTATGTTGGAAACCCACAATTTAACTGAGGGTGAGGTTTTGTATTTACTGTACTTCTTAAGAGAGGAATGAAGAAAAGTTTAGGGGCGTTTCTCCTTGCTTGTACTTTTAAAATATTGCAAAGAACCTCAGGGGGCTGAAAAAACATTGCACTTAAAGTTGATTATTACTTAATATTGCCTTGAATAGAAAAGAAAAAGAGGATTTTATGTAAGACCTTTCTCGACAGCTATCCATCTCACTGAGTTCAAAAGAACTAACTGCTTCACAGTCAGGACCAATTAATTAGGGAGCAGAATCCTCCTCGATCTCAGACCAAAAGTTCCTATAAAAAAGTCACACCCCAAGCAGTTTTCTACAATATAATTTCATTTGTATTGTACAGACTGGAAACAGCTTAAATTTGTGATATAACAGGATGGTAATTGCAGCGTTACGTATGCGTGGGCTGTAGGTTGGAAGATAAGAATATTTGGAGAATAAATACTAATAAAATGCTCATTTTAAAGCAAGAAAACATACCTGTGATATATTTTAGATAAATGCAAGCAAACAAGAAGGTACAAGTTTGAGGCCTGGCGATGTTGAATTTGTCTGAAAGTATTTTTCTTTATTTTTCTGTACAAAGACGTAAAAGAGGATAGAATACCTCTCTAAAAAGACTTCATCTATATTTTTAGATTACTGTCAACATAATAGTTGCTTTCTCCTGGACTTTTATACACGTACTGTAGAATGCTATTTTTCCCAGAGTTTTGCGGCCACAGTTGAAATTGTATCCTCCCAAGCTTTTATTTAGGTTTGTAGATAGGATGACTTATTCAAACAGACTACATTTTTCAGGATTTAATCATCCCTGACAAATGACTCTAGGAGGTGCTAATATTTATTTTATATATATATATATTTATCATTCAGTCAATTCTATCAGAGCGGTCTAGGTCCTGGACTGAACCATTCACAGGACTGAACCCTGTAAATGCAAAGAGGCCCCATTAAACTCTCTCTCTCTCTCCTCTCTGTCTCTCTCTCTCACACACACATTACACATTAAACTCAAGGTTACAATGTGCTGAAGTCATATATCTCAAAAACAATGTCCCAAATTAAACAAAAGTCTATATGAAAATCAAATATGGCACATTCTGAGATTTAGGGTAAGGGAAGTGTTGTTAGAAATAACCTATGTCATAGTAATCGTTGCTTCTAGGCTCTGTCAGCTGACAAAAAAACCCATATGTGTATATAGTGAACCGTGTATATACGCATATCTATATGTAAGCATCTGTATCTATTAAGCTAAACGTGAGTCTGTATGGAAGTCTGCAACACTAATGACCACATGGGTCTTTGTAACCTCCTTCCCTGCTTATCTATAATTCTTCCTCCAGTAGTGAGAAATCTGGCTCCTACCAGAACTATTCATCTAGTTAATTGCTCAGCCTCAGTATACGTGTAGAACTGTCTCGGAATTATTAACCTATATCCCCACAGGAAGCAACCGTATCAACCACAGTGCATTATTTTTGTGTGGTTCCTTTTGTCTTTGGTCTCACAGACTCCATCTATTTCCAGGGTTGGTCAGCTCCTTTGTCCCCACTCTCTTTACATGGTTGTCCTTTTTGGCCAAGACATTTCCCAGGATTCAAATCTCTCTCCTGTTATGCTGAAACAGCATCACATCATCAGCTTCCACATGGTTCTTTCTCCTTTATCTCCTCCTCCCCACCTTTTAGAAATAGAAAATACATATTAAATAATAAGTGACAAATATTCCCCTCTTTGTAAAAAGGCAATTCAAATAACTTTTTAGACCTTTGATCTATTTCATTTTCTTAATGTTACCAAAATAAAAATAAAAAATTTCAAATGAAAACAACACTAACTAGAACACCTACTTTCTTCCTAGTATTTTGTTTCTCCCTTGTGGTTCTACCCCATCTCACAAGACATTTTCTCACAGAATAATATACAAAATTATTATTGGCTTAAAAGGATCAATCATGACATAAAACCTCCATTATTCTCTTAGACCCACATACTTTTTCTTAAACTTTATGTTTCAGCCATACCTAAAATGGACAATTATTACTTCCTTCTAGATTTTGTTATATTTCACTCACACCACCTTGAGACCCATGCTTTTGTGAACAGTGGTTGACCATGTGAATATGAAAAAGACAACCATTGCTTGGAAACCAAGCATTCGGTTCCTCTGTACCCTGCACAAGGATGTGCCCAATCAAAGGCATAGCTGCAGACTGGAAAGTTATCTGCCTCCTTATGAAAGATGGCTTGTCAACAGCAACACGTGGGGCAGAGTGGAGCAAAGGCAGCCCTCAACTGACCAGATGTTAATTTTTCTCCAAAAACATAATTTGCAAATAAATCTGTTATCCTTTTAATAGAATAAACCCCAGAAATTGTTGGAAATTTACTGTTTCAAAGAGCCAGCCATGGACACTGAAAAGTAACATACTCACTTTCTAAGGACAAAGGTGATACATGTTAAAGTAATAAATTGGAAAAATGAAATAGATGTAACTCTTGGTCACTTATTTGGAGAAGCTGGCTATATTAAAATACATTAATCAAGAAGTTATTTGTATATGTGTGTACTATACATAGTAAATCATTTTGTAACTTATACAGCATCTTTAAAATATTATAGTTAATTTTTATGAGAGAACACCATTTTAACATATTGCTGTCTGCAAGGGTATATAACAATACAACTTTCAAATGAACTTATTGAACAATTCTAAGATGTGCTTTAAGAAATAGTTGCCTTGGCATCCCTGGTGGCACAGTGGTAGAGAGTCCACCTGCTCATGCAGGGGACACGGGTTCATGCCCCTGTCCAGGAAGATCCCACATGCTGTGGAGCGGCTGGGCCCGTGAGCCATGGCTGCTGAGCCTGTGCGTCCGGAGCCTGTGCTCCACAACGGGAGAGGCCACAACAGTGAGAGGCCTGCATACTGCAAAAAAAAAAAAAAAAAAAAGAAAGAAAGAAATAGTTGCCTTGTATATCTTTCCAATAAAATTTTGCATCCTGGGAAATTACAAACATATGTTCAATAACTAAAATGTTGAAATGGCTTGAAATAATTATCTCTTCATGTTAACACCCAAATCTACAGTAAACTCCCATCCCTCTTCAATGCAGCATTTCACTTGATAATTAGCAGCTGTATGCTAATTACACTGGGAGCTCTTGACTTCCTGAGTATGCTAATTTAATGTTCTGTTGAGTGGTGACTTTGTTTCATGGAAACCTGAAATATAAGCCATATAGAATATGCTCTACAGCTAATCCTACCCTCAGTTCCTGGGAAGAACCAACTGAGTACCTCTGTTAGTGGTACATCATAGTAAAGAGGAAAATTGTTAGGACTCTGATCGCAAGAGGAGAAAGTGAACTCTTCTAATACTGGGATTCCTACTATGAACTGAGCAACCTGAATGCCAAGGGAAAGATGAGAGCCACAGCAGTCAACAACATCAAAGTAACACTTGGCTCAGTGCTACTGAAAGTTGAATGTACTAACTGAGCATTTTGAAACTGCATCATTTAACTAATGTAAATATGATGACAGTTAAGTGCTGATCTGACCTCCTAATGGGAAATGAAAAGCACTAGGAATTCTTTCCAAACAAGTGGGAGATGGTCAGGGAAGAGCTGATGTCAAGATGGTGGTGGAGTTGATTGTGATAATGCTTCTTATGAGATCTTTATTGAACAACATTACTGATTTAGGTTTCTCTGTACAGCTCTCCACCTGACTTTTCTTCTGTGCAGGTTATATACTCTGCTTAAACAAAAGGGAGGATGTCAGCTTGGAGTAATATCCACTGTCTGCCCCCTCCATTAAAAGTATCAGTCATGAGATGGAATACTGGAAATGAGAGTGTGCTTCAGGAAATAACACAGTGGAGCACTGCTGTGTTCATGCTAAAGGGAATAGAAAGCTCGTCGAGAAAGTAAAAGAAATATGTATTTTGTTTTTTTTTTTGGTTTTCTTCTTCTTGATATACATAGACATTGTATGTTTTCATGATAATAAATAATATTTCAATATTTATTATGTTCTGAGTGTGATTCTAGTATTTACATTATGTGTATGTATGTAAACACACATATAGACTATATGTTTAAGAAAAATACTATTCTAATTTCCCATTTAGTTAAAGAAAAAACTGAGTCACAGTAAACAATTTAAAGCAAGTTTTATAAAGTCAACCTGCAGCTAAGTGGTATAGCTCAGTTTAGTCCTAAGAACTCTGGCCCAAGGACGTGTAGTGTACTTAGTACTTAGCACACTTAGAAACTCTATTTTTCTTGATTAAACCACAACATATATGCGTACCACCAAGGTTGATGGACACAACTTCAATGTCATATTTTATGAGACATGGATACTTAAAAAGAAAAGGAAAACAGGAGATTGCTGCAGAGATGGTGTAAGGCTATGCCAATTCCATTATTCCACTATCCTTTACTTCAAGCAGTTCCTTACCTGTGTATATGAGGATTAAAATACAAAGCATAACCTTCAAATAAAGGATTTTTAATGGATTTATAAAGTGTTGCTAAATTAATATCAAAAAGCATCTTTCATTCCTTGGAGATAGTACTGCAGTGAATTTCTACAAGTTTTATTTAAACCAGGCTTAATAGAAACTGCATCTATAGTTCAACACCTTATCATACAGATTACAAAAGCTAAAGGAATTATTTTATAATATCTTGTGAAGAGACACACCAATGTTCTGCTAGATAGCATAGAATGTATAAAAAAATAGAAAACGATGTGTTGGTCTTTATTGTGAAGAGGTACATATTTTTCAAAATTATTTCTATGTGCATAAACAAGATAGTTTAAAGATCTTATGTAATTTGAATAATTAAGGTGTTATCTAACTATCTATGTTTCACTAGGATCATCTATCAGAATTTTTTCCTGCATAATTTAAACTTTAGTCGCTTTAAACTAGGCACCCACACAGAGCTTTCTTCACCTCTGTGTTTTTCAGTGTCCTTATCTTGCCCTCAGTCTTTAATTATAAGTTGGCTGGATATTGATTTGTAGATTGACAGTTATGTTTCCTCAGCATTTTAAATATGTATTCCATCTTCTTATTGCATATGCCATTGCTGATGAAATGACCACCAGGCTAAATATTGTTTCCTTGTAGGTCATTTGTCCTTTCTCTCAGGTACTTTTCAGACATTGTGTTAGTTTTGTATGCTCTTAATTTTTACCAAGATGTCCCTGAGAGTAGTTTTAGTTTTATTCTTCCTACTGTCAATTTGATTGACATTTTGATCTATAACTCATGTTTTCTTTAATTCTACTAAATTCTCAGACTTTACTTTTATAAATAATTTCCACTCACAAAAGTCTCTACACATCTTTTCTGGAACTTTTATTATAAAATGATGATACCAGTAGGCTGTAATAAGTTGTGCAAATATAATGTAATACATAGAACAACTGCAAAACAAACTAAATAAGGAGATACACTCAAAAACACTATAGAAAAATTAAAATGAAAATTTTAAAATGACTCAAATAACACACATGAAGGCAGGAAAAGGGGAACAGCAAATGAAAAACAGAGACAACAGAAAAAATAAATGACAGACTTAAGCATTAACATATCAATAATTACATTAAATGTAAATGATCTAAATGTAGTGATTGAATGACAGAGATTGGCAGATTAGAATAGTGACAATATTAATCAAAAGAAATAAGTGGTTGTATTAATATTAGATAAAGTAGACATCAGAGCAAAGAAATAAAAGTCATAAGTAATGATAAAAAGGCAATTCATGGAGAAGATATAGTAATTATAATGTGTATGTGCCCCCCAAAAAAGCTGAAAAATATATGATGCAAAACTGATAGAACTAAAAGGAAAAATGGACAAAACCATAACTATAGTTAGTTTTGTGAACATCTGCCTCTCAGCAATTGGTGGAATAACTAGGCAAAACTCCAGCAAGTATATAGAAGAATTTAATACTACCATCAATGAGCAGGGTCATAATGAGCATTTGCAGAATACTCTATTAAAACTCAGCAGTATACACATTCTTTCTAAGTGCCCATGGAACATACACTAAGATAGACTACATCCCAGGATTTTAAAAAAATCTCAGCAAATTGAAAGACTTTAAATCATACAATGTATTTTCTCTGACCACAGTGGGATTAGTATAGAAATCAATTACAGAAAACAGAAAACTTGATTTCTTGGAAACTAAATAAAGAACTTCTAATATATCAGGTAAAAGAAAACTCTCAAGGAATACTTTTAAAAAGAACACATTGAAGTGAATGATAAAGAAAATACACTGTATAAAAAATTATAGGGCACAGATAAAGTAATACTGAGAAGGGCATTTATAGCACTAAATGAGTATATTAGGAAAGTAGAGTCTCGAATAAATAATCTAAACTTTCATTCAAGAGTCTGCCATAAGAAGATCCAAAAAAAAAAAAACACAGAGAAAGTTAACAGAAGGAAATAATAATGATACAAGTAAAATCAATGAAATTAAAAACAGAAAAAAATAGAAATATCCAAAGAAATATAGAGTTGGTTCTTTGAAATGATCAATATGATTGACAAAACTTTAACAACACTGACAAAAGAAAAGAAATAAATACAATTTTTAATATCAGGAATGAAACAAGGGGTATCACTACAGACCCTGCAGACATCCAAAGGAGAAAAAATAATGCTAAGAACAACTCTGCACATAGAAATTTGACAACTCAGATTAAATGGACAAATTCCTTGAAAAACACAAACCTCCACAGCTCACCAATATGGAATAGATGGTCTTAATAGTCCCATTACTGTTAAGAAAATGGAATTAATAACTTTAAAGCTCTCAAAAAAGAAATCTTCAGGCCCAGATAGTTTCACTGGAGAATTCTACCAAAGAATTTAAGGAAGGATTAACAGTAATTCTGCACAGTATCATTCTCCAGAATAGAAGAAAGAACACAACCCAATTTATTTTTCTACTCTGACCAATAAGGTTTTATTCCAGATTAGAAAAGATTGTTCAATATTTGAAAATCTATTAGTGTAATCCATCCTATTAACAGGGTAACAAAGAAAACCTGATCATATTATATGATTATATCAATTAATGCAGAAAAATCTTTGGCAAAAGTCAACACCCATTTGTGATAAAAATTCTCTGCATGTATATTTCTAATAAGAATAGAGGGTACTTCCTCAGCTGGATAAGGAGCATCCACACACACAAAAATATAGTTAACACTGTATTTAATGTTGAAAGACTGAATGTTTTCCCCTAAGATTGAGAAAAATGGCAAGAATATTTGCTTTCACTACTCATTCAAAAGTGTTGGATTTTCTGGCCAATCAAATAAGGCAAGAGAAGAAAATGAAACAAAAAGGAAAAAGAAAACTCCTTGTTTACAGACATCATGATTGTCTAAATAGAAAATCCCAAGATGCCTACAAAAAATACCCTTCTAGAACTAATAAATGAGTTCAGCAAGTTTGCATATAAAAGATAAGCAGACAAAATTAACTGTCTTTCTATAAGCTATTAATGAACACATACACACTGAAAATAGAACTGTAATTCCATTTTTGATCACTCAAATAATGAAATACTTAGTTGTAAATCTAACAAAACTTATTGAGGACTTACTTGCTACAAACTACACAATACTGATGAATTAACCTTGAATGGAGAATGCAACTGTTTAATGTGCTAGAAATATAAAACTGAAGGAGATATTCTTCCTGGAGCTTTCACACTTATGAAATGTGAACCTTGAAAACTTGAAAACAAATTAGTACAATTAAGTGGTAAATATGCTAAAATAGTAAAGAGTCAATTCTGTAGCATTGGCAATCATGTGGGATTGAGTCAAAGTCCTCCTGTAAGTGACTTGTGTACTGAATCTTGAAAGATGAGTAGTTATTTTCCAGATGGACAAAACATAAAATGCATTCCTGGAAGAGGAAGAAGAAACTAGTGCACAGAAGTATGAATTAACACAGGAAACTGAGAGGACTCCAGATGCTTTGACTGCATCCAATTTAAAGAACCTGGATTTGATGACATGATAAAAACGGAATGGAAGTGGAAATATTTTTGCTTGTAAATATTCTGGAAAACAATTTACTTTTAATGCTAAAATGGAGTGATCATATGCTTAATCTTTTAAATAGTTTAAATCATCATATAAATGTGACCACTTTCACCTTTGCAGCAGCGTTGGTTGGTTTCCAAGTCCCAAAGAATAATTTTTAGAAAAAAATCCAATTATCCATCTTTTTATTTAATGATCCTTTGAGTAGTATCAAATCTTGACTTCTTATTAGACTCTGAATTTCTCTAATAGCCTCCTGACTCAATATAGGCAGAAAATGGGTCTTAGTCATCTTTGTATCCCCAAATATGCCATATGTTCTTGAACTTTGTAGATGCTCAGTAAATTTCTTTGCATACACCAAGGGAGCATAACCATTAAAATAGTTAGAAACCTGGTATATTATAATGATTGAAAGCATGGATATTGAAGTCAAATATATCCCCATTTGCAAGATAGGTATTTTTGGCAAGTTATTTAATTTCAGTGAACTTTATTTTTCTTACCTATAAAAGAAAGAAAACATCTACTTGCTTTTCTCTCCATGATACACATTTCTGAAAATACTATGTAATTCAAATTTGTTCAGGTTTGTTGTAAATGAGAAAATTAACAGAGCGTGTAAATCTATAAACATGCTACATATCATACTTTAATGCTGCTTTTTATTTTTTGACATTATCTCTTATAGATGTTTAAGTTCACTCTTAAAGAACAATAGTAAAAAATAATATTGAGGTTGTCTGGCCATATTGTTGCACTTTATTACATACAGTTTCTGTTCCAATATTATCAACTTTTGAGCACAAATTTTAACATTAGAATTGCAAACAAAGAAAATATTTGGATGACATTTCATATTGATTAAAACAATTTAAATACTAATAGCTACCATAAAAACCAAAACCCTAATAGAAGATTTGTACAAATAAACAGGTGGTCTAAAAATAACTTATGTTTAATAATTAAAGAAGCCCAATTATATGGCAAAAATATAAACAAATTACAACTTCCAAGGAAGAAGTACCAATTTATAAATGAGGATTTATTAAGACTTTAAAATTTGGGGGATTATATTATGATTAAAACAATCTTTTCATACAAATGAGACCATTAATATCACCCTATTTCAAAATAGCACTATGAATTTCTGCTTCAAGAGAGAATTGAGTACTTTATGCATTCCAATGGTCCCACTGACAAAAGTTTGTAAACTTTGTTGAAACACAAAACTCATTTGCTTGAAGGCATCAGACAGTAGCTAAAATAACAAGAAAAGAGGACCTAACAATCAGAGAAGAGGAAATTTAAGGATTAAGTTGACATTTTGCAATTGATTTGTCCTTGTATATATCTGACAATTCTGGGCATGAGCAAGTGGCTGCAATTCTGTTGTTCCTTTAAGAAGAAAACTCCTGCTGGAGGACAGAGAAATCCACCCAGCACATGCAATATTTGGATATTTGAATGGCAAAAAAAAGGGGGGGCACCAAAAGCATGATCACTTTACATTTCCAGACATTTACTGAACTCTGAAGTCGTTTGGAGTGAGAGCCTAAAGATCATTGCTGAAAACCCCTGAAATAGAGAGATATATTTATCAGTCTAATTGTGGCTAAAAGAAAAAGATTAGTGCTCACAACTCTATAGGGAGTGTTATATTGATCACAACTGGCTCTAAGTTGACAACTTTGGTGGGGTACACCTTAGCTACAGAGATAATTTCACATTAAGCTAAAATTGCCTAAACTGTCACTCAGCCTTAGATCAGGTCAATTATGTAATGCAAATCTACAGGGAAAAACAAAACAAAAGCAACCCACTGTAACAAGAGAAAACAATCAACAAAACTAGACCAAATGATGACTCAGGTCTTAGAAAGATTTAAAATAACTATGAATACTTTGTTAAATACTGTTGTGGAAAATTGGACAATATGCATGAACAGATTTCAGCAGAAGAATTGAAATTATAAAAAGGAATCAAATGAATAATTTAGAAATAAAAATAAATGGTAGCAGAAATAAAAAGTTTTCAAAATATTCACTGGACACATTTAATGATAAATCTAACATCACCAGACTAGACACAACGGAGGTAAGGATGAGTGAACGTGAAGATAAATCTGTAGAAATTACACAAACTAAAGAGAAAACTAGGAAGAGAATAAAAAGGAGTAAAGACAGAGTGTACATGAACTATGGGGCGATATCAAATGATTTAATATATATGTAAATTGAAATACTAGAAGGAGAAGAGAGAGAGAATGGATAAGAAGGAATATTTGAAGAGATAATGGCTGATAATTTTCAAATATAATTAAAAACAACAAATCACAAGTAAAAGGAATGCAGAGAAACCCAAGTTGGGTTAATATACATCATATTCAAGATATTGGAAAGCAATGATAAAGAAAAACTCTTAGAGGCAACCAGAGAATAAAGAAAAGATAACTATAGATCTTATGAGAGACCCAACCCAACCTCTGACCAATTACCTTTATATAATTTGCATGCCCATTTAATGAATTCATAGCTAGTAGTTCTTGGAGTTGGCTTGAATAGGAGACTTATGGGACCTATGATGCCATTGTTCCCTATGGAGCACCTCTTTATAGATTCATCAGACTTAAGACCTTCAAAGAACAAAGCAAAACATATGAAACAGGACAATATAGACAGACAAACATGCAGAAAGAACACAGGGAGAAGTGGAAGGCTCCATAGGATAATGGTTAGAGTATTTACCACATCTTGCACTTTCAAATCAAAGAGTATAATTAACAACTTCTCAGGTAACAAAATAAATTCAACAACTAGTATTCAATAAAATAAGGCAGAACCCTTATTGTTGTTGAGAGATGTTCCTGAAAATAAATTGGCAGCACATTTGAACTGTGGGAACAAGGGACATGAAGAATGCACCTGCTGCTGTGTAGTTCCCACTAAATGTTGCCGAATGAGAGTCTGCAAAAAAATATCTCAGTGGAAGATCCAGTTTTCAAAGAAGCCATGACTTAACATCTGAATCAAAAAGCTGAATATATTATTTGCTAAAGCAAGGGAAAGCTGTGCATATATTAAGACACAATACTTGAAAACAAGATGGAAAGTAAGTAAGCATTTAGCTAGGATGTGGAGGATTTGGAAGTCCTTTATAGTGATGAAGGGATTGTAAATTGATATAGTCACTTTGGTAAAATAGTTGTCAAAATCTACTGAACTGAACATGTATATACCATACAAGCCAGAAATTCTACAGCTAAGTGTATGCTTCTCTCCATGGGCTTATATATGTGCACTAAAAGACATGTACAACTGTCTTCACAGAAGCATTATTCATAATAGCTCCAGAATAGAAACAACTAAATGGTTCATCAATGTTAGAATGAATTAATAAATTATAGTAAGTTCATACAATGGAATAGCCTTCAATAAGAAATCATTAACTACTGCTAGCCATAAATATATGATGAATCTCATAAACGTTATGTTCAACAGAATATGTGATGTAGTGTATATTTATAAAAGATGACTCTGCTGATATAATATTCAAGAACAAGTAAAGCTCACCTGTGATGCTGAAAAACAGGACAGTATTTACATTTAAAGGCAGGTGTTTAGCACATGTGGTCACAAGATATTCTAACGAAAGGTAGTTTATATTCTATTTCTTCATATGGCCGTTGGTTACATGGGTGTATTCATTTTGTCAAAATTCTTTGAGCTGTATATTATGGTCTGTGCTATTGCATGTCATATGTTATAATTTAATGAGAAGTCTTTAAACACATAAAATTTACATAAAATATGACTTCAATGTAGTAACTACTTCTAAAGGTTTGGGAGGATTAGGTAAAATAGCATATAAAATACTTAGCTCAATGCTCTGTTCATTATAAGTACCCAATAAAATGTAATATACTTGTTTTTAATCCTTCCAGCTGTCTTAAATTCCAAGCTTTATTGTATAATCTTTACAGAATGTAAAATATAAGAACTCCAAATATTTCACTACTCTCCTCCCACAAGACTGTCTTGCTTAATGGAATTTTATTAGTAACTGGTTTTAAGGTATACTATGTGTTCTCTAAATTTTCCATGGTAACTTAGTTTTCAGGCCTCATGTTCATCAGTCTGCTATAAATAGCCTTTTCATATTGAATAATATAGTACCATGGTTAAGTATACAGAATCTGCAAATAGAATGCCTAGGTTCAAACCCCAACTCTGTCATGTACTAGCTTTGGGACCTGTAAGTATAATACCTGCATCCATTTTACAGTGTGAAGAGTTCATTCTAATGTTGAGAACAATATGAGGCATTTAGTAAATGGTAGACATCATTACTTATTACAATGGATTTTAATAATTCAGAAACATCTTTAGCAGTTTAAATATAATAAATAAAATTTATTACTGTGACAGTCTTGAAACCTTCATATGTAGATAATTTTTCTTTGGAAGTTGTGGGTGTATTTTCTGTAAGAAAGAGAAGTTTTTTGCTTAATGCATCAAACATAAGGTGCTCACAGATGCCTAATTAGTGGCATGCTTCACAAAGGACATGCTTGGTGAAATTTCTGTGAAAATACCACATTCTGGTTGGCAACCCAAACTTTTAAATTCAGTCACCTTCTGGACAAGTGGCATTTATTTTTTTGATACATCATCTAAAAGATCACTCACTTCAGTTTATAAAAGATGAATTTTCTCTGATTACCTGGAGCACTCAAATAAATAGAATCTTTCTCTCTGAAATATTGATAGCACCACAATAAATTGTCCTTTGTCTAAATGTGACAGTAATTTCTGGGTCTTTATAAGGAACATTCTTCTACATAATTTGTATTTATCAATATCATATTTTACACTAACATCATAAATTTATAGTAATTAATTTTAATGAAAAATTATGAGGCCCTAATATATTCAAGGCACTGTCTCACATTCAGGGAATATAAGTAGATCTAGGATAATGCTCATGACCTCCACAATTTATATAAGGTAATGATGCATGTACACTAAAATAATATAAGAAAATACAGAGCTCAAGATCAAATGAATTTTAAAAATTAGGGAAAATCGATACTTTCTAGTTTGAATGTAAGAGTGCTCAACTGTGTCTTGGAGTATAGGTGGAATGAGAAGAAAGAAAAGAAGAATGAACACCGCAAATCAAGATAACAATTTAAGCAAAGAACAAAGTTTGTTGTACATTACACATGGTCAGGAAACAAAAATAAATCTTACTGAGAGGCTCTTCAGTGGGGCTAATGGCAGACTCTGGGAGCACTCATGCCAAGAAGTACTTCCCAGAACTTCTGCTGCCAGTGTCCTTGTCCCAGTGGTGAGCCACAGCCACCTCCCACCTCTGCAGAAGACCCTCCAGCACTAGCAGCTCTGGCCAGGTGTCAGACCTGAGCCTCAGAGGTGGGAGAGCCAAGTTCAGGACATTGGTTCACCAGAGACTACCTGGCCCCACGTAATATCAATCAGTGAGAGCTCTCCCAGAGATCTCCTTCTCAATACTGAGACCCAGCTCCACTCAATGACCAGCAAGCTCCAGTGCTGGACACCCTATGCCAAACAGCTAGCAAGACAGGAACACAACCCCACCCATTAGCAGAGAGACTGCCTAAAATCATACTAAGTTCAAAGATAGCCCAAAACACATCACTGGACTCAGGCCTGCCCACCAGAAAGACAAGATGCAGCCTCATCCACCAGAACACAGGCACCAGTCCCCTCCACCAGGCAGCCTACACAACCCACTGAACAAACCTTATCCACTGGATGCAGGCACCAAAAACAACAGGACTACGAATGTGCAGCCTGCAAAAAGGAGACCCCCAAAACAGTAAGTTAAGCAAAATGAGAAGACAGAGAAACACACAGCAGATGGAGGAGCAAGGTAAAAACCCACCAGACAAAACAAATGAAGAGGAAATAGGCACAAGATGTGGCACATATATACAATGGAATATTACTCAGCGATAAAAAGAAACGAAGTTGAGTTATTTGTAGTGTAGAGTCTGTCAGACTCTTACAGAGTGAAGTAAGTCAGAAAGAGAAAAACAAATACTGTATGCTAACACACATATGGAGTCTAGAAAAAAAGGTTCTGAAGAACTTAGGGGCAGGACAGGAATAAAGACGCAGATGTAGAGAATGGATTTGAGGACACAGGGAGGGGGAAGGGTAAGCTGGGAAGAAGTGAGAGAGTGACATTGACATATATACACTACTAAATGTAAAATAGGTATCTAGTGGGAAGCAGCTGCAAAGCTCAGGGAGGTCAGCTCCCTGCTTTGTGTCCACCTAGAGGGGTGGGATAGGAAGGGTGGGAGGGAGATGCAAGAGGGAGGGGATATGGTGATATATGTATATGTATAGCTGATTCACTTTGTTATACAGCAGAAACTAACACAACAATGTAAAACAATTATACTCCAATAAAGATGTTTAAAAAAAAGGAAATACGTCAGTTAGCTTATTGTACCATATATCAACCTGTGTTATTTATATATATATTAGATATATAAAATATATGTGAATCAATGTATGTATATACATATATATTTGCAAATATAATTAGGACTTTCAAAAAAAATCTTACTGAGTTAAAATGACAGGAGGAAATGCAGTAAAGGCAGGTCAGAACCAGGTTGGGAATGGCCGTACACATCAGACTAAGGGTTTGCAAATAAATTCTGTAGTCAATACAAAACAATTGAAGAGATGGAGCCTGGAGGAGCTTATGGAGTTGAGAAAATTTGTGGTAGCAGCATTTTAGATTCATTATAAGGTAAGTGAAATATCCGAATATAAGCAAATGAAACATTCTCTTATCTAAAATACTAAAATTTGTGAATGTAATTACTAGATTTTTTTGTAAACAAATGTGTTGATATAGAGATAATATTTATCCAGGGCAAACCAACAAGACCAGAATCCTGTCCTTAAATCTTCATTTATCTCTGAAAGTTCTGAAAGTGAACTATATTAACAGATTAGAAGATTCAGCCCGTTAATACTCTTCTTTGCTAATAAGATCTGGCCTCCATGTAGAAAGTCGGTGAGCTAAGCTAGATTCTGCCACCAAGTTCTTTAGCGCAAACCAGAGGCAGATTTGGCTCTAAACGCGACCCATGAAACATGAGTATCATTAGAGAAAATGTGTCCCTTGTCATCATTAGCCTAGCCTGGACCTTCTCAGACAGAGACAAAGTTCACATCAACATCTGCATCAAAGGAAATAATTTACAAAGAAGGAAAGAGCAGAGAGCTGTAGATAAACGACTCTTCTTTCTCCCAAGAAAGAAATACTATCACTATGACCTAAAAATATATTGTTAAATGTGGCTGTAGGGCTTCCCTGGTGGCGCAGTAGTTGAGAGTTCGCCTGCCGATGCAGGGGACACGGGTTCGTGCCCCGGTCCGGGAGGATCCCACATGCCACGGAGCTGCTGGGCCCGTGAGCCATGGCCGCTGAGCCTGCGTGTCCGGAGCCTGTGCTCCGCAACGGGAGAGGCCGCAACAGTGAGGGGCCCACATACTGCAAAAAAAAAAAAAAAAAATGTGGCTGTAAAATATTAATAAACAGAAGCCTCAGTTAAATAGAGTTGGGAGCCAGAAGGAGGCGCTGTCATGCCCTAACGATAGCAGAGCCCAACAGGAAGATGAAAGACTCCTCTTGTTTCCTGGCAAGGACTCAGCAGGTGAAGAGCCATGGGCTCTTTGTTTACTGTAGCCCTCCCATCTTCCTTTGCCCTCTATAAAAGGGTTCTCCTTCCCTTGCCATGCGGGGACGCATGCAGCTCACCATGGTGGCAGACCCAGCATTGCAATTCTCTGCTGATCATGAATAAACACATCCTTGCTGGAGAAATATCTGGCAGGTCAACGTGGTCAATCTAGAAGTCTTTTTTAGGACTGAAGTGAAAGAGTTGTAAGACTGGGGGGTCTTTCTTTGAGAACCTTCCCCCTGAAAACTTTTTGTCCTGTCTTTAATGTGTTTCCCAGCCAGTCCTGGGAAATTTGGGGTCTATTTTTGTCCTTTTCTTTCATGGGAGGAAATGAAGTGAGTAATGGAAGGTCACACCCCTGCTTTATAAGGTTTATACATGTTATTATTTTCTCGGGTGCAGAATGGACTAGAAATTTACAAAGGATGGAGGAAACAAAATATAGGGAATAAATAAGAGATTGCAGTCTGGAGCTAAATGGCCTTGGGGTTGAATCCCTTCTGCACTTGCTGTGTAACGTTGAGAAAATTAATTAGCATCTTCAGGCCTGTCTCTTCATCTGTTAACTGTGGCTACTGCACACTAACTCCCTGATAGGCCTGTTGCCAACCCCACAGGGTGTGTGTTTTGCCTCTTTGCACTGATGAATCCCTAGTACCTACAGCGGCAACAGAGACACTCAATGAATATTGGTCGAATGAATTTAAAGAAATGCTTAGCAGAATGCTTGTAAAGTGTAAATGGAGAGATGGATATTAACATCTATTCTTTTATTATACCTTATGAATAATACCAGAAATAACAGCAAAAATACCTCTTTTTAAATGTGAGTAGAATGCTGTCAAATTTTTACTACTATCTGTAATGCTGGCACCTTGTTTCATATGGATAATTCAAGGAAGTATATATCTCTTCCTATTTTATTAAAATATTTGAGTCAGTAATATATACTGCATTTCATTAAATTCCTATTCAGAATGAAAATAAAGTTTTTCTCTTTAAAGAGCTCTTTCTTTCCTCCTTCCTTCCTTCCTTTCTTCCTCCCTCTCTCCCTCCCTCCCTCCTTTCTTTCTTTCTTTCTTTCTTTCTTTCTTTCTTTCTTTCTTTCTTTCTTTCTTTCTTTGGTTCTTTCTTTCTTTTTCTCTTTCTTTCTTTCTATATTTCATCCCCATGATTCATTTATTTTGTAACTGAAAGTTTGTACCTCTTAATCTCCCTCATCTTTTTTACTCACCCCTCTCTCCCTTTAAAGATTTCTCAGAATTGTATCATCATTGCATTCTTATAATAAATCTTATGTATTCATTAGTAGTTCGTCTAATGTAGTACCCTATTTTATTTGATGGTATTATATTTGATGGCTTTGTATCTCCTTTTAAAAATAGATATGACACCTATAAATTTTCCTAAGATTTTAAGATTTCCCTATCAAGATTACACTAACGGGCTTCCCTGGTGGTGCAGTGGTTGAGAGTCTGCCTGCCAATGCAGGGGACACGGGTTCATTCCCCGGTCCAGGAGGATCCCACATGCCACGGAGCGGCTGGGCCCGTGAGCCATGGCTGCTGAGCCTGCGCGTCCGGAACCTGTGTTCCACAACGGGAGAGGCCACAACAGTGAGAGGCTAGCGTACTGCAAAAAAAAAAAAAAAAAAAAAAAGAAAAAAAAGATTACATTAACAACAAATTTTTAAGCCACTGATATTCCTATTCTCAAGGACAATTTAATTATTATAGTGTTGTCTGTTCTTAAAGATTGAAAAGAATTTGTCTATAGAATTATCTTTGTCTTATTTCTTGATAGGTGGTCATTATTTGACAGTGTTTTCAATTTACCCTAAGAAAAACATTTGGTTTATTCTGATTTTCTAACTCTTATTTCAATTTTGAGTTTATAATTCCTAGATAAATCAAAGGTGAACAAAATTGACTATCTTTAAGAAAAAACACAATTACATTTATAATCTTTTCTTACTTTAATGATCTTTTATAGTTTTAAAATGGGATTTTTTTCTTGAGAAATTATTGACAATTGGGTCAATTAAGGCATATGAATATAAAGAGAGAGGGAAGTTTGAATAGATGTGATGTGGTCCAGTCTGTACAAGAGCTTATGAGATGCTTTACATTTGAATATTCATTCCATTCACTTTGATCTAGTTTCCATGGCTCTCATGGACTAAAAACGTTTTATGTTGTAAATTACTGATAGTATTATATCTTCAGAATCTTTTTGATACTAAAAGATCTAGTAAAAAATATTGTCTTTCTCAAATTTCAGTGTGTGCCAAAACAAAGCATACGTTGCAGCATATTTTTAATACATATATATGGGTAAGATATTGAAGTCAACAAATATTCATTGGCTGATTATTGAGTGCAAAAAACAATATATGAATCAGGAAATAACAAAGAGTAAAGTACACCCTGTTGTCATAGATTTTATATTTTTAATCAAGGGAATGAGATGACTGTCTAACGGCTTTAATGCATGGCAGAAACTGACGCATCCTACAAACAAGATTTTAACAAAATGTATCGGCAATACCAAGCAAACTGTGGGAAAAGTGAAGGCCACAGAGGAAGAAATGTGTGAGAAAATCCAGACTAAAAGTGAGAGCAAGGCTGAAAATTGAGATCCAATGGGACACAGCTTAAGAAGAATCTTTAGTCAGGTGCGGGATGCAGAAAGAAGTGTTTTGGTGCGTGATCATACAAGAGAATTATGAACTGCAGGATTTTCGGTTGATAATGAGAATGGCCAGAGTGTTCAGTGGAATGAGACTACGGAGGAAATCCGAGATTTTCTCACGCAGTGATAATGAGTTTCAATGTGCGATTGGTTCTTTAAGGGATGGATTATGACGGAAAGCAGATAAAGCTACTATGACTTTCCTTGTTTTCGAATGCAGGCAAAATAGCACTGAAGGCAATTTCTGTGCTTAAGTGATTCAGAACTAAAGTGAGTTCAGCAATAGCTATAGAATCAATTGATTAATACAATTTAAGAATCAATCCATTGAATTAAACCTGTTAAAATGAGTTGAAGTTTTTAAAATTAACAATGGTTGAAAATTAGGGTGGAGGGTATTACCACTACCAACAACACCAAAAAAAAAAAAAAAACCCCTTTGATTTTTAAACAGGATCTTTTGGAAAACGTTTTTACTCTGAAACGTTAAGCATTTTAAGAGAAAGAAACATATACCAAAGAGGCAAATTGATATCTTATCTATTATTTTAAAATAAAATACACTAGATTTTTAAAGAATACCGACTTCTTGGGTAATTGTATGAGCTTATAAATGAGGCTCTTTATGTTCTTTCCGCAGAGCAGGAAAGAGGATCTGCAGCTTGTACGCGGCTGTTGACCTTTAATAATAAGTATTTAATTGGCTGTCATATGTACAACCTAATGAACTATTGCACATGTATTATGAGACATGAAATTCTGACACCCACCTTCCTTCTGCTCCACAGCAAAAGAAATATCTAAGTTCTTTTTAAATCAATAAGCCAAGGATATTGAAATTCTAAAGCATTTGGAAAATTTCTTGCTTTTGAATCTTGATATCCCATAGGAAGATAACTTTCTTCTAGAAATATTACTAATCTTCTAGATCAATTTTTGAAAATCAGATGGGCCATATTATATCTTTATAAAAGATTTAAATACATAGGTATAAATAAGCAAAAGTCACTGGAAAATTGAAAAGTGTAGCCAATCAGTTGTCAGATTTGTCTAGATAATATCTTATGAACTGCTTGCTAGTTTGCTCCTAGGGAATTTTACTTTTGAGTGAATTGTCTAAATTGACTATATATGTTGGTGTTTTAGTGGCAGTTTTTAGAGTGTATCCTGGGGATTCTGTGGGAGAGTCCCTCAGACACCTTCAGGGCTCATGAGGTCACAGTTATTTTTATAATAACTATAAGACTTTAGTTGCCTTTTCGCTCATTCTCTTATGTGTGTACGGTGACATTTTCTAGAAGCCAATGACCTACTATCACAACAGATTAGGTACAGAAGCCAATATAAGATTATAGCTATTTTCTATTAAGCAGACATTAAACACATTTGCAAAAACTATAAATCAATGTCAATGTTCTTGTTAATTTCTTTGTTTTGGGGAATCTATTTTTCATAAAATATTATTTATATTCACACATAATTTTTAATACTACTTTTAAAGGAATTAATAACTTCCCCAAAGTTGCAGAGCTAGTAAGGGGTACAGTTAGGATATGAATTGAGCCACTAGACAGGCTTGTGTGTTTACCATCTAACCACCAGATTCTGCTGCCTAAAAGAATAAAAGGAAAGGAAAAAAAAAGATTGTGTAGTGTTTATGAGATACCATTTTATTCTATTTTATTCCTAAGATGTTAATTACTAATCACTCTGTACTTCAGTTTACTATCTTGAAAATAATGATATCAACACTACTTAACTCATAGGACACTTAGTATTAAATGAGTTAATCTATGTAGAGATCTAAAAACCGTACAAATTAAGCACTGCGTTGGTGTTTGCTAGTATTAGTATTATTGTAATTGCTATTGTTTCTTGAAGAATCTATTATCTATTTACTTTTGTTAAGCTGATTCCTTTTTGATAGTATTACATAATGTTTCATTTACTTGAATGCTAATTACCTAACTTTTATAAATATTTAATTAATATAATTAATTGCAATTAATCAGTCTCTATAATAAATGCACATTTTAATACACATTAGGAAGGATTAAACTAGCTAGACATGATGATTTTTATGTGAGATGACATATCAGTCCCTAGAAGGTGATAAAAAATTTGCATAGTCATTCACTAAGTGTCCGGTCTGTATTTGTTTATGCAATAAATAAAATATAATCACATGCATTCTCAAGGGAGTTTAATACTTTTGCTGGACCATGTTTATCCCTGGGCTCCTTTTTTGTCCTGACCATTCCTGCCACCACTGCCACACTGCATATCTCTTGGTTTCTGACCTACTGCTTCTCTACTTACACTGTTTGGATGGGCTGCCTGGGAGAGCATTTCAGCCACATGCACGGAACTGGGAGCAGAAGAGTCAACTCTCCGGGGGCTTATCAGGTGCCCAGAAACCCTTACCTACAGCTCCCCAGCACACCTGGATGGGCTGTCTCTCCTTCTGGGTTTTGTTCTACCCCATTTCCCGACATACCTGTCTATACCTGCCTCAGGTTCTGCTTAGTGGGAAAAGCAAGCTAAGAAAATGTCAAATGGAGAAATTGTATCTGTCTAAAACACCTCAAAAAGGTTTCTTTTTTGGTTTGTTTTGGTTTTGGTTTTAAAGATTTTATGAAAGCTAAATCCAGAAAACCCAGGTCCAATTAGGAAGAGTAGTATTATTTTTTAAATTTATTAATTTTAGTTATTTTTGTTTTTGGCTGCGTTGGGTCTTCGTTGCTGCACGTGGGCTTTTCTCTAGTTGTGGTGAGCAGGGAATTCTCATTGCGGTGGCTTCTCTTGTTGCAGAGCACAGGCTGTAGGCTCATGGGCTTCAGTAGTTGTGGCACGCGGGCTCAGTAGTTGTGGCTTGTGAGCTCTAGAGCGCAGGCTCAGTAGTTGTGGCCATGGGCTTAGCTGCTCCGCGGCATGTGGGACCCGGCCCAGGGCTTGGACCCATGTCCCCTGCATTGGCAGGCAGATTCTTAATCGCTGTGCCACCAGGGAAGCCTGGAAGGGTAGTATTTTGTATGAAAAGTCCCATAGGTAACTTCCTCCAAGAGAGGTGATTAACACGCAGCCATCCTCCCCACTGTGGACAAGGAAGCAGATCAAAAGTGGGGAAATGGTGACAGATTTAGAAGAAGTGACGAAAGTGATCCAATAGCGTCTTATCCTCCAAGTGGCATTAAAGCCTCAATTATGAAGAAGGTCCTCATGAAGCTGGGAGAGCTAAACCCATCCCTGCTCAGCAGGTATAGATGTTCAGTGAGATACGTTTCCAGCATTTTAGTTTCACATATCTATGGCTTGCTTTTCTGCTCCTGTAAATTATTTTAATATCATAGAAAATGACATAAATAAAGGGGAGAAAAAGGTAAGAGGAAACTTTTGCTACTGATGTAAATGTTCATTATCTTGGTTGCCGTAATGGTTTCACAAGTGCCTTCCTAAGTCAAAGCTTTTCAAGTTGTATATGTTAATAGGTGCAGTTATGTCAATTAACTCTCATTAACTCTTCTTTAAAGATTAAGTCAGACAGAGAAAGAAAAATATTGTATGATATCACTTTATGTGAAATCTAAAGAATAAAACAAACTAATGAATATAACGAAAAAGAAACAGACTCACAGATATAGAGAACAAACTAGTTGTTACCAGCGGGGAGAGGGAAGAGGGAGGGGCAAGATAGGGGTAGGGGATTAAGAGGTACAAACTATTATGTATAAAATAAATAAGCTACATGGATGTACTGTACAACACAGGGAATATAGCTAATATTCTGTAGTAACCATAAATGGACTATAACCTTTAAAATTGTGAATCAATAAGTTATACACCTGTAACTTATGTAATATTGTACATCAACTATACTTCAATTGAAAAAGAAAAAAAAGATTAAATTGGGATTCTTAAAAAATGATATATGAAGTAACCAGTTATCTTCAGATAATAGATATTAGTATATTCTTATTTCTCCATATTTCCTTTAAATGTATGTTTAATAAATTGAAATATTAGTTTTGAAAATGGAAATTTTCAATAAATTGGAAATAGTAACAAACACAGCTAAAGCTCCATTTCCCTAAATCCTTTCTTTCCCCATCTTGCACAGTGGCAACCATTCCTGAAGTTGCTACTTATGATTTCTGTGTATATTTTGTAATATTATTACATATGAATATATCCATAAATAATGTATGATGTTTTTATAAATTAGATTATAAATCTGTTCATTAACTCAGCATATGTATATTGTATGTCTCCTTTGTATCAGGCATTAGTCTAAGCAATTGCTATAAAACAATAAACAAACCAGAAAATTATTCCCACTCTCACCAAATGGAAGCAGCCTGAAAAGTGGCCATTAGGAAGAGATGAAAGTTTGCCTCCTGGCAAAATTCAGATTAAGAGTTTGGCCTTTCCATCTAAACCCATTGGTTTAATTACCCATTAAATTTAACTTCGAGAGAGAAAGAGGTACAGCAGAGCACAAAAGCCAAGTTTAAGACCTAAGAGATTAGGTTTACTTAAGATCTTTTGATATAATTAATTGAAGGGAAGAGCACAGTCAGGGCTAAAAGATGGGCTAAAGGGCCAGTGAGTCTTCCCCTTATCAGTCCAGTGAGATTTCACAGATGCTGTAGACTGACACGTGATTGACATATTCCATCTTCTGAGGGGCAGTTTTTATTATGGTTATCCTGGCTTTTTTGCCTTTGTCTATTAAGGTGTTTGGAGGTCAGAATCACTTGTCTTTTAGAATATAGGTTGTCAGACAAAGAAAAGCTACATTCACACTTGGAGGAGATAATTGCAAGTCCCTTAAAGATGAAATTTGAGGGCTTCCCTGGTGGCGCAGTGGTTGGGAGTCCGCCTGCCGATGCAGGAGACACGGGTTCGTGCCCCGGTCCGGGAAGATCCCACATGCCGCGGAGCGGCTGGGCTGGTGAGCCATGGCCGCTGAGCCTGCGTGTCCGGAGCCTGTGCTCCGCAACGGGAGAGGCCACAACAGTGAGAGGCCCGTGTACCGGAAAAAAAAAAAAAAGATGAAATTTGAGTCAGACATGTTCAAAGAGCAGGTCAGGAAAAGATTTGGGGAAAAGGAAGGCCAAAACAGCCAGTGCAAAATCTTCAAAGGAAAAAAAAGTTGGTTTCTTTGAGGAATAAAAACATATTCAGGGCGGCAGGAGTACAGGGAACAATGAGGACAGAATAAAATGATGACAACAGAGGTAGAGGTTTCACCTGCTATTGTCGATGAAAAATTAATCAGTCAATCTAAGAAAGAGTTGGGAATACTTATTCAAGCCAAAGTTGAGGATTATAACCCGCAGAGCATCTCAGAAAGCTCTGAGAACTGTTCTGCTGGTTAGAAATCAAGGCACAGTTACAGAAGTTTTTTTTGAGACAGAGGGCTGTACATCAAATGACATAGTACTGACAATTTACATAATCCAGATCTAAGCATCATCCTGGTGGGTCATGTGACCCCTTACATGATCAAGAAGGAATGTTATCTATTAAGGAGTTGCCTTGTTGATGCCAGGAGAATGTTGCTGTTTATGGTTGAGCAGGTATTCCTGCTGATGGGGGAGGTTTGGTCGATGTATAAGGCAGGTACAACAATGCATAATGCAGGGAGAGGGGAGGCCAAATTTTTATGTTTAAATTTTTCTTGTTTTGCCACAAAATATGAATTTTATTGAACATTATAAAAAGGAGCTTAAGTTTCATTTGTGCAAAGAAGAGTCACAAGAAACTTTTAAGCACAGAAGTCTAGTTGGTGTTGTGTGGGGAGATTTTTTTTTTAAAACATCTTTATTGGAGTAAAATTGCTTTACAATGGTGTGTTAGTTTCTGCTTTATAACAAAGTGAATCACTTATACATATACATATGTTCCCAGATCTCTTCCCTCTTGCGTCTCCCTCCCTCCCACCCTCCCTATCCCACCCCTCTAGGTGGTCACAAACCACCGAGCTGATCTCCCTGTGCTATGCGGCTGCTTCCCACTAGCTATCTATATTACGTTTGGTAGTGTATATATGTCCATGTCACTCTCACTTTGTCACAGCTTACCCTTCCCCTTCCCCATATCCTCAAGTCCATTCTCTAGTAGGTCTGCGTCTTTATTCCCATCTTGCCCCTAGGTTCTTCATGACCATTTTTATTTTTCCTTAGATTCCATATAAATGTGTTAACATACGATATTTGTTTTTCTTTTTTCTGACTTACTTCACTCTGTATGACAGACTCTAGGTCCATCCACTTCACTACAAATAACTCAATTTCATTTCTTTTTATGGCTGAGTAATATTCCATTGTATATACATGCCACATCTTCTTTATACATTCATCTGTTGATGGACAATTAGGATGCTTCCATGTCCTGGCTATTGTAAATAGAGCTGCAGTGAACATTTTGGTACATGACTCTTTTTGAATTATGGTTTTCTCAGGGTATATGCCCAGTAGTGGGATTGCTGGGTCATATGGTAGTTCTACTTTTAGTTTTTTAAGGAACCTCCATACTGTTTTCCATAGTGGCTGTATCAATTTACATTCCCACCAACAGTGCAAGAGGCTTCCCTTTTCTCCACACCCTCTCCAGTATTTATTCTATGTAGATTTTTTTGATGATGGCCATTCTGACTGGTGTGAGGTGATATATCATTGTAGTTTTGATTTGCATTTCTCTAATGATTAATGATGTTGACCATCCTTTCATGTCTTTATTGGCAATCCATATATCTTCTTTGGAGAAATGTTTATTTAGATCTTCTGCCCATTTTTGGACTGGGTTGTTTGTTTTTTTCATATTGACCTGCATGAACTGCTTGTAAATTTTGGAGATTAACCCTTTGTCAGTTGCTTCATTTGCAAATATTTTCTCCCATTCTGAGGTTTGTCTTTTCATCTCGTTTATGGTTTCCTTTGTTGTGCAAAAGCTTTTAAGTTTCATGAGGTCCCATTTGTTTATTTTTGTTCTTATTTCCATTTCTCTAGGAGGAGGGTCAAAAATGATCTTGTTGTGATTTACATCATAGAGTGTTCTTCCTATGTTTTTCTCTAAGAGTTTTATAGTGTCTGGCCTTATATTTGGGTCTTTAATCCATTTTGACTTTATTTTTGTGTATGGTGTTAGGGAGTGTTCTAATTTCATTCTTTTACCTGTAGCTGTCCAGTTTTCCCAGCACCACTTATTGAAGAGGCTGTCTTTTCTCCACTGTATATTTTTGTCTCCTTTATCAAAGATAAGGTGACCATAGGTGTGTGGGTTTATCTCTGGGCTTTCTATCTTGTTCCACTGATCTATCTTTCTGTTTTTGTGCCAGTACCACACTGTCTTGATTACTGTAGCTATGTAGTATAGTCTGAAGTCATGGAGCCTGATTCCTCAAGCTCCATTTATCTTTCTCAGGATTGCTTTGGCTGTTGGGAGTCTTTTGCGTTTCCATATTATTAACTATTATTAACTATTTGCTTTCCCATATTAGAAAGTTTTCAACTATAATCTCTTCAAATATTTCCTCAGTCACTTTCTTTTTCTCTTCTTCTGGAGCCACTGTAATTCGAATGTTGGTACATTTATTGCTGTCCCAGAGGTCTCTGAGACTGTCCTCAATTCTCTTCATTCTTTTTTCTTTATTCTGCTCTGCAGTAGTTATTTCCACTATTTTATCTTCCAGGTCACTTACTTGTTCTTCTGCCTCAGTTATTCTGCTGTTGATCCCTTCTAGAGAATTTTAAATTTCATTTATTGTGTTGTTCGTCACTGTTTCTTTGCTCTTTAGTTCTTCCATGTCCTTGTTAAATGTTTCTTGTGTTTTCTCTATTCTATTTCCAAGATTTTGGATCATCTTTACTATCATTATTCTGAATTCTTTTTCAGGTAGACTGCCTATTTCCTCTTCATTTCTTAGGTCTGGTGGGTTTTTTGCCTTGCTCCTTCATCTGCTGTATGTTTTTCTGTCTTCTCATTTTGCTTAACTTACTGTGTTTGGGATCTCCTTTTCACAGGCTGCAGGTTAGTAGTCCTGTTGTTTTTGGTGTCTGTCCCCAGTGGCTAAGGTTCATTCAGTGGGTTGTGTAGGCTTCCTGGTGGAGGGGACTGGTGCCTCTGTTCTGGTGGATGAGGCTGTATCTTGTCTTTCTGGTGGGCAGGTCCACGTCTGGTGGTGTGTTTTGGGGTGTCTGTGGCCTTATTATGATTCTAGGCAGTCTCTCTGCTAATGAGAGGGGTTGTGTTCCTGTCTTGCTAGCTGTTTGGCATAGGGTGTCCAGCACTGGAGCATGCTGGTCATTGAGTGAAGCTGGGTCTTGGCGTTGAGATAAAGATCTCTCGGGGATTTTTGCCATTTGATATTATGTGGAGCTGGGAGGTCTCTTGTGGACCAGTGTCCTGAAGTTGGCTCTCCCACCTCAGAGGCAAAGCCCTGACACCTGGCTGGAGCACCAACAGCCTGTTCTCCTCATGGCTCAGAATAAAAGGGAGGAAAAAAAGAAGCAAAGAAAGAAGAAGGTAAAATAAAATAAAGTAAAATAAAGTTATTAAAATAAAGTTATTAAAATAAAAATAATTATTAAGAAAAAAACTTTTTAAGTAATAAAAAAAAAAAGGTCAGACAGAACCCTAAGACAAATGGTAAAAGCAAAGCTATACAGGCCAAATCACACAGAGAAGCATACACACACACACTCACAAAAAGAGAAAAAGGGAAAAAAATATATACATCTTTGCTCTCAAAGTCCACCTCCTCAGTTTGGGATGATTCGTTGTCTATTCAGGTATTCCACAGATGCAGGTACATCAAGTTGATTGTGAAGATTTAATCCGCTGCTTCTGAGGCTGCTGGGAGAGATTTCCCTTTCTCTTCTTTGTTCGCACAGCTCCCGGGGTTCAGCTTTGGATGTGGCCCCACCTCTGCGTGTAGGTCGCCGGAGGGCATCTGTTCTTCGCTCAGACGGGACGGGGTCAAAGGAGCCGCTGATTCGGGGGCTCTGGCTCACTCAGGCCGCGGGGAGGGAGGGGTGCAGATGCGGGACGAGCCTGCGGCGGCAGAGGCCGACATGACGTTGCACCAGCCTGAGGTGTCGTGTGTTCTCCCGGGTAAGTTCTCCCGGGTAAGTTGTCCCTGGATCAAGGGACCCCGGCAGTGGCGGGCTGCACAGGCTCCCCGGACGGAAGGTGTGGAGAGTGACTTGTGTTCGCACACAGGCTTCTTGGTGGCGGCAGCAGCCCCAGCGTCCCACGCCCGTCTCTGGGGTCCGCGCTTTCAGCCGCGCCTCGCGCCCGTCTCTGCAGCTCCTTTAAGCAGCACTCTGAATCCCCTCTCCTCGTGCACCAGGAAACAAAGAGGGAAGAAAAAGTCTCTTGCCTCTTCGGCAGCTCCAGACTTTTTCCCGGACTCCCTCCGGGCTAGCCATGGTGCACTAACCCCTTCAGGCTCTCTTCCTGCCGCCAGCCCCAGTCCTCTCCCTGCGCTCCGACTGAAAGCCGATACCCGAGCCTCAGCTCCCAGCCCCGCCCGCCCCGGCGGGTGAGCAGACAAGCCCCTCGGGCTGGTGAGTGCCGGTCCACACCGATCCTCTGTGCGGGAATCTCTCCGCTTTGCCCTCCGTACCCCTGTTGCTGTGCTCTCCTCCGCGGCTCCGAAGCTTTCCCCCTCCGCCACCCACAGTCTACGCCCGCGAAGGGGCTCCTAGTGTGTGGAAACCGTTTCTCCTTCACGGTTCCCTCCCACTGGTGCAGGTCCCGTCCCTATCCTTTTGTCTCTGTTTATTCTTTTTTCTTTTGCCCTATCCAGGTATGTGGGGAGTTTCTTGCCTTTTGGGGGGTCTGAGGTCTTCTGTCAGCGTTCAGTAGGTGTTCTGTAGGAGTTGTTCCACGTGTAGGTGAATTTCTGATGTATCTGTGGGGAGGAAGGTGATCTCCGTGTCTCACTCTTCTGCCATCTTGAAGCTCCTGGGGTGTTGTTTATAATGGGCAAGAACAGGAGCAGGGAGACCAGGTGCAAAGGTAACGTAACCGTCCTTGAGAAGGAACATGGTAGCTTTGTTGGTGGTAGCAGAGAAAATGGAGAGAAATGGAATAAAATGTGTTACTCGATTGGCCATGAGTGATGTGGGAAAAGAGAGCATACGTGTAGGTTTCTGGCTTGAGCAAAATGTTGCTTGTGCTTATTAAAACGGGGAATGTCTATAGCAGTAAGGGGCACAGGGACTAGAAATAGTAGAAAGCAACAGCACTGATTTGGATAGATTAAATGTGAGACTGTTCTTAAACACTGAAGTGGAAATGTCAAGTAGATATTTTGGGAATTTTTAGCACTAGTCTCATGGTCTGTAAAGCCACGCATCTCGATGCTATCACTTGTGGGAAAAATATAAATAGAAAAGAGGAAAAACCTCAGGTAAAAAATGCAGGATACTCTAATATTTCGAGTTGGATAAAAATAGCTTGATAGTCTCCAAAGTGACTAAAAGGAGTATGGAGGAGAAAAATCAAAAGGAAAAGAAATACAGCAAAATGTAATCCCTCAGAAGCATAAGCATTTTGAGAAGGATGGACTGGTCCAGTAGGAGGTGCTGAGAATCTGAAACCAGAACTACCAAAGGATCCTTGTGTGGGCGGCCAGGAGAGAATTGATTAATTGATTACAGAGATTCTGTGACTTGCAAAGGTCAGGAACCAGATCAGAGATGGCTGAGGAGAGGGTGGAAAGAGGGAGACAGACACAACTTGTGTGGACAGAGTTTCCTGTAAGCGGAGCAGTTGATAGTTCAGAGACATTTGGGGTCAAAGGTAGTCTTCATGTAGTAGATGCTAGAGCATGTTTTATGTGCTCATAGTAAAGTCCTAGGAGAAAGGAGGGGTGGAAACAAAGTTTTTGAGAAAGTGAGATAAATTGGAATTCAGATCTCAGAAGCAGTGGTTTGCCAAAAAGGAAAGCAGGGTCCCTTGTACTGAATATGCAAGAAGGAAGGCAGTACGACTCTAGGATGTTGGGTTTGGATGTGGGAAGATGAGGGCTTTCTTGTCCTTGGAACACATTAAAGGTTAGATGGTTTCAAGTTATTTTCTCATTCAGCTTTATTAGCCTTTTTGCTAATGAACATGCATGTGTGCAAACACACACACACACATACACACACAAGTATTCATTACCACTAAGCTTTTGATTGATGTCCTCCTTGTTTTATAATTGGTTTGGTCACAATCAATTGATTATTTTTACTACACAGGTTTGTACAAATCTCTCCAGGGGCAAAAATTAGAAAGCCAGGAAAGTGATAAAGGTCTGGACATGCTCTGTGTAATAGACAATGTAGTACACCCAGAGCACATTTAGAAGAAAGGTATTTTAAGTTATCTAAAATATATTGTAAAATTTTAAGTATCTATTAGTATTGAAGATTTACATATTTGAAATTAAAATGACAGTGTTTTTTAATGCAGATGGCTTGATATTGTACACTTTACTCAAGCAATGTTATATGTGCAAATAAGAGTTTTTGCATGATGGGTGCCACCCAAGAACCTGAGCGTTGAATCACTTACACTGTGATCAGCTGATGTTTGGGGACTGTCTGGGCTTTACACAAATGAAAGATTAGAGAACAGAATTCAATTTGTTTTCAGTCAGACTCGACTGTCCCTGTTTGCAGATTGCAAAGCGCCCAAAGGGAGCAAATGCTCTATTTTCCGTTCCAGTTTGGAATTTTTGTGAGTTCTTTCACAGCTGCTTAAATATCTGGAAGCCTCACTGGCAAATGTGCGTTTAATCATTGAGTCAAATTAGTCTGAACATTAAAGTAAAGGATTTCACTCTTCTTTTTGTTTTTATTTTTTAATTAACTGAAAATGTAAGTGAACAAAACCAAGTATCAGGCTTTATTTTTCCTACTGCCTGGGGCACTGAAGGATTAGGTTCCTACTGTGTAACAATCTGTGTGAGAAAAAGGAAAACAACAGTCAAGAACAATGCAAATCTTGGAAAAAAACATGCTTAATATTGATAGGAATAATAACCATTTAACAACATTAAATTGCTTAGCAAACCTTTCTTTGTGGCTGTTTCGAGATTCAAAACAATTTATAAAATGCAGTGGGGTTGAATAGGAACAAATCCAAGACATGATATTATGAATTATGTAGGTGCATCTGGGTGCCTCCCACACCTGTCAGCAATCATTTCTGTATATTTTACGTATGCTTTTTCTTTAAAGATTTGCAGAAAAAGTGTAGCACATTTCTATCTTCATATGTTCTTATTAAGGACAGAAGTTTGAAATCTCTCTTAGCCTAAATCTCATTTGCAAATTTGAATAATGAAATAAATTTTTGGCCTTGGAATGGCTTTACAATGTTAGGGCAATTTAGCATTTATAAAAGACTAACTGACTTGATAGTAGAATCTATTCTTCATGTAGAAACATTAGATTAAGTGTTTATATGGTGATATTGTAAAAGAGGAAAATCAAAAAGAACCCCGAATTCTCCGAACCAATTCATGGCTTGATGAAAGCAAGTTCTGCCTTTTCACAATCTTCAACGATGTGAGTCTTTCAAGCTGGTATTCTGCCATCAGGATTGAAAAGGCCATGTTACATGGTATCTAGACTTTTTGGCCAGTTTGGGGACCCAAATATTTTTCTTAACAATATTTAAATTGAAAATAAAACCTAAATGGTAAATAACAACCGTCTTTTCAATCGCAATCTAGATCTAAATGTGGATTGCATTTACTAGAGGTAGGCTACATGTATCTTATTTTAAGCTAATTAATTATACATTCATTTACTCATTATGTACTGCCTCAGTGCATGGCTGAGTCGGCTGATATCACTGCCTTATCTACGAGAAAATTTTGCATATCAGCACTGCCAGCAGGTAATATTCTCACCATCATATTGACCATCACTCAACCCAAATGACAAGTTTGCACTCAGTTGAGGTTGGGGAGCTGTGGCAGGATGAATAATGCCTGCCATATGCTTCCACTTCCTGATTTGTGGAACTTTGGAATATGTTACCTTCTATGGCAAAAGAGACTTTGTAGATGTGTTTAAAGTAAGAATGAGGCGATGGAGAGGTTATACTGGATTGTATGGGTGAACCTGATGTAATCACAAGGGTCCTTATTAGAGGAAGGCAGAAAGGTTAGACTCAACAGAAACTATGCTGTGACGTTGTGCTGGCTTTGCAGATGGAGGCGGGGGGAGTATAAGCCAAGAAATGCAGGTGGCCTCTGACAGCGGCAAGTGCTCCTGACACCATCACGTTAGGGCTTCAACACAGGACTTTGGGGGAGACACAAACCTTGAGTCCGTAGCACTATGATAACATCTTTAGTGAGCACGGCTGTCATGAGTCAAACCCGTTCATGTGTCAACAATGCTAAGGTGTTTGGAAACTCTGAATTATTTTTCTTACTACTGATTCTTATCTACTGTCGGCACTTTCTGTGGACTTCAAATATCACATCATGGTTGTCAGACTACAAAGTTCACCTATTGCCCCATTCCCTTTATAACTTGCCCAGGCTCCATTCACATGAAACAACCGTGAGTGAATAATTTGGTATTTTCATCATTGGATGGAAAGTTATTTGACATATGAAGCTGATAGGCCAATCTCACTGAGTATTTCTCTGAAATCTTAAACTGTAAGTTAAAACATTCCCTTAATCCTTTCTTTCTTTTTTTTTTAAATACAAGCTGTAATTAATTCCTTTAAATGAGGCTTAGTGCTTCCCAGAAAATAACAGAAAATTTAACAACAAGAGAAATGTTACCCAGAATGTATAATTTCTTTCTTTAAAGCATTTGTAAATAGTTTGCTATATTTTAAGTAGGCAGTTAACAAAGAATCAAGATATTTTTGGTAGCTGAGAATTTTTAGGTAGCTTTTTCTTTTTCTTTTTTTTTTTTTTCTGGCATGTCCGAGTACAAGATCTACAGAAAAATACTTGTTGAAAAACAATTCAATTTTTTTCAAAATTATTATGTGTATTATTGTAGCGAAGTATAAGTACTGCATTGTACAAATATTTATTTTTCTTTATTTGCTTCTTGTTACTTCATTCAAGGTACTGTTTCTTTAAAAAGATTGCCAAACTTTAGTGAAATAAAGAATCATTGCCTTTTTAAAACTAAGATGTTGAGAATATCCTTAAAGTCTGATTATTTTCTCTCTTGTATCCAAAATTACTGAGATGTTTTCCTCCCAGTCCTCTAAGAAATTTTGTCTGTTAAACTAAATCTATTAGTAATTACTTTTACTTGTATGAACCATGCTATATACCTCATTTTGCCTATTCCTAAGCATTTAGTTTCAGACTAAATAACTCAGATATGGTAGCCTCAATACAGAAACACAAAAATAAAATAATGATTTGGTATTGTCTTTACCTGTGTCTATGTCCATTGTACAATGTCATGATTCTTGGGACAACTTGGGCCCCCAGCAAATATTTTGTGAGTGGATGAATGAATGCTGACTTCAGGAACTTGTTTTGATCTGAACGATGAACATTCAATGTCCTCAAAAGACTCTGAAATTCCCTGGCTTCTTCTATCATTGGAAATTCCCTGGCTTCTTCTATCACCTGCACCTGAGTTGACAGACTGAATTCAATATTATCAATGCTTAATATTACATTGGCTCTGAACATTGTCCACCTTGTGCATTTCACAAATTTAAATAGAAAATTTTGTAAGATTTGAAAAGTCACAAAATTGGCAATCCTAACAAACTCTTGTTTATATTTAAGATGACACATCTAAACAAAACTCTGTTTTCCAGGAATATCCAATCTATAAAAAGCTCTAGAGATTACTATTGCCAGAAAGAAGAAATCTAAAAAACAAAAAAGAGAGAGATGATGTCTGTAAGCCACAAGATCAAGAACACCTTACAATGATTCTTAGAGGACCTAGTCGGTAGGGAGGATAAGATGAAAAAGTATACATTCACTTTGGTTATACTGAAATAATATTTAAAATTCATGTCACATAATAATAACATGATTTTTTTTTTTCTTTTGCGGTGCGCGGGCCTCTCACCGCTGCGGCCTCTCCCGCTGCGGAGCACAGGCTCCAGACGCGCAGGCCCAGCAGCCATGGCTCACGGGCCCAGCTGCTCCGCGGCACGTGGGATCCTCCCGGAACGGGGCACGAACCCGCGTCCCCTGCATCGGCAGGCGGACTCCCAACCACTGCGCCACCAGGGAAGCCCAACATGATTTTTGTTTGTTAATTGTACTAGTAATAGTACTAATATTCATATAATGTTATTAAGTACTTCTATGTCAATTATCTTTTATTTTGAACATATAAGCTGAAAAAATTAGTGTATGCATTTAATTAACTATATTATACATTGAAAAATAGTACATTGTAAATATATACATATTTATAAGTATATATATTATATAAGTATATTATATAAATATTATATATAAGTATATATTATAGAAATATATATGTATATATTATATATAAGTCTATATATATTACATACATATATATATTTTCCTAGAGTCTTTCTGAAAACTCAAAATAATACAAAGACATTTTTACAAAATTAACTAATAATATGGAGACAGACTTAAAAACATAAATTTACAAGTAAGCATAATATCTAAAAGTTAATGACCAAATAAATAAACTAAAAAGTAAATAAATAAATAAAAGTTAATGACCAGAAGTCCTATTTGTTATAATAACATTCATTTTACAAATTTTTTTTTTTTAATGACCAGAAGTCCTATTTGTTATAATAACATTCATTTTACAAATTTTTTTTTTTTTTTTTTTTTTTTTTTGTGGTACGCGGGCCTCTCACTGTTGTGGCCTCTCCCGTTGCGGAGCACAGGCTCCGGACGCACAGGCTCAGTGGCCATGGCTCACGGGCCCAGCCGCTCTGCGGCATGTGGGATCCTCCCAGACCGGGGCACGAACCCGTGTCCCCTGCAACGGCAGGCGGATTCTCAACCACTGCGCCACCAGGGAAGCCCTACAAATGTTTTTGAGAGTTAATTTTGAATGTGTCTCCTTATCCTTATTTAAGAAACAAGGGAGTGACGGAGGTCTTGCCATGAATTTGGTTCATGGCCTCAAGTAGAAAATGAGTGGGCATTACTTGCCTGATTTTACTGTCAAATAATTAGCTTTGGTTTTACTGTTCAACATGAATACCTTCAGACGTCACAGCTCACATTCTCACAGTTTTTAATGAATCATGCCACACAGTTTTTGGATAGAATGTAATAAATTATAGGGTATGGCTTCTGGCCAAGAAAACATTGCCTTTACTTATTATAAGACACCGTCATTAGTAGATCCTTCTGGATGTTATTTATCCACCGCCCACTGCTGAGTCCTTAATCACAGCATTTTTGCTTACCTTGTTCTTGGAAGGAGACAAAAAGTCAATTCAAGGTTTGTAAAGAATGTTCTCTGGTCATGAGGCATTTACCCCTTTCTTCTTTTCTGCATATTTTGTTATCTCTGCAGAACACAAACAGAATTGTTTTTGTTTCGTTTGCAGTTATTACTTGCTAAGTTCCACTGTCTACTTGGCTGCTCAAAACATAAGAAAGATGGAATTTTGCCTGAGAGTTTTGAATCCAAGTGGGAAAAAAGCATTTTCCATACCAGAGCCAGATCTCATGTGGGACAAGGTAAAAATAATTATGTGTTCTTATTTCCTGGAGAGATATGGGAGAGTTTGATCTCCCCGCTAAAACCCTGCACATACCTCCAGGCTTAGTCCATACTGGATGGTAGCAGTGTTTGTTCCTCTTGGTGGCACACAGGGCCAAAAGACCAATGCAAACTTGTGGCACCCAAAGCTAAGTTAAACAGCAACAATAAAACTCAGCATCTGATTACACATTCCCTTGTCTAAGCCCTTTGGCCCTTTGGCCTCATCCACGCAAGCGTATGTCCACAACTGTTTGCATAGCTGGTTTTAACCTGAGCTACATTAAATGATTTTTCCCGTTAATTCCTCTTCCTTGGTCTCTTTCTCTCTTTTGTGGTTGCCTTGTGTCGGCTTGGCTATTTAACATTTTATCCTATCTTTACTCCTTCATGCAGAAACTCTTGCCTGTACAAGTGTGCTTTATCTTGCTTTCTGGCATTATTCTGACTTCTGTGGTTATCTTTACGGATATTGCTTAAAAACTAAGAATTGCTTTACTAGGATAATATTTTATATTTCTATAGCTCGTACAAGTCTTTTCAAGTCCTTTTAACATGTATCCTACCCTTACATTCTCAATGCCACCCTCTGAGGTAACTTCCTAGACCTCTTCAGAGTAAAACATTCATAAGTGAAATAAACAACGGTGATGACGATGACAATACCCTCATTTTAAAAAACCCTGTTACCTAAGAAATGTTCTTATGTCAAACAGATGTGAGTGAGAGCAGGAGAGGGGACTTAATGGAAATGCTTTATGGCGATCTTGCTACAGACAAATTTTACTTCCCCCTGATGTATTTCACGTTGAATCATAGGACGACACATCCTTGCACAAAATGATCTATTGCCTTGTTATAAGAATTGTGGTTGGAAGGCTGTGCTGATCTTTGTGAATTAGTAAATTGATGAGACGCTAAGAAGATTAGATTATAGTCCCAGAAGAGGTGACCCTGACACATAGGGTAGCAAGAATCATCATGAGGGCTAGAGAAAATACTCATAAGTGAAAGAGACTAATGTTAAAAATATGAAGGAAAAGCAAAGGAGGAGTACAAAACATAATTTCTGAAAACTGCATTGTCTATATTTTGTTTACATATTGACTTTAACACATGAGGTTGTTTCTTCCGGTATTCCCCCCTTACTATTTTAGTCACCCCCTCTCTTCCTGTGTAACAATTTCATTAAGATGAACAAGGTATAGGTAAAAGGCAAAATGCAAAAACATTTGTCCCTTGGTATGACATCTTGGTCTCCATCTTCATTGTTTTGTTTTGTTTTTAGGAACTGTATCATTTGGAAACTACCATTGCAATGTATCTGTTTTCTATATTTACAAACCGATTTTGATAGACCAATACTGTGGGTAATTGAGTGTGGACTACAAGAAGGGAAAATCACATAATCATGAACATAACACATGAACTAATGTCAGGTTTTCTGAAAATAAGGAAAACGGAATGATACTTGTCTAAAAAAGAAAAGCATTTGGCAAAAATTGGATGACAGGGTGAACTCCTAGATTTAAATTTTAAAAATGTAGCTTGGGAATTCCCTGTTGGTCCAGTGGTTAGGACTCTGTGCTCTCACTGTGGAGGGCGTGGGTTCAATCCCTGGTCTGGAACTAAAATCCTGCAAGCTGCACGGTGTGGCCAAAAAAAAAAAAAAAAGTAGCTTTTCCATGATGGCCTGAAGCAAGTTACTTAATACCTCTTTACAACCTGAATAATATTTCAAGAATGTTATGTGCTTCTCTCTTCCTCATCTCAGGATGGGACTCAGGACCTTGTCTTGGGATTTGGGTTTTCCCTTGGAAGAATGAAAGCCATTGTTGTTCTCATACCCAAAGGCAACTTGAAAGGGATAGACCTACTATCTCCTTCACGGACCCTGTGTAGTGGGAGGTGCTTCAGGTTGACTGACTCTCCAGAATCTTTAGATATGCAGAGGTTAAGAGGCTGAAGCGAAGAAACCCCCATGAGAGATTTCCATTAGTGCTTTATTCTCTCTACCAGTTACTTGGTCAGATTTTAGCACTTCAAAATGCTTTTAAGATAATTATCAATATCTACTTTGATCCTCACCTTTTCAAAGATGATAATAAACTCAGAGATTTATGGAAACATCTAAGATTATTTATATTGTTTGCCATTTGGCATTATATGGTAAATATATGTGCTATGGACGAGATGTTTGTATTATCCACCCTCCAACCTCAGAAATTCATATGTAAAAGCTTAAATCTCCAGTGTGATGGATGTGGGGTCCTTGGGAGGGAATTTGGTCATGCGGGTGGAGCCCTCCTTATTAAAGAAATGAGAGAGAGAGGACCATTCTCTGCTCTCCAACAAGTGAGGGCACAAGGAGAGGAAGAATGTTTGCACACCAGGGGGAATGCCCTCACCAGACAGCGACCTGCCAGAACCTTGATCTTGGGAAATAAATGTTCGTTGTTTAAGCCACCCCACTACGGCAATCTGTTCTGGGAGCCCAGACTGACTCAGACAATATGGAAAAATGTTTATTGTGCATCTACCATATGTCTCACACTTAAGACGTGATGATAACAGAAGGAACACTAAGATCCACCAAGAATCTTACAAATTAGGGAGAAGGTAAAAGGTATTCATCAAATAATCATTCTGCAAACACTCAAATCGCAAAATCAGATAAATGTTATGAAAAAAGTCAGTGAGTGGTGTGAGCACATGTGAATTGGTCTGGTGATGAGGGGAGGGAAAGAATGGATTTGGGATCTGAGGCAGTGTGGGTAGGGAGATAGAAAGGCAAAGAGCAGATAAAGATGCTTTTCTGGGATCTACAAAAGCAAAAGAAGTCACCTGGGAATCACAGCACAGGGACTCAGGGATTCCAGCAGATGGAACAGCAGATGCAAACACTCACCACAAGTGGGAAAAGAAAAGGCACTTTTGAAAAACTTAAAAAAAAAAAAAGACCTATGTTTTGGGTTTGGGGAGGACAGGGAAGGAAACTGTGGGTGGTGACCTGAGATGGGGAAACAGGACATGGCTCATCAAAGGCTCCTAGTCTGTCCTTTAAATAATTCTGGGACACCACTCATCTGATACATTAAAGAGAGCATATTTAGGAGGAAGCATTGCTCAAGTGTTTCGTGTAGAATTTTAACTACCTCAGGAGTCTGTTCCGTAGTCAAAAAATAAAAAGAAAATTATATTTTATGACTTTTATAAGTATCATATGTGGATTTTCTACTACATAGTAATTTTTAAAACTTATGCTTGGTGAGCAGAATATGATTTCCACTGTTTCTACAACAGAAACATATTTGGCTCTCAAACACATATAATTTTTTAAAAATTTTTAATTAAAAAATTTTTTTTTAAGTCTAACAAGTTTACTTTAAAAAACTGCCTGATTGATATAGTTTTAGCTGGATGGGTTCATACGCATAAATACAAGTTAGCTACTTAATAGTTGTGGTTTATACATGGCTTTGCCTTTGTTTGTGGCCTGGCTGTTAAATAATTAAGACCAAATATCAGTATTTGAACAACTCCTCAATTCAGTCTTACATAGTTTTGCTGTAAGAGTGATTAATGATTACAACCTTTCATTTAAACAAGAGCCGTGTTCTTCTTAACCAATGAGAAATGATCAAGCAACAAGGTCCGACTCAGTAGGAATGAATCCCAGTTAGTTGTGACTTCACACTGGCCATATTCTGGGTGAACACCTCTCCCACATGCATCAGGCAGTGTGTGTACAGCTATTGATGAGTGAGTCAAGAAACAGGAGTCCAAAGGATGGTGGTGTGATGATGGGCCGACACATGGTTCTGTAGTCCTTGGCCCTGATAACTTCAGCATTATCTTTGTTATATCAGTTTTATGGTTTAGGTCCAACTGTTTGTTGTAGTTCTTGTTGCTTTTCTTTCTCTAGGGCAGACCAAAAAGGAGTTTGTCTTGTTTTTCATTTGCCTTTGTGGTAGTAGTGCCCCCTCCACTCAACCTGCAGCACTGTTACATCCCATAACTTTCTGTTCACAGGTCTGTAGGCTCTGGGTCTCTTCCTGCATCCTCACCGCATGGAGCCCCGTGGGCTCTATTTCCTGCCCCAGCCACTCCTGCATCCCTGCATCTGGCTGTAGACAGTGATGCCCCTTGAATTCCACAGCTGTTGCAAGATGCCGGTGTCACATGAAGGACAGTCAGCCAAGCCCTTTCCCAAATCCCAGCAAAGAAAATGACAGGTCTTCAATGACCTAGAGAACCAAATTTCTCCGGTAGTTTTATCATTCCCTCTCAGCTCATCCTGGCTCATGACACCTAAGACTCAAGGTCCCTTCTCCAAGGGTCAAACTGCTTGGCTGCCTCGATAATTATGCATACTTTTTCTACCCTGACAAAGACATCATTTGATCCCGTATCCCTGTTGGTTGGGGAGGACCAAGGAAAGTGTCAGGGAGTGTCTAAAGAAATTGGTTTTCCAAGATGCTTTTGGTCCTGTCCTCGACTCTTGAAAGCTAAAAAGGAGCACTAACTTCTGTTTCCCTTCTCATTTCTGCCACCAGCTCCCTTTCCTGAGTCAGAGGATTTCAAAGTCTAGGTGAAAATGGAAAAGTGTGATGAACAAAGCAAATAAATAGCAGAAACAATGGACTATCCATCCATTTTTTTCCCCCATTACCTTTGTGCTATAGTATCAAGCAAGGAGCAGAAACTGAAGTCACTTATTGTCTAGACTTGCACCAGGGGAAAAGCTAGAATTGTTTGTTGCCATTGCAAAGCTTATGGAAACTGCAAACATGAGAGAGAGGCAAGGCTTTAAGATAACACAAGTTATCTTATCAAACTGTTTTCAGGCAGTTTTTTATCTTTTGCTGAAATACTTCCTCAACCACTCCAAAAAAAATAATCTAGACAGTTTCTTTAGTTATAAAGAAACTAAACTGTATATGTAAACTGAGTCACTTTGTTGTACACCTGAAACTAACACAACATTGTTAATCAACTATACTCCAATATAAAAGAAAAAGAAAAAAAAGTAAGTGACAGACACCAGTGTACCTTAAATTCTTTGTTAAGCATATAATCTAGGGTTCAACATGTGCTTACACTTTTTTCCCCTTCTTAGGTAAAATTCACATACAATAAAATGCATAAAATTTAAACTTATCTTTTGAAAGGAAAAATACATGCATATGGACACAAGCTATTTGTAATATAAAACAACTGCCCACTGTTAAGTGTTGTTTGAAAACATTATCTCTCCTAAACAAACATATTAAAACATCAGCTCTTATTAAAATCCTAATTATTATCATTTCTATCATTGTGGTTATTGTTTTAGTTATTGTTTTTGTACCAGAAAAAAAATTATAAAGGTCACCTGGAAAAAGGTATGCAAGAATAATCAATAAAATCGTGAAAAAAGAGCAGAATGATGCAGGGAGGCTTGTTATATCATGGAGCAAAAGACATTACAACACTCCTCTAATTATATAAGATAGCCTAGTATAGAAATGGAACAGCACATGAATCTAGCAGAGAATCTAGGAAGTAAGATTCATAAGATTCATAAGTAAGTAATCATAGAACCCAATATATCAGGCACTGTGCTAGTTTCTGGAATTAAAGAATGAGCAAAAGCAGACACATCCTTTGCATGCATGAGACTTTAAGTCTGGTTGGAGTGAAAGATACCAGATATTAATCCAATAATCTCCACAGCAAATATTAAATTTGTAATTTTGCCAAGTGTAATATAGGAGATGTACACAGTAAAATAAACTAAACACAATAAAATAAACTCTAATAGAGGATTAGACTAATCAGAGAGGTATGAGAAGTCTTGATTTAATAGGTGATACAAATCATATGACTGAAAAAAAATGAACAGAGGGAAGAAACAGCTTTCAAGGGAGAGGAAACATCATGAACACAGGTCCTGGGGTGGAGAGAAGCTTGGCAGCATGAAGATTAGAAGAAAACCAGTCTCAGGTTTGTATGAACAGTGAGAAAGTTAGAATGAACACAGTTCAAGATGAGTCAGGAAGTGGAGTCAAAAGACCATTTGCTTAGCATCATGCGGAGGCTTTCACAGGTTTTGTCTTTGTTGGAAAAAACAAATGGTCATTCACAGAAAGTTTTCAGCAAAGCTGAGAATGACAATATGAGATTTGTACTTGGGAAAGATCCCTTTGCTGCAGAGAGGTTTACTAGAGAGTTTTGAGACGGAGGGTATTTACAGTAGGATACATGAAAGGGAACCCAAGCATTGAGGAGGGGTGTAAGGGAGAGTGGAGGTGATTTAATATAAGGTAAAAGTGACAGCTTGGGAAATAGTTGGTCCAACTAGTCAAGGACCAGGCAAAAAAATAATCGAAGCTGCTTCAGGTGTTTGAAACACATACTTAATATAAAGAACTGATCAAAAACTATTAGTAGCATTGGTTGAACAGTTTAGAAAGACAGGTACTGGATGAGCACAAAGGATCAGGAAGGTGCTGCATTCCTGGAGTGCATCCCACCTGACCCCACTAACCCCAGATCTGCTGGGGAGCAGCTGCTGTCACCTCTAGGAGATGCCTAACGGAGGGGCCAGCACCCGGGCAGTCCAGCTGATTGTGTTGCTGAAACCAGCACCAAGTTTCTTGGTCTGCAGCCCCCCCCCCCCCGCTGCCACTGCTGCTGTAGATGCCTGATGAGAGCAGGATAATAGATGACTGCTTCCTTCCTGCACCTTCCAGGTGCCTGCCAGAGCCTCTAATGGACAGAGCCTACCCAATCGTTCAACACCTAAATGCAAAGGTAATTTGAGAGAAGTATTTAAAAATATGAAAGAATATGTATTTGTATAATCTTGAGATGGAGGTTAGGTTTTCTGAACATAGCTCAAAGTATTAAGCCATAAACAAGTGTATTTTTGAACAGATAATTTAAAAACAAAGCATAATAAAACAGATTGGGTGCACACACAATTAGAAGATATTTAAAATAGTATCTATGATATACAAATAGTACCAGAGAAATCAAAAGGAATTAAGTAAATAAGGCTTTTGGAAGTGTGCAAGAGATAAGTAGATTTTTCAGGAGTGAACAAACACAAATTCTTTATAGTCATATTGACTTGACTAAAACTTAAAAATATAGATTATAAAAATGGGCTATAATTAAAAATATTTTTATAATTGAAGTAGGAAATTAAGTAATTTGAAAATCATCAACAGGGCAGTGTTTATCACAGTGACAGCTGTCTGCCTATATAATTAACAAAATACGTTCATACAAAGTAAAATAATAAATAAATAATAATATAATGAAAAATAATTACTTAGGAAGGAAGAACACATGGTCTCATCCATCCTAAAGGATACATCTTGAGCTTGCGGACTTGAGAGCCTCTGACTCATAATATCTTGCTATCTTTTCTCCCCTAGCTTAACCATGTAAGTGAGGCACGTGCCTATAAAGCCATATTGGCTTTCTTGTCACTTGAATTGCCACAGCTTTATGAAAGGAAATCCTGCAGGGGACACCACAGGAGAATCGACTTATTTAGGTATTGGGTCCTTCTGTGCCCAGGAAGTTTTCACCTTACACATTGTCCCAGACTAATAGTAATTAGGCTGGGACAATATTACCTTGGCTTTGATGCCTAACTATATGTATGTTTGTATATATTACTGAAGTATAATGTAAGTTACAAACAAAATAGCATACACTTGTTACAGAGCCTATAAGATGTTATTTTAAAATATTTACAAATATTTATATTCTCCCACTCTAAATCCACCAATGGAATCTCTTCTGCTTAAACACAATTCGACGTCCCTACAATGAGCTACAACCCATAGATGATCTGATACCTGACCACTTCTAGAGTGCATCTCTCTTTTCTCCCCTCTCACAGAATTCCAGACACACTAATTCTACTGTGCCTAAAAGACTCCCAGCATGCAGACAGACTTTTCTACCTCCAATTCCCTCTGCCTAGAGAATTATTTCCCTAGATACCTACATGATATTCCCTCTCAGTTAATTCTGGTCTCTATTCCAATGTCACCACAGAAAGCATTTTCCTGACCACCCTACCTAAAAGAACATTGTTCATTAGTCACTATTCATTTAATAAGCATTCTTCTCCACGATCTTCTTCCCTAACGTAATATTTTATGTGTGTATGTATGTATCTATGGATGTATTCACTCATGCATGTAGGCATGTATGCTTTAAACAGTCTTTCTTATCCACTAAAATATAAAGTCTTTGAAGGCAGGGTATTTGCTTGGTTATTTATGTAGAACATCACATAGAATAATGTGTATATAAGCCCCCCAATATATATCAAATCAATGAACTTACATAGTGGCAGTGAAAAATGATAGGGATACTATATACCAGTGTATATATTTGATGGTGGGAATAAGAATAAGAGTAATCTTATTCTCTTTTTACTTACTTGCATTTTTAAAATTTTACAATGATTGTTACTTGGTTAATAAAGGTAAAAGAGGGGGGCAAGGAAAAAAAGTGTCCTTGTAGAACCAAGCTGATAGAAATAATAACTACAGTTTACAAAGAGCTGTAGTGCACCAGGCACCGTTCTAAGCACTGCACATTCTATAACTCATTTTACCTCCACAACTCTATGAGATACAAACTGCTACTGAGCCCCTTTTACAGATGAGGAAGGTGAGTCACAGAAGGTTAATAAGGAGGGTAATCAGGCTTTGACCCTTGGCAGGCTGTACTTAGAGCCTGTGTGACTGCCCCCATGCACAGCCCACAAGCAGCAGAGTTTGCAAGACAATTCCCTGCCCCACGTGTGTCCACGTTAACATAGGGCATTACAAACAAACCATCTTTTAGACAGAGTTTTCTCTCTCATTATGCATGGACCCTGTGCCTTGGCATTCTCTAAATTTAACAGTAGAGTTTCAGATGATTGCCGCTGGCATGCTGGCAGCATGTGAACACTTTGTAGTCTTCTTAAGGGTTTAGAACATTTCCCAGGTGGGATTTTCTGCAGTTTCAATGGTAATTACATGAAATATGTTATCTTCAGAAGCTTTTTAAAATTCATGGCCATGGGTGCCGTTCCAGGCATAAGGGAAACGACCAAGGAGACTGGTTCACCTGGGTGAAAATGAAGTTGATTATCCATCCTCTGGTGAATCTAAAAATGCATTGTTAATTTCAACTGTTTATTAAGAAAATGTTTCATTTTCAGAACAGAAAGAGATGGCATTACTTTGTTCTGAATGATGAGTTTGGCCTAACCCAACCTGTCACCTGACACCTTGTTCTCATCACAGCCAGGTAGGATTCGAATATCTTTAGTTTCAACACCTCATATTAATTTTCTCTTTACAGCTCTCATAATTTGAGTTCCTGAGCCCAGATGCCCCAGTCAAGATTTTTTTAAAAATTCATTTACTTCTTTTAGAAATGGAAAGAAATAAACTCAGCACACATTTCCAGATTGCCAGTGCCCACTGACTGGTTAATATTCACGTGGCACAGTAGCGAGTCCATCTTCATTTGCAGTAAAGGGAATTGGATGTGCCCTCTTTGGAGTGATCTGTGCACAGCCAGAGGATGAGGTTAAAGAAACAAGGTAGCCTTGCTAACAAAGAGGGCCCTAATAATTTCTTTAAAGACTTGTCCAATGTTGGTTTTGAATAAAGATGTGAGACCTCTCTGTTCAGCCCTATTAATGAACAGCATGGAGCTTTAGATAGTCTCAGGAGAAAGACTCTTTTTTTTCCATTATAAAGAGCTACTTTAGAAGAATGTCTGATAATGAGATGCAAAAGACCTTCTACAGAGTCTCTTTTATTACATCCCCCAAATGAAAGTGGCTGCTAGCTATATTACTGTGATTCCTTCCTATTAGAAAGGAAACAATTGTCTGACCATGTCATAAGTAGATTTAAGGAAATCCTGTCTATTGCCCCAAATTGGCCCTGGAGTCACAAACACACAAAATTTGAAAACACATACTTTTCTAAATTGAGAGTAAAATAAAGTAGATACTCTGAGAAAGTTCTGGAAAGAAGTAGGAAAAAAAAAAAAGACAGAAAAAAATGGATCACTTCCTACTTTACCTAACAGCTGCCTCTCAAAAGGAGCTTCCTTTATTTTTTACATTAAAATGGCAATTGCAGTATACCTCTTTCTAAAGCTATAAAAGTAGTTATCCTTGTCAAGATGGACTTGGAAAGCTAATTTAAATAAAACTGCCTTCTAGGTGTGATCTGGTGATTTGACTCTCATGAAAGATTTCCGAAAGATAAACAGAGACTCTTTAAGTACACTTTTCATTTTATTTCAGAGAAACTGTGTGTGTGTGTTTACTGTTATTAATATTGTTGGCTGATCCCTTTTAACACATGAAAAATACAAGACATGCATGAAAGGAATTGCTTAGCTACAGGTACCTCAATTTAGAGAATTCAATCATTTTATTCCCTTCCCCATAGTTCAAATCAATCTCATTAAGATATTTCATCTCTAAAAAAAATGATTTTGATCCACCTAGTGTAATTCCCAGTTATTTTGACACGTGATTTAGCCTGACTTTCTATGTATTTAAGAGTGTGAGAAAACTAAAGGACTTTGGTGTGGTCTTTATCCAAGAGAAATACAAGCTTCCAAATTTAAGGGAAACTTTTATCTTCTGAAAATGAGTCAGAAATTCATGAAAGCAAAAACATTCCTCTAAGGCCAGGCAGAGATAAAAGTCCCCCATGTTATGATTTCTAAACCTGTGAAAGATTATCTTTGTCAGAGGATAATTGTCCCAGACAAAGTAAACAGGTGTAGACTGAAAAAAGAGCACAACCTGAAAGCTGAGAATTATGTTTTATTTTGTGAACAAAACTGAGGACTTAAGCCTGGGAGACAGCCTCAGATAGCTCTGAAAGACGGCTCCCAAGAGGCAAAGGAGGAGCCAGCATATATAGGAGTTTCTGCAACAAAGACCAGGTAGTTGGGAACAAGAAAAGATTACTGTTAATTAAAGAAAACCAGACACTTTAGCTTAAGGAATTTAACGCTTTTCTATGTATGGGAAGGTGCAAGAGTCTGAGTTCACTAATATCATTCCTTTGATAGGCACCTCAGCTCTTTGGGGGCCAGTATCCTTTGCTTTCTCATCCTGTGTCTCCTCAGGGTGCACTGGGGCATGGGGGGTGGGGGAGTGGAGAGGGTAAAGGTGGGGTGGCTGCTACAGCCTGACTGCTAGATGGCAGACATCCTGTTTCTATTATGAGTTCCCTCAGGGCTCACTGTTGGGGTGTCTTTAATGGCTGCAACATCCTTTGTTTACTGATATGGCAGGCAACACTTTTTCACTGGTACAGACAAGGAGGACTTTATTCAACACTATTGCAATGGGGGAGAGAGGTTGAACTCGACTCCCTGAAACAAAAGATGGGGAGATTAAAAGTGCAAGAGTGAGCTGGTAGAAAATTGCTGTAAGTTTTATAGGGAAGACCAGGTAGAGTTATTAACGACCTTCTTTTGCTGATTGGGACTTATCAAGGTTATTTCCCTGCCCTCCCACAGAGACTGGGGGATAAGGGTCTTATCTTTCTATGTGATTGTGTTTCAAAGGGATTGCTCCTGGGTCCTTGAGAATGACACTCCTGGTTTATAAAACGGATGAGAAGCTGGAAGAAGACTTGCATCTCCAAGGGGCAAAGCGATAATTTACAATTGCAAGTTTTCTAAGTAAAATGCTCTAAGAAAGGGAAGGTCAGGGGCTAGAATTGGGAAGAAGCCTGTGTGAAGTTTACTCAAGCTGAGCGGACGGAATATTAAGGCTCTCACAGTCCCCTTACAAACAGTGTCATCCTGTCAGCCTCTGAGTTGTATGTTAGAAAAAAATGTGAAATCTTCAGTCGTCAAATGGCAAGTTCTTAGCAGTAACATATCTATTATTTTATTGTCTTCTTATCCATTCAAAACAGAAAAAGCAATTAATATAGTGAAAAAAGACACAACAATTGATGGCATCTTCAATAAACTAGGAGATAAGTAATCCCAAAATATGAAAGAGTGATAATTTTGCCTTTTCTAAAATGTCATATCTTTGGAATCATAAGGTATGTAGCCTTTTCAGATTGGCTTGTTCACTAAGCAACATGCAGTTAAGATGCCTCCACATCTTTTCGTGGCTTGATAGCTCACTTGTTTTTAGCACTGAATAATATTTGCTTGTCTGGATGGACCACAGTTCATTGATCCATTCATCTACTGGAGGACAGCTTAGTTGCTTCTAAGGTTTGGTAATTATGAATATAGCTGTTGTAAGCATTCATGTGCAGGTATTGTTATGAACATAAGTTTTCAACTTTGGATAAACACCAAAGAATGTTATGACTGGATCTTATGATAAGTATTTGTTTCATTTTATAAGAAACTGCCAAACTGTCTTCCAAAGTGGCTGCACCATTTTGCATTCCCACCACAATGAATGAGACTTTCTGTTGTTCTATGTCCTTGCTAGCATTTGATTTTGCCAGTTTTCTGGATTTTTGGCCATTGAAATACTTATGTAGTGATATTTTATTGTTGTTTTAATTTAGAATTCCATAATGACATCTAATATTGAACATCTTTTCTTATACATAATTTTCATCTGTATTTCTTCTTTGATGAAGTATCTATTTAAGCCATTGGCTTATTTTTTATTTAGGCTGTTTGTTTTCTTATTGCTGAGTTTTAACCGTTCTTTTTTCTCTTCCCATTCTCTTGATAATTGTCTTTTACAGAGCAGAAATTTTTAATTTTAGTAAAATACAATTTGCCATTTGTTTTTTTCAGGGATTTTACCTTTGTTTTGTTTAAGATGTCATCACCATATCCAAGGTTATCTAAGTTTTGTCCTATCTTCTAAGAGTTTTATACTTTTGATTTTTACATTTAGGTATGTGATCCACTTGAGTTAGTTTTTGTGAAGGGTGAAAGGTCTTTACATATTTTTGTTTATTTGTTTTGCATGTGGATGTCCAGTTGTTCCAGCAACATTTGTTGAAAAGACTATCTTTGCTCCATTTTATTGCCTTGTTATTGTTACAGATCTCTACTTTAACAAGTTGACTCTACTTATGCCAGTTTATTTCTGGGTCCTCATTCTGTCTCATTGATCTATTTTCTCTTCTTTCACCAATACAGCACTGCCTTTATTACTGTAGCTCCATAGTAAGTCTTGAATTTAAGTAGTGTAAGTCTGCCAACTTTGTTCTTCTCTTTCAATATAATTTTGGCTCTTCTGGGTCTTTGGCCTCTCTATATAAACTCTAGAGTCAGTTTGTGGGTATCCACAAAATAGCTTTCTGGGATTTTTGTTGTGTTGAATGTATAGATCAAGTTGGGAAGAACTGACATCTTGACAATATTGAGTCTTGTTATCCATGAACATGGAATATCTCTCCATTTGTTTAATCCCTCCTTGATATCTTTCATCCACACTTTTATAGTCTTCCTTATAAAGATCTTATATGCATCATGTTAGATTTATACCTAAAATTTAATTTTTAGAATGCTACTGTAAGTGGTAATGCATTTTTAATTTCAAATTCTACTTGTTTATTGTTGATAAGAAAACAATTGAATTTTAATTAATTAATTTTACTTTTTATATTACCCTTGCATCCTGCACATTTCTATAATAATTTATTAGTTCCAAGAATTTTTTGATCACTTCTTTCAGAATCTCTACTAGGCAATCATGTCATCTGCAAACAAAGACAATTTTATCTCTTCCTACCCAACCCATATACCTTGTATTTCATTTTCTTGCTCTCTTGCATTATCGAGGACTTCCAGTATGATGCTGAAAATAAGTGGTGAGAGGGGACATCTGTGCCTTTTCCTGTTCTTAAGATTATGCCCTCCAGCAGCTCAGGAGGTAAATGATTGGGCAAGACCTGAATGAGTTTGTGTGGTTGGGAACAGCTCTGTACATTGTTTCAGAGTGTTAGAGGTCAAAATTAAAATATGTCTATATAGTCATCAGGAAGAAGTGCTCTCACCAAGAGGCCAGTGGACGTTTTGAGAAGCTGATTCCTTTGTTACTATTTCCATTCCTTTTTATGTCCCCTGGGGTGGTCTTTGACCAGTATCTAGGACCCAGAAAACACAAATGGAACACACAGCCTAGACAACATAGATAAAATTCACTTTGCCATCTCTCAAAAAATATTCTAAGAAAAATTTTAAAAAGTTTTCCCTTGAAATAACCCATGTTTTGAGGATACTACAGGCTAGAAACAGATGTCACGAATCTAGGGGGAAAGTTGAAGCAAGTGTGTTAAAAGTGAGAAGGACAAATTCAGATTGCAGGTTTGTTTGAACCTGCCACTGTGTATGAGAAACGAGCTGGATTTCACAGTGAAACAATGTACTGATGGCTACAACTTGACAGGTGCAAAATTTCTGTAATTATAGGTCAAAGGGTATAATCTAGTTTTATGAAAATGAGAGAGCTCCTCCTGGGCACTTTCCTGGATTGTTCTTTGACTGCCATTAATTTCTGTTTAGTGTATTTGGAACAAAATTGTGGGGATGTTCTTGGGTATTTATAATCATCATCATGAGTAGAACACCCAGTCTCGTTCATGCTTTCTCCTAAAATGTAATTTGTTCTTATGAAATACATAAAAACACTTTTTCCAGGTTTTAAATTTTACACAACAAAATAGTTCAGTAAAACAGTTGAAGAAAATGAAATTTCCTGACTTTTATCTGAAAATTTTTTCATACTCAAACTCTTATGAAGACTCTATTTGCAACTTTTCTGATTCTTGGTTTATCTCTTCTAGACTTTCCCTTTACTGTACAAAGAAACAATATAAATGAGACTTCATTCCCCTCACATCACCTTATCTGCTCAAACAGCCCTTCATTTCTCTTTACCAAAACCATTTTGGGACCTTTTTTGGGGACTAACCTACTATAAACCATCTCTTTGTCATTTATTTCTAAATTCTCACACTTAGTACTTGTCCTTTATGGTGAATGATTCCTCTGTTTTACAAGATGAATTTATAAATTGTGCTAAGCTTGTCTTACTCCTGAATATTTTAATGCTGCCAGATACACAATGTATCACAAACAGCTTATACAGGATTCGTTTCAGGGGATTTTTGCCCCAAAGTTCAAGCCTTAGGAATTTTCAAGCTATTTACCCAAACCAGAGATCTCACAAGTTTTCACCAAAATTTTAGAAGTTTAGTTAAAAATTTTAAAAAGTTTTCAATACGTGAAACAATGAATAATATAAACATCTCATTATAGATGAAACTGTATCTCCCCCAAATTCATATGTTTAAGTTTCAGCCCCCAACATGACTATATTTAGAGTTGGGCTTTTATGGAGGTGATTAATGTTAAATAAGATTATAAGTGTAGGTCCCTAATCCCACAGAATTGGTGTTCTTATATAAGAAGATGAAGAGACACCAGAGCTCTCTCTCCCTTCATGTGAGCTCAGAGGAAATGCCATGTGAGGACACAGGGAGAAGGTGCAAGCCAGGAAGAAGCCCTCATCAGAAATCAAATGTGTTGGTACCTTCATTTTGGACTTTAGCCTCCAGAACTGTGAAAAAATAAATTTCTGTTATTTAAGCCATCCAGTCTGTGGTATTTTGCTATGGCAGCCCAAGCAGAATACTATGAGCCAGTAAATACTCTTGAATTATGAAAAGGGAAAGAGGCTATTCTTTTTTACTTCCCAGTAGTGTTGATATTCTAAAAGAAAGTGTGCCCACCCCCAGGGAAATTTATAAATAAAATAAATTCATAAAGATAGGATCAAAACAAATCTGACCTGAGATTCTGAAAAATATATATATATATATAATTTTTGGTTTTCAGCTATCCAATCAAAAGTTAATTAAAAAGTAAAGGCTGTTAATGATGCTTCTAAAGTCATAAGCAGAGATGTAGCAGTGTTTATGAGGAATGTGCTTCTCTCTGAGGTATTCAGCTTACAATTAAATTAAAAAAAATAATTACCTCACTCATGGTTAAGTTTAACAAAGGTCAAGTGTCCACTGTCATCTATTTCCACATGGCGTATTCATGTGGTGTGCACTATGCTCTCAGGCAAAGACATCTGCTTTGTGTCCCCTTAACTCTGCTTTTGTGGTGGAGATGTAATTGTTGTTTTGTTTTAATACATTAGATTGAGCTCCAGTATAATAACCTGCTTATATTCTTGCCTCTGGGTCCATTATCTTTGTAGCCGAGGCAATTCACTCTCACCTTTTACTTCAGTCCATACCATCCTCTGACCCTAAGTCTTTATTTGGGTTAGATTAATATAAAGAACACACAACATTTAATTGATCAGCCAAGAATCTATAGCTTTGATGGTGGTTTTAGTTTGACTGTAGAAACTGGGCTTGTTTTCTAGTTTCCTCCTTTTAAATTCTTTGGGTCAAATACTATTAAAAGCAAACAAAATAACTCCCCACTGAAGTCTTCTCCTTCTCTGTCCATTCTTCAGATCTGCAATGGTCACACCATGTCAGGGGCTCCTAGACTCATGCCTCTGGGCTGGTTTGGGATTATGAGAGGTATTCAGCAGTCTGAGTCCAAAAGATGAAAATTACAACAGAAGAGTAATGTTTTCACAAAGTGTATATGTACAATATGTAGGAACACCATGTAGTTCATGATCCTTGCTAATTTTGAAGTAAAATGTGATTTCTTGTGTTCTTTGACGTGAGAGTAGGTTGCAGGGTGCTTTTTAAAATCATCTCTGGGGCTTCCCTGGTGGCGCAGTGGTTGAGAGTCAGCCTGCTGATGCAGGGGACACGGGTTCGTGCCCCAGTCCCGGAGGATCCCACATGCTGTGGAGCAGCTGGGCCCGTGAGCCATGGCCGCTGAGCCTGCGTGTCTGGAGCCTGTGCTCCACAATGGGAGAGGCCACAACAGTGAGAGGCCTGCGTACCGAAAAAAAAAAAAAAAAGAGGCAGTATCCAACTTCCAGATCAGAATAGAACCGTCCTCATTTCTCTTACCTACCTCAACTCATTTAGTGTCTTTGTTCTGTTATGTATCAGCCCCCACTTATATTAATTTCTGTATCACTTAGAATTTTGTGAAGGCAAGCAACAGAAACTAAATCTGCCAAGCTTAAATAAAAGAGAAAGATATTGGAAGACAATGAGTTAGCTGAGCATATCAAAGGAGAAGTCCTCAGAAAAAGAGATGGCTTTAAGACTTCCCTCGTGGTGCAGTGGTTAAGAATCTGCCTGCAAATGCAGGGGACATGGGTTCGATCCCTGGTCCAAGAAGATCCCACATGCCACGGAGCAACTAAGCCCGTGCGCAGCAACTACTGAGCCTGTGCTCTAGAGCCCGTGAGCCATAATTACTGAGCCCATGTGCCACAACTACTGAAGCCCATGCACCTAGAGCCCATGCTCCACAACAAGAGAAGCCACTGCAATGAGAAGCCCACTCACCACAACGAAGAGTAGCTCCCGCTCGCTGCAACTAGAGAAAGCCTGTGCACAGCAACGAAGACCCAATGCAGCCAAAAATAAATAAATTAAATAAATTAAATAAATTAAAAAATTTAAAAAAACCCAGAAGAGATAGCTTTAAGGGGAAAGCAACTAAAATGAAGAGGCAATCTCCGCGTGAAATCTTTTTAAGGATGAATCTTCTCCAATCATTTTGATCCCTTTGACTCAAGAATCACATTTCAGAGAGATTCTGATTGGTCAAATTTTGGTACCTCTCCATCATTTAACACCTCCATCCCTGGTACCACCAGCAGTTACACTGAAGAAAGATTAGTTATGTCCCTAAAGAAAGAGGATTGGACTCTGATTAGGCAAAAGCACCAACATTTATCACAACAACATTTATCGTTATTCACTTCAAGTGAAATAAGTCAGACAGAAAAAGACAAATGCTGTATGATCTCACTTATACGTATGTAGAATCTGAAAAACCAAACTCATAGAAGTAGAATGTAGAATGGGGGTTTCCAGGGGCTGAGGAGTAGGGAAAATGGGGACATGAAGGTCAAGGGTACAGACTTCCAGTTATAAGATGAATAAGATCTAGAGATATAATGTACAGCATGGTGACAACAGCCAAAAACACTGTACTATGTACTTGACAGTTGCTATGAGAACAGAGTGTAAATGTTCTCACCATAACAACCACCACAAAATGGTAATTGTATCAGGTGAAGGATGTATTAACTGACTTTATTGTGGTAAACACTTTCCAAGGTCTACAGTATCAAATCATCACACTGTACATCTTAGACTTATACCATGTTACTTGTCAATATCTCAATGAAGCTGGAAAAAAAAAAACACTTTATTTACCTCCTAACTATCAAATCCTGTGGCTTCTTATTCTTCATTCCTTTAAAATTTTTCATAGTGCTTTTCACTTTGGTGTGCATGTTAATACACACTTCTGATGGTCCTGCTCATTCTTCCAACTCAATTTTACCCTGTTTCTCTCTCCTTTGATTTTCTTCCCCATCTCTATCACTTATCTCATTTATCCCCATTGTTTCATCTGTATCTTAATAAACATGATATCAAAATTCTATTTCCAGTCTTCACCTCTGTCTCAAGTGTCTAACCAACATGGCTTTTTGCTGTACATTTCCATGTGGATATGTGAGTATTAGACACATAAAATGCTCAAATCTGAATTTATCATCCATGCCTATGTCTTAGTGGACTTAATGCAATAATACAAGTTGCAAGCTAGAGAGTTAAAATCATAGACTCTTTCCCACCCCTCATCCTATCCACCATTCCTGATATAATTTTTGTGAATCTCTCCTATCATGTCTACAGTGCCTTTAAAAATATTCCAGCTCTCGCAGTTTGATTGGAACCATTGAATTGTCATGCCAACTCTCAAAGCTTTGATCATCTTCCTTCTGTCATTACTGTGATTTTGCTAAGACACAGTCCTGTCCCAGGTACTCACTGTCACCAAGTCTTCAATGGCTCCATGTTGCCTTAGATTCCAAATATCTGGACATGGCCTTATAAACCTTTATATCACCTATTTATTGTCTACTTAAATTCCCCACTTCCCACTACATTTTGTCATTAGTATTTATGTGGGACATCATGCAGAAAGGCTTTGCAATTTCTTTCATGGCTCTGTCTCACCTTGTGATAGCTGATGTTTGCTTTTTAAAAGTTTACTTGCATCTTAATGTCTACTTTCCTATAAAATTTCAGCATATTTTTTGTGACCAAAGAAATCCATATTTTTGATAAAATACTGAGTTGATTCATATGATCAGTTCATTTAAAAACCACTGCAGTAAAAGTCATTTTGTAGCAAAAATGCAACACACATATGAGCGTATTTTTGTTGTTGTTGTTATCACCTTCTGATAAATTAGTAAGTTTCTTTAGGGCTAGAACACGATGTTCTTATCTATTGTTTTATCCCTAACTTATTAAAAGCACAGTCCCCTACATATGGTAGATATTAAATAATTAGGTACTTAATAGAGTCAGACTGTGGGTACATATATACATAACCGAGTCCAGAGACAACAGTTGGAGCTCAGATTTTCAAATATTTAAGTAAAACATACAGTGTAGCCTCAAATATCTGGGGTTGAATTTACAAGGATTTACTTAATCTTCAGATTTTCATCAATTTCAAGATTTGTCTCCTCCCTCCTTTAACAATATTCTTTGCCTTAAACTGTAGAGTCTTTGATCCACCTACTCAAGATGACCTACTTCTTTAATCATTCCTTATAAGCCCAGACTTCTGTTACTTCTCAGTTTTCTTGTAACACCTCTTTCTAGTCAAGTCTCACTTTATGTCCTCATTACAACGGTTTCCGCAGCTGTTACCAAATCATCCGATCTGCGTAGTTTAATTTGTAAAGTTTTTTTCTTTAATCATCTAGTGTGACCATCCTCAAAGTTGTTTCTAAAATTCACACAAAATACAACAAAGGGCACTGTAAATTGGGTGCAAATTAATTGAGTTATGAAACTAGTTAAATATATTTTAATGAACTACAAATAATATGACTGAATAGAATCAAATCAAGTAGATTGGAAATTAAATGTTACTTTCAGGTTGATCTTCCCACTTGACCGGGGTCACATGGCTGTGCTTTAGTAGTCACAGGCAATGGACATCTGTGTGTTCAAAGGATGACTTCCTTTTCCAAGAGTCTTTTTAGTCACTCCAAGTGAAGTTAGTGCTACAGAGCCCTTGTGACATGATCTAGTTTCGAATACAATATTCTGCTTTAATTTTCTTTCTCTATAATCCTGGGTACATCTGTTAATCAACAAATATTTATTATCTACTATGTGTCACATACCATTGCAATGTTAGAGAAACAAAATTTTTGCCCTTGAAAAGGTCTCAATATAAAGGGTGATATAGCAATGAAAACACTAATTAAAATTCAGTGATATTATTGATGAAAGAGAAAGTCTAAAGGCATGCACCTGAACAAAATCCTCATTTTAATTGAGTGATTCCTTTTATAAAGAATTTACACAAAAATTATCTTACTTAATATTACAGTGGTCATTGCTTTCATCACTTGCTTACAGATGAAGGAATGAACATTTAGAGCAATTAAGTGGCTTCCGAGGTTATATACCTAGTGAATGCAAAAGCTGTGATATAATTACCCAGGTGTTGAATCTAAGTCCAACAAGCTTTTTATGTGCACAGCAGAGGTGTTGTGCACTCAGAAATATTACTTGGTGGACTGACTTCCTAGACTTCCAGGCACAGGAAAGAGTTCCTTTGGTCTACACGTGCATGCACAAGCATGTATTCACAACACACAGGGACACAGGCACACGTGCCACATCTCTGGGAGTATGACTTCTAATAAGGACGAAAACTGGAGTTGAGAAGTTTAAACTCAAGATGTTGAGAAAATGTGGAATTAAAAGGAAATGATTAAACTTTCTTTACCAATAGGCTCATGGATTTAAAAAATCATTTACTCTGATAAGCACAAAGTTTATCCCACCAGCACTTGTGGAGCAAGCTTGCAAGGAAAAGTCCTTGTCAAGAAGAGAAAACAAGCAAATTGACTGCATTATATTGTCATACATTTTGCTAATAGATAGGAGATAGAGGCAATCTTTCTTGCAAGGAGATAGAGAATGAGGGAAACTGTCTTAATCTGTTGAAGAAGTAGAGGAAGTGAGAGGCAAGATTTTGTCCAGGAGATGATGCTCAAAGAGTTTTGAGATTTTAACAGTGAGTGAGGGTCATTTATTGGACAAGAGAGAAATGCTATTCTAGGTTATATTGTGTGCAAAAAAAGGAATTCAGTTCAATTATTTTATTTATTTATTTATTTATTTATTTATTTTGCGGTAGGCGGGCCTCTCACTGTTGTGGCCTCTCCCCTTGAGGAGCGCAGGCTCTGGACGCGCAGGCTCAGCGGCCATGGCTCACAGGCCCAGCCACTCTGTGGTATGTGGGATCCTCCCAGACCGGGGCACGAACCCGTGTCCCCTGCATCGGCAGGCGGACTCTCAACCACTGCGCCACCAGGGAAGCCCCAGTTCAATTATTAAAAAATTAGTTTATCGAGAATATTTGCAGTCATTCCTGTGACCACTAATCAAGTGTTGAGAAACTTAGAAAATTCCAAATAACGACTATGATAAATATTTAATGATGCTCCCGTAACCCATGGAAATTACCTGCACACTGTCACTTCAGACGACACAAAGATTGTCAGTCGCCATGTTCCCCTTCCTGCTCTCAGTGAGAGCTCAAGTTCTGAGTAGTTGGTGGAAGCATCTCAATCATAACCCACATGGAAGTTATAGCCTGGATCCTGGAGATGCATCACTTTCGTACCTGTTACTTATTCTTTTCTTTTCCTTAGGAGTCACTGGCTGGTGTTCACGGCTACTCAACAGCATCCCAAAGCAAGAAGCACTCTCAGTAATCTGACAGTAAAATCAAACTGATTTCTTAGAGCTAAAACCTTTAGCTAGTTAATATACTTTTCACTTTTCAACCAGTTGTTCAGCTGTCAAAATCACTTGAATGTATTTTTGGCTCAGTTAACACATGTTATGGAACCAGCCACAGGGCACCCAAAAATGTTATTTTTCTTTCTGAGTAGGTTTTCCTGGCTGGCATTCTTTTGTTCGCTGGGGAGGAAATAATTACTCATCCACCAGTTCCTTTGATGAGTTCAGAAGACATGCATTGTAACCACAGTTTCTATTATAGATCGAGACAACTCTTATTTATTACCTTTGTAGGTCAAGGCACAGTTCTGTGTGATGGGGAAGTTAAGTCAGTACTTAAATTGCTTCCTGTAAATAAGACTCATTAACCACGGTGACCTGAGAACACTTTCAGTTTAAGATGGTGCCTAGTGAGGAGAGTCCTTATATTAATCCTGCTGCGGCTCCAGCTTCCCTTGCTTTTTACTCAGCGAGATAACCCTTTGGTTCCCTCACACATAAAAGAAGAGCTCTTTCACTTCTTCCACATTCATTCACTTTTTATCTCTGAAACGGAATACTTGATATTTACAGTAAAATACGAAAGAAGAAATCATCAAGAAATTTGATTTTGGTATTCTGAGGAACCATGTAAAGTCGCCCTGGAAATTGACTTCACTTTTTCCAAAAGTCCACAGTGAGGCAACATTCTTGGTGACAAATCAACAAAATATCTCAGTAACACACTGCTGAAAGAAAGAGTGTACTTTTGGACTTTTCATAATATAAATACAGTTCGATTTCTAAAGCATCCTGGGAAAATATCTAAATGCTAGCAATTTATTTTCATAACACTAAAACTTACCCTACATAAACCATGCATTTTTTTATTAGTTAAAAGGATGAATTTTAAGAGCAGAGCAATATTACAAATTCTTTATCAAAGACAAAAAAAAAATAAGAGCCTTTATCTTTATAAACCCTATCAACACTGATGTTCTTTTTGTGTGCTACAATGAAATGCAGGTAATAGGAAGCTGATCTGGAAGTCAAAATGCTTGAGACTGGTACAAAAGAATACTGTAAGTGAAAACTGAAATTGCAGTAACACCAATTTTTAACTGCCACTGTCATTTCTAATCTCTTTCTGAGAATAACAGGTACAGCCAGGTGTGATTGTTACAGACAGGAAAAATACAGATATACTTGTTTGTTTATGTTAAGACCAACTTTACAAGAATGTAAATCTTTTTATTTTCCCGTTCTCCCAAAAATTATCATTTGACTGAAGCTAAAAGAATGTCCTAGACATATGTATGTGTCCTAACACAGCTTTCACTTGTTACATTTGAAAACATACTGCATCAGCACCAATCACTAGATATCAGTGAGTCACACAGTCCTGGGATTCTGATGTAACTCCTGGCTTGGCGGAAGGAAGAGGAGGTGCTGCCGAGACCGTAGTGAGAGTTCTTCCTGGGAGTGGTTTTGCTGTGATTAGCTATGTTGAAGGGCAAAAATACATGTCTAAAGTGAGCATGATCTGAGGACTACTAAATGGAAGAGGTGGATGGCATATGCTATGTCTCTAGAGACACTGAAATCCCCAGATTACCAACATACATGAAATTCCCTCTATGATAGCTTCTCTTTGGACTAAGTCACTATCCTTGATGTCTGGAAGGATCAAATGCTCGTCCTGCAAGTAGGTATAGACTAGAAATCATAATCTAAGTATCTGGTAAACATAAGTACTCATCCATATGGCCCCAATATTCACAGGTTTACAATCTAGCACAGGAGACAGAACTACACACTTGAAATGATCTGAGGACAAATAAATGTTACACTGTATGAAATTCCCTACTGTAAAGAGTTAAGACGCACAAAATACCATTCCACCCTCGAGTAGGCAGAGGGGACTGCATTGTTAAATAATATGTAGGATGTACACAATTCTAGGAAAAAGACATAACACTGGGAGGAAAATAATGAAATAAACACAGATGGGATGAAAGAAAGTGGGCAGGTCTACCTCATTAGAATGGAGTTTAGGAGTTAAGAATGCTTTAAAAAAAATAGGGAGGGACCAGCCATATTCGAAGCTGATGCAGAACACTTATGTCACCACCGGGGATGATTTTAGGTCTTTAAGTCATCGTGTTTTGGTGAACTGTCTAGCAGGGACATGAAGAAGGATAGGAAAGAGGGCATTACCCACAGTCAAGGTAACAAGTTAGGTACCTTACAGTAATCCACAGACCTGATTCTTATTTTCATTGTCTGGAAACTAAAATAGTGTCTGCTTCATAATAGCTTCTAAATAACCTTTTTTCTTTTGAATTGATATTGAATGCACTTGTCCTTCCTGACTCACTGGAATTTTGAAAGAAACAAATTGAAAATGCTTTCCAATCAGAAAGCACAATCCAGATATGAGGTGTTACTGTATGAGAGGAAGAATGAGAAGACCAGATGTGGATAAAGTGAAAGGCACCTCCAAGATTTAAAAACTGGGAGTAGAAAAAGCACATGTCCTTGCAAAGTAGTACAAAGAGGAAGTTTTTAGAAGAATACTGAGTATATTCCTGAATTATTTAAATCTCATGTGAAGATGCTTTAAGGGGTGAAGTTTACATGAGAGATCGGAATATAAATGCAGATGGCAATAATAGCTGATGTTCATTGTCTGAGATAAGCCAAGTAGCTTGACAACCATATTATGTTAATAATGTCATGTAGTTCTCCCACAACTCTCCAAGGTAGATATTATTTCTTATCAGCACCTCCCGTAAGTAGGGATGTGCTGATAATAAATTTCACAGCAGCCCTAAGTGGTGACCTCAGGATTCATAACTAGCCAGTTTGATTCAGAGCCTGCACATATGTCTCTCCATGCAAAATAATCGATGATTAAAAGAGTAGAAGGATTAGGTTTGACATAAATATGCTACCGTGCGTAAAATAGCTAGTGGGAACCTGCTGTATAGCACAGGGAGCTCAGCTTGGTGCTCTGTGATGACCTAGAGGGGTGGGATGGGGAGGTGGGAGGGAGGTCCAAGAGGGAAGGGATATATGTATACATGTAGCTTATTCACTTCATTTACAACGGAAACTAGCATGACCTTGTAAAGCAATTTTACTCCAATTAAAAAAAAAGAGTAGAAGGATTCAATTTACTGAGTTAGTTTGCTGCAGAACTGGAAACAGGGCCTCTATGCTCACCCATTATTTAGGTCCTTGAAGATGAAAAATCAGAATTTAGAGAAGGGATGGATGCCCAGGGAAGAGGAAGGAAAACAAGAGAAGTACAAAGCCTTGAAAACCCAAATGTCCTTTGGATAATTATAGTCTGCTTGTGTGTAAGCTCACTGACTAATGTATACATCAGCTTTTTGGAAAGTAAAGGTAGACCTAGGGAATTGGGAGATGGGACAAGTAGATTCTAACATGTATGTGGGTTGTATACATCACAGATTTTCAATTAGGGCACTTTTGCCAACCATGAAACATTCGGCAGTGCCTGTAGACATTTTGGGTTGTCACAACTGGGTCAGGGGAGCTCCCAGCAGCCAGTGGGTAGGAGCCAAGGATGCTGCTGAACATTCTGCAATACATAGGACAACCCCTGCAATAAAGGCTTCTCCGGCCCAAGTTCAGGCTGAGAAACCCTGCTGGGGATGCATCTGGAGTATAGATCACAGAGCAAACCCACAGCAAAAGTGGAAGGAGGGCCCTGGACATTCAGGAAAAGGACTTGGAATGTGAGAAACACGGAGCTCCAAATCTAATGTGGTGTCTGTAATCAGACTTATCTTGGGTACCTCCAGAGCTTCTTTTGGCCACACCTCTCTCCCTGGCCCTTGTTCACCTTGCTCAGCCTTAACTGATGCTAAAGCTGACCAACTTTGCTCAGCCCATGTAGCTCCATTACCTGAGGCTGGCCAGCTTCTTTGCCAAGTCCCTAGCTCATCTTCCCACACCCTCATTGGATTAAAGCCCACCTTAAAGGACAGTGTCACCATTCTCAAGACGCTACTGTTGGCAGCACAGGTGTACTTGCTGAGCACACAGCAGGTTGCTCTGTAGTGCCTCACGAACTAGGGACCAACATGGTGACATATGACCCTGCATTTGCTTCCCAACTTTCCTGGCCTCATTTCTCTCCCTCTGGCTACCCTGTGGTTGTGCATCCCAGTAAAGTATTAGTAAAAAGTCTTGCCTCAGGCTATTTTCTAGGAATCCAGGCTAAGAACATTATCTTCAAATATACCAATGACTTTGCAGGGTATAGAATATGTTTTACATTACAAGAATAGAATTTGTTGGCAGAATTTGTTAATATGTGCTGACTCATTCTTAATGTTTTAAAGGTCATGTGAACTAGTAAAAATAACAAAATTAGCAATTTGAGATGCTATATAACCCAGCAAACATATAGATTTGTTTTGTTAGAATTCAAGCAGTGTTAGAAAGAATTGGGGAAAATGGTGGAGCTTATCTGTCTTAATGACCAATTAAAGCAGCCTTAAAATGTTATTTGAAGAATACAGACTGAAAACAAACAAACAAACAAAAAAAACCCCTATATATTACTTTCTTAAATAGATTCTTAAAACCTTCCAAAGGAATGTATTTTGCTGAAGCCACTAACTAAGCTAGAACAAAGCTGTATGAAATAATAATACAGTTCTACCATATGGACTGGTTACATTAATTTCTTACTAGAAACACAGTAAGTAGCTACATTAAAATATTTTCAATATGTATTCTTTCTTATATAGTAAATAGAAAAATGTCCTAACATTTTTCCCTAACCCTAACCCTAGAGTGTTCAAATAGTTGCTATTGACTCCTCTGCTGGACCAACGCCTTTGATGTTCCTGTCCTTTATTCTCATTTTGCTGTCTGGAGTGAGGTAGCTATTGCTTAACCTCAGACATGGTTATTTTTCCATCTGTCCTCAGAGAAAATTTGGATAAATCAATTTAGCTCTGATGTAGAAGCATGCTCCCTGGGATTACTGAAGAATAATATATTTTCTAATCAGAGAATAAATGTATCATATTTTTCCAAATAGTGACAAAGCTACATGGAGCGTTTGCATTGCAAGAACAAGATTGTTGTCATATGAAATGTTATCTATAAATATTCATAGAATAAATGTTGAATATTCATTTAAGCCATTTGAGAAAACGTATTTTCCTGAGGAATCTATTGTTTATCTTTACTGTTATGCTACAGCTAACGTGAAGGGAACATAGCTACTGATGTTAGGACAAATATGGTAGTTAAGATATCATCCAAGAGGGTGTGTATGTGCAGAAAAAGTGATTCCTTTAAGTTAATTTTGGCCAATTGCTACACAGAGTTAAAAAAGAAAAACTGCATGATTGTCCTATTTAGACTATCCTTGGGATTCTATATGGAAGCATGCATTGTTAATATGACTTATTCTATTATCAATTATTTCAAAGCATATTAGAGAACATTGGGTCCCAGAAATGCTTCCTTTTACCCTGGTTGAAATACTGAAAACTCCTAACATGAACTTTTTACTTGCATTTTAACATTCTCTGCTAATTCAGATGGAGAAAGAAGCAAAGTTCTTAGATATAGGTAGGAAAATGCTTCTTCTTGTATTTATGACATTGAATCCAGATAACAGAGTTAATCCTTAACCTAACTCATGACAGGTGCTGTGTAATTAGTTTTTCAAACTTTCATATATTATACCCTCCCAAAAACTGTAGTTGTAGTAAAAATGAAAATAAAAATAATAATAATGCTTGCTACTTCTAAAATATTGATGCCAATTACCATAAGATTATGTATGAAGTCTCTTGAAACTTCAGAGCATAAAACAGGATAAACATGGGGTATTACTATTAGAGATTTTCCTAAATGGAATATTCAAGAAGTTGATGGTAACTTAGGAGAGTCTGTTCATTGTGTCATTTTTTCATTGACAGGATTTATAAGCATAGACCTAGAAAGAAACGATGGTTATATATTTTAGTTTTCTATCTAAACTATCACTAGTCAATATGGCTTCTGACCTGCCAGAATCATTCTAAATACATTCTAAATCATTCTAAATTTTTAATTTTCAACATTATTTCTTAATCTAATTAGATAGAATATTTTGTATGGTTCTTTTCCATTATAAACAGGTTTAAACATATATTGATACATATCACAAATATTATCTCTTCTTTTAATTTTCAGTTATCAATAATGATGCCTTAATATACTTTAGGAAATATAATAAATTTGGTTGATAAATATAACCCTTCTATTTTGTATTTAAATTTGTATGATTTTCTTGAGAGCAATTCTTTTTTCTGTGTAAGCCTCCTATACCTTTTTTAAAATATTACATATAGTTTATATGACTTCTGATTTAAAATGCCAGCAAATTTTTTCATCTCACATCATATTCAGAGCCCCATTATTTTTCAGAACCAGCAGTCTCTTTTTCATAGATTAATGTAAAGCAAAAATCTACCAAGCAAAACAGTTCAATGATTAAATCACAGAAAACTCAAGTAATCAAAATACTCAGAGACTCCAGACTAACTTAGGAAGAATTGCACATTAAATGATGCTTATCATTAAGACCCTGCTTTCCTAATTCTGCCCTCTTTGTCTTTTGTCATGAGACTGAATGATTGGTACTCAATGAGCTACTCCTCTTTCACAACCAAGCTCTGAAATAATCACAACCCTTTCATCTAAATCTCTCGATAAACCGCACTTAAAATATGAAAGGCATAGCAATCGATACTGTCACCATGGTAGTTCCATTGTCACAGGTTCCAAAGTCTTAAGTTAAAAAGAACTTTGAGAATTCACACGGAAAAAGAAAAATTATTTTTGCTCTACAGCTGTTTTTCATTTTGTTGAATTACAGCTCTTCCAATTTCTCCATGCAAGAAAGTAACTTGGCCCTGAATCAATTTAAGGCTTTATATGGAGGATAGCACAGTTAATTTTCTAAAAATATTGACTAAACTTGAAAATTTAAGGAAAATGGAATAAAAGTGTTCGAGTCTGAGATATTTAACCAAAAGCAGGAGACCAAAAAATGCAAAACAGCAATTATTTTAATATAGAAGAATATCTCTATTTTTCAGTTTTTCACTCAGAGTGATTTTGCAAACATGGATTTTCTATTTATTTCAACAAATGAACTTTCGGGTAGAAAATAATAATCTTAAAAATGTCTTCAATGACGTTTAAATGAATCTATTTAAAATAAAATGTTGATATATAATTCACCATAATTCTTTGCTTTGGAAACTTCATTGAATGTATGCTGATAGTACTTTGTTTACTTTTAAATAATTAAAGCAGAAATTCATGTCTCAAATTTAGAAATGCTTAGTCATATAAGTGGTATATGTCAAGAAGTGAAAAATGTAGAATCTCTCTATCATAAATTGTGTCATGACCTCATAATATATTTTGATTCATTTCTGTATTTTTAATGAAATGATTAAAGGACCACCTTTATTTATAAAAATTGTCAACAGAATCATGTCAACTCTGATAGCTAAGCACCCGTTGTGTGCATTTCAACAATTTCCCTTTCCACTTCAAATGAATTTTATATTGATCTGGATAGGAAGATAACAGTATTTTAAATAAATATAACAAATGTTTACTCCTTGGATTAGAAGAAGATACTGGTAAAGTTTCTTCACTGTAAGGTGAAATGCATGTTGGCTATAAAGAGAATAGTTTTCATACATAAAGTTGAGCATGTTTTAGTGTGACAAAGATTTCCTATTTTCAAATTTCTGCGGAAACTGTTTCTGTTTATTCCCATTGAGCTTATAAGAAAATCTGTTATATGGTTTACTTTGTTGTATATTATGAACATTTAAAAGCTTTGTTGTATATTATGAATATTTAAAAGCTAAGTCTTATTCAGTATCTGGAATTTAAAGAGACAATAAAACTACAAATCAGTTCCAAGGTGGTTACAGACAAACACTTTATTGTACACCTGAAACTAACAGAACATTGTAAATTAACTACATTTTAATTTTTAAAAATTGTTAAAAAAAAACAATAAAAGGGACCTCACAGAGCTCTCTAGCCCTTTTCCAATGTGAGGACACAGAAATAAGATCACTGCAAGTGGACTTTCACGAGAACCTGATGACACTGAAACCCTGATCTTGGTCTTCCAGCCTCCAGAAGTGTGAGAAGTAAATATCTGTCATTTATAAGCCACCCAGTCTATGGTATTTTGTTACAGCAGCCAAAATGGACTAAAGCATTGCTCTTGTTTTACATTATGCCTTGTCCCTTTGGACTGAGCAAGTCCCCCATTTTTTGGACAACTCAGTGCAGTTGTTTGGAAAGACATTGAGGAAGAAAATGTGAACTTTCTGCTTACTCTGGGCATACAGAGGACATGAAACATTATTTGAATTTTATAAAGAGATATGAATGTGCTTGCTTCCCATTCTGAAGATGTAGGGCATTCTATCTATATTTTAATAACTCAAAATAATTGATACATAAAATCTATTCACTTGAATTCCATGTTTTTCTCAGCCATTGAAGAGAGAAAGATCGAGAACTACGTGTATATACTGAGTCCTCACTATTTTCGCCAGGCTACGGTGTGCTTATATTTTCATCAATAAAATGATAATTTGTTTTAATATTGCACACAGTGTCTATCATAAATATTAGTCTCTACAGTCAGGCTGAGCGGAATGATCAGAGAAGCTTATTCTGTCATTTTGTCACAGACCCTACTTGAAAAGAGGTCAGAAGTTGTTTCCTCCTCTTGGCAGTGCTGCTTCATTATGGTTGGTTAATAGATGCCTGCTGATGTTATTGTCACTTATTATGACAGAACACTCTCGTTTATCCACATCTCAAACACACTGGTGCAGCTATAGAACTTGCTTTGGAAAGGACATTCTTTTTTTTTATATATACGGAGAGGGAGTGATATGGAGAGAACATAAAAAAATACATATGATAGGAAAAATTAAACTGATCTTGTGATGAGAAGGCTACAAATTTATCATTAAAATGAGCCTTAAACGATGATGTGTGACTCAGGGCAGATTTTAACTCAATGTTTCATTGATGCCATCTGCATGAGTTCCTCCTGAGCCAATCATTCATTGGCTCCTCTTCCATTTACGTTGTTAATAGGCTTCTCAAGAAAAACCAGCAGAGTTTGATATTATTTGCATTTTTTTAAAAAATCACAAAGCGTAACTATCTGAAAGCATTTGTCAATATTTTAAAAATCTGTTTAATTTTATAATGGAGGCATCTGTCCATTCATTTGGATTTCAGATAATAACGTTTCAAAAGTCTTTTATTTGCGGAGATCAAGGTTTACACATTTAATCAAACTGGTAATAGTTTCTTGTAATAATCTGCTCTTAAGAGGTGGAGGGGTGACTTCAGGAAGAAACTGTTTAACATCAGGTACAAGGGAAGAAGCTCTAGAGAGCTAAAACAATGGAAATCTTTGGTTCCTAAACAAATGTGAGATTTGGAATGTGCAGTTTGTGCAGATTATTCCTAATATGTAACCTGTAAATGTCAACATCTGCTCTTAAATCATTCAATAATTATGTTTATTATAGCTCAATAAGGTTTATATGGTAATTCTCATTGGAGGCAGAGTGGCCACTGGACTTCTGTTCTTTTGGGGAAGTAAACATACTGTTTAGGGACTTTCTGTTTTTCAACGAAAAGTACTTAGCCTCTAATTTTATTCATGCTAGTTGGGGAGCAGACTTTGTTGAAGATTTAAGCAACTTTATAAGGTCACAGGTATCGAATTTTGGTGTATGCTTATACTTTCATAAAGGAAGTTCTTGAACTATCAATAAGATGTATTTCTAAAAAATATAACCCTTTGTTCAATATTGCTATCTTACATCTTTCATGGGTTACAATACCTCCATGTGAATTTTCATCAGATCAAAAAATTTAAGGACTTTTTTTATCCTTCACTAACTTAGTTTATTAATCAGTGTTGACTTACTAAAGCTCATTGTTCACCTATGTGTGCTTGTTTGTGTTTGTATTTTCTCAAGTTATGATTATGCCTGATGTCAGCTGAGTGTGTTGGTATTATGATGCTGGGGAGAAAAAGTGGTGATTGAATCCTGATCAGGAAAGTCTAAATGTCCATGAATAAGAAAATATTGGGTTTAATAACAACTAAGAGCTTATCACTAAGAGGCCCCATGATACATGGTCACAGAAAAAACTCTATGGAGAGAGAGAGAGAGAGAGATGATAGACCTGACATTTAAACGAATATTTCAAAGTATGTAAGCATTAATGATTTAACCACCTTTAATAGAAACAACCTTTAATAGAAATTTGCTCAAAAAGATTTTACCATATGTATGTAGATTCATTTTTAATTTTGAAAAAATAGAAATAATAGAAAAAAATAGTTTTTTCCCATTAAAGCTTAATTTGGTATAAAATCCAGTTTCTCAAATATCTGTATTGTCATTTTAATTTTGGATGCCTCCATATTTATAGGCATGGTCAGCTAACATATTAACTATAAATCACTTACAACATGGAGTTGACTATGCCAAATAAAGAACTGTATTCTTCTTGTTATAAGTACAGAATATTTAAAACCAATTAACATTCCAAAATTAATTAGAATGTATTTCACAGCTCAGCAATCTCACAAATAAGGTCCTCATTAAGAGAAAGACATAATGAGGCATTCTGATGACAAGAGAATCAGCACATGCTGTATTTGCTTTATATTCTGTAGCATGATGATATTTTAATAGCCCAACGAAATGTATTTCTTGGGTAGGTTTTACTTACTGAAACCAAAGGAGAGACGTTGCTTTGTCAGGCATGAGAGGAATTAACCACATTCCATGAGTCAGAGTTCCTTGGAAGAAAGTTTTTGTTTGATTCTGAAGGAAACTGTAGGATAATTTAGACTATAAAATATGTCAGAGGGGGAAAGACTATACTTTCTCAGAGGGGTTATGTGGAAAATTGTGTTTCTCAGCCTCTCTGTGGTAGACGGTCTCCAACATGGTGGCCACAATTTGCTTCCTTCTGCACATACATGCTATTCCCTCTTCAAAGATGGAGATCTCCCCTTCCTGTGTACTGGCCCTGTGTTTGCTTTGACAAATAGAATACTGCAGAAGTGGCTTTCAAAGATTCTGGATCCCAAGGCTTATGAGGATTGGCAGAATGTAGTTCCTGACTCTTGGAAAGCTCCTTCTTAGAACCCAATTTCCTCATTGTGCAGAGCACAGGATAGAGCAGCTGAGCAGAGATACTTCCTGCAGATTACCACCCAACAGCCAGCATCAGCTTCCAGGCATCTGAGGAGGTAACTTTGGTCCTTCTGTAGTGTTGTAGTCCATACCAAGCAAAGCAGAAGAAATGCCTGGTGGATCTTCAGAGCTGAGAGACAATACGTTGTTGTTATTCAAAGCAGCAAGTTTGGGAGACTTTTTTTAGACATCAGTTGACAACAAAACACCTTGTATTATAAAGTAATGCTCAGTTTAGGGACAATTATTGCAATTTTTAATGTGTTTTGTTTTAGGGAGTATTGTTCCTTTTATTTTGTTAATTTATATTCTTTTGTTGTTAGTTTGCTACACACTATCTTCAGGGATTTCAAAACTTGTACTATATTATTTTCTGAAGAAGAAAAGAAAAATACAGTTAAGTAGTGATGTCTTAGAAGTGAGAATCAAATGCTTCTTAAAAGAGGCAATTTTGAGGGAGTGTATCCTCTGAGAAACTCTGGAAGAGGTACATTTAGGGAACAGAAACAGGCCCAGGAACAGTGTTTAATCACTAGATTGAGAAATACTGACTTTCTTGGACATTGTTTGATAACTGAATCTTGGGGAGGAAGAAATGAAGAATTCTAAAGGCAATTCCAAAAGAAACAGGAAGGGGAAAGTGGCTCATGGTTAAGGAAATCTCATTTGAAGTTCACGAAGATGTCCTAGCGGGAACTGGATGGACAAGTAGAGTCTGCAGTCAGACCAGAATGAGAGCCATGGGGGGGGGGGTCTGCAGTACAAGCTGCCATAATCACAGGCTAAACTGCACTTCACTGAGGAAAGTTCTATATTCTTATGGAGGAGGAACTATCCTGTCTGACACCACTTTTCACCTCTATAATGTTTGCTTACTTTTTGCAGTGGCATCTGAAAATAAATATACACGAATACACAGGTTAAGTTACATTTCTAGGGTTTTTAATTTACATTAAACATAAGAAATATGCCATTATTTGTTACATCTTTTGTTCAGAAGTTGTACTGAAAAACTTTGAAGAAATTCATTATTTCTCTCCTAAAATTGATCAAAGTACACAGTAAGTGTAGGTTTCAGCATATTTTACATTGGATAAAAAGCTCCCTTAATGGCTTAACCTTTTCCACAATTTACTTTATCTTGTGCCTTTATAGGCTATAAATGTATTCTGTCTGGTTGAGATTCATTTATAGCCAAAATAAAACAAAATACAAAGCATGTTATGTGTCAGTGCTTTTAATTGTATAGTTTATTTACTGAGGCCCATATAATGTTCTCTGTCAATGAAATTTCATAAACATTACTGCTGTTCTATAGCAGAGATGGAAATAAACTTCCAAGAGTGGAATAGATATATATTGGCCAAACAATATTTTAAAAGAAATAATTATCTGCATTTTGGCACTTTTAAAAAGAGTTATGGCACAATTTCTTCAAAACGCCTGGTGTATAGGAGATATTCAATGCCTGCTTTGAGAAGTGTAATCATTTCTGTCCTTACCTAGCTGATCATAGCCAACGGCATCTCCTGCATACAAGTGAAATGCTTCCAGCAGTTTTCTCCACCTTGTCCCAACTATCCACTGTCAGAAAGCATGCTTGACAAGGGAATTACTAGCTGGATTTATTAAAGTTATAGGTTTTCATGATCCAGCTTCTATTTGCTCAGTGGCTATAGAGTCAAAGAGAAGAAATGACTGTAAAATGTGTGATATAAGCATGCTATTCAGGAAACAAGATTATAATCACCACAACACACTCATCATTTACTCATGGGCCACCATTCTTATAACAAATGCACTTTAGTTAGAGCCCTGCCATGTTTGAAGTAGTTTATTTTAAATAAGTAAGTTGAATGCTATGAAACTACATACCTCTAAATATTATGTACTTTTCTTCATTGTAAGCTTTATTCAATACACTACAAGCTAGAGGAAATGTTCAAAGATTTCTTTTGATGTTACATCTAAAGAGAAGTACTTTGCTTGGGACAAAAATATTTGTTGAATAAATGAGTAAATAGAGTCTATTCATTTTTAAATCAAGTGAAAAGCCTGCTTTTTTTTTTTGCTAGTTTTTTAATACTAAAGTATGCCTGATTCTAGAAAGTAGAAGGGGACCAAGGGGTAATAAATACCTTGGTCTATTTGAAAGCACAATGGTTGCCATCTAGGGAGCAAAGAAATTACTCTGAATTTTTACAAAACAAAATAACATAAAAGAGAGAACTAGCAGGTAGAGCTGCTAGTCTTTAGGAAGGATAACTGTTCTCTGGGAGTTTCTGCGTTGAAGACTTCCTACAGATTTGAGATTCTAGAGATATTGACAAGACAACTGTGAAATAATCAACTGCTCATTATGGAATTTACGTGTCTTTAGATGGAAGAGTAACATGGCCTCAGATCTGCCCTAAGCATAACCTGAGGATATAAGGTGAGACTCTGTGCTACTTGCTATTAAAAACCATAGCATACCCATCACTAAGGTGTCTGAAAATGACATTTTCTATGGATAGTTTCCTCACTTTACTCTGTGAAATAGAGTTGACTACAGTAGTCAGGCACTTTCCACTCATTTCAGATTTCTGTTCAAATCCCCAAAGGGGCTGTTTAAAGTGGTACTTTATGAAAATGACCAAAGAACAGAACGTGTAGAAAACAATTGAGTCCACATTTATAAAAGGTTTGGTATAGAAGCTGGAAATGGGAAGATGTAAATTAATCTGACAATTATATCTGGATAATTTTGTCCAGTTGCCTTAGAAGCTGCAATGTAGAGAATGTCAAGATCCATATTGGTATGGATGGGAGAATTGTAATGGACAGAGCTTTGTAATTTTCTTCTCACAACTTTGGAATTCTTCAAGTGTTCGAGTTTCTACTTTCCATTTCAGTGACCACATCTGCACACATTTATTGAACAGTAAATATAAGTCCTAGAATATGCACAAAGGTATGGATGTCATTTTATAGTCATAATACTAACCCCCAACTGAGATTTTTCTCCAGCTTTTTCTTTCCTCATAGAGGAAAGAAAAAATATGTGAGACAGTCGACACTCTATTACTATCTGATTTTAAAATTTTAAAATTAGTTTTAAAGTTTTAAAGTTTAAAGTTTTAAAATTATTCTGTCTCTATTCCCAACATCAAAATTTACCTGGTATATATTTCATTTTTTAAAGTTCCTTGTTCTTAACTGTTCTTAGGGCTTGTACTCTTTGACAAAATGATGTTACTAGTTGATAGCTTACTGTATTAGCCCTCTAGTGGATTTATATATATATATATAAATAACTGGAATATCTGGAATAATCCTTATCAATTGAATTATGAGTTTCCTCTCTATAGGGACAATGAGTAGAAATATATGCATTTTTAGAAAGGGAGAATTTTCCAGTCAATGTTTCAACAATTTTCCAGTCAATGTTTCAACAAATCATATCAAAAAGTTGATCTCATATAACACATACCAGCCACCTGACAACACTTTTTTATGATTTAGTAATCCATGCCCCTTAGCATAAGTGTAGAAGTAAAAGTTCTTCCATATTATATTTCATATTAAATTCTATTTAGTCTTTCCTCCCTGAATTTTCCTTCCTCACCAGTAGAAGAAGAGATTTTAGAATAAATAGATAAACTCTATGGTTTCTTAAACCTCTCAAACTCTGAGATTTTCCATGGAGCCTATAATTTTATTCTCCAAAGGTGGCCTTCCCAAGACTCCCTTCCCAAATCTTGAGTCTGCCTGTCATCCATTACATTAGTCTTTCACTCAAGCTTTCTACCATGTGAATTTTTATAATCCAATCGTCTATATGATATTGATATTTTAAGTTCTAAAATTCTAATACTACTATACCTTGATCTAAGATATCAAAGAAAATATGAAATAAAACTCGACTGAAGACAAATCCGCGGGCATTCCAGCTGGACACTTGTTCCAAGCCTTGCTTTTCTATGTGCCAGGCACATTCCCAATGCTTATGTTTTAACCACACAGCAACTCCAGTATTAACTACAATTTACAGATGGTAAGTTCACAGAATTTAAGATATGTTTCTAGGAAGTCTCAGTAAGTGGCAGACTGAAAATCCCAATTCAAGTCTTTTCTACTTTACTGCAAAGCATAAAGTCTTTTCATGACATCAGTAGTTTAGAATTTGTTCTCCCCTGAGATGAGAATAGAGAGGTTGTGATGTGATGACCTAGAAAGTACACTCCTCTATTGATTATACCTTCAGTAATCAATTAGTTCTACTTTTGTCATATCTCTCTATATACATATATCTCTCTATAGACATATATCTCTCTTTATACATATCTCTCTATATACATATCTCTCTATATATACATATCTCTCTATATATACATATATCTCTCTATATATCAATACATATATACCTATACACGTGTATACTTCATATATTTAAGTTACTTCGGTATTTTTAGTGTATTTGTCAGTGTGGTCATTAGCATGTTTATAAAGAAATTTAATTGTTTCAACTCCCTTTTTTCTCTCCCAAATAACTAATAATAATAACTAGTAATAGTCATTATTAACTAGTAAACATTGTTAAAATATTCTCACACTGCCTGATAAGTTCTAGAAATTTTCCATAATTTGGCATCAACTTATATTTGCAGGAATCATTTTTCTCCCTCTTAATACTTGGGAGATAATTTGTTTCCAGTCTACGAGCAAATCTACTATTCTTCAAAAATTTGGAAATATACTGGTGGATCTAATTAAATCTTCAATTTTGCTTGCCACCATGACATATAATTAGTCTAAATCTAAGACGTTAAACCCATTTGCCGAAGTTGACTATACTCTTGATATCTCCTTATATTACTTTAGACTGCAATTTCTATATACATTTTTCATTTTGGTTTGATTATTTGATTATTAATTAAAACAATTATCCCAGATAAAAAATAAGGGAAGCACAGAGATTTTTTTCATTTAATTACTTGTTGAATCCAAGGACCATTGTTTCTTCTTCCTATTTTTTAAATGACAGTTTATAGTCCAAATTCATCAGCGGTTCATCTAAATTCATACACTGTTGTTTTTGTGATTTTTTTTCTTGTTGCTGTTTTTCTTTTTAAATATCTTCCATTTTTCAGTATCTTGTAGTTTCAACTTTTTAATACTCACGTTATATATGGGGGGATTCTTGCAGAATTCTGACCTTTTGGTTATTATTTACTTGGCTAATTGGCTGACCCATTTTAATTGAATATCCTGTATCTACAGTTTGCTAAAAAGAGCATAAAAGTTGTTCTGAAATAAAGTGTTTGTTCAGATATTCAAGCAGGTCTTCTAACAAAATCTTTTTAAGATATATCATTCGGTTGTTTTCTGTGTACTTATGTCATTACACTAGTTTCACATGTGCTTCAGTCCGTGAGGAACTTTAAGAGAATTTAGGTTTTTTTTTTCCCAATTAGAATTTTGCAGTAGTCTGATAAGAAATGATTTTTGTGGTGTTAAGCATACTTATATTATAGTTTTTTTTCCTAGAGTAAAATTGATAAACAAGGACTAAAATATACTGATGTCTGCTTTACATTCATTAGATATAAAATAATAAATTAGGATATTAGCACATGAAATGGTCTGTATAACATTTCCATCACACAGACAAACTAGTTTCTGAATTGAACCTCATTTCACAGATTTTGTACAATGAGAATGTTAATGGATATTTTAATAATTTATTGGTAGTGTGACAAAAGGGAAAGCCAGAAGTGGAGCGGGGAAAAAGGAAAAAAATTTTAGTTTATCAAAATTTGAGTATGAACTTCCTTTTTATAACTGGAAAAAATGGGTAAAGTGTGAATTTATTTGGTTGAAAATATATCAGCATTCTTCTTCAATTCTATAGAAACATGCTTTGCAGATCCAAATACAAAAGGATTTTAATTACCTAGTATTGTGAATTATCTGGGCACTACAATTATCTTGGATAAAACTATATGAGCTATATTTATACACAAGAAATATACACTTAGAAGATGTTTACTATATATAATTTTAATAGAAAAACATGCAATTCATCCAAAGTTTTTTTTAATAAAGAAAAAAATGAAAAAAAATTTATTCCTGTCTGAGATTAACAATAATATGGAAATTCCCTGCATTTCAATGGGAGACATCAATATGCAGTTGAAGCAACTGACAAAAATGTTACATTTATTTTTTTATTTGGGAGTGTAAAATCTTGTCCATGAAACTGATATTTCTGGTTTAAAACAAGTCTTATTTTCTTGTAAAGAATAGAAAATGTTATACTTTTTCACTAAATTACCCTCAATCTTAATTCAAATATCTGATACTTAACTTTAGAAAAATCAACCAGGTATTTTCTGTTTACAAACAAAGCTTCGGAATTTTGGAAACTTTTTATAACATCCAGGGATAAAGAATACACTTCAGCCTTCTGTTGATTCTACGATTAGCTCGTTTCTTGCTCATGTGTCATGAGGCATATTAGTCATTCTGATGATGAGTCTGTATTCTAACCTTATGGTAAACTCGGTTTGCTGTAAGTTGCATTGATGCAACAGAAAGTGTCATTAATCTGAATGGTTATTCCTCAATTCAGTTGTTGACTTCCTCTAGATAACCCTAAGCATAATTCTACTTAGCTTCCTTGTAATCAACTATTGTATCATCTTTATAAAATGTTCCCTGTGCATACAAGCAAAACCAGTTTCATAAGCAAAACAGCAGTTAAGAAACAACCACAAAACTTTACAGTTTTGTTTCAAATATCTTTTTTAAAGCAGCTGGAGCTTTATATCTTCGTCACATTCTCCTTTCCCAGTTGATTGCCATATGTTAATAGATTGTAGCAGAACTTACTCTCAAAACAAGACATGTAATGAGAGCAAAAGAATCACAAGTAGCAAAGTCAGTCTGAAATTCAAGCTCATGGATATTCTACACTCTTGTGGTTAACCAACCAAGTTTGAATAATAAGTTATATAAACACAAGTTATCACTTCTGCTAAATTAATGTGTCTACTGTGTCTTTGACTCTCTTTCCTCCCACAGCATCAATCCCCATTTTGGGGAAAATAAAAGATTGTGGAAGAAGTTCCAAGTGATATTTAAAAAAAATATTTTTCTTTGGATGAGGACTTTTTTTAAAGGTTTGCTGGGAAGATCAGCTGAAAGCTTAAAACCAAACCTCTGAAAATACTTTATACATTTAGTGATTAAAGAACATTTTTAAGCAGTGTTAGAGAAAGATATCTAAACCAGAGAATAACTTTACCCACGACCAATTTAGGAAGAACAATTCATTATTTACAAATCACTGGCAGCAGTAGACCATATTTAATACACTCAGACTATTGAGAAGAGATGCCAAGAATACTTCAAGACAAGCTGTCTTAAAAAAGAAAAGAGATACATTATTTTGAGGGGAAAAGTGCTGCATATTTTAGGCATAAAATCAATATTGGTTGAATAGTTATGGCATCTGTGAGAGACTGAATATACAAATGGACATTGACCAGACCGTACATGATAGTAGAATTCTGACCCACAATCAGTAGCAGTTAGTCCAGAAATCCCAGCCACAACTTCTTCAGTAATTAACCCAGAATAGTCAGGTTTTGGTCAATGCCAGCCTTCCTTATCTTTCACCCAGCTTCCAAGTCAGGAAAGCCAGCTATGCTCCCAAACCCAACACAATATACGCTGCTTCTACTCAACCTGCTTCTTGCTTCCCCATGCCAAGAAACTCTGATCAGCACTGACTTTAACACTTCCTTAAGTCTTCACTATGAAGCTTTCCCACTGCCCCACCTGCCTTTGGGTCTCTGCTAATCGTAATGGTGGCTGATCCCCTTGCTATAGCAAACTCTGAGTACACGGGCTCTGCTTCATCTCATTTGAGTGGTCTTTGTTTATTTCTATATTCATAGTCAATCATTCTATTGAGTAGCTTAGCTCTGAAGAAAAATAGTTGGTTTGGGCATAGAAGGTTTACAAATCTGCTAACTCAATGGAATGGAATCTATAGCTCTGAACTTCAAAGTAGTGATGGATGATTATCACAAACAGCCACAGCCATCTTAAACAGAGATCATTACAGTTGAGTCATAAACATTTTAATTATCCCCTAAATTTTATGTTATCTCACTGTTTAGTTATGAAATTTATTTTGAAGAAAAGTTTCCTTGTTTTTTAATAAATTTATTTTATTTTATTTATTTACTTATTTTTATTTTTGGCTGCATTGGGTCTTTTTTGCGCTGTGCGGGCTTCTCATTGCTGTGGCTTCTCTTGTTGTGGAGCACGGGCTCTATGTGTGTGGGCTTCAGTAGTTGTGGCACGCGTGCTCAGTAGTTGTGGCTTGTGGGCTCCATAGCACAGGCTCAGTAGTTATGGCACATGGGCTAGCTGCTCGGAGGCATGTGGGATCTTCCCGGGCCAGGGCTCAAACTCGTGTCCCCTGCATTGGCAGGCGAATTCTTAACAAATGCGCTGCCAGGGAAGTCCCAAAGTTTACTTTTCTCTTACTTATTTAAGTAGCTTTGGTTTAATCTGTGCTAAACCATGCATAAGTACTAAATAGAAACCTTGTCATTCAACATGTTTAGAAAATGGGTAATTTTAGGCTATGTGTATTGTCAATTAAACATGCTACTTTCCCTATACTGCTTATAAATTAATTTGTCTTTCATAATTGATGAAACATTTCAAATTATGTACTCTTTCAGAATTAATATTAAAAATATTTTGACTACCATTTACAGTAGTTGTGTAAATGTGCAAATAATATATAAAACATATAAATATCCCTGAAATAGCGAAGAACAGCAACATGGTCTAATAAGACATAGCTAAGTGAACTGATGATCAGAAGGAAATCTCCAAAGATATCGCAACACTGCTTTAAGCAGTGCCAAAGATTGTCACAGACTGGTATATCCAAATCACTTTGGGTAGATAATATGCCCATGTGAGTTTCTCAGCATATATGTAAAGTCCAACAAAGACAGTAAAAGGAGATTAAGCAACGCTAATGCTGATATGACAAAAATATCACCGTAAGAGTCACTACATAAGTGCACAGCCATTTAGCCTTTCACTGTATAAAAGAATAAACATGTCAGCAGGAGATGATAAACATAATTTTTTTTCACATTACTGTAGCATACAATGTGTATTTTACAAATATAACATAGCATAACATATGAGCATATTTTATATGTAGGAAAAAGAAAAATCGAATTATTTTATCAAATGCCAGAGTTTATTTCTACTCATTTTCAGTGAATCTGTAAAATAAAATTACATAGTAGAAAACCTCCTTTTTAAACAACATTAAATGTGGCTACAGGAAAAACAGAATGCAAGTTTTCACATCGCTGAACCATAAAATGTGCTCACTGTCATAAGCAAATGGGAGCCCCCAGGAAGTCATTTAATAAGACCAAATTTCTATTCCTTACAGCTGAGTGTTTTTCCACTGTAGGAGGTACTATGCAATCCAGAAAAGAGGTCGGCCTTTCATACCGAATTGCAGCTGACACTAACATGGGAGTCTATTCAGAGAGCTTTTTATTTTTATTTTTTTTTTGTAGTAGTAGTATTTGTATTTCTTTTTTTTTTCACATCTTTATTGGAGTATAATTGCTTTACAATGGTGTGTTAGTTTCTGCTTTATAACAAAGTGAATCAGCTATAAAAATACATACCCATATCTCCTCCCTCTTGCATCTCCCACCCACCCTCCATATACCACGCCTCTAGGTGGTCACAGAGCACCAAGCTGATCTCTCTGTGCAATGTGGCTGCTTCCCACTATTGTACATTTGGTAGTGTATATATGTCCATGCCACTCTCTCACTTCAGCCCAGCTTACCCTTCCCCCCTCCCCGTGTCCTCATGCCCTCTATGTCTGTGTCTTTATTCCTGTCCTGCCCTTAAGTTCTTCAGAATTATGATTTTTTTTTGTTTGGTTTCTTGTTTTTTCAGATTCCATATATACGTGCTAGCATATGGTATTGTTTTTCTCTTTCTGACTTACTTCACTCTGTATGACAGACTCTAGGTCCATCCACCTTCCTACAAATAATTCAATTTCGTTTCTTTACATGGCTGAGTAATATTCTATTGTATATACGTGCCACGTCTTCTTTATCCATTCATCTGTCGATGGGCACTTAGGTTGCTTCCATGTCCTGACTATTGTAAATAGAGCTGCAAGGAACATTGTGGTACATGACTCTTTTTGAATTATGGTTTTCTCAGGGTATATGCCCAGTAGTGGGGTTGCTGGGTCGTATGGTAGTTCTATTTTTAGTTTTTTCAGGAACCTCCATACTGTTCTCCACAGTGGCTGTATCAATTTACATTCCCACCAACAGTGCAAGAGGTTCCCCTTTTCTCCACACTCTCTCCAGCATTTATTGTTTGTAGATTTTTTGATGATGGCCATTCTGACTGGTGTGAGGTGATACCTCATTGTAATTTTGATTTGCATTTCTCTAATGATTAGTGATGTTGAGCATCCTTTCATGTGTTTGTTGGCAATCTGTATATCTTCTTTGGAGAAATGTCTATTTAGGTCTTCTGCCCATTTTTGGATTGAGTTGTTTGTTTTTTTGATATTGAGCTGCTTGTAAATTTTGGAGATTAATCCTTTGTCAATTGCTTCAATTGCAAATATTTCCTCCCATTCTGAGTATTCTCTTTTCATCTTGTTAATGGTTTCCTTTGCTGTGCAAAAGCTTTGAACTTTCATTAGTTCCCATTTGTTTATTTTTGTTTTTATTTCCATTTCTCTAGGAGGTGGGTCAAAAAGGATCTTGCTGTGATTTATGTCATAGCGTGTTCTGCCTATGTTTTCCTCTAAGAGTTTTATAGTGTCTGGCCTTACATTTAGGTCTTTAATCCATTTTGAGTTTATTTTTGTGTATGGTGTTAGGGAGTGTTCTAATTTAATTCTTTTACATGTAGCTGTCCAGTTTTCCCAGCACCACTCATTGAAGAGGCTGCCTTTTCTCCAATGTATAGTCTTGTCTCCTTTAGCAGAAAAAAGGTGACCATATGTGCATGGGTTTATCTCTGGGCTTTCTATCCTGTTCCATTGATCTAGAGTTCTGTTTTTGTCCCAGTAGCATACTGTCTTGATTACTGTAGCTTTATAGTATAGTCTGAAGTCAGGGAGCCTGATTCCTCCAGCTCCGTTTTTCTTTCTCACGATTGCTTTGGATATTAGGAGTCTTTTGTGTTTCCTTACAAATTGTGAAAGTTTTTGTTCTAGTTCTGTGAAAAATGCCATTGGTAGTTTGATAGGGATTGCATTGAATCTGTAGATTCCATTGGCTCCCATATGCAGAAGAATCCATGGGAGATTTCACTCCACTTGCTGCCTACTAAAAGGAGACCCACCTTGATTTGCCTTGTGAGACTCTAAGGGAGAGCCCTGTTGAGCCCACTTGGACTTCTGACCTACAAAACTGTGGGATAATAAATGGGTATTGTTTTAAGCTGCTAAGTTTGTGGTAATTTGTTAAACAGCCACAAAAAAAAAAGCTAATAGAGACAAGGATGCATTGTGGTTTTTAAAGACATGGCTGGGGTAGGGCTCATTAAGAGGGTGCCATCAGAACAAGCATTCATAAAGGTGAAGGAATCAGGCATGTGAATATCTGGGGTGTGAGTGTTTTAGGCAGAGAAGTAGCCAGTGCATGAGTATAGGGCAAAATCTGGGAGCTGGGGACAGTGTGGAAGCCCAGAAGGCTGGAATAAAGTGAGAAAGAGGGACATAGGGGCAAAGAGAGCAAACATGGATCGGGGAACAGATCACACAGAGCTGGGTGGTCTTTGTAAGGATTTTGGATTTTCACTGGGTGAAATGGGAAATTAATGCATGACTTTTAAGTAGAGAAATGTCATAACTGACTTTGTATTTACAGGAGCACTAGTAGAAGCAGGAAGAAGAGGTTTGGGGGGAATTGAACGATGATGGTGGCAATTGAGGTGGAGAGAAGTGGTTAGATTTTGGAAAGTGTATCATTGCCATACAAAACTCAACCCAAAAGCAAGTGGCTTGCTGCAGGTAAGGTTATGATTGAAAGATGTTGCTCTGATCTGATGGATTTGCTGCCAGGGTGTGATGGTTAATGTTATATATCTGTTTGGCTCAGTCACCATGCTCAGATAATTTTGTCAAACCTTAGTTCAGATATTTCAGTGAAGGTTATATTTTAGATGAGATTAACATTTAATCTGTCAGCTTTGTGTAAAGCTGATAACCCTCTAAAATGTAGTGGACTTTATCCAATCAGTTGACCTCTCCTAAAGAAGAGGGAATTCTTCCAGTGGGTGGCCTTCAGCCTGAACTGCTAGGTCTGCAGCCTACCCACCCTGCAGATTTTGGACATGCCAACCTCCACAGTCATGTGAACCAATTCCTTGAAAGAAATCTCTCTCTTTGTGTATACAGCAGACCCTCCACACAGTCAAAACTCCACATGTAATTTATGTCCACCCTCAGTATCCAAGGTTCCGCAGTCTTTGGTTCACCCAATGTTGGATCGCGTAGTACTATAGTGTTTACTATTGAGAAAACTTCCACATATAAGTGGGGACCCACAGTTCAAACCTGTGTTGTTTGAGGGTCAGCTATGTATATTACATCATGTTGGCTGTGTTTCTCTGGAGGACCCTAACACCAAAGGTCTTTGGTAGACTGCAGATAAGAGGTGCCTGGAGACGGTGGAAAAACCTTACCCCGAACTGTGTTCCTTTATTATTGAGCTCCTGCCGTGTGTCAGAGCTTGGTTAGGCCCCTGCGGATATGACAGGAGGGAAGAGGAAGATGAGGTCCCTGCCCAACTTTGCCACTGCTCTGCCATTTGGAAACACTACTTAAACACTCTAGATTTTGGGTTCTTCACTTAAAAATAGGCATGTGACTAACCTCGTTCAGTCCTTGAGAACATTAAATGTCATAATGCATATAAAGTATTTAGTGGTGAACTGGGCTCAAAGTGGGCTCTTAATAATGACAGTGGTATTATTACTGTCTCCCACTCAAAGGGCATTATGTGGCTGCCATGACTGTTAATAGTACAAGTGGTAATAACAGCAGAAGAGATAATAACACCTTACACTTATTTGACTCATTTAACATTTTAAAGAACTTTCGTATATTATTTCATTATTATGCCACTGATAACCTGTGTAGATTATTGTGCTTTTAATGTCAATGGAAACCAGGAAAATGTTGTATGATTGTATCCTCAATTAAGCATAGGGATATAAGGGTCTGTATACACAAATCCAACATTCTACCTACTATGGATGAATTATTTGTCTGCTGTGATGAGTAATCAGTGTTGAAAAAATTATTATTGAACCAAAAGTCAATATGGAAAATATTAAAAAGAAGCATACATAATTTTTATAAGAATATTTTAAGGGACATATAATTTTTTTGAAAACTTAAAAATTAAACAATAAACACATGTTTTCTGCATTTTAACACTCAATTGTGCATATATTGTGTCATTAATGGAACTTTGCAAAATTACAGTAGAAACAATGGCAATTTTACTTCGGCATTTTCCAAAGAGTTTTGCACTGGAAGCTATTGCATTATATTTTAATTGTTTTCCCAAGGAGTAAATTGATTTTATCTAATACTTACTTTAATTGACAATACAAAAATAGAATTAATAATAATAATGGCTATACTTATTGAGTACACAATATCTAGCAGGCAATAAGACCAAGGCTTTACAGGCATTGCACATGTAAACATCACTACAGTCCTGTGAATAAGATATCCTCTTTCATTTTCCCAGTGAATAAATTGAAATCTAAGGAAGTCAAGTATATTTCCTAAGGTTCTGCCGTTTGTATGGCAGAGCTGGTATTTGAATTTTATTACTTGGATCCATGTTTGAAGATAGCAGAGCAGTCAATAGTTCTTAAATTGCATTGCATGAAAGGTACTAGGAGCATTGTTAAACCGCAGATGCCTAGAACAACACTTCAGACCTACTGGGTCAGAAGTTCTGAGGGTGGGGTTCAGGACCTTAATTCTCGAACACACAACTCAGGTAGTAGTCCTGGGATGGAGGACTGGAGATCCACAATTTGACAAACACTGTACTCTTGTTAATGGAATTATTAAGATATTGTTAAATATGATTTTCTGTTGTAAAAGTTTTAATGTTAAATCATGGTCAGTGAAAGGGTTCAAATTTCTGTCCTTGCTGTTGTGTTAAATATATGTTATTATTTTAGGAAAGAACACATTGGGTTCATGTCTTTCCTCAGCTTCAGCCAAGATTAATGCACACCAAAGGACTAAGCTCCTCCTTCTAAATTCACCTTCTAAGGTTTTATGAACAAGCAGGGCTAGACTGATCTACTTCAGAGGGACTTAACAAAACTTGGAAGAGTGCTGATACCCTTGTGCTTTTTTTGTAAAAGTCAAACTCGCTTCTTTCTATATATCTTCCAGGACCATTTTTATGTCCTAGTATTTTAGGCTGCTTACATCTAAAATGCCATGAAGACTTCAAAATATATTTGTGTTGCATATGTATCTACTAGCAGATTTAATACATTATCATCAATAAGTAAAACAAAAAATTGTGGTGATGGGGTAGAGAGTGTGAGGGTTTTTAGGGTGGTATAAGAATAGCTAGCTATTATAACAGGGCTGGAAAGGGGGGTAACTCATTGATCTAACATTTTTAAAAATTCATTTTGTTTAAGCAATTTACTTATTCTAATTCAATATTATTCCAGCTAACATACTTAATTTGACGGGTTCCTGCCCTAGGAATTACTTGATTAAACTCTCTTGGACTTTGCAAAATTTAAGTTGTGTTAATGTTAAATCTCCAGCTATTAATGTCATTGGTGCAAATAATTGTTTTATATTAAAACACAAAAATTTTTACTTGCTTTTAAATCATACATGATAGAACTCTCTTGTTTTTGAAATAGTTTAAAATATATTTTAATCTCTAAAAGAAACTGGGGAAATTAGCAGGGAAAGTGATACTTTTTGTAAATAAAGAAAATGATTTTTAGAGGACTTACATGACTTCCCCAAGATCATACAAAAAAGAGGTAGAACCTAGAAGACATTCAGGTCTGTGGATTCCTTGTTTAGTGGTGAATTACTAACTTGGTCTAACTGGTCTATGCTAACATCTATTTCCAGGAAGTTTAGCTATGTTTACTGATGTCTACTTACAAACCTTATTTTAAAGGATTCTTGCAACATTGATATACTCAAGTTATTTCCCCAAGGAGTTTTGTCTGAAAGTCAATAATGTCCATCTCGCTGTCATGTCCTGCTGTCACTGCATTGTACCTTCTAGAGGAAGTGTATCTTTAGGGCACCTTTGTATAGGAGATTTGCAAAGCGGGGAGGTGGGGAATAAAGCAGTAAGTTCTGTGTTATCAGAAGGGTAGGTTGGGGACTTCCCTGGAGGTCCAGTGGTTAAGACTCCACGCTTGCACTGCAAGGGGCGCGAGTTCGATCACTGGCCAGGGAACTAAGATCCCATGCCACGTGGCACAGCCAAAACAAAACAAAAAATGGGTAGGTTCTAATGTTAGAGCAATTGCACGTGGGCAGCACAAAGGCAGCATAAAGTAAAGTTCTAAGGGGATGAGCTCAGAAAGGAAATAGAAGAATCCAAGGCACCCTAACTACTGGGCCTTGCTGACCAGGACTATTTAGTCCTCTGTATCACCGACCACCCCAGCTTAGTTCATCCTCACAGGAATATCCGGTCATGCCATAATCTGTAAATTGATTGCAATTAATTGATGAATTATTGGTTAACATTCATAGCATTCTCCAAGGTTAAATCCTGTGAAATGCGTAGATTAACATTACATTTCAGTTATCTTTATACTAAAGCTTAAATGTCAACCTGACAAAAAACAGGGAAAGCAAGCAAAACTCAAATGACAAAAACAAAAAAGAAAACACCATAAAAGATGACTGTTGGTTCATGAGTAAGGAGTGCACTTTATTTTCTGAGAGAAGAAAATGAGGAGTAATAATTTCCTGAAGATAACCAGTCAGTGACTTTTTCCGTTAAAAAAAGCAATCAGTGGTGTTTTTCAAAGTAAATTCTTCTGAATAAGATTCTCTGACCAGTTCTCTTTCAACCATGCTGCTTCTCACACCTTCATTAGGCTGAATTATGCTTTCAATAAAGTCACCAAAACATTAAAATTCTAAAGCCATCCGTCACTACTCATGCTTATTTTTTTAAACATCAAAGCTGTACTTGAAAACAATCAAGGGTAAGTCTTCATTCTCTTTGCTGGATTTGGAGAAATCAAAGAGATCTGAATCATCCACTTGTAATCTGTGTGGCTTTGGGTTAGTTACTTAACATCTTTGTGCCTCAATTTCCCCATCTATGCGAAGAAGATCATAATCATAATGGCCACATTAGTTTGTTGTGAGGAATCAATGGTAATAAAGGTAAAACACACAGAAAAGACCTACCAAATAGTAACCACCAGAGAAGTGCTCTTTATACATGTCAAATACTCTTTAGCATCAACAAACCTGTTTGGAGAGATATGGGAGTTTATGTGCCCAATTGGAGTTGCTGCTCCCACTGTTACTCAGAATGCAGATATTTGCAAGATTTTGAGTACTGCTGCAAATTCCAACACTTATTTGATGTTTGACTGAACCGTGGAATCCATGCATAATGTAGCTATATTCCTTTAAATAATTTACCACCAACTGTATTGTCTCAAAAGAAATGTAAAAATGAGTGAAATATTAGAAAACCCCATATACCTCTTCTATCTGGAAGCTTAGTACTAGAGATTTAAGAAATGTTTACTCTCTTTTCTCTTATGAGCTTATGCCTCCAACTTAGTGAGCATTATGCTATTTTAAATTTTGTTTTCTTTAGGGAACGCAAGGGCAGAGTATCTTCTCATAACTACAGAGGAGAAGAACTGTATGTGTAGAATTACATGATGACAATTAGAATATGATCTCCCTGGAGGGTAATCAGCCATTATATTGTTTTTTGGGGGAAATAATTGGAAATTTTTATCCCATGAAAGGATGCGGGCACAGAAAGAGCTATAGGGTTAGCGTAAACAAAACAGAACAAAACAAAAACATGTAAGTACTTGGAATAATAAAATCCATACACCTTATGATGATCTAAAAATCTCTACATGATTTAGCTCCTATCTTCCATTCTAAACTCATTTCTAAACCACTTGTACTCAGTCCACTCCAGACCCAATGGCTCCCATTTTAGTTTGTGTTTGAACACGTCAATCTCATTCTTTGAACTTGCTCATCTCTCTGTCTGGAAAGTTTATCTCCTGGACCTTCACAGGTTTTTATTTTCTTACTTATTTTATTCAGGTCTTCACTGAGATTCAAACTGAAACAGTACAGCTCTAAAGATGCATTTCTTTCCATGTGAAATAAATTACGTGAGTCAACACAGTGTTGTGTGGAATGCCGTGGTGGTGGATCCAGCTTTTTTGAGTCCACATCGTGGTGCCAGCAAAAACATCATGCACGGTGTGGTGGGGAATCTATATCCAGAATATAGAAGAAAATTGTGGCCCTCCCCATGGTGAAAAATGACCAGTGTATTCTATCTGTCACCAGGTGTCAGGCTAGTCTACCTGGAGAATGGTTTCATAGAGGGGACAGATAAGGCACCCAACAGTAGCCAGATCAGTCTTGTTGGGGGGAAAGGCCATGAATGGCCTCCACCCGTGCCACCGTGGCCACAGTATCCATGGACACACTGAGCAAGCACTGGATGACTGTGGAAAGAGGCTGACTTACACCCCCAGAGGGCATTATTTTGTCCTCCTGATTTTTACGTCTCTTCTCCAGTTGATGCCTCTTTGGTGAGAGCTCATAGATGACAGAAATATTTTCACACTCCGTTCTCATTCTGAAAGTTCCAGCCACATATTTCTTCCCCCAACTTGCCTGTCACCAATAGTCTAATCTTATTCCTTGCAAGTCAAATCATTAGTAATGGCTTATGAACTAATAAAACCAGTGCTTCCATCCACCTCCCACTTCAGTATTAGTGGACAATCAAACATACTGCTCAAATTCTTCCCACTGGGAAGATTTTCCTTCACCACTCTCCTCCAGGGTCCCCCTGAATGGTTTGGCAGTGTTGTAACCTTCTATATTCAAGTGGTGCCAGTATATCAGGGAGACCCATCTGTAAATCAGGCTCAAGTTTGTTTCTTATTAAGTTAGTGGTAAAGACACCACAGGTGGCTGCAGGCTTGGATTGAGAGAGAGGAGGTGATGCAACAGTGGTTGGTTGAAGGACTCTGGGTCACCTGTTCTTACTACTTACTTTTACCTTCCAACCTATCTGAGCTCAGTGTCTTACAAACTTTTCTATTTGATGGTAGAGTGTTTCTGTACACACCCAACCATATGAGTATGTGGGTCAGACAACAGCTAGTTTATTATGGATGCTCAGCTCACGTGGTCACCTGATAGCCCATGGTTAAGTATTCACTTTCTACAAGGCCAAATGCAGTTTCTCAGAAAGGAAAATTATCTGCAGAAGAGGGCACAGATGCTCCAGGATCTGAGAGGTGTGTGCAGTGATTCTGGTACTGGCAATTGCCAGAGGCTCTGCACAATGGCCCTATTGGCCGAAGACACTTGGAGTGACCTTGGCACTGCTGAAGGGCAGAGCAGCCTGAACTTGCTGCAGAGGCTTCTCTTCCTCTGCGCCCCACTCAGAGAGAGAAACCTGTGGGTTACTCTGTGCCTGGGTTCAAGTAGCACATCATATATGGCATGTGTTGCCTCTACACTCATATCTTGATTTTTTAAACAAAATTGGTAAGTATATGTTTCCAGAAAATATACAATACTTCTGAAATGGTAACATTAAAAAAATCTAGTTTTATAATCTTTCAAATAATGCCCAAACACTTAACATAGATATAGCTGGATAAAAACAAAAACAAAAACAAACAAAAGGCAAAGCCAAAGGTCTCTTGCAATGCTAAAATCATATAATTCCATAAATTATTTTGGGGTCTAAGATATTATTTGCAAAATAATTTATTATTAACAAAGCATACCATTCTATCTATCTTCAATATTCTCATTATAATGATTAGCAAGTATATTTTAAATAGGATATTAAAGTTCATTAAGATCACATGTTTTTTTCCTGGTTGGATTTTTTTCTGAATGGATAAGCACAAAATTTTATTCAAATCTCTTTTAAAACAGATAAATAAGTAGAAAAAGTATATATATTAAATATATGTTATATTAAGCTAGGTGATTATTTTTCCCCATTTTAAAAGTCTATAGATTTTCCAGGATAAACCTTTAGGTGTTGAAAGTTGTATGCCAATAAATAATATTTTAAAGTTTTATTTTTTTTGTAGACTGCCTAGATAAAGCAATGATTTATGATGTATACACTAGGTACATAATAGAAATTTGTTGTATCAATAAAATAATTAATTACACATTTTATGGTAAAATAATCATTTAGAATGAACTCATTCTTTAATAAAACATACATTTACAACTGTGGAAAATGAGTATTTGAAATCTATAATGTTTAGCTGAATTTTCTTATCAAATTCATCACGAGAGTTGAACCAAATATAAGGCTCAACTTTCATGGCTTCAAAGCATAACTCAAAGCAATTTTTTAGAAATGGAAATCATAGCAGCAGTCAACAATGGGGGTTGTTTTGACAATTAACTGCTATTTGTAACTACAATTTAAGATATACAAGAGGGAATTCAGACTCTTAGGACCTCTGCCAACAGGTACCAAACAGGCTGAACTCACCTGTAATAATTTGCCCAATCCATCCACTATTTCCTCCACAGAAGATGTTCAATGCACATTAGTTGAATGAATGGGATATCTTATTAGTGAACTGTGACCTGCAAATGGTTCCCATATCGCCTCTTCACATCTAGCGTTTCCTTCAATATTCTCTGCTATATCTCTTACCTACCTTTAGGCTGGTCCCACTCCTTAATAACAGAAATGTTTAGCTCACTTCCCAGCCTACCGTATGCCCTCTCTGTGTTGCCTTGTCACTCACAGGACTCATTTTTCTGCTGCTCTTCACTTTTATGTTGTTCAACTTTATCTTATCTCTCCAGTAATACACATGCACTGTTAGCCAAAGACATATTTGATGATACACAAATTGCTTTGGTTGTTAGACTGATGTTTACAGACACAGAAAGGTTTTGATTTTCTGATGTTTACTCTAGGATGAGCTAGCATGAAGATTCAGTCTTACCAAGCAGACTATGAATCACGTGCCAGAAGTGGCTGTATTTTGATTTTAGAAAAGTCGCCATAGAAAATAATTTGTCAAGTGCTCATTGAAAGATTATTTCTTTTAAAAACCAAATTAATCTAGGCTATCCAGAAGCTTACAATCTAAGAGGAAGCACACAACATGGATATATGGACAATGCAACGTCAGACAAATACATAAAAGGCATGATATTTGCCAGTTTTAACTTTTCGGCTCATTAAAAAAATCATTTAATTATAAACTTCCATGGAAATTTATCAAAGGTGTACCTTAAATAGATACAATATTTTAAAAATATTTAGCCCATACAGGGAGACCTCACTGTGCGTGGTTCAGTGTCAACTGAAACTTCTGCATAGTGGCTGAGGGGACCGTGTTGCTGGGCTCGTACCCGGGCTCCATCCCTGACACCATGGTGCTCTGAGGATGAACATTTGTGGAAGTAGAGAGGTGGGTGAGTTTGGAAGTTGGCTGACTTCCACTCAACGAGTTATCCAATCTACACAGTTGCTCAGTGTGTCCTCTGCAGTGGCTGATCTCCTGGGCATTGATATGAAAAAAAAATTCCATACAGTTTTGCCTACTTATATGTTAATTGATAGCAACAACTTAGCGTTCTGGAAATTGACTAAAGGTGAAGAACAGTCTGAGAATCTCTCATGCTTGAAAAACCTCTGAATTTAAGGAGAATTCCAAATTATGTCTGTAGACACTCCACAAGCTGGAGGTAAAGCATAACGTGTCACTCCTCAAGTATTGGGTGCATATAGTGACTGTTAAAGGATGAACACCATGAAATCCACATTTAACATTACCTTTTATTCCCTGAAACTTGCTGGACAAGTTGGAGGAATGTCCTTGGCCCAAGAGACTATAAAGGGCTTGTACCAACCTGGTAGAGACAGGGCAGAGGTCCAAGGCACAAAAGAGTCTGAACAACAAGCCAGGAGCTCAAATTAACCAAACTACCATTTCAAACGGAAAGTATGGCATCAAATTAAACTGGCACATCACAGTCAAGTGTCTGCTTTTAATTTAAGGCCTGGAGGTATCAGCTAATTTAGGGTGGTTGTTAACCAATGTGATAAAGTCTGATTACAAATGGCAGATACACCAATGACACATGGCTCTGCCCGCAAGGACCTCACAGTGGGTGAAAGAAATACATTAAATGTTCACAATACAATAAGATTATAGCAACATTCCTAAAGGCTATGCAACACAGAAGTGAACGGTCTCGTGAGGTGTGCTTGGGCTTCTACATGAGTTCAAGCATACATCTGTAAATTATTAGCACAGAGGGATTAGAACTGCTTGAAGTAACACAGGGAAATACATAGATTACTACTTCAGGAAGTAGTAATTTCCAGGTGCAGAAGGGATGACTGGACAGCCTACTATTTGCCAAGTATTGTGTGCACAGAGCTTTCAGGTACATGTGCTTATTGCACTAATCTGCTATCTGGTTATCATTAAACACACTTGTTATAGTTACACATGAAAGGAACAAGAAGTCAGATAATTTTCCCAAGGTCAGTTGGCAGGAAGAAAGAGGATTTGAACCCGCGTCTGAGTGACCCTAGTGTTGACTTCCTTGTCGTGGAACCACGTTCTTGGCAACCACCAAAGCTATTCAATATAGCCCAAGTACCATACACTAAGTCCATCTATAAGATATTTGTTTAGATGTATCAGTTAGGGTCCAGTTAGGACACTGAAGCCACACCAGTTGTTTTAACAGAATTTGGGAAGAATTTAACATACATATAACCATTAGCTAGGTTTTGAAATCTGAGCAGGCAAAAAAGCAACTCAGATACCATGGGGCAGTGCCAGAAGCAGCTACTTCTTAAAAGGTTGAACGAATAAAGGGCAGGAAGTGAGAGTATTAGAATTTAGACATTTGAAATGTGGGCCTTTGAGTTGGGATGCAGATGTCTGAGGAGAGCCCCATCTCATCAGGACCCTCACTCAGGAGCTCAGAGAAGGGTTCCGTGTATCTGTCAAAGGAGTAATGTGGTTTGTAGAAGCAAGCTCTTGCCTAACAAAGCAAAATATGCCAGGATGAATTTGAAGCTGGGAGATAGTAGTTTAAGAACCATCATGCTCATTGAGGCTGCATTTCCAGAAACCCAGATGCCCTTTTTGATTCTTTTAGAAATTCTTCCCATAGGTACAACTAGTTATAAGTTACCACCATTACTGAAATTAACTAGTATCAGGAGCTGCTATTAAGTATTTTGTTCCCCAAATGCCATAATTTACCAAAAAGAATTCAGAATGTAGTTAATATATGATTCATGTTAAATTTTTATTTATCAAATGATAGTTAATTTTAATTTTTATCATAGACCCATGAATAAATATAGTTCCTCTGCTGCAAACTTACATAAAATATTTACTTAAGCATAATTATACCACAAAAGCTTATTCAAATGCCAGGCTCCGTTCAGAGATTTTCACAATTGTCTTGAATCTAGACAGGAAGGTTAATCACAGTGTAATTACTCTGACCTTAAGCCACATATATCTTTTTTGTTTGTTTTTGTTTTAAAATTTTTATTGAAGTATAGTTGATTTACAACATTGTGTTAGTTTCAGGTGTACAGCAAAGTGATTCAGTTATACATATATTGTCTTTTTATATATCATGCTATTTATATTGGTTTTTGGCAGATTAGCCTTTCAAATGTATAGGAGCCTATTTAGTGAAAGGAGTGATTATAACTGTCATCAAGAACACATAGAGATCAGTAAGAAATGGCTACTGGACTCCACCTACATGCATAAGGAACTTCTGGAAATACAAGGAACTATAAAGAAGCTCTCAGCTCATGCTGAACTGGAATTTCTGTAGAAGATAAGCCAAGCACAGAGGCAAACTACATTACTCACAACATCTCATCAGAACCGAATATATGCTACAATCTATAAGTACAGTAAAAATTGAAAGAGAGAAAGAAATTCCCTGTGAGACTCGGGGAAGCTTTTGAGAATGAAGTGGAAGTTGAGCTCGACCTTGAAGAATCGTTGCTTTCTGCTCTCATTTACCACCTGTGCCAAACACTGTATCAGCACCTAATAGCCTTCCCGCTCCTTGCCATGTGAGCTGTCTCTCCATCAGTCTCTGAGTTCCTCCAGGTCAGGAGCTTTGCCTTGTTTATCCATGAGTATCTAGTTTGCTTTGATAAGCATTATCCAAACAGTGTGTTATAAGGATCTAGATTAAACATCAACATCCTATCTGTTAAGAAAAAAATTACCAAGTAGAATTTCTTCATTTAGTGAAATGAATATTGTACTATCTTCACTTTTGATTAATAATTTATTAGTAATGATTATCAACACGCTTAAATTCAGTAGAGCCTAGTCAAGGGAGAGAAAAAATGTTTAGTATTCCTAAGAACTGGAATTAAATCTTGCTTCTATCAAAAATAAATATCAACACCCTTTAAAATCAGATAGTATTTGTGAGCATCTGTCTACATACTTGTAAAATTAGGGACTTGACCTCATTGTTCCATGAAGTGCTTTCCCATAAATAACACATTGTGTAACACATTGGAAACACTGAATAAATATTAGCCATTTATTGTAAAAAAGACAATAATTTAAGGATCCTCTTCTTCATATTCACTTCAAGTAATTAGCAATACTTAAGTAATCACTTACATGTACCAAGCAATCTTACATATATAAATGATTTTTCTTTTAATAAGGAGAATAATTTATAATTAAAGCAATCACCCAAAAGAAATATGCTTAGTAAATTCAGGTTTTCTAAATTCTTAACTTGTCCTTATGTGCCTACAATTTCAATAAAGAATATAATCATTCTCATTTATTTGATTTCATGAAAAGAAGTTGTTTTTATTTTCTCATATTTCTTTACATAACATCTAATTTACATTGTATAATGGTCTATAAAAGATTGCCAGACTAACATACATTATATGATTTGGGATAAATTGTTTTGGAAATGATTATAAATTTCTGTTTTCCTAACACTAATTGAATACAATATTTAAAGTCTTTGGCATCCTTCTGCGTTAATCAGTATTCAGCAGTTGAGAGCCAATGATTTCCCTGGGAATACTGATCAAAATCCTACTCAAGACTTCTAAAAGTTGCTAGTCAGATGGGGACTTAATACAACACTGGACTTGTTTCTATATTATTACTTGCTTATACATTCTAATGCAAAAGTCAGATTATTATACATAGTAAACTAGAAAAGACTGAGAATAGTGGCTAATTGACCTATTTTAGATTATTTTATAAAATAAATATTTAAAAATTTTACATCTGGCTCTAGAAGGCCAGCCTTCACACCAATAACAACTAGAAGATCTGTAAAAGTGATCTTAAGAATCTGTTGAAATGCATCAGAGCAACCAAAGCAGCACTGACATTAAGGTCCACCGTTTTAGAGGAAAGGGAGGCCCAGGGACGTGAGTCCTGTCTTTGGTCTTTGGAAATACTTTTGCATTTGATGCATTTGCCCATTTTAAGGAGCAGCTGACACTAAGTAGAGCTTTCAGTGGTTTCAAGGAGCTGTAGTGGGAGTGAAAAATGATTGAGTTCAGGATTCTCCAAGGAACATGTACCTAGGTAAGCACACCAGGATTTTTTATTGGACCCAATAATGCCCACAATGTAAGAATAAAAGCAAACCTGTAAGCCAGTTATAAAAAAACCTCAAAGCCAGGTTCCAGTACGTCAGTCCTTACTTGGTTCAAAATTATCTGACCTCATCTTAACTCCATTGCTGGAAGTATAATTCCTCTCTTGGGGAAAATAAAGTCATCTAGATTCTTAAATTATCTTTATAATTTTTCAGACACAGCTCATTATTCAATCAGAAATAATAATGCATAAGAAGGAAAAGAAATGATGAAAATCAAGAGATAAAAATAAGTGTAGAAATAGACACGTGGGACAGGACAATATTGCAATTCACCAATAAGAACTTTAAAATAACCATGAGTAATATAGAATATTAAGGGAAAATAAAACACTACAAGAAGTAATCAAGAGAAATTGTGAAAAAATATAAAAATTGAAACAAGACAATAAATGGTTTTAACACTAGTTTATACACACATGGATAGAGGAACGGTAAGCTAGAAATAGGCTAGAAGAAAATATACGCATAAAGGCACGGAGATAAAAACATGAAATATACAGACACACATGGAAGATACAAATAGAATATAAAGAAAAGGTCTTGAAACAACTGTGATCGAAATCTGAGAAAAGAGGAGGGAGGAAAAAAATGGGATAAAAGCATATTTGAAGATGCATTGGAGGAAATCCCTCTCACCCCCAAATATGAAAAAAAAAAAAACCAAAAATATTCACAGTACTCTATAACCCCAAACAGGGTAAATATAAAGAACGCCACACAAGCATATCACAGCAAAACTTAAAATTTAATATAAAGAATCTTAAAAGCATCCAGAGAAACATGGACTTCTCAACAAGTAAAGATAGAAGGTTTAAGAAAATGAATAATTACCTTCAAAGTAAAAAACCTAACATAATACTGATCCAGAATTCTATACATAGCAAAAATGTCCTCAAAAAAAGAAAGGCAAATGAGTACATTTTCAGATAAATGAAAATTTAGAAGATTAGTGAACAGCAGGTCTGCATGAAAGGAAATAATTAGAGGACTCTTCAGACAGAAGGAAAATGATCCCAGATGGAGACATGGATGTGCCACAAGGAATACAGAGCCCACAGCAAGTAAATATGTGGATACATCTAAATGGCTATTGATTGAATAAAACATTAATGATAAAGTCTTGGGTATATGAATGTATAGAACAGTAAAATAATTGACAACAATTGCACGAAAAAATAGGAGTTGGTTAGAGAATAAACCAAGAGTTAAATTGTTTTAGGGTCCTTGCAATGACTAAGTGTTAAAAGTCTACTATTTGGATTTTAATGTTAATGATGGATTTTATAATTTCCATATCAAACCCTAAAAATTAGTAAAATGATATATAATAGAGGAAGAAAATGAAATACAATAAAATTTGGTTATTTGAAAAATAGGAGAAAAGAAATAAAGGAGTATAAAGAGTTGGGACAAAAATGTGCAGAGAAGATGGTAGATTTATGCATATATACCTGTAATGACATTAGATAAATGAGTAAAATTATCCAATTAAAACTTTAACCTTATCAAATTAGATCTTACAATAAATCTACTATAAGCTTCTTATAAGACATATCCTTTAAATATAAAGCTACAGATAGAGGGTGAAAATAAAAATATTGCAAAAGATATATGTTGCAAGTATGAAACAAAAGAAAGCTGGGAACAATATACAAAAAAACCCACCAGACTCAGTGTTCTTTAAGAAAAGATTACTGAGATAGAAACATTTCATAACATGAAAAAAATCAATATATTGGGAATATATAAAAAGTCTAAATATGTTTGCGCCTAATAAAACAGCCCCCAAATATCCAAGGTTAAAAGAAAAACAGAATTAAAAAGAGCACCTGACATGAAAAATCACAGTGGAAGATATTAACATGCTGTTTACATGATTAAGTCATCATCAATTAAAAGTGACGACTAAAGACAGGAACGATTTACTCACGCCTGTCACAGCATCCTTATGAGTTTACAATTACACTCTCATGGGTTTGTTGAATTTTTTTTTTTTTTTTTTTTTTTGCGGTACGCGGGCCTCTCACTGTTGTGGCCTCTCCCGTGGCGGAGCACAGGCTCCGGACGCGCAGGCTCAGCGGCCATGGCTCACGGGCCCAGCCGCTCCGCGGCATGTGGGATATTCCCGGACCAGGGCACGAACCTGTGTCCCCTGCATCGGCAGGCAGACTCTCAACCACTGCGCCACCAGGGAAGCCCGGTATGTTGAATTTTAAATCTGTAATTAACATGTGAAATACCTGAGGACCAAAAAGAGCAGAGGTTTAAAATAAATAAGTTGGTGATGCTGTCAACAGCGAAGTATTATTTACTGTCCTCTGAATTAAAATGAATACTAGTGATGCCTTTAAAACATCTCGAGTGTGATCATACCTTACAAAATAAAAAGGATCATGAAAAAACGAAAATAAATAGCCATGAAAGTTCATGTAAACATGGAAAAGGTTATAGAATCCTGGAGAAACAAGTTGACAAAATGAGGACTACAAGAGGCACTGGAGGTTTAAGAAATATATGCACTTTGTTCCATAAAACATTGAAGGACCCAAATTTGTAGCAAATTCCACGGCAGTTTTAAAGTTGAGCTGCTATAGTAAACTGGGCATTCTTGATACTTGAGCATGGAATGTGTGCACAGGGAAAGAAAATAGCATTGCACTTTACAATCACTACATTGTAAGTGGAAAATGCAATGTCTTAAAGAAAACTGTATTTAAAATTGGCAAAAAAAAAGAAAGAAAGAAATGCACAAGCTAGTCCATTCTGAACTACACTCATGATAATACCCCTGAAATCATAGCTTTCAGAATAAGTGCCTTATCAACTTTAAAATGAAATACTGTAGTATTGTGCTGAATTAGCTCTTAAATAATCTAAACTGATATTACTAGGAAAAGGTTAATTTGTCAGTTTCAGTGATTGTCAATGAAAAAATTTGAAATCAATAAAATTAATATCATTTCTCATCCTATTCTTTATTTTCTACTCTATGTAGAAAATTTACATCATGCCTTTATATTTGACTAACATGGAGGTGCTTTGTATGGGAAGTAGAATCTTTACTACTATTGTTTCCAATTTGAAGCCCTCATAAACCAATTTTAACAGGTATCCAGTGAACATCAGTTAGAGGTTGTGGCACTTCACTGTACGTTATTCCTACTGCTTATAATATGAATAAAATGCTATTTTCCCATGATATGCTATCAATTTTTGCTAGGCATTGAGCAAAACAACGATGATAGTGAAAAATAAGCAAGAGCTTGACTTGGCCCAATTAAATAAAAAGCTGTCCTCCCATGGATCTGCTTTGACTATTGTTTAATGTCATAAACCAAACTTCTCAGGAGCTGTTGTAGAACAAGGCATAAATGATGGGTTTCTACACTTCCAGAAGAAGGGTGGAAATTCCTCCTTATCAAGTGTTCTTAGTGGATTACATACATATCACTTAAATACATGGAAAATAATTTATATTGAGGGTCTTCTACCTTTAGGTAAAGGAGATGCAAGAGTTCTCAAGACATAGCGCCTATAAAAGAAAGCACTTTTGAATCATGCCATTACAAAGCTGTGATCAATTCTGTGGAATGGACAATACAGGCTTCAGAAGATATAAATAAGAGAATGTTTCCTAAAGAAAATTAACTTTAAGACAGAATATTAATGAGTTGTTATTAGCCCAGTGAAGAGGATAAGGATGGGGCTTGAACCAGGTAGAAGTTTCAAAATGACATTAATCAAAATAATAGGTAAAATATGTATCACCTATAATATATACTAGGCATTGTTCTAAGTACTTTTCTTAAATTAACTCACGTAGTATTCGTAAGAGCCTTGTGAGATAGGTAATATTACTATTTCCATATTGTAGATAAGGAAGTTGAAGCCCAGAGATGTTAATTAACTTCCTCCAATCACACAGCTAATAATACTGGCACCAGATAATCTGTCTCCTGAGTCTTACTATGGCCATTGTCCAAAGGAGAAAGCCTCTCTGAGGTGTCAAAAAACTCTTTAATCAAGATACACATATAACCCTTCTGTCTCATTAAAAGGTACATTTCCAATAACATTTTGCTTCTTATGCAATTTACAAAAGTATCATATATTTATATTGTTTTGATTATCTGTTTACCAATAATAATTATGCTACTCCAATTAAGAAGAAAAATTTGACAATTTAGTGTCACAGGAACATTTTAAGTTATATATATATAAATTTATACATGTGTGTGTAGTATACAAACAAATACATATATATCTACATATATATGTGTTTAGTAAAATATTTTCAAAATTAAAGCATATTATTTTAGGATGGGACACTGGAGGGAAGGTAATATGCAATTAGAAATTCAAAAAGGAAAATGCAGCAATGTAAAATTCACAACTGTTAAAGAAGAAATTTTTCTGTATTTTTAAAAGGACTATGGTGAGTATTGAGTGACATTGGTGTCTATAATCTATGGTATATATTTAAGTGAGAGAAAATAGTTGTAGTTCATATGTCAATATTTCCAATATTGTAAAATACATCCTTTATAACTATTTAAACTTGAGGTGAGAAACATAAGATACCAATTTAAATGTGAGAGGATGATGCTCAAGCACTTAGTGAAATGATCTGTTTTCCCTCCAAAATCTAGAAATTTTATTCGTCTTTCCTCCTTCCCATCACATGGAAGGAAAATGAGATAACCTTCAATTTGGCCCCATCCAAGAGAAGGTCACAAATAACCACCCGGAGGGTATTAGGAAAAAATAAATTACTCATGAGTTACTGATTAAATTCTTAATATACAGGGTATGAGAAATTAACTTATAATGTTTTTAGATTACAAAATGTTGTGGACATCTGTATCTTTACAGGACACATCTTGATGAACTTTTCTGATTCTTAGAAATGACATGTGTCTGCAGATGAGATATTTCACCAAATAATTTTTTTAGAAAGAAAAGACCCAAGAGATTTGTTCTCCTTTTCATGTTCACTTAAGTTCAACTGTTGTGAAATAAAAAGTACTTGGCAATGTATCTTCTGAGATTTTTAAGAGCTATATGTCTATGGCCTGGCAAGCTGCCAGAGTAGTATTCCAAATTCGGATGAAAACAGGTTATGCAGGAAGAGCTAACCTAGTGACTCAATAACGCTAATTATTTAAAACTCCTCATGAGAGTTAAGTACACTCTACAAGCCACTATCAATGTGACAGAGCTGTTTAATTCCCTTTATATTGTAATTATAAAAGAAGTAATTGTTGCTTTTCAACAGTGGAAAACTTTGTCTACGATTGTTCCTTCAACCCCACCCTGTGGCAGATGGAGGGGGGCAAATCCTCAGAGAATGGAAATAGTTCCCAGAGACCTTATCTTTTTTCTTTTTTCACACCTACCAGGTAACCCTAGGTAAAAACAATAACAGAAATGAAAACTTCAAAGTTCAAACTTTCTAAAAGCAGAAGAGAGTCTCTGGGCCAGCATGGAATCCATCAGTGTTCTCAAAGTGAGGTCTCTGGACCGGCAGCATCAGCATCACCCGGGACTTGTTAGAAATATAAATTCTTGGGCCCCAACCCAAACCTACTGAGTCAGAATCTCTGGGGAGGGGTCCAGAAGTCTGTGTTTTAACAAGCTCTCCATTTACCATGGCAACAAAAGGAATAAAATATACTTAAGAATAAACTTACCTAAGACTTGTACTCAGAAAACTATAAAACACTGATGAAAGAAATCAAAGATGACATAAACAGATGGAGAAATGTACCATGTTCTTGGACTGGAAGAATCAATATTGTGAAAATAACTATGCTACCCAAAACAATCTACAGAGTCAATGCAATCCCTATCAAATTACCAATGGCATTCTTCATAGAATTAGAACAAAAATTTTTACAATTCGTGTGGAAACACAAAAGACCCTGAATAGCCAAAACAATCTTGAGAAAGAAAAACAGAGCTGGAGGAATCAAGCTCCCCAACCTCAAACTATACTACCCTATCCTTTTAAGTGTTCAATCCCTTCAGAACTATGTAGACATAAGTGATTTAATTAGAAGCCCATCCTGTAGGCTACTAAAAGTCTTCTCAATAGACAGAATAAATGTATTTAGAACTAAACTTCTTTTCAGGGAAGTGGTTGTTACATATACTTGATACATTTCAAAATATTTAACTATATCAGTTTCAATAATTTTTGGTCCCTGTCAAAGTTTAAATGATAATCTTCATGAATGCATGTCAGTGCCCCATGTGCCATATGCTATAAATGCAAGGAGATTATTGAATTTAGTTATCAATATTTATACAGTAGCTTTTTTGACAAATGCTCAGAGAATTATAAAGTAGCTATTATGTTTAGAGATAAAGACTATGAGATAGATTTGCTTCATATTCCAACAATGTTTGCTATTGTTTTAAGCCTATACTGTTGCCATAGTTACAGCATGAGGCTCAAAAATCCTCTCTTCTTTGTAATATGTTAAAGGATAACTTTATAATATTCTGGTAGACTATAATGTTCACTAAATATACCATCATATAAATACAGTTCTTATTTTACTATCAGGCCCCACTATATCAAACATGAAATGAGCAGGAATTTTTGATATTAACTATGAATAATAATGCTTAATATTTTAGGGATTCTTATCAAAAAAAAACTAAAGGAAAGGGAGAGAAAGAAAATAATTTTTAGTTTAGTTGGTTTTGTTACATTATTACAATTATGCATTATCATTTTTATTCACAGTACTCTAAGGCAGCCATTTGTTTTTCCAAATCAATGCTTGAAAATTAGAATACAATTTATAATTTCTACATCAGTGGAGACTTATTGTGTCTTTGAAACAGTGAACCCTGGAAGGAAGCCCTCTGAATGGTGGCTCTCTCTTTCCCTCTTCCCGTATCTCAGATCTCTCAGACTAAATGTTCTCCACTCCCCCTTTATCATCGGATTCTGTGTATCATGATTAAGTCACTTATCTTTTCAGTCCTTACTTTCTGCCTTGAGAATGCAAGGATGACAGATAAGTACATTTGACATTTGACATCCCCCTAGCAAAGATAGGAAATGAATAGGATCGAATGTTGTGAGAATGAATGAAACTGCATCTGCAGAGAGAATGTTGAGCTTTTCAAGAAAACAACTAACACGTTGCAGGTTGTCTGTTGATTGTAATTAATTCTTCAATTAGACAGGCATGTATAAAAAAGAGCAAACAAATGTAAAGAAACCCCTTGCCCCAAATGCCAACTGCTAAGAATTTTTTATCTTGAACTTTTTGATTTCCATTCTGCCTGTGCACTTTCAGGACAAGGTGAGTGCATTTGCAGCAACGAAAGCTTTTGTTGAATAACTGAATCACACAACTCTTCATAAACCATCTACTACCTATGCCTGCCTGAAGTTGCCTCCCTGCTCTAGTGGCTAATTCCTTAAACGTACCAGTCATCTGTCACACTGAAAAGTCCTATGAACGGCTTCAACATGATTGTTTTTTTTAATTATTTTTTTGCGGTATGCGGGCCTCTCACCGCTGTGGCCTCTCCCGTTGCGGAGCACAGGCTCCGGACGCGCAGGCTCAGCGGCCATGGCTCACGGGCCCAGCCGCTCCGCAGCATGTGGGATCTTCCTGGACCGGGGCATGAACCCATGTCCCCTGCATCAGCAGGCGGACTCTCAACCACTGTGCCACCAGGGAAGCCCAACATGATTTTTTTTTTTTTAACATCTTTATTGGAGTATAATTGCTTTACAATGGTGTGTTAGTTTCTGCTTTATAACAAAGTGAATCAGTTATACATATACATATGTCCCCATATCTCTTCCCTCTTATGTCTCCCTCCCTCCCACACTCCCTATCCCACCCCTCTAGGTGGTCACAAACCACCTAGTTGATCTCCCTATGCTATGCGGCTGCTTCCTAGATAACATGATTGGTTTTTAACGAACAAAGAAGGGTGGTCTCTATTTACTCCTTTCATTCTCTTGAGGTAAAGAGATTTGTTCTCAATTTAAAACCAAATACTATTATCAATATCCCTTGGAAATTCTACTTAATTAAAATGCTCTGGTCATAAAATCTGCCAAATAAAAACTTGGTTAGGTTTTTCAATTAACTGCATTTAATTAGAATTATATAATAGGAAGTAGAGCTGCTTGTGGAACTTATCTTAATCAAAGAGGTTTGGGCTTGGTCAAAATAAAGAGAACATTTAAAAAGGAATGGATATCGATCGGATAAAATGTTTTTCTTTCCAAGTTAAGTCTTCATCTGGCTGACACAACAAAGGAAAAAGTCTCACGTTCTTGTTTAGTCTGTTGTCAGGAATGTATTCTCAGGACTCAAATCGGCTGCAGCCTAATTCCTGCACACCTGCAGCCTCAAGGCTGTAGCTCAGTCCATAGGGCAGCTCTGTGTTTGTACCCAGCTCAGACCCAGTTCAACAGGCTGTTCTCATGGCACTTACCTGAAAAAGGAAAAGGTCATAAAAAGCTGGCATGTATATCCTAGGATTTATTAATTTTATTTTCCTCAGTTCAAAAAGACAAAAATAATCTCTACAGTATTAAATTACAATGCAACAACACCCTACCCCAGTTCTTAAAAAGAAAGGATAAAAAAGTGCATCATTAGGAAAATTATGTGGTCAAGGTGTGTCATCTGCACTTCTCTTTGAGGTCCTAGAAATTATTTTCAAGGGTGTTGACAATAATTATGTATGAACATCATCCCGAGTTGAAAGCAGGCTTCTTTGCATGTGAATCACATCTATGACAAAACCTAAGGAAATAAAATGTCTTGAAGTCAGCTTGGATATTGCACATTTAGAAGCATAGGTTAATATTTATGAACTTGCGTAAGAAAACTTTTGATGCTCATAAAATCTTAAATTTTAGGGTAAAGAGCTTTGTTTCTTGTTGCTCAAACTACTGTGGAAAAAATAGAACCATATATTTTAGACTTGGAGGCTTCATGGCAGTCCTCTCGATCTGGTATTCTGGTGAAACAGGGCATTTTACGGGAAAAGGGGAATGCAACTTGGCATAGGTCATGGCTTGACCTAGGTCAAAGGGAAGACCAGAAGTGTAGATCCTGAGCCTAAAAGTGTGCTACTTTGACTTAACTGGACAAGATGCTACTGGTTTGCTTGCTTTCGTTTCTTCAATTTAATTAATGTATTTTGAGACTTTCTATTAAGGTAATGCTAACTGCTATATCACAAAAGCAGAGCAGAAGTTTAATTATTACTCACATAAAGTCCAATTGGTGACTGTCATAGGTGCTTTTTGTTTTTGCGGTATGTGGCCCTCTCACTGTTGTGGCCTCTCCTGTCATGGAGCACAGGCTCCAGATGCACAGGCTCAGCGGCCATGGCTCACAGGCCCAGCCGCTCCGCGGCATGTGGGATCTTCCCAGACCGGGGCACGAACCCATGTCCCCTGCATCGGCAGGCAGATCTCAACCACTGTGCCACCAGGGAAGCCCCTGTTTTAGTCTTGACTGGTGGGTATCACCTCCTTCTCCTCCACCTGCTGTTTCTCCAGGCACCTGGTTCCTCTCCCAGCAAGTCTATGCATTACACAACTTGTAGCAATGACTTAATGCAAAACAATATTTTTTCTATTTGATAATTCTTGAAACTGATTTAGGAAAAAGGGGATGGGATGAAATATGACATGCCTTCTGGCATTACTAGCTGCAAGTTATGCATTTGATGTTTTATTTTCCTAATACCTAATCCATTTTTTTGGGTGAACGTCACAGGGTACTTGTTCAAGGCCCCAATATTACTGGAATTTTTTTCATCATAAATGTTAAATTCCAATTCAGACAAATCTATACACAATTTTAAAAGCTGTATAATCAGAAGCTAAATTTCAATGTGTATTGGAGAAAAAGTATTGCATATCTTATTGAAAAATAAAACAATAATGGCATGTATTATTCACTTACTGACAATTCTGGAGGTAATTTCAAACACCCAATGATTTCATCAACAACACATTTCTTTCAATACTCCATACCGCCATCTTCAGATATTAACTTTAACCATGAGCTTGCTCTCTTATGGTCAAAGTGGCCATGAAATCATCTATACATCTTCAGTTATAAAGATTTATATGATAATGCTCATAATTGCTGTGGATTTGCCTCTAGGCTGACATCATAATAAAAAAATAATGGATGATATCATCTTATAACTCACTATTGGCTTTTCTTATAAAACAAAGCAGTTATTTATCAATAACCAACTAAAACATAGTGATGATGTTTTATTTCTTAAAATAAACAAATTATATAATTTCTTTTGTATTTATCTAAAGAATATTTTGGTTAATTTAATTTTCCAAAGTTGGGTCTTACTCTTAAATTTTTTCTAAATGGTGGTTCCAGTAATTTGATTAATTTAACAGATAAACATTATATTTAAGTCTTATATTCTACTATCATGTCAATTTTCTGTTTATTCATTTAACCTTGAATTCATTCACATATTAATGCAGTTTATTTATGTTTTCAATTAAACAAATGATAACATAGTGGGGAGGCAACATGATAAAATGTTCAAATATGTGGATTCTACAGCAAAACTTTCTGTGTTTGAATCTACTCCTTGGTATATCATTCAGTCTCACTGTGTCCAAGTTTTTCTACCTGGAAAAAAGAGATAAAATGCACATACCTCATAGAGTTATCATCTTTGTATGAGTTAATATATGTAAATTGTTTAGAAGAGTGCATGGTTCCTAATAATTACTAAATACAAATAAACAAATAAATATACGCAACTGAAGGAAAAGATATACTGTTTCCATAATTGCCACACTTAGCTGTTTCTGTATGATTAAAAAGCTCAAGCATCAAAAGCAAAAATAGGCAAGTGGGACTACATCCAACAAAAAAGCTTCTGCACAGTAAAGGAAACAATCAACAGAGCGAAAGACAAACCTACGGAATAGGAGAAAATATTTGCAAGCCGTATATCTAATAAGGAGCTAATATCCCCAATATATAAGGAGCTCCTACAATTCAATAGAAACCCCCCCAAATAATCCAATTTTAAAATGGGCAAAGGACGTGAATAGATATTTCTCAAAAGAAGACATACAAATGGTAAATAGATACGTGTACAGATGCTCAACATTACTAATCATCAGGGAAATGTAAATCAAAACCACAATCAGATATCACCTCATACCTGTTAGGGTGGCCACTAACAAAAAAACAACAACAGAAAATAACACAAGTGTTGGTCAGGATGTGGAGAAATTGGAACACTTATGCACCATTGATGGGAATGTAAAATGGTGCAGCCTCTATAGAAAACAGTGGGGGGTTTCCTCAAAAAATTAAAAAGTGAACTACCATATGATTCAGCAATCCCACTCCTGGGTATTTATCCAAAAGAACTAAAATCACAATCTCACAGAGGTATCTGGACTCCCATATTCACTGCTGCATTATCCACAGTAGCTAAGAGGGGGAAGCAACCTAAATGCCCATCAGTGGATGAATGGATAAAGAAAATGTGGTTCATAAATACAATGGAATATTAGTCTGCCTCAAAAAAAAACTAATCATGCCATATATGACTACATAGGTGAAGCTTGAGGATATTATGTTAAACAAAGAAGGACATAGTGCATAATTCCATTTACATAATATGTCTATGGTAATCAATCTCACAGAAGCAGAGAGTAGAACTGTGGTTGCCGGGGGCTGGGAGGGTGCAGAAATGGGAGTTGCTGTTCAATGGTATAGAGTCTCAGTCACACAAGATGAAAAAGTTCTAGAGACCTACTCTACAACAATGTCCATATAAATAACAACACTCTACTGTATACATACAAATTTGTTAAAAGAGTAGATTTCATATTATATGGGGTTTTTTTAAACCACAATTTAAAAAACAAAGTTCAATCAATTCAAACCCAGAAAAACTGGGTTTGTTTTGGTTGGATATACCACACAACCAATGGTCAGCTGATGACCTATATTCTCCATTTTCAAATTCTACTCCTGATAGGACAAAACCTAAAGAGTTTGGGTTTTGTGCTACCACCTGCTGTCAATCTGACTGGAATAAGATTTTGTCAGACAAAATTACTTTAAATCATATTATATCAATTAGGACTCTTTTCCTGTGCAAATGACAATAAATCAATGCATGCTGACTTTTGCAAAACTGAACTTATTGACTCATAAAACCGAAAAACCCAGGAGTAGTACTTTAGGCACAGTTTAATCCAGAAGCTCAAATTATTTGGAACAATTTGTTTCTGTTCTGCTTTTCTCTCTATTGGCTTTTTTCCCTGCGGGTCCTAATCATCCCCAGGCTCACTTTTTCCTTTCTGGCAGCTGCCCGACCCTGAACGCTGCATGCTTCTTTCCAAGTACACCTGTGTTATCTTATATTACATATGTACCATATACATAATATATATAGTATATCATCCTGTTTAACATATATATATATAGTATATAAGCAAAAAATTATCATTACTGAGTAGTCCAGTAGGTTCAGTAATACTCAACAGACCATTTAGCCATATTATTAAAGCCCTAAAGGAAACATCCATTTGGCTTCTTTTATGTGCAGATCCCTGTACCAATGGACTCTCTCTGAATATTTGACAGAAACAGTGTCATTGTATCATTTGCTTGATTTGCTCAAGTGTTCATCACTGATCAGTCACTTTGGCCGTAGAATTTAATGTATTAGTTGGACGACCCTAAATCACCCTCTACCCTGGAGGCAGGAATGGAGTAATACATTTTTATATTTTATACTGTTTAAGGAAACTGCAAACTTGTTATATTTTAATAATCTCTTTAAAAACTATGTTCCATATTTCATTTGTTTTATCCAAATTCTGCTTACAGTAATGGGCTTTAATTTTATATTCAGTATTCCAGAAGAGCAGATTTTCTTTTCAAGCACCTCTATCCATATGTATGTAGTTATGAATCCTAAGTTATGTGCCTAAAATTTTAAAAATGAGTCAAAGGTATATACTAAGAATAAATTATTTTAAAAATCCTTACTGCTAAGGGTAACAAGAACTATATGTTTCATCTTTAAAATAATGTCCTGATTGCCTAAGGAAATGCAAATCCTCATTTCCAAAAGATGGACAAGCTGGTACTTGAAAGTAAATTCTAGATAGATAAGATATTACATTCTAACATATGTATAAATATTCACTTCTTATCTATCGATCTACTATCTATCTAATATATTTTCATTTATTAAGCACTTTGTTTTCCCATTTGGGGGAATCAAAATTATAATTATTTTATTTTTTTTGAAAGTAATCTATACTATTAGTATTATTACCTAGGTAAGTTGGCCTTGGATGTGCAAAGCATATCCTGTGGCTGTGTAAGGAGTGTTATTTTAGGACAGCACATTGGCTCTTCATGAATCAGTCTGACCTTTTTCTCTCACTCCCTGGCAAATCTACTCTGTTTATTCAATACCGAACCTTCTTGAAAAGGAAAGCAAACACTCAAAAAGAAGAGGCTTTATATAAGAGCTTTGTTCCTCCCTGGAGGATTTTGTCATCTGAAAACTAATATGGGAGAAACTCCAAAAACAAACAAAAAAGATAAATGTCTACTCACCAAGATGATTGTCATGACCACAAATTTACACAAATAATACATTTGGCATTAGTTTGATTACCCCTCTCAATTATTTGGAATCATTCCTAATATATATTGTAGGCTTCTGCAGCTGTAGCATCTATTACAAATATTTTTCCCATTTTTAGAGTTGAGGTTTCAGGTGGAATCTTCATGGGAGCTATATGAATATCGTGGGGAACACCTCATTCAAACTTGGAAATAAAATTGTTTTGTGAAGCAAAAGAAAATTCTAACTGGATATAAATCTAACAGAGTGTGTACTCAATGTATAAAAATATGATGAGCTCTAGTTTCTTATTTCTAAACTCAATCTAACCTCAAGCTCTAACATTTGCTCAAATACAGGAAGACAATTATTTTCTAAATTGAATATACATAACCACTTACGATTTAAAACTCACTTCCTAAATGCCATTAGCTGATTCTCGACTGAGGACCGGGCTCAAGGATCACCATGTCCCAATGGCAGAAATTCTGTTAGTGTTTTGAAGGGAACAGAATTATTAGTAGGGCCTGGGAATTAATGAGCAGGTGCCATGCTGGGGACAAAATGTAAATATCAATAAGACATTTTTGACATGGGGGAACTTTCCTATAACTCAGAATTTAACGACTTGACAAGGACATCTAAAGCAAGCACTAATAGCTACTAATAAATCACTGGAATATCTCTTTGAAGCATTAAGAAAACAATGGCTTACAATGGATCAGCTGGAGATGCTGCTTTTGAGGGCATGTAGCACCCTCAAGAACCATTCTCAGTTTCTGTTAATAATCTCTTTCATCTCAAAATGGAGACAGGACTTCCCTAGTTAAGCCACGCTGAGATTTGAACCTAGTATTTGGTCTTGAACCTCGTAGCAGGTGAGGTTGGATCTTGAGAGGGCAAGCATCATTCTGTACGGCCTTTGCCTTGGAGTAGGGAATTACATGGATTTGAGACGAGGGGAGGCTGCTTTTCTTGAGCAATTGTAGATGAGACACCTGCGCTGACCCAGAGGATTTAGGGAAATCTGAATGTTCAAAGTTCCCAAGCACAGCCACCATGGTATCTCCATCACAGGTCTCAGGGTCCCACTTCCCTACCCCAGCCTGCCTTTAATATAGAGACAGTAGCTGTATGGCATATGCCAAGGCACCCTATTCTGTTTTCTATCCCAAATTTCCACAGTGCATAGTTGCTGGTCATCCTTCAGTATACTCCATATCCAATCCTTCTTGGGTTGAGCAATTACAAAAGAAGCCAACTGCTCTGGACAAGAGTAATACTTGGGACGGGGCTATTATGAGATGGAGCAAGGTATAGGGAATGGCTAAATCAAGAGGGAAACATTACAGTTTTTCTGACCCAAGACACACTCCAAAGTCCCATCACCTGATTTCAGGTGTAGAAGAACAAGCTAAGACTTAAATTTTTTTTCTTTCTTTACATAAGCACCCTATCGAGACAGTTTCTAGTCCCAAGGGAATAATGAAAAATTTCACAATTGCTGTGTAAGCACTCTGAAAGGATGCAAGGCATCTGCATGAGACAATCTTAGTACATCACACACTAATTTAGCCACCAAGTGACTACTCCTGAATGAATGACCTGAGGTCAGACCAGCAGGAAATCTACCCAACTGAACACAGCTCAAATTGTTGACCCACAAAATCATGAGCTAATAAATGGATTATTGTTTTTAGCCATTAAGTTTTGAGTTGGTTTATTTTATAGCAATTAAAAACTGACACACAAGGAGAATATATTAGAAATATTGGGCATAACAGTAATCATTGTTAAAATGTTAAATGAGTTGATTGAAACAGTCAACATTGAAGTACTTTCCCAGAAGGTATCAGGAAAAAAAATTCTTGGATATGAAGAACAGACGTAAGATTATGCACACATCTCAGAATGAAAGAGGGGTAAGATAATAAAAAATGGGAAGAAATATTTCATGTTAATAATAACAAAGAATGTTATAAGACCTCGAACCAAAAACACATATGAATAATGAACATAATATTTTGGAGAAAAAATAAGCAGCTAGAATAAAAATAATAAAATTTAATAAAATCAAATGCAAAAGAAATTTCTAAAAGATTACGAAGAAAGGAAAAAAGAAAACAACCAATGCAGATCAACAGAAACAAACACAGATCTCAGAAAATAAGAATTACATTGACAACAATCTTCTGAAAAGAAACATGGGGCACAAAAAAGTCAATAGAGCTATATTGTTAGTGTTAAAGAAAAAACACTTTGAAACTGAAATTTAAAAGCATGTAACCTATCACTTAAATTCAACAGTGAAAAGAAAGATATTTTTAGCATACCCAATTTTAAAGAATGCTTAGATGATGTGTTATAGCAAGAAGAATAATGCCTTCAGGAGGATATATTACTGTATTCTGATACTAGTTCTGTATGTTTATCTTTTGAATTTACCAGTTTTGTTTTTTGCATATGATGTATTTGTTTTTAATAAATGCTTAATAAGAGTTTTAAATGAGTAATAAACTCATTTGTTTGTTACATTGAATTAAATTTCTGCTTACATCAAATAAATTGAGCTTATGTTCATATGTTCCCAACATTTGCTGATTTTAAATATATTTAAGCAGTCAGTTTCTGAGAGGATTGTGTTAAAAATCTTAAACTGCAATTATTATTTCATATAATTCACTATTTTTTCATTTGTTCTTTTTTACAAAATGTTAATCAGGCTAAATTTTAGCTGTATATATGGTGAGGAACATTAAATCAACTTGTCATATTTCTTTTTTTTCTATAAATATATGACAACGTTTTTTCTCATGATATTTATTTTGCTTTGATTCTATTTGCTTAATATAAAAATTGCCATCTCAGTGTACATACCTGCCTGGGACATCTTTTGCCCCACAGTGGCCACACCCCTGGTCTCCCTTTAGTTTTTTTGTTTTTGTTCTTGTGGCCGCATCGCTCAGCTTGTGGGATATTAGTTCCCTAACCAGCGATCGAATGTGGGCCCCCTGCAATGGAAGCGTGGAGTCCTAACCACTGGACCGCCAGGGGAGTCCCGTGATGTTCCTTTATACTGCACTCAGCCTTACAGTCACCTTTATGCTTTCCAGCCCAGAGATAGCAATGGGGCAGGTATGAGAGATCATATATTCTGAAGATAGGCTCCACAATGTCTCCAGTCCCTCATGTTCTTCTTCAATGTGACCATGTCACTTTGCCAATAGGAGGTAAATTCTACTTCTCTGTTCCCTTGAATCTGAGTGGACCCTGTGATTGCTTTGTTCAGCAGAATATGACAGAAATATTCATGCACAAGTTGAAGAGGACAGTTTCACTGGCCTTGCAGCTTCTATTCCCTGTTCCTCATAAGTCAGAAACCACTGTAAGATGTGCAAATAACCTGATACTACCATGTTGTGAGAAGCCCAGCCCATGCGGAAAACACTGGGGAAGGAAGCATCATTGCTTGAGAGTGGAAGAATGAAAGAGAGAAAAAGGGGCACCAAGGCATCACATATGGGAGTAAAGAAGTTATCTTGGAAGTTGATCCTCAGTTCTAGCCACATCAGCTGGTACCACATGGAGCAGAAACAAGCCACCCTTCCACAATCTTCTTGATGGTTTGTTGTAAGGCAAGGTCTTGGAGCAGTATGTTACACAGCAATATATAACTGGAACAGAATTAGTAGCTGGAAGTGAGAAGATGCAGGTGTTAAAAAAAGAAAATAAGGCTAAATCAAGTGTCATTGGCTTTGGGACTGAGCAGAAGTTGGAAGCCTAAAGGTTTTTAAGGAGACTTAGTGGGAGCTGAGAAGATAATGCAGAAATTGTTACCAGAGGCAGGAGAAAAGTTGACATGCATTGTACAGTGGTGGAAAGTTTAACAAAACTGCCACCTTCTTTAATTTAGAAAATAGAAAACATACCTAATGATGTGATCCATCTGAGCTTTACTAAGAAAATGCCAATAGGCTTATTTTAGCTGTGTATGCTAAGACACACCTAGAGAGAGAAAAGCTAGTGATGGAACTGTTCACATTTCAAGCAGAATTTAGAGAAAACATAAAGGAGCCAGAACCTGCTAAATTCAAAAAATAAAACTTTTTGTCATCCCTAGACTTTGCAGATAGCAAAATACACTCACAATTAAGAAACGACTTCAAAATAAAAGTTAAAACCAGGACATAGCCAGTAAAACAGGACTTCAGGATAAGTTCAAATCAAAGTTGCCACTGTAAGAATCTTGATTAATAATTCAGCTAGAAGAAAAGGTCTCAAGAATCTTATATGTACATTGTAGATTCTCTCAACTAGACAATAGGGCAATTAATCATCTTAAAAGGCATTATTCCACAGCCCCTAACTCTTAGCCCAAGGCAGAGAAGGAAATCTCTCAAAGAGATTTATTAATATAATTTTTATCTTATGGAGGAGACCCCAATAAAATCTATAGGAAACCCACAAAGCTTTTAAGAAAAGTGTATTGGCAGAAGCATCCAGAGCAATGAAAGGGAGAGTTGTGACATTACTATAAAGCTCTCTCAGCACTCACAGCCCCTAGTCTTCTCTATCTCTGCTGCAGGCTCCAGTTTTCCCAACTCAGGACACAACTATCTTCTGTTTTCTTAAGAGTTTCTCACATTTTTTGTATTAGTTATTTTGCTTGGCTGTGATATATGCCAAACTTTCTCAGCTTAGATATCTATAAGTATTTTTATATTAAGCTATAAAAGTATATAGAGCTTGATGATATAGCTATCCTACAGCTATAGCTATAGATAAATATATAGATATAGATGTAAAAATAGGTATAGGTACATGTATAGATATAGGTGTAGGTATAAATATTATCCAGGTACCTAGGTTTTTATGGAATTGTTTCCATCTGCAAGACACAAAAATAGGTGCTTTTGATTACTGTGTTAATAAAAGTTGGCAATAATTATTTATGCATGCCTGACACTGTGCTCAGTGCTTTATCTGTCATTCCATTTAATTATTCAATAACTCTATATATTATTTCTGTTTTAAAGATAAGAGCAAGTAGGCTAAGAAAGTTTAAGTGATTTTATATATCTTCTAATTTACAGACCTGGCATTCTAAAAAGACATTACTGATTCCAGTGTTCTTAACTTCTATGCCTCACATTTAAATATTGTAAAAACCTTATTAAAGAATTGCAATTTCTTCTAACAAGTCATATGGTTATTATTCAGTTTGGATATATGCAATGTCTACCCACCTTCTGTCTCCTTATGTTGTGTGTGTGTCCGTGTACATAATTACTCATTTATTCCAGTAAGACTTTATAACAACACAAAAAACTCTGCCATTCTCCATTTTTACCTTCTATGTCCCAAGAAATTTCTTCTCCCTGAGCTTTTTCTTACAATGCACTTGCTATTTTCTTTAATTGCTTTTTGGATTTTTTTTAAAGCTAAGGCCCATGGATGCACTTATTACATTCAGCAGTGGCTCTGGAGGCATGCACACTCTGGCTGGATGTGAGTGGTGAAAAAAAGCAGAAGAAATTAAGGCTTTCCTTTGAACTCAGGTGAAAAAAATCCAAATTGAGTAGCAAGCCTTTTTTCCTACTCTTCTTCCCCCTGTGAGTTAGAAGATCTAGGATTCCATCAGTTATTATGTTACAAATAAAGCGGCATTGGGGAAATCTCTGCACTTCTTTTGGTCTCATTTTCTTCATTCGTAAAATTATAAGACAGGATAAGACTGAGGATTGCTCACTCACATGCACACAGAGACCAGAAAATCACCACTCTATTGTGTCCTAAACAGTCAAGACTGGTATTATAAAACTGTTTATAGAGATGGAAACTATATGTTAGTGCAGATGAAATGGTAAAGTGGAGCAGATATTCCCTACATAGTATCTCAGAGTAGTTGAGGATGGAGGAGATTGTACTGAATTATCAATTGCCCATTTGGATTAAAAGGGCTGCTGACATTTAGGAATGTCGGCAAACTGTGGTCCACTGAGGATTTTTAAGTGAAGCAAGAATTATCCAGAATTGGATTGAATAAAATACATTACTCAAAAGCATCAGCTTATAACTTTTGGACAAACAGAACTATGCTGTGCTTTTCAATTACAAACTAAGATAATTTTAACTTAGTCCTCTGTGATTTTAACTCAGATATTAACTCGGTTCTCATAATCTGACCTGATATAATACAATATATTCGTACTGGGAAGAGAATCATATTTTATATTCCCTAGTCATTTTCATAACATATCCTGTCTGGTTTAAATGTGAGATTTCAAAGGTCCTATCTGTCTTCTATTTTATGAAGATTTTCTACTCTGTCAGGATATATTTACAGACTGAAAGGAAATGGCTTCATCAATACTGCTTAAAACCAGTTTCATACTAGAATATTTCAGATAATTTCCCAAAAAACTCCATTATTTGGTGGCAATTATTTATCAGGTGTTTTTGATAAACTAATATTATGACTTGTATATTGAGTTAATAAAATGGAAGAAACAGAACTTTACAGCTCAGAACTATGTCGATTAAAATATGGTAGGACATTTTCAAGAAACTAATATAATACAGAATCTATAAGAAACATTATTGATTTTGGTCATTTTTTTTTTGGTAACGTCACTTATTTTAGCTATTAAAAAAAAACCCTTGAAGATGTCAGTACTGCAGATGAATTAATGAAAGATCCCTAGTGGGCCTGGAGCTTTATTATTTTCTATAGAGAACTACATGTATGTCGCTAAATACTACTTACTTTTGAATCAGAAGAGCAAGTGTCCTACACCAATTCTTTATAGGGTTTTGGAAATCCTCCTTATCACTCACTGTTATAGGGTGCAGGCTCAAAGGAAAGCAGTGATAGTATAAATCGGGTTCAAGAGGCATTAATTCTGCCTTATATCCTATAAGTAGTCTCTACCGCAATGCTAACTTTGGAGAAATGTGACAAAGCACCCTCTTCTAGGACAGCACATTGAACTTATAAAAGCTAGCAGTTTATAAGCTCTCTCTTTCAACAAAATCACATCCTGCAATTTGGCCATATGTGTGCAAAACCTTCCCTTGGAGAAGTTGAACTTTTCCCATATGTCAGCTTTTCTCAGAAAGTAAAAACTCGTGGGTCTCTGTCAGGGAGGCAGCATTACTCAGCAAGCAGTAGTTTAGAACTCAAAAATGAGAGGAGTTTGCCAAGCAAGCAGGATGTGGTGGATGGTTAAAAGTCCTTGTGCATGTGTGTGTGTAGGAAAATGAATGGACTCTTCAAGGAAAAAGTTGCAGCCATAACCTGGAAGGATTAGGGGAGCAGAACAAAATTCTTAGCATCTTCCTGACTCTGTCTCTTGGTGAGTGAAGAAGTGAATAGAGGACCTGAGAGCCTCTGTCATGGACCAGGTCTGGGATGTGCACTCTCATTCCATCAGCACTGAGGTTTGAGCAGAAGTGCAACCCTTCAGCCCCAGGCACAGCCCAGGAGGCAGGCCCCTATTTATGAGAATTTGATCTCAGATACAGACATGCTGGCCAATGGGATATGGGAGGAATAAAGACATGGACAAAAGGTTTGGGTGCCCCTCTTTTTTTCCCCCTGGGATTTCCTTCCTGAATTTCCTGGATCCCCCTTCAGATGCAAGGACCACCCATTGGTCTAGGAATATTTCAGTGGCCACTTTCTTGGCTACATTACAACGACCTGTGTCCTGGGAAAGCAAAGAGAAGGGAAAAAATGTTAGACATACTTGAGTGGACGGATTTAGCAACGACCAACTTTCCCTTCTTCTACCTTCAAATTGCTATTGAGAAATACAGTGGTTTCCCTTAAGAAAAATGTTAACGTTGCCACTGTTTCATTGAAGGATATTTTTTTCCAAAAAATTGTTTTTGTAAATAAGATTTTTGGATGCAAAAAATAATTACTATCCATTCTTAAACATGTCAACATTCTACTACCAACTTGCGTCACTGACCAGTTTTCAATGACCCTCCCTCCCCCATCGGTGACCTGTTTCCCTTGTCATCTATTCACCATCTACTAACCGCTCTAACCGTGCACTAGCCACTCTTTCTCAACTCCACTCCCATCCACTCATTCCCCCGCCCTAACACACACACACACACAAAACCCCCACGCTGGCACAAGAATCGCACGTGGGTCACACAACTCCCTCGGGACCTGCTATTTTTCCCCTTTGATCCTTTTACAAGTACATACGTGGGCAGGTACACCCGGATTTTCTGAGACGCTCCTCCGGGTTCTTCATCCTTCAGCTCACCCCTTGCTCCTTTCTCAAGCCTGTAGCTCCCCTTGCAGGCACCAAGTTCAGATGGAGTTGGCGTTCCGCGGGCGCGCAATCTCTCTCCCTCTCTGTGCTCTCTCTATCTCTGCGTCTCTCTCTCTCTCTCCCAATCTCCCCTCCCTTTTTCTCTTGGTCTGGCGGTCTGGCGGTCTGGCGTTCTCCTTCTCTCGCTCTAGCTCTCCATTCCATCCTGCCCCATCTACCCACTTTCCATTAAATGGACGGAAACACACACGCACGCCCGCACGCAAGCACGCGCGCGCCCTTCTGTATTTGATCACTTTACCCCACCGTCGAGGGCCTGCAGCTTCCGGGAATCAAAGGGCCAAAAGCTTGATGGAAGGAGTCTTCCAGGTTGCTTCCAGGGCTCGGGGATTCCCCCCGGCCCTGGGGGTGACCTCATTGCAAATTATTGGTCTGTAGACCTCTACCCTCTCCCAGCGGCTCTGCTGGGAAAATGAGGGCAGGACAGCAGCGAGCGTTCACCCGCCCCCGCGCGCACGCACGCGCCCACGCGGGCTGCCCCGAGCCGCAGCAGCAGGTGCTAGAAGGTGGATGTCAGGCCGGGAGCCCGGCGGCGGCAGCAGCCCGGCGGCCACCAGTCTCCGGGCCACTCTCCCGGCCCTTGCCTCTCTCTTCTGCCTTTTGAGGTGACCCTAGTCTTCACAGCAAAGCGCCTCTCCGCTTTCTACATCCTTTAATTCTCCCTACGCCCACCTCCTCACCGCCATCATCCCCAACAGGAGTCCCAGTCCGGTCTGCGGAGTGGGAGGCGCGGGGCCTGCGGCTGAGCGCCCCTGGGGTCCCGCGCCGCCGAGGCGGGGGCCGGGGGTCGCCGGCCTCTGCGTGGCCCGGAGGTGCGGCTAGCGGCCGGTGGGCGCGGGCGGAGTCTGCAGCGGCTGGAGGGCGGGACGCAGCCGGGAGGGTAGGAGGTGGCGCTGCAGCGCCCAGGGGGGACTCCCCGCTCCGCGCGCTCCTCGGGCCGCCCCGGGTTTACTGTTTTTCATATTCATTTATTTGCATTTTACAAACTGGGTTTTTTTCGGAGCTGTTTGCCTAGCAACTCTTTTTTCTTTCTTTCTTTTCTTTTTCTTTTTTTTTAAAATTTCCTCTTTCTCTCCGAGTTGAACGCGCTGCGTGCGCGCGCGTCTGTCCATGAAGGGGTGGGGTAGGAAGTGATCTGTGTTTGCCTTGGGGGTTTTAAATATTTTGGGGAGGGTGAAGGAAAATTGCTAGAAGCCCGTGTCTTTGCAGGAGCAGTTTGTTGCGGGCGACCTCCGCAACAGGCCAGGTGATAAAACGCGAAACTTTTAAGGCTGCCTTTGCCTCCGGCGCGCCCCTGCCTCGCCTCCCAGCACGAGACCGGAGTAAATGGCAAAGCCTTCACCCCCGAAGGGAGTCAGAACCCATTTCTTCTAGACAGATCGAATATGAGGGGTGGGGGACAGATCGGCCGAAAATTCTAATCGTTAAAAAGTGAACATTTGAACCCCGAAAGGGATTTTCACATGGCGGCCCCTCCCCCTTGCACGCCTTTTATCCGGCACGAGGATGCAGCTTCGGATTTGCCGGCGCGCTTCTGGCCCCCTCGGCCCAGGCTGGCCGAGTGACGGATCCCAGCCTGGTCCTCCCCCCGTCCCCCTCCCCCCCCCCCGGGATCGGAGCTGCTGTGCTGTCCTTGCTGCTGCCGCCGTCGCCGCCCCATTCCGCTGCGCACCAGCCCCGGGGGCGCCGGCCGCGCGGAGCGGCCCGATTTCACGCCGGCCCCGGGCTTCCCGGAGGACCGCGCAGCCCCAGGCGATGACTCAGGCGCCCACCTGGTAACTCTGTCATTTTCCCGCTCCCCCACAACCACCGCCCTCCCGTCCCCGCCCCCCTTTGCCACCTCGGTTCCCCTCCACCACCCTCCGGCCCTCCTCCCAGACGCCCACCCCCCCGCTCCTCGTTCCGCGAGATCGCAGAGGTGGCGCGCAGCCCGGCGAGCCGATGACGGACCCCTTCCTCCGGTCTTCAATGCCTCAGCGGAAGATCCCCAAGGGCTGGAGAGAGGAGGGCTGCTGGACATCCTCCCGCGGAGGCTGCTCCGACCTGCTGCTTGTGGCGTATGAAACCGGGGACTGAGCGAGCCCCACAGCCGCAGCCGTCCGCTCCGTGGCTGCCGTCGGTCCGGACTGGGCCCCCCTCCTCTCGCCGCGCCCGCCGCCCGGCTCCGGCTCGGGACGCCCCAGGGCTCGCCCGCGCGCTGACTGCCCGCGCGCCCTCCTGACGGCTGCGGCGGCGGCGGTGATGCAAAGGAGGAGGGTGCTGTCGCCGGCGGCGCTGATGGTGGCGCCCGGCGCCCGGGTGTGAGGCGCGCGTCACGGCGAGGATGCTGCTGGCCTCGCGGCGCTGAGAGGGCGAGCGCGAGCCCGGGGCGGAGGACGCACGGGTCCGGATCTTGCTGCCGTGTGGGCTCCGATCTCCTTCTCCCCTCTCTGTCACCCGCCCCCCGCCTTCATTTGCTCTCGGTTTGCGTATCCAAAACACCTCTCGACTCCCACCTCTCCCCGACCACTGGAAGTCTCCCTGTCTCTAAATGGAATTAGTGGAGATCGGAGCCTCGGGTGTAACGAACAGACATGATCTATGGACGCAGTTTGTTTCACAGTGAGTACCTTTCCCGCCGCGCCGAGGCTCTCCGGGTGCCGTCCTCCCCGCCTGCCCTCCCTCGTGGCCGAACGCGCAGGGAAAGCCCGGCCACCGCCGCGCTCCCGCCGGACCGCGCAGGCCCCGCGAGTCTGGGGCAGATGTAAACTTTCTGTATCGCAGCATCATAGAACCGGCGTGCGGGCTGCGCAAGGCGGTGGTCACTGGATCGCAGAATCTGCCGCGGAAAACAGCGTTTCCGTGGGCAGGAACGTCCCGGGGCAGAGCATGGCGAGTAGTTCGGGGGTGGGCACGTGCGCAAGAGCGAGGTGGCCTGTGGAAGGAGGGAGAGAGCTGGCCTGATAGTTCCTTTCGGGGGCTTCTGGAGCTCGGCCGGCCCGCCTGCCCACCCCCGTGGGTAGTTTGTGGTTCACCTGAACGCAGCCCCCCGAGGGGAGGGCGAGGGCCAACCTCAACTCTGCCGGAGAGTAGATAGCCCTCTAGTGTTGCTTCACGAGTGTGGGGTGCGCCTGCAATTGGGGCGGGGGGGGGGGATTGGAGGAAAATAGTGTCAGAAGTCATCGAGTAAACGACAGTGTAAGAAAATGTATGGTGGAAATCTCACAGTATAAAGCAAGGATTAGGGTGGCTATGCCACGCAGTCAAAGGACCGGCTTTGCCGCTGTGTTAATCACAGCACACGCTCCACGATGTGATGCCAGCAGAACAGGAAAAGCAGAGTGAAAACACCCAAACTCCAGCTTGATACTGATGGCTGTACACCCGGGTGTGTGCGCGTGCGTGTGTGTAGGTGTAGAAACACGGCAAGTTAAAGTAAGACTTCTGTTTTCCTGCTTGAACACAGACAATAGCAACGACTGATATTTTAATCTAAAAGCAGAGAGCCAGGCTAGAGTACAAAGTACAATAATTGACATCATTTCTCAAATACTAATAGCAAGGCCCACATACTTTTCCTGGAATAATCTTTAAGCATAAATTTGTAAGATCCTGTAGTGACCTTTAGTTAAGGAAAGCATTGTGAATTATACCTTCCCTTTTCCAAATGCGTTTTAAAGTGGACGTATGATTATACACCTAATGGAACTTAGGGCTTTTAGGTAATTGAGCAAAAAAGTCAATAATAAAAACAGAAATAGAGAATGAAAAATCAGACATTATGAAGATTAGATGACTTTCATACTTTTCTCAGTTTTAGGCTTTGCAAAAATATTAAGTAAATCAAGGATATGGAAGTAAAACAGAAGGGCAAGTTTCAGTGGTCTTTGTAGATTTACTGTTAAGTTACAGATCAGAGGCTCTTTCTGATACTGGAAAAACTGACTCAATAAAATGCTTATAGAAATAACCTTTCTCAAAATTATAAAATATTTCTGGATAATATTAAATAGTAAATCAAAGTTAAGGCTAGAAGAGATTAATTTCAGAGCTTAGAAAATGTTGAGGACTGGGGTTACTTGGTAGTTCATCAGTTTATAAGAAACATTTTTAATTATGCTGCTTAATGCCTTCAATCCACATTAGTCTGATTTTCTTCTGTTCCCCTCCCCGACCTGCCATAGGATTTTGCCTAAGTATTTATTTTCTAAAACACAATAACATGGCTGATGAAAACACAACTTTTCCTTTTCATCCTTTTACCTGCTGTCCCTCTTTCTTCCTTTAGAGATGCTAGCAAGGTCATACACAAAGAGCAGCTCAGACATACTCCTGAAATCCTGCTGTAATGGGACATGAGTAGGTGACAATATTGACTCTTTAGTCATGAAGTCTGCATTTGCCTTAGGAGTTTGGGTCTCAGCCATTCCTAACTGGCATTACTTCCTGAGGAGATTCCTAAGTTGTCCTGATTTGTACATTTTATCCGTACAAATTTGTACATTTCATCAGTTTTTGCAAGTTCTGAGTCTACTCGGAACAGTTAAAAGTGATAAAGTAATCTTCTTCGATATCATTTTATCTTTAAATTGTTATGTTGTTATAGAATTTGATCATTTTGGTGTACATTAAGCTTTCTAATTTTTCTTTTTTTGTTTCAGTTGTAGCAAGTTTAATCATCCTCCATTTGTCTGGGGCAACCAAGCAAGGAACAGGTGTGTTTCTTTGGAAAAATGCAAGTGGAAGACCTCCAATCACTTGCATTTTCCTATTTTCCCCACATTCTTAATATTCCAGAATATCTGAGCATTTTATAGTGTGTATAATTGATTGGTTTTGACTAAGACAACATTTAGAAGTTAATTTACTAATGGATATTGTAAGAATGTCCTATTTTTAGTTTTATAAAAAACTGGATAATGCTTTAAAAAACATTTTTTTTTCCAGAAAAGCAAAGCACCTCAGAAACGAAGTCTGTGCAGTGTGGAAGTTGGACAAAACATGCAGACGGAGGTGTCTTCACCTCTCCGAACTATCCCAGCAAGTACCCCCCTGACCGGGAGTGCATCTACATCATAGAAGGTGAGGAAGCCAGTGCCAGAGCTGGAGAAAACATTCAGCCAAGTCTGGCCACCACTAAGCTTTGGGTGGACAATATGCATATAGACATTACAAAAATTGGTTTTGGAGACCATATACATAAATATCTCTGAGTGAATCAAATAGCTGTAAATTCTGGGGTCCAGCTAATTATCGCAATTATTAGTAATGGTTTATAAACAGGTAAATTCTGGGAAATAAAAAGAAATCAACAACAGTTTATTTCGCAGTTCATGTAATTGATTTGGAATTCTACATTAATGGAATGGATGCATGGTTGGCATAATAGTACCTAATGTGTAACAGTTTTGGCAACTAGTATTTTTTGGCTGAATAATTAGTAGAATAACCCATACATTTGTTATTTTTCTCTTAAATAATATGAAGCACAAAAAACATTCTCGTTGGAAGTACATCTATGATCATATTTTCCAAACGTCCATCTGAATAGCAGTTGCCTTAGTTTGTGCTCACAAGTGATATTTTTGTACTTTCATGCCAAAGTCAGGATTCCAAATGATGATGCTTCTTTTCATCATTTTTTCCCCAGCTTGAAGGAAAAAAAGTGCTGAAAAAGGGATTCAGTTCTCTTTGAACATTTTCCATTTCCATTACCCTTGTAGACACGTCTCTATTAAGGACGATACTGATACATGAACATTTCATCCAGTGATAGAAGTTTTCAATATTATGTGTTAGTACTTAATAGCCCAAAACTTTCAACCTCCCCAACCCCTGTGTTTCCCCAACACACACACACACACACACACACACACACACACAGTTACCTTAACAAAGATGGTATTTATGCTCAATGTTTACTTATAAACAAGGGACATGTTAATTTGATAGATCTTTCAAATTAAAAGATGTCCTGGTTAACTGATTTAAAGAATTTCATTTAGAAATGATTCTTTTTGTAATTTCTGGACCAAGATCTTTCCTCTTTTCTTGTCGTGCTTCAAGTTGAACTTTTAGCAAAGATACACCATATTACAAGAAGAAGAGAAAGGAATAAGCTCTGATAATAAAAGCATAAAGCTGAGAAACTGAGCTCTGGCAGTTTTTCTTCCTCTTATGATAGATAGAAAAGGAGACTGAAATGTGGAAATTCTGGGTTAAAATTAGCTGTTCTTTCTATCAAGTTAATATTACATATCTGTTATATGTAGTAATACATATACTGTATAATTGTATTGGGTAGTACTAGTTTAAGATCCTCGGCTGATTGAATTTGAGGATGTGAAAACCGACAGATACAAATACAGAGGGCCAAGTAAGGGACTTGAGACTTGAGCATCCTTGGATTTTGGTGTCCAAGGAGGATCCTGGAATCATCCGCCTTCCCTCTCCCCTGCTGCCTGCAGGTACCTAGGGACGACTTGTGTATGTATACATATATATACATATACATAAATATCTAATCATAGAAATTTGGTATTTATGTTGTCCCTACTGTACATATAAGGAAACTGAGGCACAGAAGGGTTAAATGTCTTGCTTAACTTCATATAACATAATTTGTGTTTTGAAGCAACAGTATTTCAAAACTACAAATTATTAAAAAGAATAACATCAATTAATTCTCTTGTAATTCAGAAGAAAATCTTTGCATGTTAATTGTGCTTTCATGCTTATTCTTATTGATAATTTAAATGCATTGCTAACATTTGATTCTAATATCATGCACATATTTGCATTCATTCGTAGTCATGTCAAGGACAAAACTTAAAGTTGGGAAATAAATAGAATCTCCTGTCACTGTTAATCATACTTCTATACCCATCTTGAGATACTTCATACTTATCTTTTTTTCCATTCATACATTCATTTAACAAATATTTGCTGAACCACTCTTGTGAGAGTATTGAACAAAATAGACATGGTACTTGCCTTATGGAACTTACGATGTGGTCTGGGGACTAAGCTTTTTTCAGTAAACAATCTAAAGTGGCCCTGAGATGAGCAGTTTTGGAATAAGGAGAAAGACAAGAAGTCTATAAGGAGGAAGAGATGCTTACATTCAGTTTTAAAGAACATTCAGGAGATAGTCTTCCTCTGTGTAGAATAGCATGTGCAGAGGTTCAGAGACGCGGTGAGGTTGGTTACACACGTGTAGTATCATAGGGTGTCTGCAGAGCAGCAAGTGAGGAGTCTGAAGGGCAGGTGGCCTCAGATAAAGGAGAACTTGGCATCCATCTTGCACCCAGGCAAGTTTGGACTTTATGTTATAGACAAGCGAGTGCCATTGAAATAACTCGAGAAAAATCATAAGGTGAGATTTCGATGAAGAAACTGGAGGAAGAGAACATAAGCTGAAACTATTGTGAGAGACGGATTAAACCATAGGAGAAGCCTGAACTACAGAAGTGACATTGATGGTGGAATCAAGAGAACAAATGAGAGGTATTTGGGAAACCGAGTCTTGCATGACTGGATGTAGGGATGAGAGAATAGGCAATCTCAGGGCTATTCTAAAGTTTTGGCTTGGTGATGTGTTACATGGAATTGCCATGTCAGATAAGGAATAGAGGTGGAGAAAGGGGGGGTTAAAGGAAAAATAATGTGTTCCATTTGGTGTTTATGGAGATGTTTCATGAAGAGATTGGATGTGTGATCTTTAGTTCAGTGGATAGTTCTGGGATAAAAATATATATTTATAGGTGATAAATATAGTAATTGCTGTTGAGGCTGCTAGTATGAATAAAATTACCCAAAGTGTATTTGGAGCACTTTAGCTCTTTTGGAAAATACAGATGCTTGGGTCTGCCTCCAGGAATTCTGATTTAATTGGGCTTAGATGGACCTGCAGATATTATTATATTATAATCTCTTTCCATTGGGATGCTAGTGGCATCCAGAGCCCTGGTCTAGAAAGAGAGGAAAGAAGACATAGAATAGATTTCTGGAAAATGACATGTAAGGGAAGGCAGAGTAAGGAGAAAGTCACCACAGACTGTGAAGGAAAAGCCAGAGAATATCTGGATCGTATTTTTTTGTAAGTCTCTAATTTTCAAGTAATCATGTATCTCAACTCTATATACATTTTGATACCCAGGCATGCAAGGCTTTAGTTTTAAAGCCATTCAAGGGAGATATTCAATATATATTTAAGCACTGGTGTGGAGGGGACAGTAGTCATTCAGAATGATTGCTGACCACGTGGGAAGCAGGCCCTGCCGTGCCAGGACTTAACATTCAAGTTTCTGGAGGGGATTGGTCTTTAAAGAGGATCAAGTGGCTGGAAAGCAACTGAAGGACTCAAGACAGCAGTTTACTAACTAGGATAAATGTGTGGATATTTCAACAACTGTAATGGCTATTCTTGGGGTACTCTGGCTGAATATCAGCCTGGAATGCCAGAATTTTGAACAGTTTTGACCATGACAAGGGAAGAATGGAAGGGCACTAGCAAATGCATCCATGTGGAGGTTTAAGGAGCTGCTCACCCTATCAGGCTCTTCCATGATTATTTAAAGAGCTGTAAACACATTTATAAAGATAAGTTCATTTATAATTCACCCAACAAAGATTTGTTTGTTTTTTTTTTTGAGAAATTCTCAATGACGAGTATTGTGCTTGAATGCTGAAAAAAGAAGGTGAATAGATATGGGTTCTGTCTTTAGTAAGTAGATGTAGAGAGGAGATTTTTTTTTTTAAGCAAGATTTTCCCACAAAAACAGGAGTTGGATTGGAGGTATATATGTACTCAAGAAAGTGGGAAAACACACGAAAGCCTAAAATAGCATGCTGTCTTAGAAAACATGATATGCCTGGAGTGGCCTGAACTTAGGCTGTATGTGAGGTGAAAAGACCCTGGCAGGGTGAGTTGTTGGATACTTCTAAGAAACCTATATGTCAAGTGAATTGATCATTTTCCTATAGCTGATAGAGAGTTGCTGAATAAGTTTAAACCTGAGAATGACATGATAATATTTGTGTTCTAGGAAAATTACTCTTAATATCCCTCCACACACATTTCAATCTAATCAACACATCTAATTGGGACTATTTGAATGGTTTAACTCTATGCTGAACAGTTTTCAAGTTTCTGACCTTAAAACTGGATTCTCCTGAAGATGTGGGAAAAGTGACAGAGAGATGCCTTTCTACTTTTTAAACCTGAGTCAGCAGGTTTTCACAAAACTACTGTGATTTGTTCATTCTGTATTAGACATTGAAGTGGTCATTTTATATCAGGTAATATTTTGTGCAACATCATCAGTTTTAAGAATCATCTCTTAGACATTATTATGGAAGTATTATCTCTTAGGATGCTAAGAATAACAAAGTTGCTTAGTGTTTCTATGCATATCACAGTCAAAAGTTGATAGGAGTTATACAGATAAAATCTGAAGTAGAATCAGAGAAACCAAACTACGGATTTAAAAAGGACCTTCTAGACATAATCTTTCTTTCTTTTTTTTTTCCAGCTGCCCCAAGACAGTGCATTGAACTTTATTTTGATGAAAAGTACTCTATTGAACCTTCTTGGGAGTGCAAATTTGATCATATTGAAGTTCGAGATGGACCTTTTGGATTTTCTCCAATAATTGGACGTTTTTGTGGACAACAGAATCCACCTGTAATAAAATCCAGTGGAAGATTTCTATGGATTAAATTCTTTGCTGATGGAGAGCTGGAATCTATGGGATTTTCAGCTCGATACAATTTCACACCTGGTAAGTGGGGGCTTGTTTTTTTCCCTATATCTTTTTCTTCCTTGTTTTTCTATCTTCATACTCTAAGAACTTTTATAAGACAACTTTATAATTTCCAAAGAGTTTCCCAGTTCTATTTAAAACCAAACCTACAATACTTTCTCTTTTCATTTCATTAATTCTGAAAGGAAAATAATTTTTCTTTAAAATTTAGCCTACACTAGAAGTACAGCATAGTGACTCAGGGGTCTACATGGTCATCAGCAACACAGTTAATTAGTTGGACTTCCATTATGCTGAAACGTGTAATTTGAGAGGCCGTCTGTAATAGAGAAACTAATTATGCATTGAATCCCAATAAACTTGAAAAGGCAATTGCAATATTGTAAAATGTATCCATCAAAATGATCTTTGGAGAACTCGAATAAAAAATTCATTTGTTCTGAAAATTATAATTTTTTTTCTTTTTTTTGAAAATTATAATTTTTAAAGCAAATGGGTCTTAGTATAAAGCAGTCAGTCTAATCTCTTTTTAGAAATGCAAATTACTAAGAGTTGTGATGAAAGGAAAAGTGAGCCCCATAGCAGCCAAATACCCATTTGCAAGGTCTGGCACCCATTAGCTGTTATTATATAATTATCTATTCTATGTCAATTTTCCTTTTAACCTGTTGATATTAAAAAGGGTCTGTGATGTTGACTGGCTCACTTTATGATGAGTTATCATTTAATACAATAAAAATTGGTTATATTTTTAAACTGCAAGAACATCAGGCTGAAGCAATTTGAGATTTGATGAAGTCACTTTTTTTTAATGGAAAAGTGACTCAACTTACATAAATGACATTATTTATTTAAAATTACATTTTTTTTAAGTTTGTACATATTGTTTTACTCAGGTTATAAAGGCAATAAATTAAATTGGAATATATGTAAAATTTGTTCAAGTTTCCATTCCATGTTACAGAGGTAACATCAGAGCAGGGTTATGATGCTCAGTTCAAGCACTAACATTGTTGAAATAATTAATATAAGATTAATGATGACTTTTATTGTGATATTATGGTTTAATAATATAATAATTAAAATAAGTAAGATATTAACCCTACCATATGCCTTAGCCTTAAACATTAGGAATGTTTTTATAATATTTCTAAGAGATTGTGGTTTTTATTATGCTTTGCTAATATTGGATTGTTCACAGAAGTCATGGGTATGTCACATGTGGCCATCAGGCTAATTCAATGTGTTCCAGAAAGGTGTAAACACTGAGATTACTTTATTAGTGCTAGAGTTTTCAATGGAAATATATATATATATATTTTCTTAACTGCTAATTTTGAGTATAACTAGGACCTAAAAATAATGGCACATGGTATGATCTAGGCTTTTGTAAGTTATATTTTCACCTTGAGACTGCTGATCATGGGAACAATGTGAGGATCTAAAACTGTAGCTTCATTAGAAATGTAGGGTCAACTAACATACTTTATCCACTTAAGCAATTCTATCCACGTTTCTAGCTCTACTTGAGATACATAAATGGTGGTGTTCAATCTGATATCCTAGGTTTTCCAAATCTTCTTTGTACCTGAGCATTGTTCTTTGCTCCTTGCTTCTTTAGATCCACATTGCTTCATCTGTAGAAGGAGAAGGTTTTATTACCAGGAACATCTGAATTGGAAGGGAATGTGAGGAGATGATTCCATGTAATTAAGAATGAGTTAAGGATAGACTGAGGCTTCTGCTGTCACTCAGATAAACTTGAGTGAAGTGTGCCGGGAAACATCCACTTGGCATCTGAGGGGAAAATAGGACCATAAAAAGGAGTTGTGTAAAACTTCCATGGCTGCACAAGTTGACATGCTATGGCCCAAGGACATTGCCTGAGTGGCACAGTAATCTACAGCTCATTCCAGAAAGAGGCAATATTGAGGAAGCCACTTAGTTAATGTAGGAGGAAGGGGGCAGGGATTAGTGATCATTTAGACAGCGTTTAGGGAATAAGGAGTCAGGCAGGCTTTAGTTTAATTTGGGCTTCATTTTTACTTGGTGGTATGCTTCAAGCAGTGACCTGTGGGAATCGAGAGAGTTCCTCAAGTCAACTTAATCATTTACGTGATAAAGCATTGCTGAAATCTCGAGGGCCCCAGAGTGGGATGCACATTGGAGGAGAGATCTTCCCACCAAGTCACCCCGAGAACTGGAGTCCAGCACAGCTGTGAGGAACACTGGTTTTGGAAGCAGATTGGGCTTCCAATTCTAGATTTCTTATTTCTCGCTTGCTGTAAACTCTGGACATGATCCTTCATGCCCTATGCTTCAATATTTTTATTTGTAAAGTAGGGAGAATATTGATTACTCACAAGATTGAAGATTGTTTGATTATTGACCCATGCATATTTATGGATTTCTTCACTTCCTATAAGATCTCAACTGTTGATAGCTATTATTGTATTAATTTGATCACGTGTTCTTTAAAAGTAAAGGAGGCTTGGCATAGTTTATTGGGAGAGCAAGTGTCCCAGATTTTTTAAATTACAACTTCTCTTTCCCTGATTTTTTGGGATGGATATGAAAAACTAATACCTACACGATGTCACTTTTCCTTATTAGGTTTAAGTGGGCCTAAGTCTCCACATGAGGGTTATAGTTATATCTGATAGCTGTCATAAAATATGTTAGAGCAGAAATAGCAGTAGGAAGGCTGGGTGGTCTTTATTATTTTTGAGAATTTACCATAATCTGGGATCTGGATCTTAATTTACAGTCCCAGAAACTTGATGTCAGCACAGTGAGAATGTACCCACTCTTAGGAATGAATCACATTAACCAAGCTAAATATACATATATACATACATGTGAATGTACACAAATATATATACATATGAATATACATATATACATGTACACATACATATATGTACACACATATAAACATACATACATTTTTAGTAAGAATTCTTAGAATCACACAGCTCAGTGTTTCTTGTAAGCGACCATACACGGGCATCCAGATTATAATCAGAACATTGTACAGTGAGTGTGAAATCCAAATATTGAAGCATGTTTAATAGCATCCAGCAAAGGTACATGATGATTCATCTTTATAACATGGACCATTTTTCCCAATGATGCTCTAGGTCCCAAATTGCCATGGGTCACTACCCCTGTCCAGTCTTCAGCTTCGGCCACTGGGACACTAATTTGTGTCAACTCTTATCTCAAAACTTGTTTCTATCTCTTAATATCTGAATATCTTTGACTTCCTTTCCTAGTCAACTTTAAAACATAGCCTTTTAATCCCTAGCTCCTGTGTTCCTAGGAGCTACTTCTGAACTGGTGGTCGGTGAGAACTAGCCAACTGGAGGTCATGTGTGGACTTGGAAGGCAGGAAGGCAGAGCCAGAGAAGATGCCACAGATACACACTTAAAGGGGTTTTCCATCTTCTGACACATTTTGATGACTCAGCAGTTTTTATGTTATGGATGTGGTTGTTGGTAGATACTGAGCCATTACCTGGGTCTACAGCGCAATGATGAATCACCTAGGAGTATAGTCTAGCATGCACAAGAAGGATTGTGAGACTGAGCAACAGTCAGAGAGAAGTCAGCCTGTCAAACCCCCAGGGCTTGCAGAAATGAAGGACAGTGTGAGGTTTGAAAAAGGGCCAAGGAACCCAGAACACTGGTGGGAGCCTCCGGGTGATGCCAGTTGGGTAAACCTCTCTTCTTCCTGTGCAAGCACAGTTGTATTGTGAGGTCTCCTCAACATACACTCTTCTACTTCCATGAAGAGAAATGTCAGAATCACTGAAAATGTTAAAAGTTACATGATGGAAAATTTGATAACCCACAGACAATTTAACGAGAAAACATATAGAAGTGTTCATTGCAATAGACTGATATTGTTTTCTCATCTTAATAATGTTTTCTGAAAAACATTTAAACCAAATGTATTACAGAAAAATGAATCATGAGAAAATATTTTATAATGAAATTACCTTAATAATACTGGAATAACATTCACCAAACTCATAACGATGATTACCTTAGATGATGTTGGTGGATGAGAAGGAACTGAAGGGACCAAGAGAGAGATATAGTGAACTTCTATCAACATTATCAGTAATGCTTAAATTTTTGAAAAGGATACAACATTGTTTTTGTTACTACTAATGTAAACAAAAGTATTTAAGATAAATAAAAAAAGAGAACATACCATAGTTGGTAATTATTAAAGGAATTGTTATTAGAATTTAAAATGTATTTTTTAATGAATTTTTAAATTTGAATGGAAGTTTAGAAGAGGGAATCCCAGTTCTCCACAATCTACATTTTTAATTTTTTTTACTTACACTGAGAATGCCTTTTAAGTAGAGATTAACTCTTCCCTGCATCCAGCTGCCCCCATGTCTCAATTTTCTTTGTTACTTGAAAATATGAACTAAGGAGAAAACATGTAACTGTATTCGCTGTATCCCCAGTCCAGAGGCATTATCAAGGACTTTATTAGACATTAAGAAAGAAGAACATCCAGGATGTTCTACTCTTGGGGAAAGTAATCCTTTCAATCTCTGTAGGAACAAATATCTCTTGTTAGTCTTGTACTTTCCTTCCTAATGGAGAGATTTTCTCCTCTTTACAGACCTAGAACGTGATGTTTTTGGAACCTTCCTCTTTTGATGTTATTTTTTTCTGAACTAGTTTTATGAAACAAGGTTACACACACCTTATTGGAGAAATTTAATTTAAGGATTATGCCTCAAAGTACCAAATAGGTGAGGTCGTGTTAGGTATTGGCTTGGGAGTGAGTGGAGTTGTTAACTATGTTGAAATTATGAGGATCTTTGTACTTAGCGCCTTTCATCTGAGCAGCCCGAGGTGTTCTAGGGACGTTCTGCCCAACTCCTAGCCTCCTGAGAAACTCCACGCTGATTGACTTCAAAGGCAAAGGAAAGGATACAGTGCAGTACAGTGATTTAAATTGAGTGTTTTAAAAAGATTTCCATGCATATTAAATGAAATATATTATTTAGGTAAAATATTGTCATGGACTCGATGTTACTTCAATTATCTAATGCAGTGCTTTTCCTCTTTCTGTCTGAAATGTGAATGCATGTGTGAGTATTAACCATGTTGAAAATTCCTAAATTTTCTTGTCTAGAATATCAGAGTTCAGATATATGCTTTGGTGAGAAAGAAAGTAAATATTTCACCTATCTATCAATATCAGTTTTTCAACAACTAAACTTTAATTTGAATTTTGCACTAAAAGATGAAAGAAGTAAAAGAGGTTAATGTTAAATTAAGGACTTTATCTGATTACTTTATTTTTAACATAGAAATAAAAGGTTGAATACATTTAGGTCAGATAGTATCGTATTGTCTTTCTATTATATTTACACTGTAGACCCAAAATATTCTAAAGGCTGTCAAATGGAAAATGTATGAAACAAATTCACATTTCTCGTTGAGGCTTATTTTTCAAGAAATGAAATTAAAACTTGAGAGTCACGGTAGAGACAAAATTATCAACGTGTAATAGTTACCAAAGATATTCGTGTGAGGGCAATTTCATCTATCTATCCTTACTCTCTTCTGCCCAGCCTGTGACTTGGTTGATCTGATGTGTAGAAAAGAGGGCTCAAGGGGAGGGCTGAGGAATAGAGAAAGAGAGAGAGAGAGAGAGGAAGGGAGAGAGAGAATGCTGTTTGGTCTAGGTGGGTGTTCAGGAGAGATGTTGAGAGTGGGAGAGAAAATTTCCAGGATTAGCTCCCATCTGTACAGAGAATATTGAAAGCAGTGGCAAAGGAGAAGGAAGATTTTTAAAGAAGTTTCCTGTATGGAAAGAATGCCTTCCTTAGCTTGTTGTTTCATGGAAAGGTGGAGCAGAGTGTTCAGGTGTGTTTATATTTATTTAGTGGTTAATTGTTGTACTGCATGTTTTTGAATATGGTACATTTGAGACTGGACCACGTGGAATCTCAGGTATATTTCCATTGTAGGTGTGTATTTTCTTTTGATCTGAAAGAGACCTTGAAGTTCATCTCATTCAGCCTTTTTATTTTAAAGATAAAGGAGCCAATGATCTAGAGAAAATGTGTTACCCAGGTTCATGAACTCTGTGTAGAAGTTAAGTTACTGCTTGTTTATCAGTTATATAACCACTGTGCTGATACACCTTCTACAAAGGGTAGAGATCATGACTTTAATTACATCACATATTGCAAGCACTTTCAGTTTAGTTCTATTAAGAAATTTAATTAAGGGATGATACTGTATCACCCATATTTCACCATTACTGGTGTATGAATTTTAAAATTCACCTTTCCCATGTTGCCTGAAATGCCTATTAATTCCCAGTGATGAAAAAGGCAATGATTTGTCTTCCTTCCCTCTACCTCTATTATAAAAATCTGCCTTTTCAGTCCTCCTGAGCTGGAAGTGTATGATTCATTTCCTGTTCTCAAATATCTGCTGTTAGTGACCTGGTCAGTTGTATGTAGGATGCTCTCATGACTTGGAACCTGTGACTTACGTGCTGAGTACTCAAGGGAAAAACTAATTTCTTTCTCCTCGATCTCCTACAATTATTCCTGCTTCCTAACACACGTGTCTCTCTGACTTCTTCTGTGGCCACTTGCTTCCAGTCACCAACACCATCCCTCTCCCCAGGGCTGCTGCATACAGCTGCCATGGTTAAGGACACTAGGTTGAGGGAGAGAGAAGGGCTGATTCCTTTCACATTCAGATGCCCAGGAGCAGACCCATATCCAGAAATGGGTACCATTTACTAATTGCCACAAGGGGGTCTTACGGACTAGCCCTGATCACGCATTGATCAATCATAACATCACCTCTGGACCCAAGCACACAGTTGTGCCAACATCCAAGGACCAGCGTCCACCCTTCACTAAAATTGTCCTAAAGAGAAATGGTATCGTTTGAGCCAAAGAAACATTCAAGAAATGAAGAAATAATGCATATGTTCTATCTCCATCCTGCATTCTCATGTTTTTTCTAGGTGTCCATAGTTATCAGGCTTTTTGGTAAAATATTCTCCTAGAAAACTCTAACATTTAACTTATTATTACATATTCAAGAAGTATGTTTTTCAAATGATAACATCCTATGTATTTTGCCTAAGAAAATATTATAATCTAGGCTTTTCTTTTTTAACATTTTTTCACAATAATTTGCTGATAGTTTGAGGCTTATTATTTTCTTTCTGTGCAAAATAAATCAAACAATTATCAGGAAAACAACCCACAGTGTTAGTTTCTTGACCAAAAACGTTTTTTTTATATTTTATAATTTGTATGCCATTATAGCTATTTAAGTATAGCTCATGTAACTGTTCTTAAAGTGAATTCACAGAATAACTTAATTTTCACTAGGCTGTATATGCCACTTACATGTATTCAACAAATATTTATTGACTTACTATGCTAATACTGTAAAAATACAGTATGTACAAGACATTATCCTCCCTACAATGAGTTCAATTTCTATAAGAAGAGAAAAATCATGTGTAGTAGACAGACTAATGCCCTTCCCCCTTCAAAAAATGTCTATGATCTAATCCCTGGAATCTGTGAATATATTTGGCTACATGACAATGGGAATTGAAGATAGTACATTGGATTAAGGATGCTAATCAACTTACTTTAAGACAACAGCTTTGGATTATCTGGGAGAGCCCAAGGTATTCACAAAAGTCCTTCTATGTGGAAGAGGGAGGCCAAAAAGTCAGTGTTGGAGTGATGCAATGTGACCAATACTCATATGGCCATTGTTGGCTTTGAAGATGAAAGGTCCCATGAGCCAAGGAAGGTGGGCAGCCTCTAGAAGCTGGAAAGACAAGGAATGGATGCTCTCCTGGGGCCTCCAGAAAAGGCACAACACTTACGGACACCTTGATTTTAACTCAGCAAGACCCATTTCAGATTTGACATACAGGACTGTAAGATAATATATTTGTGTTGTTTTGATAAACTTGTGATGATTTGTTATAGGAGCAAAAGGAAATTAACATAACAAGTAAGTAATGTTTCAAATATGTGTTAAGATACGAGAAGTGATGTAAAAAGTCAACAAATGATGTAAGAATTCACCATTGAGACAGAGAGTTTAACAATTTGAGTCTATCAGTTCAAAATTTTAAAATAGTTTTTTTCCAGATATAAAATATCCAATACTCTCAGCTGGACTTTCCTATACATAAATTGATACTCTTTCTATATGTATGTATGTATCTCTTTCTCTGTCTATATATATACATATCTTTTGATTTTATGTAAATGCCATCTTTATGTATAAATATGGCAGAAACCCCAACAAAATAGCAACTTGTGATTCTTTCCAAAGATGTGCATGGGATGGTGGTATTTTTGTTTGTGGCAATAATAGCTATTTGTAAAACCTGGCACTCTTTAAACCTCTGCCTCTTCATGGCATATCTGCCTGATGCCTTTGCTTCAAAAGAGCTATGCTGTCTGTTCTTGCTTGCTCACTTGGCTAGCTTCCCACCATTCCACAGCTATGCTGACTTGCTTGAAATTCTGCTTCAGTACATCCTTATGGCATTTTCCCTTTCCAACTAATTTCAGACACCTCACTTCAACCAGACTACCACAAGAATTACAGAGTGATTATAATATAGTAGGACTATTCACAATCAGCAAGGCAAGTGCCACAAAAGAACTAAACTTGACTTTTTTTAAGCAGAAGGACATATTAGTCATACATATGTCACTTATATTCTGTTGTCTATTGATCATAACCCAAATCAGAAGACGGTTCTATTCCCTCGGAACTTTTCTTCTGAAATTTGCACTTCAAAGCCCCAAGGAATTTCTCTAAATGATTCAAAGACAAATGAGATACAGAGATCAGTACTACCTTAAAACATTCCCAGACTCTATTATGCTTGCTGGTGCAGTCTGAAAGGAAAGTGTATTTCCTTTAGCGGATTTGGCAGGCAAACAAAGTAGAATTTGTAGAATGGTCAGTGGCTGTGCTGATGAACTAGGAAAGCAGAGAGGGGGGTTGTATGGGAATGGTAGGTAAAGTCTGAAATAGAGGGTTTCCATGGGCATGAAAATGAACCAGGCTTGCAGAGATCTGCTGTCGTAGATAATTGTTTAACTGGTGAAAAAATTATTCTTAGCTATTTTCATGTGTAAATTACTTTCCTTTAATAAGCATTTTCAAATAATACTTACATCTCAGTTTTAAATTAAAAGAAGATTATCATTTAAAAATAATACAGCCATGCTTATTTTTTGTTGACAACTGTTTTACCATTTGTATCATTTCCATTCTGTCCATTTCACTTGTTATCCTCTTGGCTCTTCTTGTGCTTCTGTGGCCACCCATTCCTTCTCATCTCCTCTCGGTACCCTGAGCAGTGGCTACATACCTCTTTCCTTGACAACTCATAGGCAATGTGTCTCCCACTAGCTTCTACCTACTGCTTACCACCTTCTATTCACAGGCTGCTGAGTCCCTAGGTTCTACATTATGCCTCCTGACTCTGCCAGCCCCATTTTTGGGGTCTGCTCCCACATTTTCTAGAAAAAAATTCAGATATCATTTCCATCTTAACTATTTATGAGCCCTTGATATAGGAGAAATGTAGTGTTTATATGAATAAATAGGGTGTTCAGTTTCCTGTTCAAAATGTCAGTGTTGGTATTTATGTTCTTTGGGCTAAACTTTTCACATCTAGCTTGAATTGGATATCGGTTTTTCTTCTAACAACAACTTACATGCTCCGTTTTAGATCATAAAGTAATCCACAATAAAGCCCAACTTTTTGTTAACTTAAGGCAAATTGGTTCTAAGGGTGTGATTTGGTATGTTTTCTCATTATCTATGGATGGACTATTCTTTTATGCCTGTGAGGTACCCATGTTCTAGAAAAGTTCCTCATGTTTTCAAGTTATTTTCAATGTAACCTATCTTTCCTCATCAGGGAAAAAATTAATAATTTGAGGCCATAATTTACAATACATATTTAACTGAAAAGAGTTTAGTTTTGGTATTTCCTTTGAAATGTACAGGAGAATGCTCAGTTCCTTTCAGAGCATATTGGCACTATGTTAAGTCTTTGTTATAGTCTACCTGTATGGGTCTTCAGTTTTTCATTTCTGCATAAACCTATTTTTCTCAGTTTCATGGTTTTCTAATAGTTCCATATTATATGTATGTGTACATATATATGTATACATATATATATATACATATTTTTATTAAACATGGTCAAATATGGGCCATAGTGCTAGATTGTCTAAGTTTTGGCTTGGAAACCTTCTCATTATGTGACTTGTGGCAACAGCAGTTTCCCTAACGTCTTAGAGTTTCAGTTTCCTCATGAGACCAGCATTTGACACATTATCATTATGGATTTTGCTACCTAACAATAGAGTCAAAATGTTAACATTACTTCCCATGTAACATGATATTCCCTGAGGTCACATCTAAGCCTCTGATTCATTATTTCATAGATTCATTCAACAACAAGTAAAAGATTATTGACTCATAATTGGTCCAGGCTGTACACTAAATGCTGAGACATGAAAATGATTGAGATGCAGAATCTACTCTTGAGGAACTTATCGTGTATTTGAGGACATGAATAATTATACCCAATATAGTGAGTGCCATGGCAAGTGCACAGAGTGCTGACACCTAAAGGATAAGTGGAGGCATCACCAGATGTGGCGTGAGATGTGTACCTCAGTGGGATTTGCCTGCACACCCCTCACTGCATCCTCTGGATGGATCATGTGTCCTCCTGTGCTCACCCAGCCATAGCTCCATCATGCCCTTGTGACATGCATTATAACATGTCATACCAAACTTCTCAAGGGGAAGGAGCTTTGGTTTATACCTTTAACATTTCTAGAGCCTCTTCAGTGTCTAACATTAGCTGCTATTTACTGAAATTTATATGAATGAATATCTAAATGAGTTAATGAATGAATGACTGGAGTTAAGTAACCAAAGAAGGTAGAACAAGTGAGATACCAGGTATGGAGCAGTTGGTAAAATGTACAGCAGGTAGTCAAGACCATTTGGAAAGTAGATGTGTGGCTTGAAAGGAGAGAAGTTGAGGTGAGACTGATTCTGATAATGAATAGTTTTGTAAGCCATGGTAATGATACATACATAATTTTAGGTGAAGTGGAAAATATACTAATATTTGAAATTGAATTGCAATTTTTGAGACCTTTACTGCAGGCCTGTGATTTATCAGAATGTGGAGGATGGATTGAGTCAAGAGAGAATAGAAGCACAGTAAACAAAGATAAACAATTAAAACAATGCAGGTAAGAAACTGTAAGAACCAAGATGAGAGTAGCATGTGCAGCAATGTAGTGAAAGAAAACATTTGGAATCAGTGAGATTTAGTGACCCATTAGATGTGCATGTTGAGAAAGAAAAGTAGAAATGACTGAAGTTTCCATCCTTAATGATTTGGTGATTATGTCATAACTTCTGTTGGAGAATAAAAGGATAGAAAATGCTATGTTTGTTTTTAAAGATGTCAAAAGAGAAATACCAGTGTGGTATCTTTGTGGGCACATTGCAAAGGCTGTTAGCAATTTAGACCTGACACACAGAAGAGCAGCCAGGGAAGGTTAAGAAGTGAGCTAATTAGAGGACTAAACACAAAACCCCAGCTAATTATGACATCCAAAAATTAAAATAGAACATTATATGAGTTTGAGCTAATACTCTTGTCTAAGTAAATTAGAATACAAAATTATACATTTTGGAATTTTACATTTTATTTGGTCTTAGCTTCTTCTTTTTGGACAATTTTAGCTGGTAATCAATTGGCATCAGTTTTTCTTTGAGTATAGGTGAACTTCAGCAATGCATTTTGTTTTTTGAAATAAGGGAAGAATATTTCTTCTGTCTCATGCTTGGAGTCTTCCAATGATTAGAGACCTTTTCTTGAATTATGGAGAAACCTACTTCCATGAGACTGGTTACAAAAGATGAGCTGCCCTGGGATATTTTGAAAGGGGCAAGGGTAGATGTGAGCTGTACTGCATATTAAATGACAGATCATTTAATAATATTTTCATTTTCTTTCTGTATGGCTTTGCCCTACTCCCTTTTAGGAATGATGTCATTTATTTATACTTACTTTTGAATACATAATATCTCAATTATCAGGATGATTTCAAGTGTCCCGCAAGATTTGAAGAAATACATTTTGTTTAATTTAATGAATGGGCCAAGGGTGGGAGGGAGAAAAGAAAAGAGTTACTTTTATCTATTCATTATTTCCTTGTCATTCAGACAGTATTTACTACTTTATCTGTTGCTTGATTCTATTGGATTTATGCTAATTGCAATTGCAAGCTATGATATTGTAAAACAGCAATGATATTCACTCTTGGCTACAATTAAGATGGTAGGGATACGAAAGGGGAAATAATTTTTGAAAATAAAAATTAAATATATCCTACATATTTATAAAAAATAATTACTTTCTTATCAAAAGTATTTGGATTGTTTATTAGATAAAACATCTCCCAATTTTCTTAATGAAATTGTCCAGCAGAAAAATACGTGATAAATGCAGTCGTTCAAAATTAATTTAAATGAAATAATAGTATGATTGGGCAGTGATTCTTGCTTTCTACAATCTGATTATAAGATATTCATCTTAATAAAACTAATGAATTGTTGAGTTCTTATTATATGACAGGGGTTGTTCTAAGCATTATCTCATTTGATTTTTATAGCCCACCTATGAGGTATTGTATCATTGCCATTTTTGTTTTGAATTTTTGAAAAGAAATATTTAAAATGTTTAAATATTGTGCTCAAGGTCATCTCCCTAGCAAAGCTGAGATTTGAACACAAGAAATGTATATATTTAGGTATTATGCCCCGCTGTCAACAAATGTCTATTTGCTTCAGGGCTAAACTTCTCAAAAATATTGACCATTTTTCACCCTTTGTGATTTTACTGTGGGGCATTGAGGTGTTTTCAGTGATCCTAGAATTTATCCTTTCTGTATATTTTACCATCTTTCAGACAACAGCAACATTTGTCCCTGTAATAATTAAGCAAAAAAAATTTTTTCCTTGGATTTTTAAAACCATAATTACAATATATTACTATTATCATTGGCTTCATCATCATATAAATCATCAATATTAGTAACCAATAATAAAAATAATATGACATAATTTATATCTTATGAGTCAACTTTAAACCCATACAACTGATATTTATATTTGTGAAGTACATTATAATATGTACTTGCCATAGAAAATAATTAGCTCATTCGATATATGTTGTCAACTAGTTTTAAAAAGGTGAATAACAATTTCAGATGCTGAAATAATAATGGACTACTTCATTTTGAATATTCCCCCCATAGGTGTACTACTTTATATTTCTGTGTCCTTGTTTTAAAAACTAATTTTTAAACAATTTCAAACTTAAAGAAAAGTTGCAAGTATAATGAACATATCTTCCCACCCTCTTACAAACCTTTTCAGGATGCATTTTGTTTTAGTTAAAAAATAGTATCAATTAGCTTACCTGTTCACTAAATTTCAGAAATAACTTAATATATTTCCACCACACTTTCTTGACCATGAATGTCAACATGATACAACCCCTTGTTTTAGTTGGTGGTGACAGGTGAGAGTGCCATGCGACACAGTAAAAAGAACACAGCTTTGGAGTCAGCCAGGCTGAAGCTAAGACTTTGCATCTGGGAACTCTGGCAACATAGTGGCCAAAAGGACACAGATTTGGGAAGTAAGGTGAGCCTTAGTCAAGCTGCACTTAGGATACTGTCCAGCTATTAACTAAAACATAACAATCAACCTTTCTGATCTCATTTGCCATCTGCCAAGTGATTGTTACATTGACTGTTTGATCCAGTTTTGCAAGGATTAAATAAGATCATAATGTGTGTAACCTGTTTAGTAGGATCCTTTGCACCATCTTCTCCCACCCTGGGCCTGTTTACGGATGGTTAGAAAACATTTTGTCCCACTATACTAGAACCACAAATATAATAACAAGGTCATGGATCCATAGTGCAGATTTTAATGAAGGTTTCTTGTGGAGCTGGGTTAGGCAATTATTCAAATATCAATAAAGCACATTTTTAAGTATTTATTTTAAATATTTGCTTTCCCTCCAAATAAATATTCTCTTCCTCCCCTAAACTCTTTCCCTCCAAATAAATATTCTCTTCCTCCCCTAAACTCAAATGCTTCTCAGTCTTTCCATAAGCCTGGCTTCAACCTTGGGCTCCCAAATCCTTCTTCTCCAGCTCCTTGATGACCAAGCACCAGCTAGAAGAGCTGTCACCAAAAGAGAAGACTGCCAAGAACTCTTCCCCAAATTTATGCTGCTGGTAGTGGTGAGGAAGGGGCTCCCTCCTTTGGAAGATATTTAGTATGGTGCCCAGGACTATAAGGGTTAGTGGGCACTTTACAAAAGGTAGCTAATGGCTTTATATTCAACTATTATGCTAGTCACCATTCATCTGCTCTACTTAGTGACTACCAAGCTTTTCATTAGTCTCCTGCTGTGGTCATTTCTACTGTCAATCATTCTACCTTGAATCCCTAGAACAAACACTGATCTCACTAGAAGTTTTACCTTCCCTTAAACTTACATTAGCCATAATCTTATACCTAGATTATTTGTTAAATCCCAGAGCATGATTTCCAAAAATCTCCTTTTTTTTTCCTTTACCCCTGAACGTGCTGCTGGAGCAAGCTCAATTTTTTTTATGGAGTTATATAATGTATATTTGTGGAAAATTTCTCTAGGCCACTAACAGACTTTCTGAGATCTTTATACATCATCTTCAATAATTATGTGCCTATTGCTTGTATCACTGAAAGAATAATCCTTGAAATATGAAATGTTTGGCATGCAACGTTTGTTTGTTGGGATGTTTGTTTGCTTTTAATTAGCACTCTGATAAGATGTACGATGGCTTCTAGATGTAGGGCCAATAACTGCTACATGTAGTAATTGGATGTTACTAAACCAAAGATTCATACTTCAGAGTTATTCTGGCTTCCTGTGGGAATAAAAGTCACATTGATCTAGGCTAAAGTGGAGATGGGGAATTGTGTGCAGCCCATTCATATCTTCCATTTTTGTACTTTCCTACTTCTTACAATGTTTCCTTCCCCTCATCTGTTTTCAGTGTTCACCTTAGAATCTTATTTGCTGTCTCTTTCATGTAGATATTTATTCTGAGTTAGTGTCCTGGCTGGAGAATGGCCCTATAAACCAATCTCTACTGATGAGGAATATTATCTGATGAGGAATTTTATTCACCCCAGCCAGAGCAATCTGCATTTTAAATGGTGACTTACAAGGACTGAAAAAATATGCTGGTCTCAAAAGAATGAAACATGGAGATTATACTTCTAGGCAATGAGACAGAGTATGGAGAGATAGAAACAGCTTCTGACTGTGAGAGCAATGCAGAATCCTTACCCCTGGACTCCATGCGTTCATTAACCGCATGTTCACCGAGCACCTGCTATGTGTAGGCCCTGGAAATACAGACACAGAGACTGTTCCTGTCTTCCGGGGGCAGGAGACTAACAGACGAATGTAATTGTAGTACATATAAAGGGCTAAGCCTGAATTAAAAACAGGAGTAACTTAATAATAACTTTTCTTGCTTGACTATTAGAGCCTCAGACAAAAATTAGTCTTTTCCCTCTTCTATTCTTTCAATGTGGATAGGATCTCTCTATGTACACTGTCTGTATATCTTAGGGAGAGTCTATACTTTTCTGTGACAAGAATTAAAAGAACTAGGCATTTTAAAGGCATTTGGGGTGTTCTACCAAACCAAGAGAAAGTTATTTCACCTTCAAGGCACTTAAACACAGCATCGTGTTAGATGACCCTGGATTCAGAACGGGACCATGTGACCTTGGGCAAGTCCTTCATCCCTTTAGGTTTCTATTTGCTCATTCATAAAAAGGGTGTGTAGAACTTGCTGTCATCCAGTACTGTTGGAGCTCTAACATGCTAAAATTGTAGAATCATTCACTATCTCGTTAAAACTGGTTTTAGAAACAATGATCACTTGATTTTTCAAAACACATTTGTGTTGTTTTCCATGTTCCCCTGTTTTATAGATGAGCAATTTGAACTTTGGAGCATGTCTTAGTCGGTTTGGGCTGCTGTAACAAAATATCATAGACTGAGTGGCTTATAAACAACAGACATTTATTTTTCACAGTTCTGGAAGTTGCAAGTCCAAGATCAAGGCACTGGTAGATTCAGTGTACAGTGAGAGACAGCTTCCTTGTTCATAAACAGCACATCCTTGCTGTGTCCTTAGGAGGTGGAAAGGGGAAGGGGGAAGGCATCTCTCTGGGGTCCTTTTAAAGGGCACTAACCCCATTCATAAGGGCTCTGCCCTAATGACCTAATCACCTCCCAAAACCCCTACCTCTTAATACCATCGTCTTGAAGATTAGGTTTTCAGGGTAATGATCATACCCACTCTTTCTAACTCTTCTATATTCTTTTTATTCAAATTGGGGGACAACAGGTTCAGATTCTTTACTTCGTATATTCAGCATAACTTCCCCTTGCTGTTATTTAGTTCTTAACAATAGCTCTGCTTTAAGAAAATGATCATTTATTTTATTTACTTTTTTTGGACGTTAGAGTAAAAGAATTTTAAATTTGTTAAAGGACATGTGGTTGTCTATGTTTAGTTGAACAGTAGAGAAAATATGTAACAGGCAATGTCTGCTTAGGTTCTTTATGCATTATTTCCTTTAACCTCCACATCACCCCTAAAAACTTAAACATTATTATGACTATAACAGGATGTAATTTTCCTGTTACTTGGAAATTTTAGTCAAAACCTTACAGTTGATAAATATATGTTGAAAAAAATCCTAAAACTCTAGAGACAACTGTTAGATACATCCATGTCAAGTGTAAGTGACCAAGATTGTGCTTCACATTTTACCGCCAACTCCCCAGCAGCCTTTATTAAATAGAAAGCTGAAAATTCACAGTCTTAGAATAGGAGAATTTTTATCCTGGTGAGGGATTCTCTAAGAAAAAACAGACTTAGAAATTGCTGGTTCCTGCAAGAAATGGAGCACCCCACCCAGATGTACTGGAGCAGTGCAGGAGAGAGTGAGACCCTAGGGGAATGTCTGTGCCCAGGAGTGTGGAAGGGAACGTGAGCAAAAGCATGGTGCCTGCGTCTTACTGGAAGCTAGTCATAGGCTAGAGTCTATAGGGTAGAGCAGCCTGATGGCCCTAGAAGTATGAGGGAGGAGTAGGTCAAGGCTGCACCCTCTCATTTTAGAGAGTGCATTTCCTGTGGGCCATTGGTCACTGCCCAGCCAGCTGGACTATCAGAAGTAAAACCTAGAGGTGCCACATCAATTGTCTCAAGATGTCAGTCAAAGAGAATGAGTGAGGGAAGAAGGGTCCAGCCTGCTCACCTAACTGTGACCTGTGCATGAGAACTACCCTCAGCCATTCATCAACAATCAAGAGATAACTAACTACAAATTTCATCAGCTAAACATACAAACTTCTCCATTTCCTTTAACCTCTTCCCCAACCAGGTAGTTGCAGAAGATGAGAGGCTCATGAGAACTGGAAGAAGAAAGACCAACCGGTCTCCCCTTTCCCTCCACAGGGTTCACATAAAGACACCTGTTAGGATGGAGATGGGGGAGGGAGGATGCTTTGATGATGTGCAGCTATTGGATTTTGAGAAGCTGAAATATCGGAAAGTGAGTCTTCATGATCATAAGAAGAAATATCTTAGAAATTAAAAAGCTATAGGACCCTCTCAAGCTCTCATTCACTGACAGGGAAAGAAATTTCTACATCAGTCAAAGCCTGTAGATGGAAGTAAAATAAAGTAAGATTATTCCTCTTTGAAGTCCATAGACATAAACCTAGTAAATTTGTTCAGCATGTAACTATTTTCCTATATTAGAAGGAAGAAAACAGAAGCTTAGAAAAGTTTAAAAACTTGCCCAGCCTCACCCATTTTACAAGTTTCAGTAGAAAAATTAAAATCCCATGCAGTGTGACCCTAACTCTTGCTTTTTAACTCCTATGCAGTACTTCCTAAGAAAATTAAATTGATAAACTAAATGCAGTCACAGATAAACTAAATGCAGTCACAGATATCTTCACAGTAAGGAAGGACAATATTTTGACAATTTTTACTTTGCTGACTAATGCAAAGATTGTTTAATCTTAAACTCAAGCCATGGATATTCCTTCATTTACCTTACTGCACTTTCTCTGGAAATCCAATTCCGTAGAGAGCTACTTCCTAGGAATCCCCCAGATGTACACTAGCTCTTATATTTATGATGTTCTAACTTGAACTTATTAATTCCACACTCCAAATGAACACCACACACTGAAAATTCTCCCAAGCTTATGTCTTTTCCTGTTTTCTATTTGTTCTTATTCAAGAGTACCATGGTTCACCCAGAAATTCAAATCCAAATTATATGAACCCTATTTCATTTTCTTTTTCCTACTCCCTAAGTTCTCATCACTCACCAAGTTCCTATGAATCTATATCTTAAAAGTTCTCCTATGCTTTTCATCTTCTCCATTCCCACTCACATTATGTTTGTTCTGGCCCTCAGTATGCCTCATCTGGCCAAGTGTAATATTCTGTGTCCTTTTATTCAGACACATTTCCCCCGTCTTTCTAACCCACTCTTGCCAGAGTTATATGAGAGAATTCTAATTGTAGCCATCTCCTGATTAAAACCATTCAGCAGCTTAGTATACCATTTCTTATCATGACATTCATGGGCCTTAACAATCTGATGTCTGTCCAGGTTTCCTCCACCATTCTTTGTGACTCAAGTCCTCCATTCACAAAAAAACTATTTGCAATTACACTCTTCTGTGCTTCTGCACGTTTCTCCTGCCTAGAATGTCTTTCTCAACTCGTTCATTTATGTATGGCACTTAGTAATCAAGTATGTATTGTGTACTTGTTCTGAGTCAGTTTCCACTGCACTGGGCACTGAGATCCACTGATGATCCAGACAAGTACACATCTTCATCTTAAAGATATTAAACATCTGGTTATAGATTTTAAATAACATTTTAAATGATTAATTAATTACAAGGCCTGGAACCAATCCTCCATGGATACCTAGGGATGACCCTATGTATATCCCTCTCTTATTGCTCTTTCACATTGCATTGTAATTAACTATTTACGTAATTTTTCTCTCACTGAACTGTGAGATTCCTAAGGAAGTAACTGTGAGTCATACTTGTGTTCCAAACATTAGCCATAGTATCAACATATGGAAGAATATGCTTCGAGTATTTCCTTTTTCTCACCCATTTATTTCTCAACCCACTCCTATTTTTACTTGCATGTCCCAGTGTCCTCTTCAAATTCAAGCATATCAATATTTCCTTCCCAGAAAATTATGTTTTCCTTTCCTATTTCATGTTTGGGATAATGGTGTCACCAGTCCATTGTCCTCCAAACAACAAGCTGTGCAGTTCTTCACCATTCTTCCCTCTTATTTAACTTCCACATGCTTCAGAAATGCTTTCTAATTATTTATTGAATCTTTGCCATACCTTCCTACCTCAGCACTGATTTCAGGCCCTCCTGATTTCTTATCTGAGTTGCTACAACAGTGTTTTAACTTGTGTTCCTACTTCAGAATTGTCCCTCCCATAATACCCAAACATCTACTAGAGCGGGCTTTCTAAAATTCACAGCTGCTCATGATACTGGCCTAATTAATCTCCTTTATTGGTGGCTCTTTGCCTCCAGAATAAAATCTAAACTCTTTAGCAGGACACACAGGGTATTTTGTGATCTTGCTTCTCTAGTCTGATGTCTAGATGCTCCAGTGCTCAGAACTCTAATCTAAAGCATCTTGAACCACACTCAGAGCACCCAATGCATCACTGTGCCACCGAAAACGCTGTCCATCTAGATGGCTCCTCCACCCAGCAAATGTCAGATGAAGACCACCCTCCTCTGTGAGGTACCTCTCATGCGTATCCCTACTCTGGCGTTCATGGTCTTTCTATTACAATCTTAGTAGTCACTCCATCCTCCCTGACTAGCATACTGTGAGTTCTTCAGCACAGAAATTGTGCCCTAGGATTTAAAAAATCACCAGTGCCGGGGAATTATCATATATTTAACAAATTTTTGCCCAAACAATGTGCCAATAAAAATTCAAGATAGTATTTTATTTCTCCAAACAATGAGAGATTTGGAGATGATTTCAAGACCCAAAATAAATACAGAAATAAATTAATGAATTACAAGACATGAATTTTCTCTAGCTCCAACCTCATTATGATTTGAATAAAAATGTTATGAAATTGACAACTAAATTATTTTCATTACTTCTGTGTTTCTCATAAAGAAATTAATATTGTTTAGAATAGTTGATTAACTTTTTTAAATGTCATATAACTTAAAAGTGGAATTGGAGCTGGGGCCCAAATATTTTTTTCTGTGTTATATTGTCTAGTATAGACTGTATTTCTGTGGGAATGGTTTGCATTAAGTGCTAGAGATCTGGCATAAAGTTACAGATCCTTTTAACTGCTGTTCTAAAGATTTTGCTACAGCAAAATATAACCTGTGGTTCAAAGGGAAGTAATTCACTTTGGAGAGTTTGGTTAAAATCCCGCTCCATCACTCTGTAACCGTTTGGCCTTTGGTGCCCTTCAGATTTCTCACCTATAAAGTGGGAACGGCAACACCGAACTCATTGGGTTACTGAGACTATTTAAAATATAAGGCATGCCGAGTTTTGGGTACACTATATGGATAGATTGCTTAATAAGCATTTACTGCATTTATTATTTTTCTCTAGATTACACATAAACACTTGAATCTTTGGTGAACATTTGAGCAAGAAACATGGTTAGATCTGTCTCCAGGGCAGGAAAAAAATTTCCAGTGGACACTTTTAGTCATATGCTAAATGCAACCTGCAAATTCCCTGTTTTGACTGAATGAATTCTTTAATTAAATGATTGTTTTGTCTTATTTTTCTCTTTTAATTTTACATATCAAAATCTACTTGCTGGTTGTCAGGGCCATCAAAGAGAAAAAAACGAGGGAAGGGAAGTGATAAGATAGTAACTTTTTGTTTTCTCTGAAAAGCTCTTTATCACCCTTTGCCATGTTCTTGTTAAATTACTCACCATTAATTATTAAAAGTACAGCTCTCCCTGCATTTTACCCTGTTGAGAGATAATGTTCTTCTTTCATAAAACGTTTCTCCCTAACCTTGCTGACTTTTCTTTAAATTCGTATAGCATACCCTTCCTAGACTATATCCCCAGATTTGGCGGTAGTTATTTTTTATTGTTGTGTGTTATTCTGTAAGTTGCATGTTGATATGTTAAATATTCCTAGGTAGGTTTTACTTCCCTTGATCTGATTCTGTATCTTATTCAGTGCCTACCATGGTTCTTTTGAAATCAGTGTATACATAATGATTATAGGTTGATGACCAGCAGAAAGAAAGCACAATAAGTACTTTTAAAATCTTTAAATTAATAACACATTTCAAATGAACAATGTTCAAACTGTCCAAAAGTATTTCTAACTTTTGCTCATTTTGTTTGTTTCAAGTTATCGGCATAATAAACCACACATTAAAAAGTTGAATAAAATAGTATCACTTGCTAGTAAAAATATACCATTATTAAAAACAGCTTTTTATTACACTCCTATATAAGTAAAATATACATATAAACACCAAAACTATAAAAATTTTAGACAGAAAGCTGAATTATAATAAATGATATTCAGTCTATTCATTACTAGCAGCCTATATAAACATGAGGGCAGCCAGTGGAGTGTATTAGGCTAGTCTAGTCACATATCAATCCCTTGGATCATGCTAATAAACCAGAAGATGTTGTGTAACAGAGATTATAAACATCAACTGCCAGATGTTACCTATGAGCTCAAGAGACAGAATTATAAGCCCTGCAGTATATGGGTTAATAAAAGCCTAAAGAAGATGACTTGGTTCTTTCTTAATTCGTATGCAATATAATTTAGAAGTGGCTCTTCCTAAAGAATAAATGTAAGTAAATAAAATACGAAGTGTTTATATTTCCCGGAAAGAAATTTGATCTTTATGAGAGTGATGCAAACTACTCTAATTTCAAACCTGAGACTTATTAACTATTGCAAGCAATAATGGTTTTCCTAAAAATATTTTGAGTCCTACTGAAATATGTAGGATGTTATGAAATATTTTTGTAAGTAAAGTTCAGGGACTACATTTGTATTTTATTTTCTAAGAATTACAAAACATTTTATGTTGCACTAAAATTTAAGAGTAAGCACATGGTAGAGCTAGCAGGAATTCTAAAGACAACAACTAGTTCTTCTATCAGTTATTTATTCATGTGCTAGGCACTGGAGGTAACAAATAAATGAAACTCATACTGCTCATATCCTACCTTAGGAGATAGAAGGTACAATGTGATATATGTCATAATAAAGATAACATATGGTTTATGGAAGAGAGCTGCCTGAACTCAGGTGAGGCTAGGCAACAGAGAAACATTCTCAAGGGGTAAATCCAAATCCTATCTTGAAGCACTTAGAAGAGGAAGCCCTAGGAGGAAGGTAGAACAGGCCTTCCAGACTCTTGGGCCACAATGACCAAAGACAGAAATATTGCTATTGCTTTTCCTTCAAAACAAACAAAGAAGCAAAAAGAAAAAGAAAAACTGCAAGCGATTTGGCTTGGTTGAAAAAAAAGGCTGTGCACAAAAGTATAATGAATGATGTGTTTGGAAAAGTTATCCAAGATGAAAGTCAGTATTTGCTATGCTAACATATTTGAGTTTAGTCTTGAAACAGTAGAAACCACCAAAAGATTTTATGTATGGAGATGATCATAGTTGAAACACAGAAATATTGTTGGATCACAAGATAGATAGAAAGTAAATTGGGAGAAGGTGGACTTGTTTATGAATCAGGAAGCTGTAAAAGATGTCCAGGTGAATTAACATGAGTTCTAGAGGCAGCACCAGAGATGGATAGGAAGATATAGCTTCAAGAGTTATGGAGATGTTAAAATTTATAGCATATGTTCTCTGATTATATGTTAGGAGAAAAGACAATGAGTTACATGGGAACATCTTTGGTTTGAGGTATCTTTGAAATACAGAAGTGAAGTAACCCAGTGTGTTTTTTTTTTAATTATCTGATGCACCAGACTGTAATTCTATGCAGAAATAAACCATTTTTAATTCGTTGTCATAGCACCACTTGTTGAATGGAATTTTAAGTTATAGGAGAGATCTGATCAGTGGAATCAATTGTGTTAGTCATTGACATGGGGGTGGTAGTGGAAATCATGGGTGTAGATCATATTTCTCAGCAAAAAAATATCAAGAAAGATAAAGAAAACATTTGAGTAGGTGTGTTGGCAAGAAAACAGACATGTTGCTATTTGAGACACCTAAAATAAGTACTCTGATGGGTGGCTAACTAGTGTCACAGCTTCAAGTGGTGGAGTGGGGGTACAAGAAACCAAGGGAAAGGGACCTTTTCAAGTAAGCTGGTTTGTGATGTATACGATGGAATACAATTATCAATCTAATTTTTTGCATTAGAAGAAGTAATTGATATTTCTATCAAATACAATTTTCCTGAGTGGTTAAGGTAGAATTCAGACTGCAGAGGATTAAGCAGTGAATAAATCTGGGCAACCAGCGTTTATAAGTGTAGGATAATCTTCAGGAACCTAGTCTGTGAAAGGAATAATGTGACGGGAGGATGAAGAAAGAGTAGGTGTTTGAATCTGAGGCACAAGACAGCATTAAGGAAGGGGGCGGTTAAAGTTCATCTTTTGTTGCTTCTTTATGCAAGACTTGGCTTCACTAGGAATGAGCCTTAAGACAGGTTTTTCTTATGCCTTGCTTCTACCTGTTGAAATCCACCTCCTTCCTGCCCATCCTACCCTCCAAACGAAGTCTGCTCCCCCAGAATTCTGGCAGTCTTCTTTATTATATCTGCTCATTGAGGCATCTCAAGCCAAGCAACAGCCCCTATGGCCTTTGTTTTTTGGGTCCTTTTTCTACTTCTTCCTTGGGATCCTTCTTTAGATATCCCATTCCCTTTCAGTGCCCAATATAAGTGATATGACAATGGTTTTCTGAAGACATATGTGGTGTTACCGACTTTGCTGAAGTTCACACCTAGATGCCAGCCTCAGTTTCCGGTGTTTGGATACTGTCCATGGTGCTGAACATGTGGACGCAGATGCCACAGCTTTTGCCAATTTCAGCAGCACTGTTCCCACTCTCTCAAGCCCGAGCCAATATAACCCTGCTGTTCCTAACTCATGTGGAGGCTGCTTCCTCACCCATGCTGCTGCTTCCCCAAATCTGTGGATGACTTATATACTCCATACGATAGGATGATAAAGCAATAGATATTTCAGTACTTCCTCTTTGATTTCAGCCACATATGTAGCTCTGGGGACTGGACTGAGACCATCTCAGAGACGTACACTATGAACTCTTCCAAATCGCCCCTTCTTCTTTATTTGTACAACCAGGAGTCTCTCTTTTCTTGGGGTGAGGTTAACTTTCCCATCTGTGGATACACTCCAAGTATATTCAGATGTATCTTAACCTGCCTGGCTCAATCCTGGGGTAATGCATTTTAGCCTCAAACTATAAGGCAGTGCTCATCCCTACACATGGGCATGTTGTCTTTAGAGCTCCACAAATATGACAGAATGGTACACCAAGAGGAGGGCTACCTTATGCTTCTGACTAAAGAACAGTATGTGTGCTCCCTCATTTTCAGAGAAGCTGGCCAAACATCATTTTGTTCCCTAGGGTTTTTCTGCCCTTATTATTCCATTTATTTTTCAGTCTTCCTTTTGGCAAAGGAGGAAATCATTTGCTTGAATTGTTAAAAGTAAACATATGTTAGAGTAAAACAAACATAGATTTACTTTAACAGCTAAAGTAGAAGCTGGATGTTAAAATATGCATTTAAATCTCACAGGTTTGAGTAATGTCAGGTGTGTCAGGAATGTGCTAGGACTGTGAAAATACAATAATAATAATAATAATAATAAATTGTATTATAATAAGATTTAATAACTAGTCGGAGTGTCTTGGATATTTCTGCATCTTTATTCTTCCATCAAAGAAACTGAGAATCAGCTTGTCACATTCCACCAAAAAAGATCACTGTTGGGATTTTGGTTGGTCTGTAGATCAGCTCGAGGAAAGCCAGCATTTTTAATATGTTGAGTCTTGTATTTCATGACCATGGTGCATGGTATAACTTTCCTCCTATATAGGTCTTATCTAATCTCTTTCACTGCCATTCAGATCTAAGTCTTTTAAAATTTCTTCCTTGGTCCATTCTTTTTTTGCAATGATTGTGGTTTTCCATTTCTAAATGAAGTTAATTTATTTTTGTTATTAACTTCTAATTTAAGTTGTATTGTGATCAGAAAATGTGGAGCGTTCCTTGTTACCATTTCCTTTGTTTTCTGACCTTTCCTGTTCTCGGATCATTTTTCTTTGGGAATTACAACCTCAAAATTTCCTTTAGAACCAGTCTCTTGGAGGTAAAAATCTTCCCATGTTTACTTGCTGTCTAAATGTCTTTATTTCCCCTTCATCCTTGAAAGATCCTTTGGCTGACTGACAATTCTAGGTTGACAGGTATTTTCTGCCAGCTCTTACTAGATATTATTTGACGGTCTCTTGGCTTGTGTTTCTGCTATTGAAATGTCTGCCATCACTCTAACTGTCATTGCCTTTAATTGACATGGCCTTTCTTTCTGCTCCTTCAAGGTTTTATCTTCATCTTCCATTTAGCGATTCTACTGCCACGTGTCTACATGGATTTCCTTTTATTTATTTATTTTCCTGGAAGATATTATACCTTCTAGATCAGCAGCTTCATAGTTTCATTTGCTCTGAAAAATGTTTAGCTATTATTTTTTAAGATATTGACAATTTTCAATTGTGTTCTTCAACAAATTTATATATGGAAATTCCATTTTCAATCTCTTTGTTTTCTTTTTCAATAATTTCTTATTGTATACTTCTTTTTGCAAATGTCTCTTTTCAAATCATCACATATATATCTACAGAAAGTATACTCTGTATTTGATGATTCCAAACTCTAAGATCTATTGTATGTTGTTTCTGCTGGCTGCCATGTAGAATGATGACCCTTCTCCTTTTGTGAGCTTTTTATATTCTCTTTTAATCTATTGCCATGTATGGACTAATTTACGGAAACTTTCGTCTTAAGATGACTTTTTCTGCTTCTGATTTTTTTTTCTGCCAGTAGCAAATGGTAACACCTGACCAGTACCACTTCAGCACCCTCGAAAGTGTTGGTTTCCAAAGTTCAAACCTCCCATAGAAGTGTCTATATAGGAATCACGCACCAGCAAAACCCTCCTTTACAGCATGCTCAAACATTCAGACCAATTTATGTTTGAACTTCTATTCCCCAAATTCCCTTCTCCTATGGGCCTGTCTACTTGCCCTGGATTCCAGGTGTTTGTCTCTCAGCTACTGCAGATCACTTCAACCCAGGCTCCGTCGGTGCAGCAAGGGCTCAGCTCAGGCTTGTAGGATTGTTTGAGCCTGAGAGTCATCCTGTGGCTAGTGGACCAGTGAGACCTCCATGAGTGTGATTGTCATGGGACTATCCTTGGGGAATAGTGTGGGTGTATGAGTGTGGTGCTTCTCAGAACTTCTACTCAATTAATATGACAAGAAACAGTAGTCCTCAGAGTCATTTTCAAACAGTTATTTTACTATGAATATATTGAACATCAAGAAAAAATAGACTAAATATAAAATTCTGCAAACCCACTTCTGAGCCTTTACGAATATTGGAAGTTTACCATGAAGCAGGTAACTTGAAAATTTGAGAACAGCCACTAGGTGCATAGAAATACTGTCTATGGTTTCCAAGCCAGCAAAGAATTAGAAGGGAATACAGAAAGCAAATGGAAGGCAGGAAGCTTGGAGAAAGGAAATGTGAAGAAAAAGGAGGTTTAAGAAAACACAAAATTTGGTGGCAAAAATAAACCCACATATATTACTAATCAATATAAATATAAACAGAGTAAATTCACCAATGTAAAAAAAACTGAGAAGTAGATTAGATTAAGGAAAATGTCAGCTATATAATACTTATAAGAAACACACCTGAACTTAATTAAAATATACATACACACATACAGGAAGGTAGAAAATTAAGGAATATAAAAAGATAGATAGAGAGGCATTAATGAAAAGAAAGCCACTGATTTCTGATCACTTTCCACATCCACCATTATTAGCTTAAGAGTTCATGGCTGGAGATTTCTTAATTTATTGGAACTTTCTCAAGAATATGTGACAACTTTTCTTGTTCTATTATTCTAAAAGCAAGACGTAATTTTATATTTAATCCAAATCTCTCTTATGGTACTTTAAGTCACTTTTCTAGTCTCAAGAAATGAAATGAATATTTGGGAACTATTTTCATGCAATGATGTCCTCATGACAACGTCCCATTGTTCAAAGGGGACACCTAATTCATCTGTACCAAGTATACAGAGCCAGATAATTTTAAGTTCAATTTGAGATCATAATTCTAAGATTGAGGCTCACAAAAATTTTATGAGAAGAGAAACATACTAAGAATAGAACACCATGAAAATATAATTAGAAATAAAATTACCTTCAGACAAGACCCAGTACGTAATGTGAGTGCATTACTTCTTTAACAGTTGTTTCATGAGTACCCACTAAATATTAGGAATTTTGAGAACTATGTTTACTGAGATTAAAACAAACCAAAAAAACTCTACCTACTCTTAAAATACGTATCTACTCCTTTAGGAGTTTTGGATGAGTATACATTATTGCCATAGAATAAAATGCTGTGATACAGACATAAGATTGTATAATAAAGTCAAGCCCTATTCCCAACAGAATATTTTCCACATGGCAGCCAACGTGATCTCTTAAAAATAGAGTCAAAGTCATTCCTCCACACAGCCACACGCAGTTTTTCTTTTCCATCAGAGTCCTTCCATTGCCAAGATGCCCTTTAGTAAAGGGCTAGAAAGTAAATATTTGGGGTCTACACAGCTTCTGTGGCATTTACTCGGCTCTGCCATTGTGGGGGGAAAGTAGTCCCAGACAATGCATACAAGAGTGGGCGTGAATGTATTCCAATAAATCTTATTGTGGAAAATAAGATTTCTTTGAATATCTTTTTTTCGGGGGGAGCAGGAAGGAGGGCAGTTGAAGTATTTATTGCTACTGCTGCTTTTGTTTTTCTTGTTTTCCCAGAAGTTTGATTGTTTATGCAGTTTTAATAATTTCTTTTTTAAAAAGCTTAGAGAACAGTGTGTGCCAAGAGTTAAGTCTTCAGCTTTTATTCCTATGACAACCCATGTTGTTTTGATAATAGTAGCACAATTATTATCTATTTTACACTTAAAAGATGCACAAAACTCGGGGATAGAAAAGTGTCACTGTATTTCATAACTAAATTTCTGTTCTTGACTCTGAGCTCATAGTTTTGCTTGGCAGTAAACAACTTAATCTAATCCAATAAATTGTCTCTTTTTTTAAAGTCATAGTCAAGCTTCACCTCAATTATTTTGATTCCTCCTCGGCAACTGGCTCTTGTTCTCTGCTCCACTTCCCAAGTCCTGCAAGGAGACACAAGAGGGGCCATGTTCCTGACACTGTTGGTGTTTTGTTGCTGGTGTGAGGGCACTGTAGCTGCCATCCTTGCAGTCTGATCTGTGGCTTTGGTTGTGCCAGTGCTCTCTCTCCTACGTGGCCCACTGGTCAGTCTGCAACTACCTGGCATCACGAGCCCACATGGGCTGACTCTCTTACCTGGTCCACCTGCCTGCCCCGTGAGCAGCGATCCCTCTGGGGCCCATCTCTCCCCGCCCCCTCTGGCCTCATGAGACTTGAGCCCCAGTCAAGCTCCCACCCAACTTCTGACATCCCCTCTGTGTCTGTGAGCTACCCACACATTCCCCTCTAGCTGTGAGAAGTCAGAGATTGTACAAGACCTCTGCTGCTCTCCTCATAGAATCTTCCCTTGCTGGATCTGGGATTAGGTATCTGTGGTCACCCAGGTGTCTCGGGAACATCCCTCACTCATCAGACCCCAGCAGGGGAGTAAATTAATCAGCTTCTCTGCTCTTCAATTTATAGGACATTGGGACAATTTAGAAAACTAACAGGAAGCCAGCAGGTGAAGGTCCAGTATGTAACCTAGGTGAGCATGAGCCCCATGTCCCATTCCAGCCCTACACCTTTCTCCTTGCAGTTCCATTATATTAAATCTTAGAAGGGCACTTTAACCCCGTAGCAGGGAAGAGTGTGGACTCTAGGGTAAGATTACCTGCATAGGAATAGACTGTGTGTACATACATAACTGTCCTTCCATTTTTATATTTTTAGCTTATTTTAATTTTCCTGTGCTGTTAGTATTGGAAAGTTATACACATAATAAAATTGCAATGACTATCATGGGAGTTTCAAGAGAATGTATTACTTGTTGGTTTTATTTGACTAATAGATACATGAGAAACTCTTTTTATAAAGTTATAATTAGCATAATATTTTGTGGTATAAAATTTTCCCAAAGAAATATTGTAATATAGATAGTAACACTGTAATATATATTTTTATCAAGTCAATCATGTCTCAATAAGCAATGGATCCTCTAGGATGAAAAAAATGCCTCATGCATGTGTGTGTTTGTGTGTGTGTGTGTGTGTGTGTGTGTGTATTTATTTATTTATTTTAATGCCTCATGTTTAATTATAAAATCTGAGAACACTAGGCTACTTAAAGTCTTCTTTCCTAAAGAATAGTCTTATAATGGTAAAGGGAATATTTTGTTCTGAAAGCAAAACCATATATTCTTATTTTGAGGAAGAATTACACGAGAAGCTTCTACATGTTTTCCACTCTATGGCAACTGAAGACTCATATTATTTAAGACAAAAAAAAAATCGACAGGTCTGTGTGCAAGATAACCGCAGTTATCTCAAGGCTCAGCTGGGTGAGGATGCACTAGCTCATCCACACAGCTCTTAACAAGGCTCACTCCTCACTGGCCGTGTGGGTTTCTCTGTGCGTTTCTCCATTGGGTAGTTCATAGTAAGTCTGTTTATGGGGTTCTTAATTTCAGTTATTGTGATTTTCTTTTCTAAATCGATTTGGTTGTTTTTCAAAAATGTTGGGCTCTTTTTGATAACTAGTCCCTGCAGGTATTTTCAATCTTGTTAGTAATTTCTTTACAATATATTTTCATGGTTTTATCTACACACTTCCTGAATTTCTTATTATTGAACATTGGTAAATTCTCCAACTATATTCCTGCCTCTTATTTTCCAGGGACATGTTCTAGTTCTTATATCCTGATAATTGTTAAAGAAGAATATATTTATTATCTGTATGCTGTTCCTTTTGCCACTGACTTTGGCAAGACATCCCTTCATCTTCATCATTTTCCTCAAACTTTTCTCGAACCTTCTTTTGGTATATCTTAAAGAAATCTTCCCATGCTCATTTGTTTTTCTGTTTTGTACTTTCTTTGAATTTTTTCCTAGTCCCTTTCATTTGTCCCTGTGCTGTGGTAACCAAGTGGCCAGCAGTGACTTAGCTATGCATGGGTCTCCCAGAGGAGGAAGTCTTGATAAGTCTCAATTGGTGGCATTCCTGGTGATTCCTGGTATTGTAGAATGGGAATTCTAGGGCTCTGTGGGAGAAGTGGGGCTTCTCAGAGTGATAAACCTACATTTACTTCATACGCCGTGGTGTAGGACCTCCTGGTGTTGGCCACGTGTTAAGTGGATCCTTAGCCCACTCTCATTTTATTCTCCTCACCTGCTGGTCCGCCTCTAAATTCAAGTTCTCCTGGGCCATAAAGTTTATAACAAATAATGGGAATTAATTATAGCAGGAGTGATTTTCTTCAGATTAACTCATTGTGGGCAGTTTGTTCTGAAGAGTACTATACACTGCTAATTTCAGGTCTTACATTAGGTCTTTGATCCGTTTTGAGTTGATTTTTGTATATGTTGTTAGGTTAAGGGTCAGACTGTATTATTTTGCATGTGGATATACAGTTTTCCCAGCACTGTTTGTTGAAAAGATGGTCCTTTTGCCTTCAAATGTCTTGGCACTCTTGTCAAAAATCATTTGACTACATATGGGTGAGCTTACTTCTGCATTTTACATCAGTTCAACTCAAAAATTATATCCAAAGCACTGGATAAAGGAGGGACTAAGGCAGAGACTGGTTGAGATTCTGATGCCCTAAGCCTTAGGGCTAAGGTGATAAGGGTTGGGACAGAGATCATAGCAGACTAGAAAAGGAGGTTGGTAGTGAGAGATTTTACAAAAAAATTGAAAGCTCTTGGTATCTTGCTGATGAAAGAACAGTGTGAAAGAGTCAAGTTAATTTTGTTTTTGAAGTTTTCAGTTCAGAGAATCATGAGAAGGCTAATGATTGATAAAATGAAAAGTCTAAGGGAATAAAGCTAATGGGATCTCATCAATCGTACTCTCTGACTAAACAGGAGAGACCTAATTCTCTCCTTCCAACCTAAAATTTATGATATTGATTTATATTGCTATAGACCATTACTTTGGAAAAACCATGGATTATTTTCACACCTCCTAATGAAATAACTTTAGGTGCTCTTATACTTGAAAGAAAAATTAGCAAAGGGAATGCAGATTTAGCAACTGTCTCAATAAAGAGCTGGGTCTTAAACTGTAGTCTAAAGGCCAAAAAACTATGTCAATTTTTATAATGCAACACTATTTTCACAATTACACAAACATTTTTAAAATACCAGTGGAAAGAAATATCAGTATAGCATTATTAAAAATTCTAAGACATATTTCAATGAACACTTCAAATTGTGCTTGATATAGGCTGAAAATGAACTTGATTCTTACAATCTTTAGGAAATGATAGATTTGGGGGCTGAATGGACCCTGAGAGTCCAGCTCTGCCTGGGGCTCTAGCATCTATAATTCTCCCCAAGATGGAGGTTACACTTTCGAGAAATAACTCTTTCTCAGAGATGGAGGGGTTTAGGAAGCTCTAGTCTAACTTTCTTAACAAGTGGTTCAAAACTAGGTACCCAACTCTGATCACCTGTATTCTCAAGTGAAATACTCATTAAAAACACTGGTTTCAGACACTCATTGAAACCTGCAGAATCACTGTGATATGGGGGACATGTGTACCAGGGCGATGAAAAGAGACGTGAGAAATGGAGATGGAAAGGTTATGAACTTTTTGTAACTGTTTAATTCCCCTAGACTTAAAATGGGCCATGTTACTTGCTAGTGGAGAAGGCAAAAAAGTGATGATCATTTCAGTTTCCAGATAGTTGCATACACCTAGGAGTAGACCTCTGAAATTGCCAATTGTGATATTAGACACACTGCTTTCTTACATGGCTTCATACATATTTAGATCAGCTCAATTTTACTGTTATCTAAAATTTTGATATAATTTTTGAGCTAAATTGACATACAAGGGCTTTTTGTACCTAGTCTATGTTGTTATATATTAAGGGGAAAATGGATATCTGGAAATTTACCAGGTATCCAGCATTATTTGGATGTTTATAAAAATTCAGTAAGAATTGTTATGACTTTTCTGCAGAAATTCTCCAGCTGATCTCAGGCATTTGAGATAGTGAGATGAACTTCCCAAAGTTAAATACTTTCCAATAGAAATAATTGCAGTGTGAAGAATATACAGTGAAGATACAGGAATGGTATTTAATTTGTAAATAATGGTTTTAGAACCACAATAATATTTTAGGTATATAAAAATAATATTTCAGGTATTTTTCATCCATTTTTCACCCAGGAGCTAAAATTCTGAACTATACATGGATAAGATAACTTATATTTACACATCACTTTATACTTTAGGAAATCTGTATCCTATCCATTATCTAGTTGACATTTTGTGAGTCCTCTGCTTTGTACCAAGCCCAGTTGATATTTTTATCCTAATCTCTTAGAAAGAAGCCTTATTGTTGTTACATAATACAAGTTCAACATCATCAAATTTTCTGGTGAATTCTTCTTGATGAAATTAATATTTACCCTACCTTTTGATTTTATATTTTGGTTTTTAAGTCCATTTTGTTTAATAGAATATCATTATAGTTTTCCATTTTTTTAATTATTTGACCTGCATATCATTCTGTGCCCTTCTAATCTCAATCTTTCCACATCACCACGCATTGCTCATGGCTTTTATATAAAAGTGTGTGGCCGGGTTTTGGGATTTGAAGAGCAGAAGGATAGCTAGAACTCAAAGATACTGACCTTGGTGAAAGGAGATGAGAGCTGTGACTTAAAAATAAGAACACACTTACACTTAAAGACACAACAAGGTAACTTCAGCACCTTGTCCAGACTGGCAGAAACTCAGTCTGTTCAAGTCATTCCATGGGCTTCTCCGGGGTTTATTCAGGAGGACCCTCCTGCGTGCTCCCACACCAATTGATTGCCATGGCCAGCTCCTGGCTTTTTGCATTTGCTCTTTTATTCTAGTCCCATTATGGCTCTACTTGCCCATGGGCACTGCTAGTACCTGGCATGAAAACTCTAGTGTCCTTGCCAGGGGCACCAGCAGAGGACACTCCCAAAGTTTCTAGTTAGAGGCTGTTCCAGTTCTATTTAGAAGGGGCTAAGGCTCATCAAATTGACTGGAAGCACAAAAAAATCTTGCCTTGAAGCTAAATTTGCTTGGCTTGTACCACTTTATGTGTCCGTAGTATATTTACTTAGCTGTAACTTATAAGGCTTTTTCAGGATATTTGCATTTATATTTTTAAATAAAATTGAGAAAATGTAGTATTTTAATAAAATATTTTAATTTTTTCATTTTCAGTGATGTAATTATTTAGCATACAGTGACTTAAGTGAGATGAAAGGTACTGATGTAGGATAATGCCATTCCTCACCACGCACACACAACTTGTGGTGCCACCCTTGTTTTCATTTCTTGGCGTATCAGAGCCAGGAGGATTCTGTTCCTCTGCAGCCATGTGCTACACGTGCTGGCTCAGGTTCCAAAACAATTAGTTATTCCCAGACTCTCAAATTGCTCTCATGAAGTAATTTCCTGTTCTGACCCTTCTAGGCATAAAACCTCAGATCCAGTTTCATACTACCTGCCAAAATATTTACCTTAAGCCCTTCTATGGTCAACGTTCCGCCCTTCCTCCTGATTACCAGACAATACTTGCTGTGCATGTCAAAAAACATGAATAGGTATTGAGAAGGGAGTAAATGGGAAGTAATGGTTAGAGAGAGGAGGACACTGGAGGTGTTTTACTCACTAACAGTGCTGGCACCACAGTTGTGCCAGCAAGAAATGTCCATTAAATCAGTTCTAGTGAAGAAGATAGTTCAGAAGATGGACTCATTTATTTGAGGTTTCACATGATTTAGGAAGTCCTTATGAAACTGAATCTGGCCTCTGTACCATGACACTGAATTAAATCTTGGAGACAGAGTTTTGGGTGAAATAGAAAAGAAGAGCTTTATTGCTTTACCAGGCAAAGGGGGCCACAGCAGGCTCATGTCCTCCAAACTGCATGTCCCGACCTGGAGGGGGTAGCGAGGAGCTTCAGAGAAATTGTTCAAAGAGGGCGTGGTCAGCTGGTGGACACTGTTCTGATTGGTTTGTGGTGAGGTAATGGGGAGTCAGCATCATCAACCTTGTGCTTCCAACTGTCTGGGGTCTACGGGCTTGTGGGCAGCATACCGTTAACTCCTCCCACCTGGCAGGGATTTCGGTATCTGCAAAACAGCTCAAAGATATTGATCTGTGTATCCCTTTTTAGGGGGAACCAGGACCCTGCCCCAAGGCTGCACTATTTTTTCTTTGACTGTTCCTCCCTGATCTCTGCATCCCTTCCCTTCCTAAATTAACAACTGTTTGGACCTGCTCCTTGGAACTCAGGGAAGGTCAGGGGGGCTGAATGAAACCCATTTCCTGTAATCCAGAAATGGGGGACACAGAAGGCTTTTGTGCCCAGGAGATCCAGCTCAGTATCACTTACTGGATGAGTGAATAAGGGTATTCTGAGAGAATTTGGTGGCAGGGGAGCAGTTTGCTAATAATCAATCAAGAACTTCCCTGGTTTCCTTTGAACAGACAATTTAATATGTTCTATGATAGCTAATTCAAATATACAAACACCAAACACCAGTTTTGGATGATCTAGTTTTTAAAAAATTGTCTTTATTATATATTTTGGTCTTCTGATGATTTCTTCTTCCCTCCTTCCCCCAAGGTTTTTCTCTATTCTGTAAAGTAAATACATATTTTCTGCATAGAATAATACTATTGCCTTGTGACTATCAAGAACAAACATTGTAAAAGCCTATTTAATATGAACACAAGCAAAATCCAGCACCAGCATCTGTGCATTCATTTTATAAGAAAGAATATATTTTCTCAATATATTTAGAATTATGAATACAAGTATCTTGAGGAAACATAATATATTACAGCTAAGTAAATAAAATAAGGAAGCAATACATCTCTACAAGCCATGCAAATGTCAATAATATTTTATGGGGCTTGCAAGCTTCCCTCCTAAAATTCTCATAAGTTTTGATTTCTAAAACTCATATATGAATACATTTTATGTTAAACGAGAGAAAAGAAGTCATGGTGTGTAAACTCTATGCCAACATAAAGACCCTTTGGGAGGCAAACTCAATATGAAGCTGTAATTGTCATAGATAACAGTAATCCTTTAAAAGAGGCTTAAAATAATTGTGCTATGAATTTTGTACTAGAAAGATGTTTCTTCTAGAGAAGAGTGAAATAAATTGGATTAGTAAAATACTATGATGACGCAAACTATCTTAGTACTGCACTGTCAAGTTTTTGTTTTTTTTTTTTTTGCAATCGATTTTTCAAACAGCATCTTAAATTCAGTTAACTGATTTCCAAAACCACAAACAGTGCTTTTCAATCTTGACTAGGAAGCAAGGTGTCGACAGTGGTGGGCTGAAGGCAGGTAAAATAGGACAGGAAAGTACCCATTGAAGTGGACAGTTAGTTTTGCTGCAAAAGCTGATTTAATAAAGATACGCATACAGACATTACAGGCTTTCAAAGGTAAGCAGAGATGAGAAGTGGAGACGTTAGGAGCTCATGACATAATTCAGGATGTGTGAGATGGTGGAAATTTGATGAAAATATTGATTATCTTTCTCTAAGACTAGCCCATCAGGTGGTTGAGCTGTGCATTGCAAACATATTAAAGTATCAAAGTTGATTTCTATAATCAGAGGGTTTTGCAGGTATAGTTACATGGCCACGTCAGGCAATTACATTTTCCCATAACTGTTCTTCTAGCAATGCTACTGTGCTCTGTGGTATAATGGCACACTTGTGCTATAAAAGCCTAAACTAGGGGGCTTCCCTGGTGGTGCAGTTGTTGAGAGTCCGCCTGCCGATGCAGGGGACACGGGTTCGTGCCCCAGTCCGGGAAGATCCCACATGCCATGGAGCGGCTGGGCCCGTGAGCCATGGCCGCTGAGCCTGCGCGTCCGGAGCCTGTGCTCCACAACGAGAGAGGCCACAACAGTGAGAGGCCCGTGTACCGCAGAAAAAAAAAAAAAAAAAAAAAAAAAAAAGCCTAAACCAGCATCTTGATTTTAGCTAAGAAAAATATGTTTCAGAACTACTTAGTGATTTGTTCAACGTTTTAGGTTTAGGTTTTGGATCAGAACAAGTTTATTTTTCTAAAGTTGTTGAACCCCCGTTTTGTTCATTTGTAAAATGAAGATGCCTCTGATTTTGATTTAGTCATAATCTAATCAGATAAACAGTAATTTACTGAAAGTCCAACTACAATGTGGCTAGCATTGTGGAAACTTCCTTGGAATATAAAATAAATGAATTGCACAGTCCTGAGTTAATAAATTGTAAGTTAGATTTTTGTTGGGAGAAGGCATTTACCCATAATTCAAAGATGGGGTTCGTTCAGGCAGAAGTTCTGAAATATTTTGGTCTCAAAAACCCTATCTTCTCCTAAAAAAAACTGAAGACCTCAAAATGCTTCAGCTTATTTAGCTATATCATTCAATATTTATCATATTAGACATTTAAACTGATAAAATTTTAAATAGTTATTTATTAATTCATAGAAAAATTACCCTGAAAACCAATTATGTGTTAGCATAAAGCATATTTAAAAAACTGATTAAAGTGAACATATCTATTAATAAATATTAAAAGAATAATTAGGGGAATTACATTGTTTCACATTTTTGTAAATCTAATGTCTAGTTTGTTAGGGGACAGCTAGATTCTCACATGTGCCTCTGCATTACATCTTTGCAATGTGTTCTATGGTCGAAGTATATGAAGAAAATTCAGCCTCACAGAGAAATGTAGGTGGAAAAGGGAAGAGTGTTTTCATAGCCTTTTCAGATAGATACTAGCGCAAACCTCAAAAAGTGATAGTTTCTTAAAGGTTAGTTGCAATGGGGAATGTGAAGCTATATCAATGGAGTTTTTGTATTCTGTTAACATTAACATCTATTAATGTATTTTGCTCTTCAAATGCCTCTTTTAACCCATGTATAATTATTTAACACTAAACATCACTAGATGACAGTTATTGGATCACGGTTATGCTGCTCTTCCAAATACGAGCATATTTCATTATTCAATGTCAAAAAGCATACTTGTTCACACAAACAACAATCACATTGAAAAATTATTTAAGTATGAGGAACTGTCAGATACACAGTGATGGATACATTTTTGTTTGATCAGAGGTGGAATTTTATCTTTGGCAGCAAATATTTTCAATTTGTTTTCCTTAAAGTCAAAAGATTCACTATGTTCTTCCTGCAGAAAAGTCAGCAAATTCACTGTGTTCCTACTGCAGAAAAGATATGTATTCAAAATGATACATTTTTAAAAATTAGCAATTTTGAGTGCCTCATCAAGGAGACTTTAAAGTAAAATCGTTTTTTTACCCCCGAGAATGCATGGAGATGAATTATACAATGAATACTAATAGCTAAGGTTTGGTGCCATTGTCTTGATTCGGCGTAAAGCATCAGCAGTTTTATTCACCACTGCCTTTGCACTATCAATGCAACTGTCAACACAGATGTTTCAGTATGTCATAAGATTTAAAAGTCATCCAACATTTGGATATTTCAGTACTTCTTGCATTTGTTGCCAAGCATTCACATGAAAGAAGATGTATGATGATTGGTCCATGCTGACACTGAACGAATTCAAGGAAAATAAGCAAGCTTAGCCATGTCTGTACATCTGTCTATCTGTTAGACAAAAGTAAGGTTCTGTAGAAAGATATTAACTCTGTTTTCTTGTTTAAAGCTAAAACTTTCTATCAGCAAGTTACTATATGGTTGGAAAGCAATGGTGTCCTGGGTTTGTCTTTTTTTTTTTAAAACTACTTTTCAACCAGTAGACATTCAGCAATGGCAGCTGACTAAAGGCATTGTTTTATTAGTTTCTCAGGTCTTATGTGTGCTTCTCCAGCCAACACAATATAATAACCTACTTTGTAACATGTTTCAGTGACTGTCATTTTTAATTTGAAAAGTGTAACAAATGACTTTTAGCTTTTGATTTTGTTTTGTTTTGCAATATTATTTTTTGTTTATTCAAAATTTTGTTTATTCAAAAGTTATATGTAATAACTATATAATTATATAACATTATCTCATATACTTTTACAAGTATTATATTAATATGTGTTATTTCACCATAAAATAAAAAATTATTTTTTTTTAATATTTAAAGACTCATTGTAGACCTTTATTAGGAAAATTAGAAGACTTGCTTTCTCAACCCAACTGAACAGTTTAACATCTAACGATGCTGCAAAAGAAATTGGAATAACAGAGTTCTCTGACTCATGGAAGTGAAGGATCTACTCCAAAGAAAATGAACTAAACTCTAAATAAAAAACAAAAGTATAATGAAATCTGTTCTTTCCCAGGCTTCAGAGATGTTAAAATTTAACTGATTGTTATGCAATAGGACATTTTTGAATGGTATTATTGCATTTGTTCAGTTGTGGCATAATTTTGAGGTTGATCATTAAAGAAAAAGAACTGAGTTTTTCAACCATAAATGTGATGAACTCTTTAAAATCTGAAAATTAGATGTTATAGCTTTCAAACTAGATATGCAAAAGCCACCGAAGCATCTTACAAGGTAAATTGTCACAGTGGCTGGAGAGGGACACACAATACTGAGAGAGCTTTAGCTTTTAAAGAGCATATTAACGTCTACATTTTTTTTTTTTTCTTTTTGCGGTATGCGGGCCTCTCACTGTTGTGGCCTCTCCCGTTGCGGAGCACAGGCCCCGGACGCGCAGGCCCAGCGGCCACGGCTCACGAGCCCAGCCGCTCCGCGGCATATGGGATCCTCCCAGACCGGGGCACGAACCTGTATCCCCTGCATCGGCAGGCGGACTCTCAACCACTGCGCCACCAGGGAGGCCCCAACGTCTACATTTAAAATATTCAATACTTCCCAAACAATTATTTGTCTCAAAATAATGTTGCAATCAAACTGTCACGATAAAACTACCAGAAAATATTTTTCTTCCTAAGTCACAATAGGACAAATTATTGACATCAATGAAGCTGAAGGAAAGATAGTTTTTGTCTTCTTTTCATTTCTTATGTGAAGCTTTTTCATTTTATTCAGAGTAGATTTCTCCTTTCCATAAATAAGAGACCACTTTGAAATATCAGTTTCATTCTTTTCTCAAACTTTGGATATAGACAGTGTAATGGTGATGGAGAAAGTGTGGTTTAGTCTCCTCCATCTCTGACAAATGTCCATCCTTCACAGGAAGAAACCTATATTATAAATATATTTTATTTCAGGGGAAATACTGTTAAATTTCATAATACTTACACTTTTATCTATGTGTGTGTATTTATAAAATAGGACAGAGAAATGTACTAATTCTAGCTGTGCTTCCATGCAGGCTCAAGACAAAATTCAAGATTTCAAAATTAGAACATATCAGACAAAAATGGGGTTACAGGGATTATAGAAGGGGAAAATTAAAGATAACATGTCATTTTAGTAGGATTATGAAACACTTTAGCCTTTGGGTCTCATGAAAGGGTCTCATGGACCCTAGGGGCCCTTGACCATAACTTCAGCCTTGAACAACGCTGGGTTAGAGGAATAATAGCTGTAATAACAACAACAAACAATCTAAAACCTCAGTAATTTCACATTATTAAAGTTTACTTCTTGCTCATTTAACCTAATCAGGAAAAGGCTGTGCTCCACACATTCATTTAGGAATTGGAGCTGATGGGGTTCTACATCGTCAATGTCTGCCTTCTGAGGTTGACCAGGGGAGAGCAAAAGTGGGAGTGGATAATTTTTTCAAGAAGTTTTTATGAGCCCAGCCTTCAAGTAAACTTCAATGCTTTGTCCACATTTCATTAGACATGGTATCCTCAGTTGCAAGGGAGGCTGGAAACATAGTCAGCTGTGTGCCAGGAAGAAAAAGATGCAGGTTTAGTAAATAGGAGGTCAGTCTTCAATATAGCACCTAATTTGATAGATTTCCTGTGAGAGCCTCTGAATTGGAAAAGTGTAAGTATAAAGCATTGTACATATGTCAACAATATAAGAAAATCAAGTCAATGTAATGTAAATTCAATAACATTCAATAACATTTATTGTGCACGCACTATGTCCAAGCAGTGTCCTTGGTCCTGGATAAAGGGAGGAAGGATAGACATAAAGGCCATTGTAGAGCGTACTTCCTTATAGTCTAGTGGGAGTAGGTAGTCAATAAAAAGCTAACAACTGGCAAAATAATAGTGAATTGTGATAAAAGAAACCATGAAGGGAGAAAAGAATGTGGGAGTCAATGCTGCCTTGGAGAGGGTCATCCAGAAGACCTTTCCTCAGAGATATTTGAGCCGAGAACTGAAGAATGAGAAAGATTCACAGGTGCAGAGCCCTGGGGAGAGATACTGAAGACAGAGAAAAGAGCAAGATCAAATTGCTGAGGATGAGAACAGCCTAGAATGTTGTAGAAATAGAAACGGTCCATGTGGTTTGAGAGGAAAGAGCAGAGATTAGCAGTCTAGGGTATGTTGGCCCAGGTGGTCTGGGGCAAGAACACACAGGACTTTATAGTCCATTACAAATAGTTGTGGCTTTAACTTAAGGACAATGGAAAGCCAGGTGCATTTCATGATTTGATTTGTATTTCTAAAAGTTTATTCAGGTTGCTTAGTGGAGAATAGATTTGGGGAGCTGTAGAGTAGTAGATGACTATTAAGTCCAAGGTCATTGTGCTTCTGCATACTAATTTATGTCATTGCCCTGGACACCCTGAAGCAATAAGTCAATCTCAATATTCTTAAATTCAGTGTAGGCTGTTTTTAAAAATTGTGTCGTTTATTTTCTGTCGTTTATTTTGCAGCTTGTAGGGGCCATGTGTTATTGTGATTGTAATATTACTGGTGCCTAATTCAAATGGAATTGCAGAAATGATTTTTTCCTAAAGATGTTTTTTAAACAATCAGTGCTCTCACCATTAATACAATGACAAAAATACATTTTCAATTCTCAGAACTGGAATTTCTCTGAACGTTGTCTAGCATGAGTTATAAAAATGACAACTCTTTGCCTTCAAGCTAGAGAATAGAATACTAACTACATTCTCACAAGAATCATAGCAACAGCCATGCAAGGCTGAAGCATTCTCATCAAAAAGGAGATAGTGAGTAGCAATAATGACCATTATGAAAAATAGTAAAAAGGATATAATAAAGAATAAAGAATCCTGATAACTGGGGTAGGCAAGCTTGATGGGTGGGTCTCTTCAATACCAATAAAAGTGCTTAACTGTGACAGCCAATCTGAGTAATTCTATACAAAACTGTTCTTTTATTGTACATAGTAGGTATTACATATACTTTTCTTGAAAGAATAACCAAATATCCATTGATTTAGATGAAGGAAAAAATCTCCGCCAGGAGGAGGCCTGATCCAAATAAACTATGTTGTCCTCATTTCTATTTCTTTCATGGATATTGCATACAGGTATTTCTTTCTGTCTTTCTTTTACAAAAAAAAATCAAAAGAACTGTTTTCAAAACAGTTATACAAAGGAATTTGTATCTTGATTCAAAATTTGTATTTGAATTTGTACAAATTTGAATTTGTATTTTGATTCTAGTGTCCTGAAATAAAGCGAGTCTAAATAGGTGATATAACTAAATTGTAGGGGGCCCAATCCAGGACTTTCAGATTCAACAGATCAGTGCACATTACTGTTTAAAAACAAACACACAAAAAATTAAATATTTTCTTTACTTAGTAGAAAAAAAAAACCCTGTAGTGATGATAAGTACCCTAGTAAAATCACCCTGTGATTAAGGATTTGGTGCATTCACACAAATGCACTAGGAAGCACACTTAGGTACACACGGACATACACGCACACATGGTCTTAATATGCAGAACTAATTCTATCCAGAAAGAGTGGTACCCTTTCATATTTCAGCCTTAGATCATTATTGAGTAGTGTCTTATGAAACATTTCTAACTTTGTAAGATTTTTGATTTATCGCTAATACCATAGTAGCAAAAAGTAATTAAAATTCACAATCATCTTTTATATTGAATACCATGTGTCTCCAAGATAAATCATAGCCTCTGATGCCCTCACCCATAAATAAGAGAAAATCAATTCAAAGTAACTGAGATTATAGGGATGTGTATTGTTTCAAAAGAGCAAGAAGGAAGCCCAGAGAAGTGCAACTCCAGGCGAGGTGAGTACAGTGCTCCAAGGATATTCTTAAGGACTCACTGTTCTCGATGGTTCTATTCTGCTCATCATAAGAGTCAGCATTTTCTTACCTTAGCATCTGTCAACATCACAAGTTGCCCACCACACATGATCCCAAAGGCGCCAACACAAACACGACCACAACTTGAGCTGGGAAAACTGTATGCCTTATGTCTGTTTATTATCAAGGAAAATGTTCTCAGAAGCCCTCCAGTAGGCTCACCTTTATGTTACCCTGGCTGTATACCGACCTCAAAATCAATTCCAGGAAATGGAAATGAGACTATCATTTTTGGCTTATAACAATTAAGATGTTTTACAGGCTCATGATAAATCAAGCTTCCCTGAAGCACACAAATGAGCAGAGAAGGACAGTTACCTGGACTGGAGTAGATTGAGAAGACTGGGGAGAGACTGGATGTTGAGTAGACATAGCAGAAGACTGAGTGGTAGTTTGAAAACCAGAATGGGATGAAAAGTTATTGTAGAAGATTTGATGAAAACAGGATAATGGAGTCAGCCAGGGGAGAAGGACCCTAGGGTTTACATCTTAACTTTGTGTTTCCAGTATTTCAGTTGAAATTGAATCTTTTAAATCAGACAAAATAATTGTGTCTAGAAGAGATGGAAGTTTACTCAAACCTTGAATTATCTATGGATACATTTTACAAAAACATCTGTTGTCTGATTATAAAGAAAATGAGTAAGATGTTTACTTGGTTATTAGATGAAGTAATGACATGGGGAGGTTTTTTAAAATGGCTTCTTTTAATTGATAAAAATCCTGTAGTAATAATATTACATTATGTAATTTAACATTTCAGTCTTAACATTATCATACACTTTTTATTTAATCATTTAATTTCCCCTAGTATGTTTTATAAGGCAGATTCTGGAATAATTTAATGGTATCTTACTCAACCTCATTTTAAGTCATAAATGCAGAATAAGACTAATTGTCTTTTTCTCAATTTTTAAGATCCTGACTTTAAGGACCTTGGAGTTTTGAAACCATTACCAGGTTGGTAAAATAGATATTTAATACTGTTCAGAGGCCTGTGTTTTCTGCTATGATATATACTTTCGGTTTATTACTCAAGCTCCATTTTTGTATGTTTGTTTGGCATTTCGTTATTTAGTGTGTGAGTTTGAGATGGGCGGCCCTGAAGGCATTGTGGAGTCTATACAAATTATGAAGGAAGGCAAAGCTTCTGCTAGCGAGGCCGTTGATTGCAAGTGGTACATCCGAGCACCTCCACGATCCAAGGTCAGTCTTAAGGTGAAATGCAGGTTTGACAGTTGGCTTGCAAAGTGTCTCCAGCGTGCACTGCTTTGAACCAACTGGACATGCTTCGTTCATTTCAGAGTGCAATCATAAGCTATCATTTTCTTTTAGTTTTGAATTGCAAATCATCTTCCTCTGTTTAATGTAACTTTCAAGGTCATAACTAATATGGAGAGGATGTGGAAGAGCTCATTGGATAACCTGGATAAGAGACTCTGGGGTAAATCTACCTCTCTGAAAAATGCATTGAAATGTCATATATAAGCTATGGTTCTGAGCATAACTTATGTCCTTATTGTCAGTATCTGTAGTTTACTTGCTTTTAACCTAAAATCATATCTATGGAAGAAATTGTCCAGGGCTCACAAAGTCATGTGTCTCTGGAATATAAAATAAACCTGCAATAGGGCTGAGGGACAGACAGCGGTGATCAGGACCATGAAAAAGGGACAGCAGGTCCTTAACTACCTATTAAACTCCTTGACGATCATCATGAGAAAATGTTGGTCCAGCATCACCAAGTCCTCCATTTTCTTCATAATATGCCCCAAATCTAGATTTTATGTTGATTACTTTGATTTTTTTTAAAATTTTTTGGCCATGCTGCGCGACGTGTGGGATCTTAGTTCCCTGACCATGATCAAACGCGCATCCCCTGCAGTGGAAGCGTGGCGTCTTAACCACTGGACTGCCAGGGAAGTCCCTAATTACCTTGATTTTTAAATGTTGTTGATAAATTTTAAAAGTGGGAAACATTAGGTGTATTAAACTAAATATATTGTGGGCCAGATTCAGACTCAGATCACTGTTTTGGAAACACTTGTTTAGAACAACCCTATGCATTCTATTATGGATGTATCTTAAGAAATATTGGGATGAGTAATTTTGTGCCAGTAACTGTCACAGGTTTAGAGTGTCTATTATTTGCTTATTCTCCCTTTATTGTCATCCTTCATTTATAGAATATAGTTACAACCAAGCTTTACTGATTTATTAGATGTGGAGTTGCCCATTTATTGAGGTTGAAACAGTTTGTTATTTAATTAATTGACTTAGTGGTGCTATAAACTCTCGAGCACTATGCTGAGGAAATGAAAAATTATGCTGTCCTCATGTTTCCAGTTTAATCCTTAGACAACTATGTATCAAAATAATCCATGGAATATGACAAGATCATTAAGGTATTTGTAAGGTGTAGTAGAGTGAGGGAAAAGACCACATATAGCTGGTGAGGAAAATCAAAGGTGGAATCAAATTGCATTGCAGGGCATCCTCTGAATCTTAATGAGAAATGGTGCTGTCAGGTAGAAAAGGTGGGAAAGACACTCCATGTAGAGTGAATAACATCTGTAAGGTCATAGGATCATAAGAGAGCATGCTTTTTCAGGAATTAAAGTAACTGCATGTGGTCAAATGAAAGCAGAACTATGGAGGTGAGTGGTTAAGCCGAAGGGCTCTGTCCATTCCCCTAAAGAGCCCAGATTTATCCTGAGTGCATTAGTGATACATGGAAGAGTGTGAAACAGGAAAGGGATGTGATCAGATCTGCATTTCTGAATAACAGATTTTCCCTGTCTAGAAAATACAGAGGTGTTAACACCTCAAGCTAGATACGAAAGAATTTGGTGGCTGGATATTTAGGATGAGGGAAAAATAAAACTCATCTCTGAGGGAGTTGGTATTTCAGGAAATATTTTTGTCCTTCTTCACTTGATTTCCCATGAATATGTCTTTGGGGTTTGCATATAATTTGGAAGTGTGGAACACTTTCCCCAAACTTCTGGTTATGGAGATTCAGACCATGGTCCAAGTTCCAGCTTTGCCATTGCAGGTCTCTTTGCATCTGAACAAGTCTTTATAAAGTTAATTGCATTATGAAGAAAGACACAGTGATTCCTCCTTCAAAAAAAAATCCAAGGCTACTGGTGACATAAAACCCAACCCACTAAAAAGATAATGTGAGAGCTAGATTGCAGTTGCTTATGCTCCCTTACATAATATGTGGGTTCACATGTGCTATTTATTTTCCTTAAACTCTATGAGTGAAAGATTTTTTTTCAACACGAAATATTTGAGTCCAACCTCATGGTCATAACTAGCAACTTTGTCACCTCAGTGGCAAAGAGACAGTTTCTATGGAATTGCAAACACACAACCATTTCCTTCCAGCTGGTAAATAGACTATCTTCTGTACAATTGCAGAACAACAATACCCAGTATACCTGCCTGTTACAGAATTTGGCATTCTGTGACCCAAAGGGGAAGCTGCCTGCAGAGCTGGACAAAGCTGCCTGCAGAGCTGGCTCTATTGTGACAGACTTTCTCTGTTAAATTAAAGGTTAGAGGATAGGAAGTGGCTTTGAATAACTGTCAAGAAAAGCAAGAACTGGAGGTGATGGCCTATGTGGGCTTTCTATTTATATGGAGTTACTAGCAGCCTCAGAGAACAGACTATCAAAGCTCAAGTTAAACCTGAAATGGCTCATGCGAATATTTGAATGATAACTAGTGATGGAAACATATTACACAATGAAAGTGCTAAATAGCTTACTGGGGTTCTATTAAAATTTACATCAAGTGTATCATTGCTTCTCAGCCTTTTCACAAACAGAAAGTACAATATCTGATATTTCCTTTGTTTGAGAATTGTAATACAGATGATTGCCTTTAATTAGAATGTGATTAACCCAGATTTCTTAGAAACTGGAATACCAGAGCCAGAAAGTTGGAAATCCATTACTGATGTGCTCCTTTAACAGATGAATATGTTGAGTCAGGAGAGAGAAGTTGGTTAACGATGGGATGTCGAAATATGCCTCTGTAAGCAACGCTTTGGTTTTCATACAGATTCTAGAGCAAGGGTAGTAGGTGAGTGTTATGGTGTCTGGTTCTGGATCTCGTCCAGTAAAGAACCACTAGAGAAGAATTTTGGATGAGCCAGTCGTGGTAACAATGTTAATTTCATGAAGGCTGAGACTTATTTCTCTCTAGATACCCAGTACCAAGAAAAATCTGTCATTCTGTTAAAACTCATGGAAAAAATAAACTGATGTATATATATCTAGAAAAATGGACATGGTGACAATCTTCAAACATTTGAAGAACTGTTAGGAGACAGAAATAAGAGGATAAGGCTTAATCTGCATGTTTTCAACTACTGCAATTTATTTGTATGCTTGAATCTAGAGAAATATTCAATATAAAGAAGGTTTTTGTTTTTTATTTTAATAATGGAGATGCCCAAAGATCAAATGAGATTCCATGGGAGGAATCCAAGTAAAGTTTGGCAGGGATTTTGTATAATAATTAAAAAGTCAAGTAATTTTTTGGCATAGATAATATTAAACTCCTTTTAAGACCAAAACTTGATGAATCTATGATAAGTAACTGCTTAAATATTTGATTAGTTAGTAAAAGGGCTGAAGCCAGTTCTCCATGTCCTGACTCGAAGTCCAGTGTGATGTTACAAAACCACATTATTTGGGGAAATTGTCAAACTTGTTTAGACAAGAAAATAGATAAATCAAAAGACTTTTCAAAGTGTATACATGAAGATAATTAATTTAATGATTAAGGTCTTGGGAGAATAAAGCTAGCTTTTATTAATTACCCATCATTTAAAACTTCAAATTAACTTTTAAAGGTTACTTATTTCAAAATACCTTGATTAAAATTAGGATAAAAAACAGAAAAACTTGACAAATACAATAAATCAATCTTTTATAGTGAAGTTGAGTTTTCAGCCTCATATGACCTTAGCAAAAAAACACAGTCCAGCTCACCAACACTTCTAACCTATTGATAATATATGGGCATTGTTTACAGCTGCTCAATTTGTGGTAATTTGTTATGGGATCAAGGAGAAAATTAATGCAACAGGCGCAGGGTAGCAACAATAATTGATGACAATGATAAGTTTAAGGATTCTAAAGATTGAGTCTGCTCTTATTATCTCCAAAATGAAAATAAAAATTGGGCAAACAGATTGAAAATCTTAACTGACTAGATAACTACCAATGTTATGGTTCAACTTTGTTTTTAAATGAAATCTCAGTTTTGTAGCATCAGATTTTGGAGGGTTACTCAGATGGACCTGAAATATTTTGATACTTGTCTGTGAATGCCAGAAAATCATTTTAATATGGTTGTATCTGGGTTTGTTGTGTGGGGTGTGTGTTTTTTCAATAGTATGATGCTCTGTTTTTTTCCTCCAAATAAAGTGCTACCTTCTAAATTCATGGGATATCCTACCTAAAATTATAAGGCCTGGCAAGTCCAGCCACAAATAAAAAGCAACCACAGAAGTCCTGGGCTACATGCTTTTTAGAATGTAGCTTTATTTATCAAAGTGTAAAGCAATATGGAAACCGTGGTTAGTGTTTCTCAGACTGTGGTGTATTTAATTTGTATTTATCATGGAGAAAACTTTTCTGGCAAATTTTAAATAATTGTGCCAAACAATGTTTGTATTTTGCATATCATTGTGACATGAGAGGAGAGAGCCGGTTGAATGGTTGGTATTACACGTTTGTAAGTATATTAACTTAGTAAATCGTTAGCTAGATTTACTTGCTTTAAGTATACGAAAGGGATTCTGCTGTCTACATTAGTGTGATTTGGAAGACAGATATTACTAGAAATTGTGTATGTGTTCTGAAGCCTCCCACGTCCTATTCAATAAATCATTTTGTCAGCTCAAACTCTTTGTGATTGATTAGAAAGAAGAATGCATCAAAATGATTCACGGAGAGGAGATTGTAATCTGACTATTTTACTGGAGTTATATATGATTCTGTTTATCACTTTCTCTTTTCTTCAGCAGAGACACTGACGAGCTTTTTGTGGTTTTCTACCTTAAGTGGAAACATTGTCATATGGCATTCTTCCCCTTAGTGACATTATGGCACAATGTTTCAGCTCATGAGATATCATTTAAATCCTAATGTAGGGAGGGTTTTTATATGATATATACTATAGCTAGTGTGGGAAAACTTGATCACTTTTCTGGCTAATGGCATTTGGCTTTTGCAGCAACAGCTCTGTACCCAGTAAAGCTAATACCCACTGGAATATTTTATTTCTTTTTTTAAACTATTAAAAATATTTTTAAATGATTGAATGCTTCAGAAGTGAATATATAAAATGTAGTGACTGTAATCGTTCACTTCCTCTATGAATAGTATTCTGTCTAATAAGAATAGTCTTTAATACAGAAGGTTCTTAGACTTCAGCCATTGCCCTTCACATAAGAATGCAAACTATTCACCTCCCGTGGAAGTTCACACTCTCTAGAACTGTCAAATGAGAAAACATGGGCCGAATATGCAAATTGTCTTTCTAACTACAGCAGTATTCTTCTATAAGATAATCTTATTTTTAAAGAAAATTTAAGACAGCCATTTACTTCAGAGAGACACATTTATTTTCTGTGAATGTTATTCATATCTCAATCGTCAGTATGTTTCTTAGCCCCTTTAGAAAAATAGAAATGGTTTTGCTTTGCTTGTTTATTTGTAGATTTTGTTGGAGTTTTTTTTTATTCAAGACTACAACATTCTTTCTGGAATATCAGTCTTTGAAAATTTTCAAAAAAAATTATATAAGGCTGCAAAGTTTGATACTAAGGAGAAAAGTGTCAGGCATATCTGAGTTCAATACCAATCTATTACTAAAGGGCCTGTGTCACTTTGAGAAAGTTACTTAGCTTTTCTAAACCTTGGTGTGTTTTTTCATTTTAAAATAGCTATAATAATAGTGTGTGTTACTGTTGAGAGATTTCAGTGAAATAATGTGTTAGCTCAATGTCTTAAGTTATTGCCAGTACACGATGCAAATACTAAGTTAGTATGTTAAGTTGTGTTTCTGAAATAATTGTTCAGACATGTTCAGCCACTGAATCACTCAACCTGAAAATGTCACAGGATCAAATATCTTTCTTTCTTGAATTAGTCAAACGATTACTTTATTTTTCTTTCTGTGGGGATGGTGTTTGCTTTTTATAGCTTTATAAGAACATTGGGGGGAGGGGTTTCAGTTACCCTACTCAGTGTTTTCTCCTGTTAGTAACTATGTATGTTTACAATTGTAATTGCATATTCTTTTGAGGTCTAATAAACTATGTTGGAGTCATTGTATAGTATTTGAGAATATAGATATATATTTGATTTTTGTTGCATTTAACAACTTTTTAATTCTCTAAGAATACCTAGATTTTATAGGTATTTACACTTTTTATAATTTTATAGCGTTTTCAATCTGTTTACTTTTATTCAGGATGGGGCTAATGAAGAGCTCTTTAAAACAAAAGTTTGGGATTTTAATACTATTTAAGGCTCTCACATTGATTTACTTACATTGATTTACTTATTTTCCTTGAGCAAGCTATTTTGTCTCCTGTGCTCCAGCTTCCTGGTAAAGGTCATCTAACTACAGACCCAGTTCCTTTTTACAAATCCTTGTGAAAATTTGAAAAACAAACCAGTTAGTAGAAACTTGGAAGGTTTAACATTTTCAGATATGCCTTCCTAAGGTGGACAATTTGGAATTTTCTGGATAATTTTGAGGAGTGTAACATTTGGTTGGGAAGAGTGGATCCAAGCTGGGCTACATGAGTAATATTTGAACTTTTCATAGAATAAAACAAAGCAATGACGGAGGAATGAAGAACAGGCAGGCTTTCTTAGGCTGTATGTTTTATAAGATTGCAGTAATGGCAGTTAATTTAAAGTCAGTATCAAAGTATTTGGGAATTTTGGGATAGCTTCCAACTGAGATGTGACAGATTGCATATACATGAAAACCTGCTCACCATGCAAAGCATAATGAAACTACAGTGCTTTCCATTGTTTCTTAGTTTTGTCCATTTCCCCCTATTTTTCTCTTTTTGTTCTTCCTCCTGAGAGCTATATGAGGATTTCCTGCCATGGGACTCACATTTTATTTACACTCAATTCCTTATAAGTCTGCAACATATGACATATATGCTTTTATGTCATAGTTTAGAGTTATAAATACCTTGTTTTGAAAATTATTGCATGTCATTTTCTACTGCAAATAATAAAATGTCAATTATTCTATGTAATTATCATGATTTATGGCAATCAAAACAAAGTCTGGTGTATAGGTGCCCAATAAATATGAGACAGATGCTGAAAAAATGAAGTTAATAAAGAAAACAGAATTTCCAATCAGTAGGTCATTACATGTGCATTCGTGCAAATTTTATGGAGTGAGTGCTTAACATATGTAACACATGGTGTAACACTAAGAATCAAATAAGTACACCACCACCCCAGCTTTTCAGAAACTCACAGTTTAGCAAAAGGTACATATAACCTGTAACTAAAGCTTAAAATATGTTCAAAATACTTTAGCACAAAAGGAGAATCATGCCGCTGTTGTTGGGGAGGGGGAGGACTGAACATTCTTTTTTAATATTATTATTATATAAGTTACAAGTGTACAGCATTATAATTTACCACCTGTGTACTCTACAGAGTGGTCACCACCACAGGTCTAGTTACCATCCATTCCCATACAGTTGACCCCTTTCACCTGTTTTGCTCACCCTCAACTCACTTCCCCTCTGGTAATAACTAATCTGTTTTTTCTATCTAAGAGTTTGATTTTTGTTTGTTTGTTTTATAGATTCCACATAGGTGTGAAATCATAGCATTTGTCTTTCTCCACCTGACTTACTTCATGTAGACATAATACCTTCAAGGTCCATCCATGTTGTCACAAGTGGCAGGGTTTTGTTCTTTTTAATGGCTGAGTAGTAGTCCATTATACATAAATATTTATCATTGGTTGAATTAATTGTTTGTGATTTTTAATGCACATTTGTGCAGAGTCAAATAATATCTGTTGCTCTTAAAACAGTATGTCTGAAGCAGTATAATATTGTGGAAGGATTATGGACTAGAGAGTTTGAAGGAACTTGTGTCTAATTTGCAATTTATACCATCCGAGTCTGCATTTCCTGAACATGACAATAAAATGTGCCAGTTTATAGAGTTGTTGGGAGTATTTAACAGTAATCTATAAAGTAGGTTATACATACGGTACTTTTTACTCATTAAGTGTTAATTTAATTTTTATTTATGTGGACTTAAAATACCTTGACCCTGTTATGGTGAGAATGATCATAGATTAGCTGTGCTTTTTAAAATATTCTGAACCTCAAAAATGAAGCAGCATAGTTATGTGAAATAATCTAAACAAAGTAAAATCAGAGACTGTCTTTTGAAACCATTTCTGGTTTTGTTTGATATTTGTACAAATTATTTATTTCCATACATCTTTGGAAGTAAATTGAAGCCACGGAACTATAACAAAAATGTATCAGGAATACTTAAAACACATTTGTGCTGATTAAAATAAAACAGTGTGTAAGTATGAAAACTAATAAATGATTCCAGATAAGTTATGAGAAGAAATAAGGATCATCTGTGTAAAAATACTCAGCTATGGGAAATGGTACATTTACCTAAAGAAAGGACAATAACATTTGAAAACAATTTTAAACACGAGTTGATCTGAGTCATACATCTTTACTTTCCACAGGGAAAAAATAATAAGATTGATTGCAATCAAGACTGTCTTGTGAGACAGAAAGAGAAAGGAAGTTCTGGTGCTCAGTGAACTACTTTCCTATATTCATTCTGGGAAAGTATCCTATCTTTGTTGTTTTACAGATCTACTTACGATTCTTGGACTATGAGATGCAGAATTCAAATGAATGCAAAAGGAATTTTGTGGCGGTGTATGACGGAAGCAGCTCCGTGGAGGATCTGAAAGCCAAGTTCTGCAGCACGGTGGCCAACGACGTCATGCTCCGTACAGGTCTCGGGGTCATCCGCATGTGGGCGGACGAGGGCAGTCGCAACAGCCGGTTTCAGATGCTCTTCACATCCTTTCAAGAACGTAAGAATCTCTGCACTTCACTGTTTATCCTTCAAATGTGTCAGATGATGCAAATCTCATAAACTGTTGATGGTGTTTTCTTCATGCAGTTTGAGCACAGCAGGCTGAGCCTCAGTAATTGTTCACATCGCTGAGATTCCCTTTCCTTCACTTTGGTCCAGGGACAGGAGCGTTACGTATTACCTTTTGGTTACCTATATCAGCATATGCATCATAGCCTTGCTTAAGACACTTCACACTATTCAATTGGGAAATGATGAAGTTTGTTTGTCTTTTGTTTAGCTCTTACCAAGCTATGGAACTGAGGCAGCAGCTTCCAATGAAGTTTAAGTCTTAAAAACCTGCATAGAAATATTTGGTAGGTTCTCTTTAGTAAGCTTCTCTTGCCGTCCCATTGATTTCAAATAGGTCTGTGACTACAGAGCTCCTATTAAAGTAGACAAAGAGGGAGAATTGCTTGGGAAGAGAGTAAATAGAAAAAGTTCCAGAAAATAGTTTAAACGGCTCAACGGATGACACCCAGAGTTATGGGCAAAGCACAGAAATTTTAGAAAATCATGTTCTATCAAATAATGAATTATATTAATAGATATATGTTTGAACTGTTCTTTAGAAGCTTTGAATAATTCATGTTTAATAAATTTATACAAATGAAAAATAAACCTAAGAAATTCAGCTTTAAGGAATCAGTACTTTACCATTTGAAACTATACATTTTTTTAAAACAGAAAAGACAAAATATTTTTGAAATGTCAAGGATTTCTCAATGATAGGCAGCAGTCACTGTTTTTTCAATTCATAAATGTTAAATGTATTAAACGATTACTTTGTATCATAAATAAATAGTTTGGGCTTTAAGTTGCTCTTTAAGTACCCAGTTGGAGAATTCTAGGGCCCCAGAAGTACTGAATGTCACTCAGTCTTTCTAAATCTTGATACCATCACAGAGTATGTTAAATCTCCCACCCAAGATTATTGCAGATTTCAACAGCATGTTGCTATCTATGTCTTCATTTCAGGAGTTGATCAAAATGTTAGAACGAGTGCATCTTTATTTCAGCAAGGTATCTGGCCAAAAAACCCTCATCACTTTCTTGTTTAGAATTTGAAGAAATTCAGGCTATAAGATAGCACATTTGGTGTTTTCACCGATGATTGCTTTACCATATCTGGTCGATTGTGCCTTTGGTGAGGCACAGAGTGTACCTTATTCAATATTTTTGTCTGTCTTGGATAATCACAGATTGAGAACTTTCTAATTTAACACATATGGAAGTTCTAGTTAATATGTTAGTTGATATAATCAAGTTTTTAAAACTATCACAAAAATATACAATTTTTATCAAAGCTATGCCATAAAATGTAGTAAGGATAAATTAAAATATGTATTCTTATGTTTCATATATCAAGTAAAGAAACTCTGACTCCTTTGGCTTCCTAAGGTTTTATTGCATTCAAACTCAACATAAGCCAATAATTTTTTAAATAATTGACAAAAAAATATCTAATGCAGTATTGGCTTATATTAAGGAAAATGCAATAAGCAGCTCAAAGAAGATACTCCTGTAGGAAGCTGCACTGGTCAAAATGCAAATTGCATAGCCTGTTCTCTTCTGGGTGTTATTACTGAGAAGCAGAGTCATCAATTAGAAGAGGCTGACCAGGATGCAGAAGCATCTAGAATCATGGGAAAAGGGCAAAGGAGAAAGAATGTTTATCTTACAGATTTCTTTTTTTCAAAATGTGATAACTACCTTAGACTTAGGTGGGTGATATGGATTAATGTTTGAGAGGTAAGATTAATGTTTGTTAAATTAATTATAGGAAACTATTTGAGTGTAACTTAGGAAGAAGAAATGTCTAGATCATAGGAGCTGCAATATTCCAAAATTGAATGGGTTCCCACAGAGGATATTCCACAGAAGGATATATGAGAAAAGGGTTCTCATCGGGCGTGAATGGTGTAGAGGAAATATCTAGGTTGGATAGGGGAAAAGGAAGACTAGCTAACGTCTAAGGTCCCTTTTATCTCGAAGATTAAGACCTGTGAGACTTTAAAATTCTGCTTATATAAGAAATGGTGAGTTATATCATTAGAGATATTTTTGAGCTAAAAGACAGAGTTTTCATTCTGTAATTTAATGATATCTGGAAGTCATTCAAGTGGGTGAACTTTCATTGACTAATCCAGAAGAAACAGGGTATTCTCCCTAAGAAAGCCACTTAGTGTTCCTACACAGTGGAAGGATGATCACTCTCATCTGAGTGAGTATTACGTAGCAGTTTCCATGATTATCTCATAAATTTACAGGAAGCTTTGATTGAAACAAATTTATCCTCTGTGTTATGTTGCCTATGCAGTTTTGTTATGATATTTTGTTTTTTCTGCCTTGACTAAAACTGTGCAGAATTCTACTATTACATGCCTACGATCAAAGTCAGCATGTGATGGAGTATATGGGTATAGACTAAGTATTTTTGCTTTGAAATCAAGGTATTCCCGATAAGAGATAAAAAGTTTCAAAACAACAGGGAGTAGACTTCAATCAATTCTTTTATTCAGAAACGGGTGATTCTAATCTTTATTCCACATATACACACATATGGAATAAAGGTTAGAGATGTGAATCAATGACCAGCTTTTTCTTACTCAAATAATGAGAAACTACCTTGATATTTTTCTTGGTTCCTATGTCTGTTGGATGATATCCCCAGTGCAGTGTTGAAAAGTGCTTAGGGCATAATCAACACTATTCTAATATCTGTCAAAACGTCTTATATTAGGACTATAGGATATTTTTAGGCGTTAGATAAGAGCTTAGAAGCCATCTATTTCTATCTCAAACATTTTATGAATTCAAACAGAAAAAGAAAAGACTCAGGGAAGTTAACTGACTTTCCCTGAATACCCTCAACACCATGCTTAATGATTTGAAAACAGCACGGAGGCAAGAATGTAAGACCTGACTAATGGATGCAAGTGGGAATATATTTTCAACTCATTTTATTTTTACATTTGTATCTGAATAAATTACAGTAAAGGGAAAGGATGAGTGTATAAGAGAGAGGCGTAGAAATTCTTACTATGAGTCATCCCACTTTGAGGTTTCACAGGCACCTTAGAAGAATTTTAAAAGTCTGGATTAAATGCCAACATTTGCAACAATGAAAACTATCCTCTAATATAATGGGAGGAATATAAGATCACTGAATTGAGAAGTATTTACCTTCAAATGTGTCATGAGAAATAACATCTTCCCTAGATAGGTCCTATAAATATCATACTCCTGCCCCTACTGTCTTGCTAACTCTTCACCTCAGCCTTTTCTCAGCTCTGCCTGAGATTGCTGCCCTGATTAATGGTATCACACTGCTGTTAAAAAAATGTTTAGAACAACTTTGAAACCTATCAACTAGAGAACAAACAATCAGTGTTATCACCAAATAGGCACTGTCTAACTTCATTAGATTATAGTCTTTTTAATACTTCAAATGGCATTTTGTACTCAGATTACTCAGAATGCTCAGTCCACTCTTAAATAATTTATACTGTGGAGATGAACACATATATGGGCACCCAAAAAAGACCTCAAATTTTTAGGTATTAGTTTTGGATAGTATTCTCTACGAAAGATGACTTATTTAAACTTTAAATATATTCTGAAATGAAGAGGAAAGTGTATTAAGCACTGTGACTAATTTGCTTTCTTGGGTCAAAAATCAACAATTATGAGAGAGAATCAGGTTAGAAACACAGCTGAGGATAAAGAAGAATGAATCCAACTTGAGATAAAGATGGAATAGTTTGAATAATTCTCACATTGATATTGAAATTATGCTATATTTTATTTTAGTGACTCAATTTAAGATTGCCTATAAGAATAGGGTTTTACACATTTGCATCACTTTTTATAAAGACGTTGGTCTTGCTCTAAAAAATCATCTAAAAATTTTTTAATTGATTATGGTTAGTGTAACTTCAATGTTGAGCATACTTATACATGAAAATGCATGATCAATTATGATAGAACTGTATATTTAAGTATTGTATATGTATAATGGAGACATTCGTGAAATGTACCTCTTCACACTGAGTCATAAGCCAGATTTTCTGACCCAGCCTTTTCCTGAACACACCGTGAATTTGCAGTAACTAGAATGAATGAATACAATAGTAATATCTCATTGTGACTTCTGAAGTTCTACCTTCAGCTGTTCTTCGGCTCTTAATTTACACCATGATAAAATCTCAATCACTTAATGTTTGATTAATGGGCAGCATATTTCTGTTAAAAACAGACATGCAAGTAAAAAGAGATGAAAAGAAAATTGTTCATTTTAAAGATGTGGGAATAATGTTTACATTAATTTACTAACATGAGATTATGTATTTCGTTTCATATCAATTTTTTTATGGCAAAAGGCCATAGAATCTAAACCACAGATTTATTTACAGTAAAGAAATATATATACAGTAATATTTAATTTCAAAGAGAAGTTGAATTGAAGGATTCTGTAGAAGGCGCAGAATCCTACAATATCATTTTGTAATTAAATTACATTCTACGGCAAAAGTTATTTTGCAGATGTAAATAAGGTCTTAGTCAATTGATTTTGAGTTCATCAAAAGGGAGATTGTCTTGGGTGGACCTGACCTCATCAGGTGAGCCCCCCAAAATAAGGTGAAGCATGAGTCAGAAAGACTGCTGGCCTGGAAGAAGAAAGCAAACAGGTATGTTGTGAACTGCCTGCCTGTTACAGGGGTGAAATCTAGGAGCTGAGAACATCCCTAGCCATTGACCAGCAAGCAAATGGGGACCCCAGTTGTATAACTGCAGGGAATTGAATCCTACCAACAACCCGAATAAGCTAGGAAGACAACCCTGAGAATCAGATGAAAACCACAGCCCCAACCAATGCCTTGATTTCACCTTGTAAGAATCTAGCAAAGGATCCAGTACTTGGGCTTCTGAAATTGTGTGATTAAAATTGGGTGTTATTTTAAGATATTAAAATTGGGGTGATTGTTATACAGCAATAGAAAACTATTGCAGATTTTGGTACTGTATGTGAGATGCTGTTATAACAAATACCTAATAGGTGGAGGCAGGTTTGGGATCAAGCAGTGACCATAGGTTGGTTGAATTTTGAGAATAATGATAGAAAAAGCCTAAATTGCCTCAGACAGGTGGTTAAAATATACCTGGACTTGGAGGGCTGCCAGTGGGGCTCAGATAGAAGTGAGGAGTATTTATTAGAAACTGGAGGAAGGGTGATCCTTGTTTTGTAGTGGCAGAAAGTGTAGCGAAATTGTGTCCTGCAGGGATGTCAGAAGGCAGACTTGTAAGTGACAAACATTGGCTCTATAACTAAGTAGATTACTGAGAAAAGTGGTGGAGGTATAGCCTGGTTTCTCTTGCTGCTTATAGTAACATGAGGAAGGGGAGAAATAAATCTAAAGAATTATTAAACTAAAAGGAATTAGGACTGGATGGTTTTTAAAGCCCCAGCTTCTCCAGGTGGCAAAGATGTTAAAAGTTAGAAATGACACTGAAAATATGGCAGAGAAAAAAGGCTGAATATGACTGTATAACCTTTGCTCGACCATCAGAAATATCAAAAGATCGCAGTGTTTAGTAACTAAAAGGCCCTTCAAAGAAGAGGTTAAATTTGAACCTTATAGATCCTCTAAGTCAAGCTAGAGGGTCTCCAGGAGAGGAAGGACAATGACCCTCAGCCATTACAGTGGTAACCAAGGGAGCAAAAGGATTCTCTCAGATACATTTATGGGTGGGGCATTTATTAAGAGAACAAAGCCCAGTGAATTTCAAGCAAGACCCACAAGGCTCTTGAGAAAATTATTTCAGCAGAAGCACTGTCGGCTTGGACTGAAAGGAAAGGAGAGAACGAAATGAAAACAGTTATCAGAACCCTAAAGCTCTAGTGGCCTGAAGCAGTCTGATACTACCACTCAGCTGCATATACATGTTACTTTTCATGAGAAAAGAAGGATGACTCAGGGAGCAGAACTGAGAGCCTGGAGAACAAAGTCCACAGCTACAGAGGCATAGTTCTAGAACTGGAAATATAATCAAGAAAAATCCAGCATTTGCCCTGCTGGATTTCAAGACTGTTGTGGACCGGTGACTCCTATTTACTCTTCATTCTCCTTTGAATCAGAATCTCTGTAACTATTTTCTGATGCCTGTCTAAGCATTGTGTTGGGAGTTTGGGGAAGGTGGCTTGTCTCTTTGGTTTCATGGGTCCACATGGAGAGAAACTGTACCTCAGGAACTGAAGTCCAGACTTCTTCAAGGACTGCCCCCAGGAGGCTTGTCTGCACAATATTTAGGTGACTTAGATGGTGAGATTTCAGACTTGGAGCTGGTGAGATTTAGATGAGATTTTGGGCTTTGAGTTGATGCTGTAATAAAACAATAGTCTTTGGAGTCTTGGGAAAGTATGAAAGTATGGGTTCATTTCTGGGCTCTCTATTCTGTTTCATTGATCTATGTGTCTGTTTTTGTGCCATACTGTTTCTATTACTGTAGTTTGTAGTATAGTCTGAAGTCAGGGAATGTGATACCCCCAGGTATATTCTTCTTTTCAAGAGTCCTTCAATTATTTGGGGTCTTTTGTGGTTCCATACAAATTTTAGAATCATTTGTTCTAGTTCTGTGAAAAATGCCATGGGTATTTTGACAGGAATTGCATTGAACCTGTATATTGCTTTAGGTAGGATGGACATTTTAACAATACTAATTCTTTCAATCCTTGAGCATGGTGTAGCTTTCCATTTGTGTCATCTTCAATTTCCTTCACCAATGTCTTCTAGTTTTCCAAGTACAGGTCTTTCACCTCCTTGGTTAAATTCATTCCTAGGTACTTTATTCATTTTGATGTAATTATAAATGGGATTGTTTTCTTAATATCTCTTTTGGATAGTTTGTTATTGATATATAGAAGTGTACCAGATATCCTGGTTGGTCTGACAATACTCAACAAATATTAATAATAATCTTTATGCTCTTTTAAAAGAAATTCTAAAGGTCAGGGATGGAAGAAGTCAGAGACATTATAAGCTGCAGCCAGTACTCCTGCTGGCCTTAAAGGAACACACTGTCACATTACAGAAAGGGCCATGTGACAAGAGAATGATGGTGGTATTTAGGGGCTAAAAACGTCCCCTAGTTGGCAGCCAGCAGCAAAGCAGGAACCTCAGTTCTACAGCCACAAGAGACTGAATTCTTCCAACAGCCTGAATAAGCTTGAAAGAGGCCTCCATGCTCCAGATGAGAACCCAGTACAGCTGCCTCCTTGATTTAGCCTTGTGAGATCATAAAGAGAGACCTTACCCAACCCAGACTTCTGACCTGCATAGCTGGAGATATTAAGTGGGTTTCGTTTTAAGCCCAAAAGTTTGTAATAATTTGTTACTCAGCAATAGAAAGCTGAAGCATATTTGTTGTAATGATGGGTAATTTTTAATAGAATGGATAACCCAAATGCAATCTATATACGTTACTTAATATATTGATTAAATATATTAATAAATATATTATTATTTAGTAATGTATTACTGTTCCTAAATTTGGTAGTTCAAGACATGTGACAAGATAGAATTGTAGGCAGTATAAGAAAAATAATCACTCCAACATCAGCTTGACCCTAAAAGTTGAGCAACTACTACTGTTTTACCTAGTCATTGATAAGTTTTCGTTTTTATACTTCTTTGAGTTCCTCCATTCATTCTGTCGTTCCTTCAGTAAACAAGGAAGTGCCCAGGCACTGATGGCATGAAGATGAATAAGAGGGTTACTCCTCTTGAGGTGCAGCTGCACTCATTCAAATTGAATTCAAGTGTGTAACTCACTTCAGAAAACGTTCCCTTGTATCTGGTACTCTGTCCCTCCCGCCACACACTTTCTCATTTACTTCAGTAAATTACCCACTAAAACACTGTATTCTAAGAAGCCAAATTCTCTTCTTGTATAGTTTTTTTTTTTTAATGTATTTATTTATTTATTTATTTTTGGGTGTGTTGGGTCTTCGTTTCTGTGTGAGGGCTTTCTCTAGTTGCAGTGAGTGGGGGCCACTCTTCATCACGGTGCGTGGGCCTCTCACTGTCACGGCCTCTCGTTGCAGAGCACAGGCTCCAGACGTGCAGGCTCAGTAGTTGTGGCTCACAGGCCTAGTTGCTCCGTGGCATGTGGGGTCTTCCCAGACCAGGACTCGAACCTGTGTCCCCTGCATTGGCAGGCAGATTCTCAACCACTGCACCACCAGGGAAGCCCCCTGTATAGTTTTTTTTTTCTCCAGCATTTGTTTATACTAGTAGGATCCTTACTCTTCTGTCACCATAATTGTTTATTATTTCACTCTTCAGTTTTATTATCTTATCCTTTCTTGTCTGGAACACGGTTTGGCCTTCCATCTGCCTCTTGTATAGCCAATTTGCATTCTGTCCTAGGTAGTGCAAATTCCCCATTTTGTAGTGCACCAGTAAAATTACCATATCACTTCAATAAACTAAATTTAATGGCTCCTAGAGGGAAATATATATATAGAGATTTTAATTTGATTATTACTGTAAAAGTGCACAGAGGTCAGTAACACTCTGAGAAAATACACCAAAAAAAGGTGGATAATAATCAACTCACAACAATAATATTTAATTTTCCCTCTAGAAAAATCTAGGCAAAACACATGTACAAGTTTGGGGTAAATGCTAAGATCAAAAGATATTATATTCTGTATGTATTTCAGCAAGGAAGGAAAATTGTAAGTGCTAGAGGGAGCAATGTGACCAATTACAACATAGATTTAAATGTAAATTAACATTTTATGAGTATAGATCTCCATGCCTCATCATTATGAATTGGTGTATTTTTAAAAGATTAAGACCACTTTATTAATACAGGAATTATTTACTTATATATGTCTTATAGCAGTGTAAATACCAGATGGCATAGATTTAAATATCAACAATACACAAAATATGATGGGGAAATTGCTATGTGTCAGGTTTGGGCATATCTCAATAAAGTAGACATAAAACACACTATGTTTAAGGGAACATATCACTATATACAAATATACAAAATTCAAGTTGTATTATTATTTAAATTTTTACATTTAATTTAAATTAAATTTAAATAAAAGGGAAAAGCTGAGCTGGAGGACAATTAACAACATAAAGGATAGGCAGTGGGCAAATATTATTATCCTGTAAAGAGTACAGATTGTATGGTGTGTAATCTATAAAACCACTGAATCACTATGTTGTACACCTATAACTAATATAATATTGTAAGTCAACTATACTTAAAAAAATAATAATAAATAAGCAACAATAAACAAAAAAAGAATACAGATTATATAAGACAATAAGAAAATGTTATATAGCAATAGAAAGTGGGGCAAATAAAGTAAACAGTTAATTCATAGAGAAGCATAAATGGCCTACTAGTATAGGAAACAAATACCTATTCATATTAGTAAACAAAAAGACATAAATTTCAATAAGAATGAGACATCATTTTCATGTATCAAATTGTTTTAAAAAATTAGCAATGATGAAATACCCAGTTTTGGAGATGGTGTGGTGAAATGAAAATTTATGCATGCTGGCAGGAAAGTAAAATTTTTCTTAATTTAGCACTATATATCAAAATTCTAAAACAGGTAAAAAACAAAAATAGGGTCTTACCTGTTAATCTAAAAAATGAATCTAAGAATAGGTACTAGTGATGAGAATGTTTAGAATCATTTAAAAAATGAAAATTGAGTAAATGGCTTGGTTAAATGGCTCTTGAAACATGCCTATATTCTTGTAACTGCTACGATGATGTGTTAGATGGATACTGACAATGAACTATATTAAAAAATAAAATTCTAAAAACAAGTGGCAAGCAAAACACATGTACATTACAAATATATTCTTTTAAACATGTGTGATAAATATTTAATATACGGTATCTATTATCTATGTAATACATATGTGTAGAAGGCAGTGCAATTAACTGATTATTTTTAGGATGAGGCTTATTATCAGTATTTTATGAGTTTTCTACAACAAAAAGTTGTTGTTTTAGTAAACATTTTAAAAGCAATGCATATAATTTTATACGAGTTTCTGAAGGGATTTATTAAATCTAGGAAAACAAGATATATACATTTTTTCTTTTTAAAATTTAAATATATTTGATTTACAATATTTTGTTAGTTTCAGGTGTACAGCAAAGTGATTCAGTTATATATATACATATTTTTTATCAGATTATTTTCCACTGTAGGTTATTACAAGATATCAAGTTATACATTATTTTCTTTATTGGGAAAATTAAGATTCATTTATGATTTCAGAAAATAATAATTGATCATTGGAAGTTTTGTTGGAGGGGTGATAATTATGCAACAGCTGAGGATACCACATTTCTGTCTCATAACATACTCTTTTAGACTTAAGAGTCACTACAGCCTACGATAGAATTTCTCCACCATTTACCTTAAAGACACACTTAACTGAGGGCTGATTTACTGCATGGCAAATGCTGATGGTCAAGCCCACATTTCTGCAGGGTCCTTAGAACAGCAGAGGTAGAGTAACATCAGCCCTTTCTCTCACAGCAGGTGATATGAATAAATGTTTGCTCTGATATTTTAAGCTATGTAAATAATTAGAAAATGTTGCTCTTAACACAGTTCCCAGCTAATCGTGACTCACAAATTGTAAGGGTGTCCTGGTTCCAAACTTGCTCTTCAACCTCAGAGATCTCTTTCCTCCCTTTTCCCACTTCTGACCTTTCCTTCCCCATTTTGATATTGTGCAGCCATAGCTACATCTGTGGAACCTAGTGGGGCAGGTCTCTGATTACCCTGAGAAATCAGCTACGAGTTTTCCTATTGCTGCTGTAACAGATTACCACTAACTTAGTGCCTAAATCCACACAAACGTATTATTTGAAATAGGTTTCCCTGGGCTGAAACCATGGTGTCAACAAGGCCACCTTCTAGGGGAGCTCTAGGGAAGAATACATTCCCTCACCTATCCCAGTCTCTGGTTTCCTTCTATTCCTTCTTCAAAGCCAGCAAGGTATCATCTTATCTTTTTGTTATGTTGTTAAATCATGTTCTGTCCCTTGGAGCTTCTAAATTCCTCTCATGAGGACGCCTTTGATTACACAGGCCCCTCCTGGATAATCCAGGCTAATCTCCCCATTTTGAAATCCTTAACTTTATCACATCTGCAAAATCCCTTTGCCATAAAAAGTGACATTCACAAGTTCTAGGAATTAGGGTGTGGGCAAACTTGGGAGCCATTATTCAACTAAACACAATAGGTTAGATTTTTTTTATTATTATTAAACTGACAAACTCTTGTTTGAAATTATGAAAACATAACTTAGTTGACTTGAAGACCAACGGTTCATAATGCCAAATGGTAATCGTATATCTAAACACATGTTCCCTTCACTCCCTACCACTGAATAAATATTCTTCTATATAAAGAAATTATTTAAAAATTAAATATCTTTTCACTACAGAAAAATACAAAAAAGGAAAGTATCATGAAGATATCAATATGTACTTTTTGGAAAGTATACATGTGTTTGGAGATTTTAAGATTAATGTTAATATTTTAGAAAGAAAATCACAAATCTGTCATTTGAAAAAATAATTTTTGTTGTTTAAAAAATAGGAAATAGGATGAGAAAATGTATAAAAGCATGAATTTGGTGCTGGTCAACTAATTTTTCCATTTTCCTACCTGTAACACCTTAACATTAAATGTGAATTCTCCAGAAAATGAGGAATCATTACAGGACAGCTGTAAGTTTTAAATATATGTGTCTAGAACGGAGCAAATAGTCAATAGATGGTTCTACTATTCTGTCTGTTAATGGGATAACAGTATACTGAAACTTTTTACAGTCAGTAGTTTCTTACTTTCAAATATAATGAGGCTTTTGAGCAAAGGAAAATGATATAAAATTGTGTAATCTGCCAGAGACTCACCCTTCTCTCTTTCTTTTTAAATGTTTAGATGAGTCCTATTGTACCATTAAAAAAAAAAAACTGTGAGACATATCTTATTATTTGAAGTTAATTCTCGATGGACATTTATTACTGGATATTAAATTATTTGGTCATTTAACTCAAATCACTGAAGAAAAGTTATACATATAGATATATAGTTTAGTGATATAATTAAAATTTAAAATCAATTTCTTCAACTAATTTTTAGACTAAACATATTAAATAATTTTGGCTACCATATTTATATGTTGAATTACTTAGAAAATTTTGTAGAATTTTCATTGAACTTTTTAGATCAACATTGTCTTTAGTTAAGTGTCTGCCAGGGATCCTGGGACAAGAATAAAGGTAGCAAATTCCTTGTAATTTTTGGTAGGATCCTTGGGGATAATACATATTGATCTCTTTGATTCTGCCTTCACAGCTACATAGTTTATGTCTGTCAATGAAAATAAAAAATGTATGCTTGCTATGGAGAAAGGAAATTATTATTCCAAATCGTTAGTCTTTGAACTAACAGAATCACAAGCCTGAGGCTATGGCGCTCCATTGATGCTTGGCTTTAATCCTTATTTACTGCAAGTCCTCCTTTGGGGAGTTGGCATGTTCCATAATGAAACCAAATATACATGAATACCTTTAACAAAACGATGAGTCTACCCTAACAACTGTTGCATATATGTGTGCATCAGCTATGGAAACAAACCCTGGACCCCATGTCCAAGTCCTAATAATAGAGTGCAGACCCCAAAGAAATATAATATCTTAGTTACTGTAACTAGAGTCACGTCTAATTGCACACAATGAATAAATCATGGGGTAGCTGACCCAATGCAGACATAATCATAGTATAAAAATGTATAATAATTTCTTGGCATCAAATGGAATGGATAGATCGTGACATGGTCCTTGCCTTCTGTGAATAATAAAAGGGCCTCTATCTATGGAATATAATTTTCTCCTGAAGATGCTTCTTTTTCATTATAAAGTGTCTTTTGGAACAGTAGGAATATGCAATTTTAGCATAGAGATTGGGGGGATCTAATAAATATGAGTGGGATTAGATTGTGAATAGAATTTCTTGTATTAGAAAAAAAGATTAAGCTATAGCTTAATAATGACACTGGATATTTTGACTGATAACTAAGTCACATTGGAACATAGAGTTTTGGAAGCAGATATTGATTTTTCAAAAAAAATATATGAAGCTGATGAAAGAGGTGATGAGAAGATGCACAAACCTATTTCTGGCCTCAAATCTGGTCAGCATTTTTCAAGTAAAATGACATTTCCTCTAATTGCATAGCCAAAGGGCCATTTCATGTTTAAAGTATGTTGGCAGGGAAATTATTCCATTCATTTTGGGAAAAACAAAACAAAACATTTGTTTTGGGAGGCAATTCTAATGGCCAAATATATTAAAAATTTTTTTTTACGTTTTCTTTTTCTGTAATTAGAATCTCACCATTAAAAATGGTATTTAGCAACAAGCTCTACATTTTTTTATCCAGTTTTTGAAGTCTTTGAAAGCTGACGCAGATGCTTACTCATAATTGGGATCTCTAATGTTTTAGATATTTTCTTCCATCAAGTTCATGAAGAAAAGTTTAGCTATTCCTTAGAAATTAGAAGCATTGTTAGAATTTAATGAGAATATGGCATATCTGTTTTACTGCTTAAAGAAGTTTTGTTCCAGCGTCTCATGAACAAGTATTTATTAAGGACCTATGATACGGCACCTGATGTTCTGAGCACAGTGATAAATTAGTGTACAGAACAACGCCTTTGCCTCTCATTCTTATTAAAGGAAGCTAATGATATACAAGTGAGTTAATTTAAAAAGATGAACTCAAATCCTAATAAGTGTTGTGGAAAAACACAACATGGGGTAATGTGCTGGAGAAGGATGTGGGCATGAGTGCCCTGGGTTGTGTTGGGTAATCCTTGTGCTCAGAAGTAAGTTGGGCAAAGATTTGGGGTGAGCAAAGGAGTACTAAGGAGTTTGAGATTTGATTTCACTTTATTGGGAAGGTTTTGGAGTGTTTTAAAAGGGGATGAAACTCCATCTGATTTACACTTAAATATCCAAGGCTTCTCTGGCCACTGCGTCCGTGGATCCGTGTAAGAGACCATTTGGTGAAAGACAACTCAGAAGTACCAGTGGAGACGTTACCAAGAGCCTGGAGTTGAGAGAGAGCTGACAGACCTACAGGACAGTTTGATGTGGGTGCCAGGGCAGAGAGGACTCAGTGATGACCCTGAGCCTTTAGCCTGGAGCGAGGCGATGCCCCTTATTAATGTTGGGAGGGTGTGTGAGGGGAGAATTGAGGCAGGGAAGAGGAGTAGGGTGATCACCGTTATCTGAACCCATCCAGCCATATTCCATTTGAGATGGTAATTAGAAAGCCAAGTGGGGATATTACTTAGGGATTTGGATGCACCGAACAAATCTGGGTCTCAGATAGGAGTCAGAGCCGGAGGTGTGAGCCCATGAGAATGAAGCCAAATGCAGCCTCTGTACTCTGACACCAAATTAAATCTCAGAGACAGAGTTTTGGGTGAAGTAGAAAAGAATCACTTTATTGCTTTGCCAGGCAAAGAGGACCACAGTGGGCTAATGCTCTCAAAATGTGGCTGGACCTGGAGGGGGTAGTGAGAAGTTTTATAGTCATGGTTCAAAGAGGGTGTGATCAGCTCGTGGACTTTCTTCCGATTGGTTGGTGGTGAGGTAATGGGGAGTCAGCATCATCAACCTTCTGGTTCCATCCAGTCGGGGGTCTACATGCTTGTGGGCAGCATACAGTTAATTTCTCCCACCTGCTGGCGGTTTCAGTATCTGTAAAACCGCTCAGAAATATTAAGTATATCCCTTGAGGGGGGACCGAGACCCTGTCCCTAACCTGCTCTATTGTTTCTTTTGACTGGTCCTCTCTTCCCTAATTAACATCTATTTAAACCTGCTCCTTGGAACTCAGGGAAGGTCATGGAGGCTGAATGAAGCCTATTTCCTGTAATCCAGAAATGGGGGACACAGAAAGGCTTTTGTGCCCAGGAGCCCCAGAGGGTCCTGCTTGGTATCACCAGGAGCCTGACTGCAGGGGTCAGCCAAAAGGCCTCAGAGGAAATGAAGGAACGGACATGTAAACGTTCTCCAAGCTCTTTCCTCGTTCTGATGTTTCTCCATGCATTTTTGTGACCATTTCCACTCCAAGTTATGATTGGGAAAATAAGAATAAAAAAGAGCAGAAGTAGAAAGCTCAAAGACATCTGTGTGTGTGTGTGTGTGTGTGTGTGTGTGTGTGGTCTATTCTCACACAGGCCAGCACATAGAGGCGTGAGCTTTTGACAAACCTCAAATTAAAGCGGTTAAAAGATAAGAATTTGAGAGAAGCAAGAAGCAAGGAGAATACCTGTGGAATGAAACAAGATATGGGTGGGGGCTGGGAGACGGGGTCGGGGGATGGCAGGGGCATCTGATCTGAAGCCCCAAGCAGTTTTTAAATGGTATAATGATTTTTAAAGAAAAATAGGATCGAGCATCACTTCTATTTCCAAATTTTCTTGATGAAATATGATGTAATTTGACTTTGAACAGATCTACCAAGTGATAGTTTCATTAACAAGAAGGCAGAGGTATTTGAAATATCAAGGTTTCAGAGAGAAATCTGACAGTTTTTATTTCCATTTTGTGTTAATTTTCCCTGAGTGGTATTTCTGGACTTGAAAAGAAAGGTAACGGGTGAGGAAAGAAATGACTCTAATAGAATGAGCGTTAGTGCTGGTAGCGTTAAATAGCAATTATGAATTACATGGCTTTTAATTACAGAATTGGAACAGTATTTATAAGCATGTGACATGATACTGAAAAATGATGATACATCCATGATTAGACCTTTAACATTATAAAATATGTGCTTGGTGATTATTATATTTTAAAATAAAATTTCCTTTATTTTGAGTGTGTGGTTGCCCTTCTTCCTCTTGTCCTCCTTAACCTAATTAAAATATGCCCAAAATTCATTTGTTTGTCTCCCGATGACGTTTTTACTCCTTAAGAATCAGCAATATGTAGGTATAAAGGCTGTTTGTCTCAGATGCCATCATGACTTAAGCATCTTGAAGGACTGAAACGCTATTTCACTGAAGAATGGTAAATGCTCCCCACCTAGTGGGGTGAATGGGAACATATGAGGATTTAAAACTAGAAAAAACGTCCAAAAGAAAACAATGAATTCAGTGAAATATTGAGCTCATTAAGTATCTTTAAAAATAATAAAGCATTATGTGAAATCTATTCTTTTACTGGTTAAAATTTGAAAGATAAAATAGACTTGTTTGGATTAATATTAGGCTTTTTTTTTCATGAAGAGTGATCAGATTTTTCCCAATCCTAAGAAGTAACTGTATGTGTATATGTTTGTGTATATACACACATATGTATATGCATATATGAAAAAATTTCCCAATGAAAATTAAATATAACTTGTAAATATCCTAGAAATAGTCATTGCTAACATTTCAGCTTAGTATTTCCAGTAAAATTTTTCATATGTTTGTTTGCATGTGAGGCTTTATAATTTGAAACAATTTGTATCCTTATTTTTCACCCAACTTTATACCTCAATAATTTCCATACTATTCTATGACCCCTTAAGAATTAAGAATCCTACCAGTATAATAATTTTTGAACTCTGGGGCAACACTTGCCAAGCTTTTGTTTTTGATTTTGTTTTTGTGTTGTCTATTAAGTGGTGTACAAATAAAATTGGAGATATTTGGATTAAACAAGTTTAAACATATGCTTTTTGGCATATGACTTCTCTAAACAAGGTTCTGAGAACCACTAGAAGGGTGACACACAGGAACACACTGTATTTCCCAGGCTTCCTACTCTGCAGTACACATCTTCCTTGCCAGAGCAAAATGTTGAGTTAAATTTTGTGTTTCCAAAGAATTTGTTTTGAAATATTTAGATAACTGTTCACTTAAGGTATTTTAAATTGGAATTTTAAAATTGGGCTTAAAGGACCTTTAGATAATTTCAAAATCTGCATCTGTGTATTGTGTTTCTCTGTACTGAAAATTCTGTTAATACAATTGTAGGACAAATGTCACTTTTATCCAAGTCTCAGTTTCATAGGATCACTAAACACTTCAGAACACTCCTGGATTTACATTGGAACCAAAAGACCAAGATCTAATCTCTTTTCCACACTGCTTGCCTTGGTTTCCCAGGATGGGACCTGAATATCTCTCTTTACAGTGTGGTGTTAGAAAATGCATGTTATCTTGATGGTTTTGTTATTCTGTGAATGATGGAATATCACAAATACCTTATATAGCTAAACCTTCCTCCTATAAAGTAGTACAAACATTTAAAATCTCCCCTTGCTATTGTATTGATATTTCACATGTGTAGATTCTGTTTTGCTTCTTTTTTAGAATTGAACTTTAATGATATTTTACATGGGGTATGAGTGTAGCAAAGAAATATACCCCCAAGATGTTAAAATATCTCAGCCAGGAAGTCATAGTTTTAGGAAAGTCCTGGGCATGTCTTAGAAAGGTGTTTATTGTGTATTTGGATATAAAAAATGGAGACTGGTTATAGACTATTTTTTTCTTTTTACATGTAAATAGTACAGTAACACAGAATCAAAGACCTTGAAGCTGAAGGGCTCTGGTGTATTGTTGACTTTGTTTTCACATTCAAGTATATTACTAAGCTCATATAATGACTTTTAGGAGAGCAAGAGGATAAGAACCTTCTGCAAATTGTAAAGTTAATTGTTTGTATTACCTGTCATTGTGCTACTTCATGTAATATCAGAATTAATTTAAAACCACGTTTTGAATCATAGAAGGGAGTTGTCCACTTAGTCCTTGGGGTTGAATTTTTGTGAAATACATAGTGCGCTAGAATAAGGACTTGTAAGAAGATATGGTAGGAAAATTATTAAAATAAGCATTCCCCTGTCGTTTTTGAGAAAAAGATGTTTCATTATGCATTCGTTTATTTTTCAGTTTCTTAAAAGTGACTGTAAACTGGAGTGTTGTAGAACTGGTACACCCAGGTAGGGTGGAAGGAACTGGTGTGGTATGTCCAGCAGCACCCCTTTAACTCTGGTTGGTCAGTTCCCATGAAGTAATGATTGTTAAATATTTTAAATATTACTCCCAATATAACATCTTATTGATCTATGTAGCATAATCCATTTAATTATATTAATTTTATTACAATATTTTACTATCTAAAGAATAACTCTCTGCTGTTTTATCACATGAGAAAACAAACAGTCCTATGTATAACTCATCTTTTTAAACAGCATTTATTGCGTGATCTGTACTTTCAAATTTGCATTCTCATTTAGTCTTAACAAGAGGTCTGTGAATAACCATTGTCACTTTACAAATTAGGAAATTGAATATAAATCACTTAACTTTTATATCATGTATCTCCTTACACTTATCCCATTATATAGATGTAAACTAAAAGTGGAAAAATTTAAGGAATATTTGCTCAAGGTCACACAACTTAGAAGTGGTGAACCCAGGATTCAATCTCAGACATTTTGAATTCACAGCCTCTGTACAGAACAGCTTACAATGACAACTACAGTGCTTGCGTCCATATGGCCGGCACCGTCCTACATTCTTTGCATAGTTAAATCACTTAGGGAAACATTATCTGTCTCCCTATTTTATAGATGTGGTAACTGAGTAAGTGCTCATGGAAGACGAGATCTCTCCTTAGGAATTATCACTCCCTACAGCCTGAGATGCAGCCCTACCCTCTGTAGTGTTGTCAGGACTCTACCCCAGGATGAAGTGCCTGGAGAAGCATTCTCTAAGCTTCAAGTTCATGGACAGTTAACCTGGTCCAAAAAGGATGCTTTGCACAATTGCGTATGTGTTAGTGTATGAGAGAAGAGGAGAAAGTGGGGAAAGACTCACTCTGCAGTGTTAAAGTATCCATTTTCTATGTCACCCGAATGATTTAAATCAATAACAATGCTGTGCTTACACATATGACATTCTTTTGTCTGACTAGCATATTTCACTACATTCCGCTTCTGGCTTTTCTCAAAAAGAAACACTTAGCATTAGATCCGGATGATAAAATGGTGATGTTCAGTAAACCCTTCCAGAGAACTGAGTTTGCAATAGCTGCAGTCATTACGTCTAAATATGCTTTTAAAGAATTCAGAGTCAAAAAGCAATGCTAATACTTTCTTCTGTGTACTTAGTTTTTATCATCAATATGAGGCTACGTTTGCTATTCTGAAAGCAACAGAAGACCTAGTCCCAGAAATAAGTAGATTCATCTGATCATGGAAACTGCCTGTGTGAGTTACTCTGAATTTTGAGGATTACGTTATTGGCTGCCCTTTATTATTGGTAAACCTTAAGTTTGAGTTTCTTCCAGATAATTTTAGGGAATAAGGGGGCTGGTTTTTAAGAGCCAATAGCTTTTGACAATTATATTGAATTTCTAAGTAGAATAAGTTCTGTAAAAATTGGTAGAATATGTGCTTTTCCAGCAATAGTAAGAGAGTCAAATAAATGAATGGGATTTAGTTTCTGAGAATATCACAATTTGTATTGTATTTGAGGGCTCATTCTCCACAGTAAACACACCTGTGAGAGTCTTCTGTTCTCTGGGATACTCAGGTCAGCAGCCTGGCCAGAGCTAAACTTTTGCTCGGTGATATTAATGAATTAAAAATATCTGTTGACTATTTACTCTAAGCCTAGAGATATTAAGCCACATAAGAGATTATAAATAATTTTTTTAAAAACATGTCCCTAGCCTCAAAGAACTTGTGGGGAAAGATGATAAGCATATACTAAGTGCTAAACTCTTTTAAAAATTGTAAGTAGAATAGGATTTAAGGAAAAGATAATTTTCTGATAGATTGGAATGATATTTTAAAACTGTAAAGATAATACAGTTCTGGTATGATTTGCATAGCAGAGTGGAGAATGGGTATTCCAGGACAGAGAGAGGGAGGGAAATGTATGGCCAATGAACCAAAGATCTCAGGAGCGTGTGGCGAGCAGTGGGAAATGCTTATGTGCAGAGTGTATGTACTCAGACATCCTTGAAGGAGCAGTGAGGACATGGCTTGATTTCGGAGGCAGGAAGGTGCCATTTTATGCTTTTAGCAGGAGGTAGAAATAAGAATCTTTATTGAACTATTGTGTGTCTGCATTTATATGAGAGAAATATTCAGATATGCAATATAAAGAAAATTCAGAATCCAATCTATTTTATTTTTGGTGTCTATGAGACAAAATTAATTTTTGTTCAAGGGGTATGTTGTGATACATTGGTTTCTTAGCCACTGCAAGATTTCCTTGTTTGTTTTTGTTTATTTATTGTTTGCACAGCAGTTCTATAAATGTAGCAAAAATAAGGAAGAAAAGATGGAGTAGTACTTGGAATAATAGTGATTTTTTTAAGGGAGGATGATTTCAGTTAACTGGCACATTTGCGTAATTATTTGATGTAAAGTAGTGTGTCAGGAATGTGATTCATTGACAGTCCTGGATGATCTGTTCCATTCCCAGTCAAACCACCAATATTTAATGATAACTGATACTGGCACATTGATTGGTGTTTTGTAAGACTTTCGCAACAGCAGCAGAAACAGAAACAAAATTACATTTGGAGAATTTGGAAGCCAAATCTCTAGTGCATTTACTAACATACTGTTAGTACTAACATACTTCACTGTTGCAGAATGCAATGCCATTTTTATCTGTATATTTAAAATTTAAAAACAAACCCATCCTATTTAATAGTAAATGTAATAAATTTTCCAGCTCATTCTGGAAGGTCAATAAATATTTATGCTCTTTTCGAGGTATTCTTTACTTGATGGATTAACTGTACTTTCAAAACCACTGCAATTTATCAGGTAGTAAGTGTTCTTTTTTTGCATTTTCTACTAAAGCAATTTGCAGCTGCTCTAATCTATTTGCAGAAAACTACTTTTTGTTCTGTGTACATTTTGACAACATTCATTACCTGCTAAACAGACCATATCAGTTCTGCAAAATGGTTGACTACAGAAATTCAAATTTAGTTCCTTACCGAAAAGCAGATTTTTGCAGTAATAGATTGGATCATTACATTTTACACTAGAAAAGCTTTACACCATGTTGAAAGCAGGAGCGCAATAAAATGTTCAGCATGATACTTTTCAGAATGACTACTGCATCTGCATCTTTTCTACTCTTTAATACTTTGTTTTTCAAAACGACTATTACATCTTTTTTATTCTTTAACCAGGGACTTAAAGGCAAACCAAGCAGAAGGAAGAAGAAACTCTCCTGGGAATTGGGACTGGGGGAGTGGGTAGGGGGAAGGGCTTGGAGAGCCAGGGGAATGCTTGGCTCAAGTTACCCTTGTCTTTGCCACACTTTTGATTTTCAAGACTTGATCTTTTTTTAAAATGATTCCCCTAGGAATGTTAAAATATTTTAAATTACCTTACACAAAGCATTTTCTTAACAATTTTCATTAATATGGAAAATACATTTAAGGAAGACAACTTTCTTAAAAAAACAACCCTGCAATATGCGGTTTTGAAGGTGAAAATTAATTATAACATGACTGCACTGTTTAGATAATATTGATCATTGATAAAACTTTACTGATTGATGAACCTCTGTAAATTACGTGTTTTGTGTCTAATATATTTTTCTAGAATACCTATCCTTAAAAGGGTCACAAAACTATAACTGAAAAAAATCAATGCTAAAATTACCTTTTATGAGATATGTGGGATGATTACAAAGATAAAAGCAAAAACTACCTTAAAGGACTGTCTATAAGCTATAATTCATAGTGTAGCATTACTCTAGAGATGCATTACTATAAATAACCAATTACTCTGACAATGAAAGAAGTGTATTTTTTTGTAATATTGAAGTCATAGCTAACATTAGACTTTGCTATATTAGACTTGTCACTAGTTCTCTTATTTCTATAGCCAAATTGTATACTTCTTGGAATTCTTATTTTACCTCCCGATGCCCTAAATGTGCATTGTAATCTGGAGAGCATGGACCATTGTACCTAAAGTTAGTAGAACGTGTGATATATATGCAAAGTAGGCTAATTTCATCACCGTATCTATTTTAAACGTTGATGAGAATAATGTACATTTTTCTTATGTTGTTCAGAATAAATTTTCCCTTGTTCTGAATCTCTGTGATATTCTTTGTTTCTTTCATATGCTTAAATAATATTATACTTCCTTAATTAGTATTTTGTAAGCACATACTTTCCAAAATATTTCAATATTTCCATTAAACTAAACCTTTTTTGCACAGGACAACTAAATTTATACATACAGAATTTCAGTGTAAAGCATAATGTTATGCATGTGGTCGGCACTTAAGTTTTGCTAAATGAATGCACCAAGTTAAATAAAAAAAAGAAGCAGAACCCATATGGATAATGTACTTCATTTTTATGATGGAAAACTTCCCGTGCCAGTTTTATAAGCTGAGCACATCTAGAAGAACTCTAGCTCTGTTAGTAACAAGGAATAATTACCACTATGGCAACACTTTTGAGAATGGAATGTCAGTCTTATCATTTATCTCAATTTGACGGCATATTATCACACTAATCTTTTTGTTTTTAGATTTGCAACGTGAGTGATTTACAACTGAGCATCAGTTAAAACATTTTTCTTGCCTTTTTCTTCTCCTTTTTAGCTCCTTGCGAAGGCAATACGTTCTTCTGCCACAGTAACATGTGTATTAACAATACGTTGGTTTGCAATGGACTCCAGAACTGTGTGTACCCTTGGGACGAAAATCATTGTAAAGGTAATCATTCGTCCCTGGAATCTGCAAAATCCCTCTACCTGTAGTGTGGGAAGAAGTTTATCCAATGTTTATATGTGTCAGACAGCCTTAAAAATATATTGTATATTGGCTTTATGAACTTCCTGTAGGTTTTATAATTGATTTGTTAGCCTTTTCCTTTGCTTTTACTTGTTCTGTAACCAGAAGTTTTCACATTCCCTAATGCACAGTGGACTATCCTTAGCACTTGATGTTCATTGGCAAATCTCCTTTTTGGAGCCTGCAGCAGGGCATTGGAGCTTTTCATGCAAAGCAGGGTTTCCTATCAGAAGCTCCTTCATCTGTGGCTGCACCTCTCATTTATCCAGTCCATCTTTACCAGACATTGTGCACATACTCTAGAGATAAAGGTGTATCGAAGGAACATTAGGGCTTTCAGGTACCTAAAGCCACTTACCTCGACTTCATTTTTCCTACCAAACGCTCTTCTTCCTTTCCAATGAGAATTGCTTCCAATGTTCCGGCTTCCTTCTCTAGCCTGTATGCAAAGGTTTGTTTACATGGAGAGCACACCTTGGCTTGGTTATGAATGTTGCAAGTTTTGGTTAAGTTCAAAGTGCCACATATCCTCTTTTGTTCAGATCCAATATTAACCAGTTTTCAAAGGAAAAGAAATGGGCAAATAACACTCCATGCTTAATGTCCAATATCTTCTATTAAAATGCCCTCTGTGGATAGAAGCAGAGAGACGTTGCCACAGTACCCATGGTTCGTAGAGTCAATAAGAGAAGCCGATCCAGTATCAACTATTTTGAGGAGATGGGCAATGATCCATGTTGTGTCCAAGCAACCACTTTGGAATGAATGGGAAATTAAGCATTTTGTGAAGAACCTTATACAGCACTGTTAGGGATTCGTTTTACTTGCCTAAAGTGGGTCTGTTCCCATGGTTATTGGTGGCCCACCTTTCTCCATGGATAAAACCTCTGCACCACTGCTCTGGATGGTAGGGTGGGGCAGGGATGGTGGTTCACTTGTCTGAGAGGAACACCCCTGCTTTATGAAGAAGGCACTCGGTGAGGATGGAGAAAGGGGCCATCTGGTCTTCTGCTTGTCTCTTCAGGGAGCTCTACACTGTGAGTGAGCTGCAGCCAGTGTGACCGGGGCCCTGTATTCTCAACCTGCTGAACCTGGTGTAGACCTTCTTTCCTACCAGTGGGACCTGGGAGGAGAAGGGGAGACCCCGCATTCCAGCCACTCCTGCCTGGAATCTAGCATCTGCAGTATGGATCTGGGGGTGGAAAGGGCATTGAGAAATGCAGGTGGCTTGCCCCTCCTGGGGAGGTACTGTAGCTCCAGACTGGGGGCCTGTAGGGAGAGGAGACTTGTGTTACCTAAAACCACCCTGGGTAGAGCTTCTACTGGGATAGAAGCTTCTATTGAGATAGCTTCTACTGGGTGGAGGAGCTCAAAGGCCACAGACCATCCCTATTCATAAAGAAATTCAGTAGATTTTCTTGAATAAATGTACTTCCCTTAAGACAATTTCCAGAAACTTTAAATGTTATTTTTAAACTTTTACCATGATGGGAAAAGACCCACAGAAGCCCTCATGCCAACATCCCTGAAGTGTCTGTCTTAAAGTGTAATCACCTTCGGTATCAGAATACTTAGACTTCAGTTATCCACATCAGGAATAAATTCAAAACAATTTAGGTATATTCATGTTCCCATTAGTGGAGTTTGTGGGGTTTCTTATACAAAGAGAAATGTTTTTACCATTACCAATTGATTTGCAAATGACATCCTAAAGGTTTTATAAGACCTTCTTCAAAACATATATTTACATTTAAAGTAGGGACGCTGTGCAACGGTAGAGCGGTTTCTAAGGCTAGAAGATATGGTTCTTGTGAAAAGTGAAACATTTTGTTTCTTTTTAAAGACTTGTTTATGTTTAAGACAGTGAAAATTTTATGCTCAGCCTGTTTCATTTAAAGTTGTCAACGTACGTTTGACTACCATATTAACGCGTGGTGGGTTGTTTCTTGTTTTGTTTGTTGTTTTCACTCTCCTCAACGTGTAGAAAAGAGGAAAGCCAGTCTGCTGGACCAGCTGACCAACACCAGTGGGACTGTCATTGGCGTGACTTCCTGCATTGTGATCATCCTTATTATCATTTCTGTCATTGTGCAGATCAAACAGCCTCGTAAAAAATATGTCCAAAGGAAATCGGACTTTGACCAGACAGTTTTCCAGGAGGTGTTGGAACCTCCTCATTATGAGGTATGCACCCTCAGAGGGACAGGAGCTACAGCTGACTTTGCAGATGTGGCCGATGACTTTGAAAACTACCATAAACTGAGGAGGTCCTCTTCCAAATGCATTCATGACCATCACTGTGGATCACAACTGTCCAGTACGAAAGGCAGCCGCAGCAACCTCAGCACAAGAGATGCTTCTGTCTTGACAGAGATGTCCCCACAGCCCATCAAACCCCTCATCCCACCCGTGAACAGAAGAAGTATCCTTGTCATGAAACACAACTACTCCCAAGATGCTGCAGATGCCTGTGACATCGACGAGATTGATGAGGTGCCGACCACGAGTCACAGGCTGTCCCGACATGATAAAGCCGTCCAGCGGTCAGTATCTATAGATTTTTTGATGACAACTATAACCTGAAGACTGAAATGCTTCCAGAATATTGTGTTCTATTTTGTCTTCATTTTTCAGTTTCTCTTTTTATTGATGACTTAAAGCATAGTATTTCAACTTTTGCCTCTTCTTTTTCCATGCTCTCCATACTTTTCCTAAATATCGTTTGTGTACATATGTGTATGTGTGTGAGCACACACAGACCAAAGAGATTTCATTTATTTCTACACAGATATAATATTTATTTCTATAAAAATTATGTCTCTAATTTATATGGCTAATTTGCTTCCATGTGGTCATAAATGTTGCTCCAATCAACATTTATAGATTTTAAGATATGAGATGATATTTGGAAATAATTGCCTTACCAAGATGGTTAACCCATCTTGTTGAATAATTTTAATGTAAAAATAACATATTTTGCAATATAATGTATTATATTTTTGGTATGAAAGTTAAAACACTTTTTTCCACATATCACATAATACTTACATTACAAATTGCATATGATAGCATGGTATACTAAAACAGTAAACATTGATATTTAAATGTAGCGAGGATTAGTAGAAACATTTTTCTTTTAATATGGAGACAATATTATCTATATTGTATTATTAGGCCTAAAATTAATAAAAGTCTTGAGGAAAGAAGATTTAAATTGAGAAAAATATTATTTAAAATTCCCAAACCCAATCTTCCTGTGTTTTGTTTTGCATGTTTACTAGCATTTAGTTTATTTTGTAAATGTACGTAATTCCTCAATTCAATATATATTCTCAAAACCTAAACTACTTTTAGTTGATTTAATATTTTTGCATGCTGATGGAAAAAAAATTATTTCCACAGTTTTATGAATTTTTAGGAATGCTTTTAAGTAAATATTTGTGTGCATATTTATTTTTTGTGAAAATATTACTTTGTTGAATGAAATAGCCATAACATTCCAGGTTCTGCCTCATTGGGTCTCTAAGCAAACATGAATCTGAATACAACACAACTAGGGTCTAAAAAGAAAATTCAAGGTAAGCAAATGCCCTTGGTTCCTTCTCCGACTTTGTTGTACTCTGTTTTGTTTTGTTCTGTTGAACTTGTCTTGTAGTTTTTAAGGGAATGTGCTATTTATTCATTCTTTCTTGAGATATGTGTTTCATAGCATTTCACAATTAGAAATATACAGGATTCAATGCTGATGGAAGGATGATTCTTATTATACGTATCTTTAAAATAAATCTTAATATTCTTACCATCAAGCATTGTACTACAATGTTATTGAAAAGGATGTTAAGTTAATAAGTTAAATTTTATCTATTTTAAGGTAAAGATACAAAAATTGGTGAAGTCTTAAAAGAAATACCAGAAGAAACCCAAGGTTTTCATAATTTAAAAAATTGAATACTGTCGCAATATAACTGAAGTCAGTATATAAAACTGGTAATAATGGTATTGATTGAATTTGGCAACATTCTACTCAAAACTCATACACTAAGTATTCTGTGGTACTTATACAATTTGTGCCCTCTTATTTTTGCATGAATATGCAGCTTATTTCATCAAAATTAAATGCAGCATGTTATGTCAAATTTTATAATATAAAATTTGAATGCTTGGTATTGTAAAATGTTCCATAAATATCAGTTGTCTATGTGTACATCTATTTTGTCATCGGGTACCATAATGGCTTTACTTTTAGCGCTTAGAGTCTATATCTCTATTAGACTAATTTGTCTCCAATTAAATTTGCTTGACGGTAAATCTCTTCAAAACTCTTCAAACCTATCAATTATTCTTGAATTAGGTGAATGCATTTCCATGCTCTATATTACTTTGATAAGTTGGTGTATTTGTGTGCACATTTCATCGGGAGAAAATGTTTTAACTGTGTTTTATTTTCAGAGAAGAACTATTTATACAAACATGGGGACTGTGAAAAGAAAATTCTATAGTGAATTGTGAAAAGTGGACATATTTCTAAATTCATTCCACTGCCTTTATCCAAACTTAAGAATTACAGACATTTGTTATCCCTTCAGCAAGACATACCCGCTGCACAATGATATGTTCATTTCGTAATTTGGTTGCTGGCCACCAAGTGCTCCTTAGTTTTTAAATACATTTTGAGATTTACTGGAAACTTGAAGAAGAAATTAGTTCCTGATTAAGACTATCCTAACTTTATTTTTACTGTCAGTTTCACTTTGTTTCTATGTTGTTTTATGTCTTTGTTAGATAATTGTACATTGTGTGATATGTGAAAAAACACGATTTTGGATGAACTTTGTGTTACATGTACATTGTTTTCATTATATAGACTGCTTGAGAATAGTGCGTTCCTGAGTGATTTTGAACATGCTACAGTGAAAAGTGAGAATATGGACCATGGAAACACCAGCTAGAGGTTTTATGGACTATAAACATCTGTTGTTGTATTAAGATTAAATGCAGCCAAAAGTACCGAGTAAAATTACTGGATTGCAATAAGAAAAATCTCATTTTTCGTCTTTCCTATATACCCCCATTTCCTTTATTTTTTTAAAGAAAATCAAAGGAAGATACCGAGTTTCAGAAATTGTTTTGAAATCAGATATCTTACCATTCATACCCTTCAGTAGAAACGATTTTTGATTAAGCACTTAGCAATATGATTGATTGACACTTTGAGAAAATACCTTGCATGTCAGTACTGGATATTTGAATTGGAAAAATATCCTTTTTATTAGACACATTGTAAAAAGCATGCATTCTCCAATACTGCTGTTACTCTTCCATTTCCTTGTGTCATATGCTTGCTACTTGTAACTTTTTCTATAAAGATATATAAAAATGTATAATAATTTCCTAACTTGAGTTAAGAGAAATGCTTTCTTCTATTAGAGTGATAAAAACTGACTTACGTAAGTACACACTTTATATCTACTCTTTCTACATTTTAGGCTACAGGATGTCCTTTAGTATTAAGACATACTTCTTCAAATTTTGATTTCTAAAACTTTATGGAGTACTCAGTCCACAAGCCAGTCAGAAAGAATTAAATTAACTGGGGTAAATAGGATTCCTACATTACATCAAAAGCATATGATATTCTGCAGAAACTGGGAGCATTTTCAGGATTGGCATGTTGTCCTCTTTACAACTAATTTTATCAAAAGTGTTTAAGAATGTGGACATTGTACCACTATCAAGCACATTTAAAAGTGACATGTTTTTGTGCTAATCTGAATGACGTAGCTAGTGAACTAGTCACCAGTAACTTGGTCACCAGGCAAATCAAGCCTGCAACAAAGGGAGCCAATATTCAAATTACCATGTTATTGTCTGACCCACAGAATTTATTTTCAACATAAACATATAACCTCAACATGAGATGTCTAACTAAAGCAAGCACCACCAAGACCAAGACAGCATCACCTCTTCTAAGTTTTAGGTTTTGCCCAGAATTCTCGATACATGGAATAGCCCATACCTAAAGAAAAAGAATGCTAGTTAAGCATTTAAATATTTTTTTCAGTGTTAGAAAATTAAAAACAGTTCATAAAGTAGCTAAAAGTAGCACCCTTGCTAGCGTACAATACTTACAAAGGGAACAAGGCCCTACACTGCTCATACTCTTGCTTTCTTAAACAATTCAAATTTCTAAAATTCTTTTTACACAATTTCCCAAGTATCTCAGGCCAGAATGACTAGCTCAGACTGTTAAAATATCAATATTTATCTGACAACTTTAAAAGGAGTTACTCTTGCTGTATAATACCAGATAAAGTCAATTAAAGTCAATTATAAAGCCTATAAAAGCATGTAATATCTTTTCCACCTTCAAAAACTCAATAAAACAGGAATCGCGTCTTGCCCAGATGATGGATCTTATTACCAATCCTATTTACATATCTAGACTCTTCAACAAAATCATAAACTCAGTGAAGGGCATTACTATCTTTTCTTTCTTTCTTTAAAACCTTAGTAAGATTTTATCATAGACAGTAAAACTATGTCACTACTTGAACTATTTTTATTAATTCAGTTTTTATGTGAAAATGAATATAAGTGATATTCAAACTTCTTCAAAGTCAGCTAAAAGTATCTATCTTGTTTTATTTACAAAGAAATCCATTAACAGGGAACCACAAATTTGAGATATCCTGTAGGAACATACCCAGGGTCATTGCTCCCACAACAAAGCCTTGGGCTGCCATGCACATGTGGATCAGGTGAATAGACACTTTAGTATTGCCCCTGCTCTTCAATTTATGTAATCCATATGCAACGATTCCTGCAAAACCTGCCATTCCTGTAAAACAGACAGTCACAAGTATGTCAGATGCATGGGGGCAGGGAATCAAGATGATTTTATCATCAATCAATGTTCTATTTTTTTTTTTATAAGGATGCTTTAGGAGACCGTTAACCAGCTAACGTACAAATTGAGTTTTTAAATTTTCCCCCTCAGAACTAAAAATCCACAATTGGAAGCAAACAGTAGCAGATCCAGAAAGCTAAGATCATCTTTAAAATGTGGGCTTGTGAAACCAGAAACTAAATTCCTTTAAGCGTGACAGGGGAGCTCTTCTCTGTCCTACTTCCATCCCCGAAGGCAATCAGTTAATGTGGTACAGACTGTAATAAACCATAACTGTGAGTATAACAGAAAAAAAAACTTTATGGAATATATTCTCCTTTTAGAATAGGAAAGTCTTTTTTAAATGCTTTAAACCCACAAGCCCTTTTATGACCCAAATAACACAATTCTGAATTGTCCTTATACTCAGGTATATATATGATTCCTGAAAGCTTACTAATTATGGTGTGTTTAATATAAATGAAGGAAAATAATATTATAATTAATTGCTGTTGAATTACATACTCTATAAAGTTTGATTTAGTGAGTGGGTACTTTTAAAATATTGAATGTGTATTCTCAGAAAATAATTTCTAAACTCAAATTACTGTAAATCTGCTTACCAGCATTTCCCAAACGGCTGAATTCTACAGAATTTTATCCTACAACCACAAAGCCATCTGGTCAATCACAATGTCAACCTGGTAACTCAAGCAAGTTCCACAAAGCCAATAGATGAGTTATTCACATACATCCCTGTTAGGAATTCAAATTCACATGTGTTACAGAAACAAATAAATGGGAAAGAAAAAATTTTCTGATAGAAAAATTAATTATCATAGCAATTCTGAATAGTCTGTATTGAAAAAATGTCAATCCACAGAATTTGATAAACTGTTGACTAGAAAAAATATATCAAACATTATAAAGAAAGATTATTTTCTGTTGTTTTGCTATATATTTTATATACATTATGTTGAAATTTAACCTTTTTTGTTTGATTTGACTAATTCTTTTATTATCATGCCTATTTTCATTCCTTTTACTTCAAAGTTGATGCATCCAGAGACTTTTTTAAAGTGATTAGCCATGTTTTATATTACTGTCTCTATTTAGAAATCTTCATAAGACCCTGTACACTTTGAATAAATAATCTAAAAAAGGATGATATACATGTGAACCACTTACTATCCACTGTCCTTTCAGCTGTCCACAGGACTTTCATCTTTCCAGTTCTTCCTAAATAAGCAGAATGCTTCTGATCTGCTGGTTCACTACTGAAAGGATATTTGCACCAGAAATCAAGGACTTAAAAAATAAATCCAACTACATTAAGTATAATGATAAAGATAGATTGCTTACATATATTTAATACACAACAGCTCCATAGGAAAACAAAAATATTGAAATGAAGAATAGGCCTCTTCAGTGGTAATACTGAGAATGTATAACTCAACGTATAATTGGGCATTACCTAATCAGAAAACAAGATAGTGATGGTTCTGAGACAGGGGCCTGGAAGCATCCTGTTGACCCTGTCTCAACTCTAGATGCTGGATCTTGAGTGTGTAGGGGTTCCATGATGCCTGGGGGTTTCCTGAAGGAAGGTCTTTAAAAGTCAGTAATGAAATCTACCAACACATTCAAAATTCCTGTTTACTGGCTACATCAGACCCTGTCACCTCAATATCAACCTTTGGTTTATATTCAAGTGGAGAGACACATGTAGATATGGCATGAGACATTTCAAGACTTTCAAGATGTTTCAAATCAAGTTATTTTAATAAATAGTTATATTTTTTGATAAAATGAATTCAAATATTACTTGCACGAGTGCTTTATTAATCTCATAAGATGCTTTCTGATAGCGTAATTACACACCATGTTAGTTAATTTGAAAATAGCTGGTTTTGTTTCATTTCCCTGTTTGAATTCACTTTCAAAATCTGAGAGGCATATCATGATTATGTGCAACACCTATGAAACCCTGAATTAAGCTTTTTACTTCCGTCCAAGTGCATTTTATTTGCCTAATTCAAGGTTGGCATGTTGATTTGGAAATATGATTTTTGTGTACCTGATTTTATACACAAGCCATTTTTATGCATCATATTGGAAGATAAACATATGTAATACTTGATTTACCATAATTCAATTCCATTTGATTAGATAATTAAAATGTGGCTGTAAACGTAATTGGAGATCAATGTCTTTGGGCTTTTAAAAGAGAACAGTCCACATTGTGGAGATGCTGGCTTTTCTGTTTTGCATTATTTTTTTCACCAAAATTATTTCAATGACTCCATAAACCATTATTCTTAGCATTTAATAAAGTTAGGTCTTTGACATTTCTTGAATATTCACTTAATATTGAATCAACTTTTTCTATATTTTTCATTTAGGAATTTGGCTTTTCCTCAAATTTGATAGCATTTTTTTAAATTCCGCAAATGGATTTTCCTCAACCTAAGAATATCTTAATAAATAACAAAATATGATACTGATTCCTATTCCTTAATTAAAGTAATGACAAATTATTTATCTTTTGGTGGTAAAATAAATAATATCATTTTATCTTCTTATTAAATTTGTATATTTCAATTATGAAAATGAATCCTGTCAGATTCCAACTCTGGAGGGAGATTAAATAAATAAAATCATGAAAATATTCTGAATGCGAAACGCATATGATTTGAAAAGTGAGTCAGTTTTGTCCATCTTCGCTGAAGCAAATTAGTTCCTGTATCATGCCTACCTGTGCATTTTTCTTCCTTTGGCTCATTTTTGGGATCACACTAATGGCCCAGAGGGTCCATCCAAAAAATTGTCAAATAGATAAAATAATTTTTAAAATCATACTTGAATTAATGATCAGTTTCTTATCCATTTAATTAATAATTCCCATTTCTCTCTTAAAGGTGGAATTAAGTAGCAGAATAAAATATATTGTTAAAATAGCCAGAGATGTGTTTTTATAAATAATCTTGTTCAACAAATCAGAGCCCTTTTCTAATGTAGAATTATCCTGATTAATCTTATTAATGAGTTTGTTTAAATTGTACTACAGATTTCTTTAACTGAATTTTATTATTCAAATAAACCCAACAGTGTGATAGAAATAACAAATCTAGGTGACTGACGTCAGGCACTTGTAACATCTCAGCTTTTTTTTTATTATGGCCTCTGGTTCTGTACTTTCTTATGTGTTATTAAAGAAGTAAATGCCTTCTTACTATGCCTTTAATTCCTCAGACTTCAAACTTACTAGGGCTGGTTTCCAGAAGGTTCTTATTCCTGCACTAGTATGATCATAAAGTTAAACCACTTCTTTGTGTCCATAATTGTGCAGCCAACATGTTCCTGTTTATCCCCAACTTCTATCACCTGTCCAAACTCTGAAGCATGTCACTTTACATTGGTTCATTCTTTGGAAAAAAAATTTTTTTTGCCCTCTTCTTAATAGACACATATCTAGACACAAAATGTAAAAGTGGTCAGAAAACATAGCATATAAATTATTTAAAATAAAATTTTCCTTATTATATCACATTATAAATTTGTGCTCTTTATTCGCTTTCTCATGAGTTAAGTTTAATATCAATATAGCCAGCGTTTTTCTTTAGCCTGTACAATCTATATACCAGGATTCTTCCTAAGTGCTTTGGGGATGAAAATAAAATGTGACAAACTAATGGGAAGCATAATTATGGAACCTTATAGAAGGAAGAGTTCTTAGCGGAGCTCAATAAGGAAAATGAAGCTCAAAATTATTTGCTAAGCTTTCCATCTTGAAAAGCTAATTAGTTGCTTCCTACTAATCTGGCATGGAAGATGAAATATATTCAACTGTCAAGAGAATACAATACCGAGAATGTTTTATAATAAAGAAGTCAGTAGCATAGATAAGGGGGTCAAATATATTCTCAGAGAGATCAAAAGATGCTTGATGAATAGTTGTCCTTCTAAGCAGGTCTTGAAGATTGAGAACCATTGTCAATGGTGGAGCAGGGAGAGATTTCCACCTAGAGAAATTAGAGCAGAGAGTAGTCTCCCAAGGCCATGTAAATATTTGAGTTGGCTGGAGCATAGGATTAGACTAAAGGAATAATAGTCAATAGAGTTGGAAGAGCAGGTTGGCGTTTACATCATGATCTCTGAGTAGAGGTAATGACATCCAAAAGACTTCACGTTTTAGTCAAAAAAGAATTTTAATGTCTCTTAGCAAAGTTGGGCTGAAAAACTATACTCTAAGTAGAATCCTCTGACAGCAGTGTATTTGCTAAACTGAGTGAAACTGGAATAAATAAAGGAAATCAAAACAATACAGACACAAGATATTAAAAAAGAATAACCGATGGATTGTTAGATATCCAGAAATATCTGTCTTACTTTCTATTTATTTTCTACCATTTTTTTATTACTTCAAGATCATGGTTGGGTAACTAGCCAAAATACTGAGTGTTGTATGCTAAACACCATTCTGAGAGTTTTTCATGTAAGTATTCCTTTAGTCATCTTAGCAATTATTAATAATAATAATAATAATAATACTTGTTGTTATGGTTGTTTTATTGTTATTCCATTGTACCTATAAGGAAATTGAAGAGAGTTTTGGTAGCTTTTCTAAGATTGCACAATAAAGAACGATACATCCAGGTCAGAACTCAAGCTGATTAACCCCAGAATCAGCCAGCAATCCTACTGATATGAATACAACCCTTTAATATTCAATATAGTATGTTTCAGTGAAATAAGTTGATACATATTCATAGAAACCCCATACTTTTGTGTTTTCTCATCTGTAAAAATATGTATTATAGCAACTTCACTCCACCCTATAGCTTTTGAGGACCAAATGACAATGCATTGGAAGATACTTTTTATACCCTATGATACATTATAAATAAATCATTTTTCCTAAGTCATGTGTAAACTTCATTTTATAATGGACATAGGACAAATGTATCGCCTATACAGAGCAGTAATGAAAAATAACTTCCAGCCTCCTCTTGTCCACAGTGAAATGTATGACTTCCAGAGTCCACTGATTCTTATTTCACTTGAATGACATTTTTCCCCAGTGCTTATTATATTGCATCATCTTATTGAACAATATTGAACTCCAGAGCTCCTAAGTGATCCCCAAAGCCCTAGTCATCAAGTACAAACAGAAATACTAATACTTGACAGAAAATTCTGTTTTTCAATCCCAGACAATTGTTTGGTATACATGCACATGATAGCCTAATAGTGGGATAAGGAAGCAAATAGATAGGTAGGTAGATAACTGAAGTCTCATAACCATAATTATGGTATAAAAATGTGGTGTAATGCAGTGAAAATAGCTTTTCAACAGGACAATTTCAAATTTTAGTTTCACTTCATACTTCTCTTAAGGGTGTTGTTGGAATCCTTTGAGCTTCGCTTCCTTTATCCTTAAAATAGAGAGTCTATACCCAATAATGAAAGTTGCTCTGAAAATCAGAGATGACACCATCCATAAACAAACAACATGAAATTGGTGGTACCAATATGGGGTCTCTAGTTTTCACATTTGTGTCTTACTAGTTTGTACTCCAGAGTGGGCAAAATATTTCCTCTATGCCTGACTTTTGTCCATCTGTGAACCAGTCATTGCTGACAAAAATGGACTTCTCTACCTCCGTGATCAACCCTGGGTTTAGACAACTCAGGAAAAGGCCTCACCTTTCAAAGGTGACATCAGTTTTGGACGGATTCTTAGGATAGAACCAGATGGAAGGAGCGTAGGTGTTAGTAGGTGGGAGAGAATGAGGTTAGCCGTTGCCTCTGAGCTCTTAGTGTGCCACCATCTGGCATAAATGAGGTTGACACTGGAAAAGACATCAACACAGATATACTATTAATGATGTGTAATGGAGAACTGCTAGTTTCTAGAATTTAAGGATTTGAAAGTAGTCATCGGGAATGAGCCATTTGGGGATCCTTCAAAATAACTGTTAAGTGCATAGTCAATACGGTTCTGCTTAAGTGAGCAAATGAGTACAAAAGTTACATGTAAATAAATAAATACATTCCTTTACTTGTCACAGAGAAGCACTGTCCTGACCTGACACGTGGCTTATATTCATTAGCCTTTCCTTCTAGAAATGACAGAATTAAGCCAGATTCAAAAGTAAACTTAAAGAAGTACGGTTTAATAACCATTGTTATGGGAACATTATCTTTCTCCTTTTTTAAAAGAAGTGTAATTTGCAGGTTGTGTTTTCAAAATAAACATACCCAAAATACAAAAATGGTTTTAGAACACACAAATTTAGAATAACATTTAAACAGAATTGCTTGAAGTATATATCAATTCAGTATACTTACAAACTGTGGATCTCTCTAGATTTTTATATTCTTACATATGTTAACTTTATGAATAAAAGCGTCTTTTTAAAAAATCACTCTTTAAGTGGCAGCTTTTCCAAGTAGATCATTCTTGTTAAGGTGGATACTACGAGCATAGTTGCATACAAGATACTTGCCCAACTTTCTGAAAGGACAGTCTTTCTGTGTTAAAAAAGAAAAAAGAGTAATGAACTCTTGTTAATTGATAATATTGAAGTATTTTATAAAATATTAATGCACTTGTGAGAAAACGCCTTCTCTCTCTACAAGTACTCCTTTTTTATAGTCAAGGTTTTTCTCCCAGCTCTGTTGAGACTTTTATACGATACATATAGATATTTCCTGAGCCTGTGCTTATCCTTTAGTCACTTGTAAACAGGCATCATTTTTTGAAGGACTGCTGGTGGGTAAGAAGTTATATCTCATCTTCAAATCGACTCTGCTCTGAATTGGTAGGGCTGGGACTCTGCAAATGAATCTTTCCCTCTGCCAGCTGATCCCTGTTCAGGTCTCCTAACAGAGGACGGTAGAGAAAGATGGGAAGACAGATGAGGACCTGAAACACTTTTATGTTCGCCTCCTGTTCCTGTCAGCATCCTCTAAGAATCCGAACTTGGATTCACCGGCAGCCTCCAGCCTCCTTCAGCTCTTGGAGACCAAGCCTCCGAGCTCCCCCTCAGAAGCATCTGCACCAGCTTGGCGTGTCCTCCTCAGAGCTCTGAGCCCTGCCTCAGAAGGACTCCTTCTGGACTCTAGATTCTGAAAACTTCCATTCATTTCTGTTGTTTTCTCAGTCCTAGAGCAAGCCAGGCTCAGTATGGCTTAATATCGGCTACCTCTGTATTCCCTTTTCATTTTTCCAGTCTTCCAAACCTGTGTAACAGATTCCCAGGATCACAGTCTCTCTGTTGATATATCTACTATGTCTTCTGTTTTCCTGACCCGAGGATTATGATTGATTTTAACTGGAATGGTTTTCCTTGCTAAGGGCTTTTAAAAATTCTTTCCTGAGATTCTTTTACTTAACTTATGACAACTTTGCCTAATTAAATTTCACACAAGAATGAAGTGTTTGGCTAAATTCTTTCTGGACTACTAGTTCTATAGCATGAGACATTCAATTATATATGAGAACAGATACACGTGTTTATAATGAGCAAGTGTTCCCTTTCATGGGGTGGGGATTTCTCAATTCCCATGGGGATTTTAAAGGGAGACTATCAGCTATATTAGAATGACAGTGAAATGAAAAAGCATCATGGGTCCTCTTTCTAATTTATATTCCTGACCTAAACAGCTCTAGTCAACTCTTCTTAATTTATTTATGTGGACCAAAATCAATTCCTGTGGATCTTTAAATTTTTTCTTTATTCTCTGGGAGTAAACACCCCCCCCCCTTTTTTTTTCTTTTGCGGTACGCGGGCCTCTCACTGCTGTGGCCTCTCCCATCGCGGAGCACAGGCTCCGGATGCACAGGCTCAGCGGCCATGGCTCACGGGCCCAGCCGTTCCGCGGCACGTGGGATCTTCCCGGCCCGGGGCACGAACTTGTTTCCCCTGCATCGGCAGGCGGACTCTCAACCACTGCGCCATCAGGGAAGCCCTAAAGCCCTTTTTAAAATGGTTGGCCAGTGCCTTCAGGAGAGCCTGGAGACCCTACCCTGGTCTATTAGACGTTTCAGAGCATTTCCTAGGAGGGTTAATAACTTAAATTCTAACTAATCAGCCACAGAACTTAGAAAGTTAAAATTTTATAACTTCAATTTTTCACAAGGAATGACTTCAAATCTAATCACCTAGTGATAAGAATTTTAATCTTTCTAAACTCAACCACCATCAGACTTTTATCTCAAGGGAACAGGGAGACAAATAAATGTGGCTGACAGGTTCATTGAGTAATTTGACTCAGTCTGGGGTCTGTTAAATTTTGATTCCCTGCAGTTTGTGACTATACAGAAGGAAAGATCCATTTCTCTGGCTTAATTGGATGAAACTATAGCTTGTTATGATAAACTCCTTTCATACAAAAATATATTCTCAATACGACTTAAATTTGGATTTTTCCCAGAACACTCACCTGTACATATTCCTGTTTTCTTAGTGAGTCTAGCCAACTTAGCTATTTCTGAAGGTACAAAAAGAAAGAGCTTTGTCTCAAAAGAGCAATGACCAGCGAAAGCATAGCTCCGTGTTAAAGTACTAAAAATAAGAAACCATGGTTGAGTGTTCAACTTGTGTGAAACACTGTTCTAAATATTTTACAGGTATTTATCCAGTCAGTCCTCATAACAACATTATAAAGTAGTTATTATTAGCTTTATTTTATAGATGTGAAAATTCAATCCAAAGAAGTTACATAAAATACCCAATCTCATGTAACTAATAAATTGTAAGGCCTGGATTTAAACTTTGGAGTTCTAGATACAGAAACTATAGTCTTAACCATGCATCACTTTCCTTCTCTTTGATTAGCCACTTCTTCATTTTAAGAAATGGGAAATAAAATGTTAGCCACTAACTTAAAACCACTCTTCCTAACCTAGTGAGCACAGACAGAGGAGAGACAAGGAATAAAAGATAGAAATAACAGAATATTCTCCTTGAAAACATGCTTTAGGAATTCCTGATGAGAATCACTGCAGAAAAATAATGGGGAATAATCTTCATCTGTGGAATGCTTGTAGCATGATGCATTACACTGTCTACGTTGCTTATGATAAATGTATTTACAGTTTATGGATTTATGGTACAAAACCTGCTAAAAACTGTCAGAGTCAGCATGTGACTAAATAATAAATGGCAATGTTTCCTAACTGAAATCTCTCTCTCATTAAGCGATGCCCTACATAGCCCCCTTAGAGTGATCCTATGCTTAAACTGTGTTGGGTGGTCCCACAGAAGCTATAAAGGACCGAGAGTCTTGTGTCTGCATCACGGTACTTCCACGCAATTTACCTTCAATTCATAATTACCTGTATCCTTTGAAGTATTAGTGAATTTTGATCCTGTGTAACACGTGATTCTTGTATGTCTGATTTGAGAGTCTGACCCTTTTTGCTCTATCAAGGAGTTTCCTGCAGTTCCTTCTTGGAACTTTTTGGAGTTCCAAGAAGTTCAGTGCCTAAGCTGTATGCTCCTTTGGCTTGTCTTGGTAGTTATCAGGGACATTGTTAATTTATTCAACAAACATAGCATAAACAATAGCAGCTCATCCAATAAATATTAATTGCAAACAACTAGGTGCATGAAACTGTTTTAGTCACAAAACAGATAAAAATATTCACTCTTTTGTGTCATGCAATCTCATTAAAGGAAACATACAGTAAAGAACAAACAACAACAATCATGATAAAAACTACTTGTCATGTTATGAAGGTGCCTGGCCCAAAAAACTAGGCGTCCTGGGGGCATAGAGAGTGTTGAGATACAGAATTGGTATTTTATGAGGAAAAGACATGAGCATCTCTGGTAGTGTAATGTTTGACCAAAGCCTTAATGAAGTAAAATAGTGAGCTGTGAGTATCTGAAGGAGGATATTTCCTGGAGTTCAGAAAATGTTTGCCTGATATGTTTGAGAGGACGGTGTGGGAAGAATGGAGTGAGAGAGTGACCGCGGTAAGAGATAAAGGGAGAAGCAGGTGGGGGTGAGATCAGATAGGGATGATCAAGCAAAACTTAAGAAATTAAAGTTTATTCTGACAGAAATGGGAAGAGGCTGAAGCTTTTTAAGAGAGCCGAATATGGCTAAGCTCTACCTGGTCTCCTCTGTGGCTGTGCTGAGAATAGTTTATACAAGCGTCAGTGCTGAGGTCAGTGAGAACAGCTAGAAGGCATTAGTGCATCGACAGTGCAGGTGAGAGAGGATGGAGTGTGGTGACCTGTCAGGGAGCAGTCAGGAGAATCAAAGCCACTTGAAATATCCAAGCTATGAAAGAACACAGCTAGGAATGCAGGTCTTCAATAAGCTGTGGAAAAACCTGAAGGAACAGAGTTCAGAGAAGTTTCACCAAAGGTCTCAGCCTGAAGCACCAAAGGAGCTCTGATGTCTAGAAGATTCTGCAACTCTCAAGACTCTCTGGAAAACCCTACAAAACCATTGGCGTCTACAGAAACAGAGTGAGGAGGGGAGTTCTGAAAAACATGCCTGCACATATGGAATATCTTTACACACCCACGCCTCTGGCTGTATAAGTCTTTGGAGGAATCTCTCCCATTTGGCAAATCTCGCATGAGTGCTCATCACTGACAAATCCTATCGTTAACTTACACTTTCTAAAATTGCTTAAATAGGAATCATTACTTGTTTATAGTCTTGCTTTCAGTGTAAACTTCTTTTCCTATGCCATTCATTATTCAGTGGATTGGTAGAGAGGGAAGATAAATATTTGGTCTTACTCTCTCTCTGGAAGTAGAAGTTTACCTTAACATATTTAATTAAATAAATAATTAAATTGCTTATTTTTATATTTTTTCTTCCTACTGGTGTACCAGCTTTTTGAGGGAAAGAAGAAACTTTTTTCACTTTTTGTAACCCCAGAAGATAGCGTCATTCCTGGAATATGCTGGATGCATAATTAACACTTTTTGGTTGAATGAAAAACTTTTCCATAATAAGAGGAATAATCATAGGGCAAGCTAATGCTAGTAGGCTAAGAGAATCAAGATGAACAAGTAGAGAGTGTATATTAGGGTGGTCTACACTGAGAAAAACTTAATTTAAAAAATTTTGAAAAAAGCAGCCTACACTGAGAGAAAGTATCCATATGCAATTATGATTCAAATTTGAGTGAGTTTGTGAAGGAAGTATTGGACCAAAAGGGTGTAGTGTGAAGAAAAGAAAAATATATAAGAAGCAGGAATTTTAAAAATGCATGCAGGGCACAGCCAGGCTTAAAAGAGCTGCAAAGCATTTTGGGTATACCATTTCATTTTTTCTATTAGTTTTTTTTTTTTAATCAGGGAAATCTTTCAACTATTTATGATGGACTTGGAAAAAAAAAGATTAGAGATTTACATTCTTATCAAAGTTTACCAAGAATGATTGAATTCATATGCTTGTATTTTTTTTTCAGATACCATTACAATTCTTGGTGCAATTCTTTGCAAATAGACGGCTCAATCTTGTCAAGCTCTGAAAGGATGTATCTAAAGATTATCTAAGAAGTTATTTTAGAAATTGTGCTTTTTAAAAAACAACAATGCAATGACAACAAAACCCTTTTAGAACCAGACTAGATTCATTGCTTTCCATAGAGTATTCTCAATTTACCTGATGGCCGTGCTCAGATTAGATTATGGCAGGAGCTGGAGCTTGGTCACAGCAAAGGCAAAACAACATGTGCATCTGTTAGGAGGATCTGATTTCTCAACAATAGACACCTAGTTTTCTCATGTCAGAGTGAGCATTCTTCCTGAAAATGACAAGTCACTATGAAATAAGGTAAGCTTAACTATAAAGTGATTCTTGGACACACATTGTTTTCTTTAATGGTATCCTGACTGTAGTTCTGAAGGAAGATATTATATTCTCCATTTTACAGGTAAGCAAACCGAGTCTTAAAGAAGTCAACTGATTTGTCCAGTTCACAGAGCCAATAAATACAGGGACTCCCAGACGTTTTGCACTGACAAACTCATTTCTACCAAAATGATGACTTCATGTATCGGGCCCAGAGATGTGCTACTGTTTGATATACATTATCTAATTCAATTCTCAGAACCTCACTATAATGCGGATATAAGTAACCCCATGCTTTTCCTCGGGGAATTGATGATCAGTTACACTATATGACTAATGCCAAGGAAAGGATTTAGAACCATTGGGGGGGTTAAAAAGAATAACAAAACAAAACAAAATAATATGCATGCATCTGCATCTCTGTGAAAACTAATTGTCCCATCAGCAGTGAGTTATTTCTTATTTCTTTGGTTTCTCTTTATAGGAATTAAGTTGGATTGTCTGTTTTTAATGAAGCACCACCAACACTCTCTACTAGGACTGGAAGCTAGGTTTCACAGTACTCCTTCCCTCTTTGGCTCAGGGTTAGAGTTTGTCAATGAGAGGAACTCACATAGGATTTGGAAGGAGGAATGGAGTGGATGTCATTTTTTTTTTTTTTTAGATGTTGGGGGTAGGAGTTTATTAATTAATTTATTTATTTTTGCTGTGTTGGGTCTTCGTTTCTGTGCAAGAGCTTTCTCTAGTTGTGGCAAGCGGGGGCCACTCTTCATCACAGTGCACGGGCCTCTCACTATCATGGCCTCTCCCGTTGCGGAGCACAGGCTCCAGATGCGCAGGCTCAGTAGTTGTGGCTCACGGGCCTAGTTGCTCCGCGGCATGTGGGATCCTCCCAGACCAGGGCTCAAACCCATGTCCCCTGCATTAGCAGGCAGATTCTCAACCACTGCGCCACCAGGGAAGCCCTGTCATTCTTCTCAGGAGGTCCAGGTGGGCAGATGCAGCGGCTTCTGGCCATGTCTACAAGGTCCCAGTTCTCCGCGGTGGTGACCAGACACGGAGGCTCCAAAATCTCCTGAGCTCTGCCTTCTCTCTGACCCCTGTGCTTCAGTCCTAAGTCCTTATGGAACATGTCCTCAATCCTTCAGCTGCTGCCTTCCTGATCTGTACTACTCATCTCCTCTCACATCTGTGGAATCCCCAATTCCTATAGTAAATTCCTTATTCTCATAATGCTATAGAAATTCTACTTTCCTGACTCAACCCAGACTAAATACAGGTGGAAGATTTGTCCTGTGTCCTGGTATTGCCAGTAGGGGGGCAGTGATTCTTTTCTAAAAGAAAAAGAATGGTCATTGGGTGGAACACACTTGAAATTTTTAAAATTATATATATTCCAATAAGTTTGCTTAATGCAACCCAGTGAACTGTACAGAAAAAAAAAATAGAAAGCATCAGAGAAATATTCAACATGTTCAAGGAAGCCTGTGTATCTAAAATGAACAAGTTTCCCTATTTCTTTTTCTGATCAAGTAGTGCCTTTGGCTTTGACATGAGGTGAATTGTGCACAAATATGCAAAAGGATTTTGATGTCATAAAAACTGAAATAGTAACAATATTCTTAGCAATATCTAGGAATGAGACTAAGGATTTAAATAGGCTGACAGTAACATTCGTATATTACATGTGACTATATTTTTAAAGTTTGTACTCTAGAGAATGTATTTCACTTTTAATTATTAATATGGCTACCATTTATTGAGAACATACAACATTTGAGCCCACTGAGTTTATAAGAAATTACATATATTTTTTGTGATAGTTTATGTAGTACAAGAACATGAAAATAACACTTTCAGGTTAGCACATATTTAAAAAGCCTGGATTTTTCAAATCATAGATTGTAAAGCTAAGGTCTTACTATGTACCAAGTGGAAGCATATTGAACTATATATGATGGAAAAAAACACACCTTCTTGTGTGCAGAGTATACAAACCTAAACATATAAAATGATAGCACCGTCACTGACGCTGTCATAAAGATGAATGCAGAGGAAGTTTTTTGAAAACAAAACCTGCTATTAAATGCTCAATGCAGTTACCATTATGAGATTCAGGCCCATCTATCAGTATCCACTAAATAAAGATTAACAGCCTTCTCTCTATGACCGGTGTTACTCCATTCTATCCATGTTTCTGAGGAATAAAAGAATCTTTATCCATAATACTGCTGCAGAGTTATTATTGAATGGAGTTACTATCAATGTATACAAAAATATATAATTTGACTCAATAATCTAATCAAACAGTTATATACCATGCTGCCTCTTTGTGACTAAGAGATTATAGACAATGTTTTGTTACATGTAAGTGAATACTGATTTGTGAATTCAAAATACAACATATTGAGTGCAGTATTTCCAAAGATAACATGAAAAAGAACTAGGTCTATAATATGGTAAATGTGTAGTGAACCTTTCCCACACGGTGTCATGGAGAACGTATCGGCGGCACGCTTGCAATTCAGAATATCACTTAAAATGACGCCCAAAACACCTAGTTTCTGCCTCTTTTACTTGAAATGCTGAATCCTTTGCAATCATCACAATGACTGTGATGAATTGCATGAATGCCCAAGAGGAAACCTACCTGGTGGTGTTTGCCTTCACATATGTTCAACAAGGTCATGCCAAGTATGAACGTATAAAGCTAAAGAATAAAACAATTATCTCAGAAAAAAAGGAAATTGTTATTGTGTTCTTGGGAGAATTATATCTTGGTTACTTAATGCTATAACTTCTATAAGATCCACTTTTCCTGTTTACCCCTGTTGTTTAACCTTGATTTTGGCTAAAACACTGTTACTGGTCTTCAGTGCTCAGTATCCACATTCCTTGTGTTTCTATCGGGTGGTGCTCAATCCCACATTCCTTGACTCGCCTCTCTACTGAGATAAACATTACTCCAATATGCCAACAATTAGTATAGAAAAACAGTCACCCCTATAGGCTGAAAACAACATAGAGGGCAGGCACTATTTATGGTATGTTTTGATTACCTCTCTGTATACGTACAGTCTCCAATATAGCTCCAGGGACATGGCAGGCTAACAACGTATATTTGGTGTAGGAATATATATTCATTATATTATTCATCAAATGATATAGACACATATTTTATTTTATTTTATTATTTTTTTATTAGTTTCTGCTTTATAACAAAGTGATACATATACATCTGTTCCCACATCCCTTCCCTCATGCATCTCCCTCCCTCCCATCCTCCCCATCCCACCCCTCCAGGCGGTCACAAAGCACCAAGCTGATCTCCCTGTGCTCTGCGGCTGCTTCCCACTATCTATCTACCTTACGTTTGGTAGTGTATATATGTCCATGCCTCTCTTTCGCTTTGTCACAGCTTACCCTTCCCCCTCCCCATATCCTCAAGTCCATTCTCAAGTAGGTCTGTGTCTTTATTCCCGTTTTACCCCTAGGTTCTTCATGACATTTTTAAAAAAAATTCCATATATGTGTGTTAGCATCCGGTATTTGTCTTTCTCTTTCTGACTTACTTCACTCTGTATGACAGACTCTAGGTCTATCCACCTCATTACAAATAGCTCAGTTTCATTTCTTTTTATGGCTGAGTAATATTCCATTGTATATATGTGCCACATCTTCTTTATCCATTCATCCAATGATGGACACTTAGGTTGTTTCCATCTCAGGGCTATTGTGAATAGAGCTGCAATGAACATTTTGGTACATGTCTCTTTTTGAATTATGGTTTTCTCAGGGTATATGTTTAGTAGTGGGATTGCTGGGTCATATGGTAGTTCTATTTTTAGTTTTTTAAGGAACCTCCATACTGTCCTCCATAGTGGCTGTACCAATTCACATTCCCACCAGCAGTGCAAGAGTGTTCCCTTTCTCCACACCCTCTCCAGCATTTATTGTTTCTAGATTTCTTGATGATGGCCATTCTGACTGGTGTAGACACATATTTTAAATAAGAAGTTATGCTTACTTTTACTTTCTTCTCTCTTTTCATATCAAAGGGCCAATGAGCATTTAAAATATTCTAGACTGACATCAAGATGGTTAACTTTATTCTTGTGGTTTCCAGCACCAGGGCATTTTTCTTCTACAATAGCTTAGCAGCAGTAAGTTATGACCCATGAACTCAATGGCTCATGCAAACAAACTCTTATTTTTCGCTCTCCTTTCATGTCAGAGGTGGTGGGTTGGCTCCTACACTTTTGTTCCCCATGGTTCTCATTCTGGAAGCTAGTCTGGAGGAGGAACCCTTTCTGAAGATATACTATTCTCATGGGAGAGGAAGAAACAAGAGAGCTGGAGGATATGTCTGACACTTCTGCTTGGTCTTGGCTTAAGCCACATGCACTTGCATTCCATCAGCCAGAACTGTCACATGGCCAGACCCAGAATCAGTGGAGAGGGATGTAATATCATCTCACAAAGAAAGAGGGAGCAAACAGCTGGAAATAATGACATAATCCTCCTCTCCTCTCTATAAATTTGATCCTGTAAAGGATGTAAAGGAGGAATGTTTCAGAAAGTTATCCCCATTTTAAGAATGACATTCAAGGACCAGAATGTGTTATTCAAAATGTTTAATTAAAATCATAGAAATCAGAAAGGTTTGTCATCCAACACATTGAATTCGAGCTTTACAATCAAAATATCTGTGAACTTTATAGGTCTCATGGTTACTTGCCCTCTCTGAATCTTAGTGTCAGTATATGTAAAAAAAAAAGAAAAATGAACAGAAATACCCACCTTCTAGAGTTTTTGTGCAAATTATATAATAACATGTTGAAAAGTACCAGTGACAGCTGCAGACTTACAGTAGCACATACTACCCTCCTCTGTCTCTCTCCCTCTTTCCAGCCCCTTCTCTTTTCTCTAAAATATCTTTTTTTCTCCCTCCTCCTTCCTGCTTTCTCTAAATTATCTTTAGGCTGGGAGGAACAGTTTTAGTTTCATTGCTTTGTTCAGTAATTCTTGGCTTCCTGAAATCTGTCTTCCCTTAACATTTTTTAATCCTTCAGCTACTTGTCACCAACTACCTTTGACATTGAAAGCTGGGGATTTGTTCTCCACCTCATGGTCCTGAGGCTTCAGCTGATTTTCATATCTTCCTGCAGGCAATATATTCTCTCAAGCTACACTATTAGATGAAAATCAAGCAGTGGTTTTACTTTTTCTCTTTAACTTTAGAGATCTGCTAGGTCACTGTCATTCCTTCAGTCTTTTCCTGGATCCTCCTTCATAAGAAAGGATTCAGAAACATATGAGAATATAGTTACTGGCATGCAAGAAACTCAACTTTTTAATTTTGTTCTTGAAGAAAAATCTCTTTTCTCCTGCCCACATTCTTTCAAAGCATCGCAGAATAAAGTGACTGTTTGTACTGTCTTCCAACCTGAAATAATTTGACATATTGCTTCTGAAATGAATCTAAACTTAAAGTCTAAAACTTTAACGAATAGAAGTAATGCTGTACCCATAGATTTCACAGCTTTATGACAGTTTGACACTTTGCTGTACTGCTTCTCAGACTCTTGGTAAAAATTAAATGTTTATTAGTTTGACTTTTGACTAGCAACAAAAAAATAAATATGGTAAATATGTAAAGTATTATAATGTATGTGTAATTATATATGTACATGTTATACATATACAATAAAGCTTTGCAGTAAAGTAATTTGATTGTGTTTATGTAAAAATGTTCTCATTTTTATATTTAAAAAATATTTACATGTCCACTTAGTCTTCAATCATGGCTTTATACATTAAATTAATATTTATAAAGTGCAGACTCTGTGCTAGACACCTACCCTGTGACCTAGAAATTTAAATATGGACATTCACATTCTCATGAGGAAGACAAATAAATAGATAATTACAGTACCATAGATTTAAGCTATGTAGAGATATAAAGTATATTTATACTTGTATAATATAAATATAATTGAGTATCGCGAAAGCAGCTAATTCCATAAGAAAATTAAAAAGATATTTCCTACATGCCTGATATTGGTCTGGTTGTTTTATATACATCGCCTTCTTATGAACTCGCAGTGGCAACCCTGTTCTCCAGCAGATGCAGAGATCAAATGCAGTTTTCCTGGCCATGAGACCTGTGCCACTTAAATGACTCTTAAGCTGGCAGCCAAAGGAAAACTAGTTTTCAAGGTAAGGAGGCTTGTGAAGGGTTTTCCAAGGAGGGCCTGCTGCTGGTGGCTGAAAAAGAGAACAGAGTTCCAGATACTGCACCTGAGAGGTGAGACCAGCCAGTGAGCAGAAGCCAGGTTGTCTAATTTCCACAGTGGTGGTCTTGCTCAGCTTACCTTCTTGTAAATGAATATAACCACTCACCATTCACTCTTTTTTTTTTTTTTTTTTTGGCCATGCTGCACGGCATGTGGGATCCTCTTTCCCTGACCAGGGATCGATCCCATGCCCCCTACCTTGGAAGCACGGAGTCTTATCCACTGGACCGCCAGGGAAGTTCACCATTCACTCTTGCAATTCAACCTTTGCTGAACACCATGCCAGATCTTGAGAGAGACAGTGATGAACAAAAAGACAATGGTCCTCTGACTCTGAGAGGCTTCTAGTCACTTGCTGAGGAGAAGAAAGTCATCGAGTATTCACACAAATCACTGCAAGAGCGCGGGAAGAACAGGATCAGATGCTTGGAAGGTTGGTGTGAGAGAAACTATCCAGTAAAAGCAGAAAGCAGAGGTCTAATTGATCTGAACCTATCGAATATCAGCGATGCTCTTGGCCTCTTGGTGAATCAGGAAATTACTTAAATTTCTGTCACTGTTGCTAGGCAGAGTTTTCTGGATCCACTTTAAAATTGCCCATTGCTGTTAATGCTAACCACCACCCTCCCATCTCTTGTTCTACAAGCTTCAAGGGTTTCCTAATGTTTCTTTTAGCTTCAATCAGTTCAGACTACAGTTGATCAACTTTCAACAAAGTAAGTTCCTCCTTAAGTATCTGAAGTTTGTCTGGTCTTTCCTGTCTCAGTCACCACATATATTATTTCCCATCTATCACCATTACTGACATTAAGACATCTAAGTTTTCCAATCTGACATGCTAGATTAATTCACCTTCCTTTTGATGAAGAACTTTCTGGCCCAAGTATCTTTTGGTGCCAAATTGGCATTTTGGAGAACCTGTCTGCATTATAATAACTTCTATTTTAACCTGAGGGCTTCCATGTCCTCTTACTTTCTTCTCCTTCCAGACTGACTCTTGGCAACCATAAAGAGATTCAGTGTCTTTCTTTCATTCCAGAAACTACCTGACTTTCTCAGTCTGGTGCGGTTTCCTCTCTATTCTGCTCCCATAGGCTTGAATTAATCTACAATAGCCTGTCCTCGCAATGATGGATTTTCTTGATTATTTCTCGCCATTGTATTTGAATATTTTAGACAAGGGATGGTCCTATTTATATTTTATCACTAGAACCCAGCAAAATTTCTGATGTAGAGTATATCCTACAAGTGCTTATGGAATTTATGAGTGAATGAATATATATTACGGGGAAGAAAACTTTCTTCACTCTAGTCTTAAAAAAAATTTTACTAAGTATTCTAGTCATGATTTCCTATATTTTTCTTCAAAAACTACTCTTCATTTATTAATAATTCGTGTGCATTTTGTATGAGTAGACTTTTAAAAAGTCAATTAACCCACCTGAACTGCATTACTGTGAGGGAGGGAGCGGTCGGGACTGTTGGCTTTTCTGTCATCAGCATTCCCCAAGGTTCAGGTGGATGCCATGCGGGTTTTATCCCTTTTGGAATTTGGGGACTGAAGCAGACACTTCAGGAGGAGTAGCAGAGTGAATTTAAATGAAAAATACTTCCCTAAATAACTAAATTGTTAAGCAATATTAATTATTGTAATTATAAATTATGTAATTATAAATTTAATTATAAATGTCCTTATACAAAGATGATTGCGTCTTGGAGATAATAATAAAAATATGTGGTTTTAGAGAATTCAGATTTAAGGGGACAAAATAGGGCAGAGTGTAAAACTTTAGTATAGAAGTTAGCATATTTAAGTCACATTTTCATATTAATTTCTATTTTCTTCAACTCAAATTATTAACATTGGGGTTTTTTTTTTTTTTTTTTTTTTTTTTTGCGGTACGCGGGCCTCTCACTGTTGTGGCCTCCCCCGTTGCGGAGCACAGGCTCCGGATGCGCAGGCCCAGCGGCCATGGCTCACGGGCCCAGCCGCTCCGCGGCATATGGGATCCTCCCAGACCGGGGCACGAACCCGTATCCCCTGCATCGGCAGGCGGACTCTCAACCACTGCGCCACCAGGGAGGCCCAACATTGGGGTTTTTTTAGCAACTTATTCATGGAACAAATGGAACAGTAATAGATATAAAGGATATTTCTTTCTTTTCAGAAAAAAGACAGTGATCAGTCTGTTGATTTATATTACTAAGTATAGTGCACTTATATTGATCATTGCTTATCATTGGTTTTTTATACTTTTCATTTCTATCCCCCCCACCAAGAAAGATTCCTGTGCTCTAGGAACCACTATCAGGGTTTCCACATCTCCTATTACACATATTTTGTATATAGAAATTTTGCATATAATGCATTTTTGTATATAGTGCATTTTCATCCCTTATGAGGAATATTTAACTATTCATATGCATTTATAAATAATTGTCACGAACTAATTGGTAAAACTGTAAAGATAAAACTGCAGATGAGTGACTATACTTAATTATCATCAAGATTGTACTCAGTATCAAGCCTACATGTAAACTAACATTTTTACATGACTCTCCTCTTTTAGCCTTTGCGTGGGCAGGGCTGCTTTGCAGGGATCACGTCATTGGGGAGGGGGAGGACTTCAGGGGGGGAGGGCGCAGCGTCTGTGCACAGGGGTATGGGTGGCGAGCTGGGGTGTCAGCAGCAATTTCACACCTGGAGCTCTGGGCAGAAGGGCCCTGCGTGAGGCCTCTGCCCGTGGCCCACTGTGAGCCCGTGAAGCTAGACTCAGCACAAAGGAATAGAAAAAGTTGAGACTTTGTTTACCCAGGTTGCGTTTTCATTTGCTGGGAATTGTTATCAGGCTTTGCCGTTATCAGGCTTTGCCGAGATGGTCTCCCTACCTTCTCAGTCTTCCTTGCGAATGACAATGATAGAAAGTGATGGGCAAGCGATACTTTGCCTTCTAAGAAAAGGAAACTATATCAGCTGATCTACACAGCATACACGTGAGCTTTATAAAAGATACACTGAAGAATAGATAGTCGAGGTCTGGCCTTGGGGAGCGGGGAGGGGAGAGGGGAGAAGGTGCGAGCCCAGAGGCCTCAGAGTCATCCAGGGTGAACCGCTGGCTCCACAGACGATAAACTGAGGACCAGAGAGGTCGAGTGGCTTGCCCGAGGTCTCCGGACAGATCAGAGAGTATAGTCCCGCCCTCCTCACTGCCCGTGGGCGCTGCCAGCGTGATGCCCACACCTTCTAGGAGTTAAACTATGTCAGGAAGAAACAAGATAGATCCCGAGGCGCCTGCAAAGCAGTCTCCATTTTCCGAGGCCATCTTTTATTCGATGCTAACAAAATCTCAAAGGGGAAAACATTGTCTCTTTGCTGTACGCGGTCCTCTCACTGCTGTGGCCTCTCCCGTTGCGGAGCACAGGCTCCGGACGCGCAGGCCCAACGGCCATGGCTCACGGGCCCAGCTGCTCCGAAGCATGTGGGATCTTCCCGGACCAGGGCACGAACCCGCGTCCCCTGCATCGGCAGGCGGACCCCCAACCACTGTGCCACCAGGGAAGCCCCACATTGTCTCTTTAAACAAGGAAAAACATGTACTAGGTCTCTCTAGTCATCATGTTAGGGAATTCAGTGATTTCTTGAGACATGCAGGAATTGGGGAACTTGGGGAGGCCCGCAGGAAATGGATCCTGCAGCCAGGCTGGCCTCTTAATTATCAGGTCGGATGACACAGAGCCTTAGGTGTTGCTATTGTCACCGCAGATAATAAAATGCATCCTTTTGGCTTGTGAAGATTTTGGAGTCCGTTCACGAAACCATATGGGTTCTAATTAATGCAGGAGCTGTACACAACCCACTTTTTATTCCTAACTGGCTGCCTGAGGTCCATTTGGGATTTACCTAAACGAGTCTATTCCAGGAAACTACCATGTGCATTAATTAACTCTATGATAGAAATAGGGGGAGCATTTAGAGGGTTGTTAAAATGGCGACAAGAATGTCACATTCTCAATTCTCTGAACCTTCTGGCTCTTTAAGAATTGTTCTTCAAGGGAGGGCTGATATCCCAATACCATCTAGAGTTCCTCAGCCTCTGCAGTGTTACCCCTCTCTTGCCCTGTTCTTTAGTGTCCGGAGCAGTGATGTGCCCATGTAAGTGGTCGCCTCCCCAGCCAGGCATGGCCATGTAAACCAGTTCTAGTCAGTGACATGTAAGTAAATAAAAGTCTTCTGAGTGGGGATTCTGCAAATGGATTGGTTTTTGACCCAAAAGAATAGAACTCGGGTGACCCCTAAATTTTACCTTATCCTCATCCCACTTGGATTGTAGACGTGGTGCATGAATTGAAGTAGTTATCTTGATTTCATAAGGACAAAGTCCCCATGAAGAGAGTGGCAGGGGAGAAAAATGGACAGAGTCCAAGACAGGATGGCCTCCTGCGTCCATGCCCCTCACCGGGCTGGCACTGTGTCTAAAGACCAAATTCCCCTTTTGGCAAATTAACTCCTCATTTTTACCCTGAACCCCATGGGCGTCTAAGCTCTCCCTGGAATATTCTTGTGAATTAAGTAAAAAGAAGTCTTATATTTTATTGGTCACTTTTTCTCGCCTGTGATAATGACTTTGCCCATTGTTGTGAAAATGCAGGTGAAGAAATCAGCCTCTCACTTTTCTATCAGCACATCCAAGATCAACTCACACAAAGCATTTGTGAGTAAGAAAGAATGTACTGAACAATCAAATACGTGTCAATTAAGGATCACAAGAAGTGTTTCATACTGTTGAACTCAAAATCACATAGCAGAGATTTTAGTTTTTGTCTTTTTGGATCCCACAAAATGAAGATTTTCTGGAGAATTTTTCTGAATAATGACCAGGGTCCTATCCTACTCTGGATCTTTTCTGCATCCCTCAACTTTCACTTTTGTGTCTCTTTGAAAAGCAATTCCTACTCTTTATCTCATGATCAGTAGCTTGACTTTCTTTTTTGAAGCCATCATACCAACACAAAACCTGGCTTTCTACCTCAACTGTGTCTTAAAGTATTATGTGTTTCTTTGTTTATATTTTTTAGAAAACTTTTTATTGTTTTGCTAAGAAGAATATTGGTATCAAAACATAAGGATTGTTCCTGAAACATGAGGATTGTTTCACTTTTTTATAAGTAAAGGAACACTTTATGTACACATATTAGTATGGATTTATGTCTAGTTTTACATTTCTAAAAATGTCAATTTTTGTGGGCCTTAGTAATTAAATTTCTACTTCAAAGGGCAGATATAGTCTTTATAGATGGCTCCTAAAATATCAATAGAATCTCAGAAGATTTTGAAAAGGCAGCAAGTGGGATATTGGACCACCCTCGCAGGCTCCTCGTTGTTATGTAACCATTTGACGTCTCTGCCTCTCTCTGACTCTTTAATCTATTAAACAGAAATAACACTCCAGTCATTATATGGCTTCAATCATAGGCTGACTGAGACAACAAGGAAATGCCGTAAAATGCTAGAGTTGATTTTCTTTTGAGAAGGATGATAAATCTTAGTTTTTAGGTTTGTCGAGTCCATCCCTTTTTCAAACCCAAACTAGATCCGACTTTTGATAATTGTGGTTTGCCTTAAAATTTCAACTCTCAGTATACACTCTATTGAGAATTAATTCAGGAAATGAGCTTGTTTCCCTAGGCAGTGGTAATTACACCCTTGAGTAGCACATTCCTATATGATGATTACTGCTAAACTATAAAACAAAAGGCAAGGAGGACTCCCAAACAGACTCCACAGTGTTTTCTTCTGTGGGAAACTCCTTATCTAATACACTGCCCAGCACCCCTGCTAGAGGGAGGCTTCAGCGTGACTCATTTTAAAATACTGCCTCTTTTTTTTTTTTTTTTTTTGGCAAGTGAAATCATTTGTAGCTAAAGTGAGAGAAAACAAGTGAAAAGAGGTGGTAAGGGATAGAGTGTGGAATGGAGCTGACAACAATTAACCCAAATTAGCACCCACCAGCCCACAGAGACCCAAGCAGAATAAAACCAGGAAGGTTTCCTACTTAGATTTCAAAGCATATACAACCATGGGATGTGAGTACCAGTCACTTGATCCCTCTGGAAAGCTGAGCTTTTATATTTTAGAATCAGTACCAAGATTATGTTTATAATCCAGAAGGGAGAAATGCATTTGCTTTATTCTGTTTAATTTCCAGAAATAATAAAGTCACATAAACAGAAAAAATAGGTGTTTCTCATGCCTTTTAATTTTTGCAAGAAAGAAAACTCCAATTTCATCCTGAAATTCTTATATATTCCTCTGATTAGGTAAGTTCATTTTTTTCCTTTACTACCCAATTATTTTGGCATGAAATACAGAATTACCTTTATTTGAAGGGTATATATTTCTTAGGAACAATTTTGAATTTAAAATTCTTTTATGTGTAACACATATCTCTGTGGTTATATCAATGTCCTCTCACTGTGCAGAATATCTTTTTCTCAACCCAGTGAAAAATGGTGAAATGACACACAGAAAAAAATTGCTTAAAATATGAAAACCATTTATTTCATGACATTTCCTAAAAGCATACTTTATGGTCAAATGTTAGGTGGAAGCAAATAATTCAGAATTGTGCAGATATAATCGACTACTTTTGGAACCAGGAATTCCTCACAAAAGAAGTTGTGCTAAAAATACTTTTATTGTGTATAAAACTGACATTGTATGTTACCATAAAAAATAGGTTGAATGGTTTTATTGATCTCGTTAAAGAATTAGATGTGAGACTTTCGTAGGTCTTAGAATTTTAAATAGGGTTGAATTTGAGTCTCATACAATTTATTCCTTATATGTACAAAATAATATAATCATTTAAATATTTTTCCAATAGCTACTGTTTATTAACTGCCTACTGTATGCCAGGAATTGTGCTCAACAAGTTATAGGTGTTATCCTCTCTAACACCCGTGGCAACCCAATGAAATAAGTATTACTATTATGCCCATTTTAAACATAAGAGTTCTGAGACTTAGAAAGATGGAGAATCTTGCCAAAGATTACTCAGCTGGGATTAGACTCACATCTGTTTAACTCCGAAAAGCTCATATTCTTTTTTTTTTTCTTCAAAAAGCTCATATTCTTAACGGTATGGGTGCTCTCCTGCAATATCCTGCCAATGTTTTATTTCCTTATTTCTTTTGTAATACAAGACTTTTATCTTAGTGCTTCTGGCTAATACTCTTCTTTATGATATTTCAAATGGTTTCTGAAGTTTATATGATAAGAGCATGACATTTTAAAATACTTCTCCTTGATTCGGATAATGTAATCCCAACAGAGACACCTCGTTGACTTTGTGTTCAAAATGACATGCTTTGTAGAAATGCCACTGCAGAATTCTTGACATGATGAGGCTGACCTTTCTGCCTTAAATCCATGCATATCTGGTTGACTAGAAGATCTCAGGAGAGGGGGTCGGTAGCACCTCTCCTCCCCGAACTTAAAAGCTGTTAAGTGCCTTGGTGCATAATAAGCCATGTGGGTTTCGCATCTCTTCCAAGGTATGATTTGGGGTTTTCCAGTCTAATAACATATCGTGAAGTTAGTGAGCCTAAAATTTAAACTAGGCTTGCAAATAACTTCTCAGGAGTCCTCCACTTTATTACTGACTCTTCCTTTATTATTCCAGTTCTCCATCTAGAAAATGGAAACGATAATGCTTAGATGTATTGCAGTGGGAGGTTGTGAATGATTAATTATATGGATTTAGCTTATTGAAGTCATAGAAAATTACTAAGGATCCTTTTAACCTCTCTTCTGCTCTTCCAGAGGGATAGAGGATGTGAGCTAATGAGTCTCTTCTCTTCCATTCTAAGCACATGATCTTTACAGAGTTTGAACATCTGCACTTAGGTGAACTTGCTAGTGGAAATCAAGTGGAGTGAAACACAATACCAAAAGAGAATGGGCTGATTGGTTCACAAGAGACCATTCACTCTTGAATATCATTTATGTATATTTTGTCACCACTAGAGTAATTCCAACTCAATCTTTCCCCATCTTCCTAACAATCCATCTCTGAATGGGCTTCTGGCTGCTGCTCAAAGAGCAAAGCACTTTTATTTTTCCTGGTCACCTCTTCCCTGTTATATCCCCATGGCTGTCTCACAGATTTCAGGTTGCTGCTCAGTTGTCATCCTAACAGAGACGACTTCCACCACCTCTCTACCTAACAGAGCAGCGCTCTGTCCTCTTCTGCCCGCACTGTCACTCTTCAGCCCTTTATCCTGCTTTATGTTTCCAGAGTGATCATGATCCCTTAGCACATGGTGTTAGGTTGTCTGTTATCGATCATCCCACTCTATAAAGGGAAGCTTGGTGAGATCAGGGAGTTTGTACATCTTGCTCATTGCTGTATTCTCAGGACCAAAAGGAGGCTTGGAACAACTTAGGCATTCACTGGATATATGCTGACTAAATGTAATACTTCTGCATTATACATCCTTCCTTCTTAAGTGTCTGTTTCCAATAATCATGGATGTGGTCTACATTCGATTTTTGGCATTAATATGGTACAGAAAAAATCTTGTCCTTCAGAAAGGCTTACAAAGCAATTGTAACTCACAAAAAATCTAATTTTAATTTGCTGTGTAAACCTCTGAAGAGAGGGTAATCAAAATATGTGTCTCTGATCTAGTATCAGTTTTATCACATACATATACATCTGAACTTATTTTAAACTCCCTTTGGCATACATGGTCTCATGTAGATTTGAGGTTCAGATAGACTGGGTTTCAATCTGAATAAGCCATTTGCCAACTGAGTGTTGCTTGAACTATAGATTGGGGGATAAAAATACCTACTTATATTTTTTTCTCACGAGTTTATTAAATAAGATCATTTTAAGACATGTAGCAAAATGACTGATGTATGTTGGGCATCCAATATGTGTGTTTTCCTTTTTATCAAAGCAAAACATATAAATTTTTATTTATCTAGGAAACCAGGAAAATGTGTCTAGTTTTTCTCCTTTTAGAGACTGGCTAAGTCACCTCTAGATGCTTCATGGATACATCTGCTGTTGGTCAGGCTCTGAAAGGATGTTTCTCCTACTTACCTTCTCACTCTTGTACCTCCCTCTGTACCTATTCAGTTACAATTTCTTTATTTGCTCTTGAGTTTCCTGTCCTCCTACCATCTCATCTGTATTAGTGTTTCTAAGGATTCTGTTCCTGTCCCATCACTCTTTTTATCCCATAAATTTTCCCCCAAGTGGTTTTATTCATTCTCTTCCTTTTATTATGACCTATATGCTAATGGCCCTCTCACCAGTCCTGTCCTTTAAGATTCAGGATCTTATACTCAATCAGTGCCCTGCTGGCTCCAATTCAGTGCTTCTAATAATATTGAAGAGGAGACTCTCATTTCCCTCAAATGAAATTGTTCTTCTTGCTGTAGTTTTTGATGACTGGATGGCAAGGAGTAGGAAAAGGGAGAAGAAAAAACTGATGTCTGGTTTCTAGATAACATGGTAGCAACAACTGAGGGAAAGAATCGGGTGACAAAAAAGTCCTCACCCTCAAGTGTGGTATTGGTTACACAGATGTGTAACTTTCCAGAGAAGCCTGGCAGATGCTACTTTAATCAAGGAATCAAAGTTAACATCCACAAAGATGAGACAAATCAAATTTGATAGGATGCAATGAAAAGAACACCCTATCACTTTTGTGATATTTGCTTCGAAGATGTGTAACATGAACCACATTCTATAAAAACTTTAGGTAAACCAAAATGAAAGGATATTCTTGAAGACAACTGGCTTGTAATCTTGTAATCAAAAGCGTCAAGGTCATGAAGTAGAAGAAGGATTGAGAAAAGACATAACTAATTTTAAGGCATGATTTTGATCTGGGTAATTTTGCTATAAAACATGCTATTAGAAAAACTGGCACAACTTGAATGGGGTCTGAGGATGATATTGTAGAAATGTATCCATTTTTATTTTTTTACGTTTGTTGGTCTTATTGTGATTGCATAGGAGAAGGTGCTTGTTTATAGGAAATATACACTAATATTTGGGATGGTGGGCAACACATTGACAATTTTTTCTGAAATGGCTTGTGGGAAAGAAAGTCCTTTGTAGTGTACTTGCAGGTTTTCCCCTGCAAGTTTGAGATTGTTTCAAAATAAAAATAATTACTAAAAAAATAAGGTTAGAAATTTGCTCATTGCTATATAATTATTGGAAGACATAAGCTGTATGGTGACATAATCAGATTGATGTCTTTGAAAGGTCACTCTGGCTGCTCCCTGGGAAGCATATTTGGGAAGTGGGAAAGTGAAGGGATTATTAGACTTTGGGCATGTACTATCCCTTGGGGGGAAATACAGTAAGGTTCCCCTCCTGGGGGATGAATTGAAAAATGGCAGGCAGCCCATTTTCCAAGCTGACATTGTTCCAGGCCAACCTCTCAAAGTGCATGACTATATGGAGAATCTCTGGGAAACCCAGGGACCAGATGGGAAGCTATAGCAGCTCTCCACAAAATAGGGGATAAATGGCTTTAGGAGCAGTTGACCTCCAGATATATTTTAGAGGTTAAGTGGATAGAACAGGCTGAAAGATTTGATACAGAGAGTGAGGAAAAGAGAGAAATCAAGAATGACTTACAAGGTTTTAATCTTTAACTTACAAGGTTTTAACAATAACATTTAAGAGAATTCTTGGGTTTATGTTAACGTAGTTGAGCTACCCACAAGGCAAAAGTAAGACCTTGTCTTTCAAAAATAAAAGCTGTACCAAAGTTTTGGAAAAGTGTAGTTTTGCCGTGAAATATCCATTCACTATGATCACCGTAGTTTCTAAGAAATTTAGTTATGTCATGACAGCTTCAAAAACTGAACCTCTCCTGATGAAAAGTTAAATCAACCCTCTGTACCCAGCTTTATGCAATGCTGTGCTCCTGAAATATTCAATATACATCAAACAGTATTTTAAAGGTACTCAGGGAAATGGTTTGTGCAAGAACCAAAGGATGAATTTTCATATGACTAACTGTTCTCTGAGTTATGTCTTCAGTGAAAGTTAGATTTTGTTAAATCCTGAGTTTCCTATCACAGTTACTCAAAACACTTAACGATATTATTCTGGAGACTGGTTTCATTTTTTTCAATGAAACCATATTGAAAACTATATTAGACTATTTTTTAAATGGTGAAGAATCACTGTGTTAAATGTATTTTAATTATAAAGTAGTTCCCCAAACGTGAGCCCTGAGTGTGATGTTGCCATGATGCTTCTACGTCCATGTTCAATGTTTCTTCTACAATAAGGCCCAGGAAGGCTTCAGGGAACAGACATTTGGGTTGACACTTTAAAAAGTGGAGGTTTTCCACAGCTGAATGGAGAAGTGGATCTGATCAGTGAAAGAACGTGTAGGAAGTCGATGAGGTGGGAAGGGTGTTTCGGCCACCACACCTGTCATATGCCAGATGGGGGAGGGTCTTGGCAGCCCTGCTAAGGGATTTAGACTTTATTTGTGGACAAAGAGAGGATAAAGGAAGACTGTGCAAAAGAAGTAATGCGAACAGGACATCAGAGCAGCAGGGCTATGGACTATGAGGGTGTTTCTGCAAACTATTTGTTGTATTGGCCAGAACTGGAAAAGTGGGCGTGTGGGAACCAAGTGGAAAGTGCTATGAGAATAACACCCACTCTGAGTTTTTATGCTTAGTTATTTAGAATACATTTTCACATAATACAAAGTTAAATCCTTATAGTATCTTACCACTGAGAAAACAAAGGGCCAGAGAAGTTTAAAACACAAGATGCAGCAGAGTTAGTAAGTGGCTGCTCCAGTATTAGAACACCGGCCTGTGAATCAGAGCACGTAATTCTACTCAGTAGTTTGTTTTTCCTGCTGGATAATTGTTGTTACAGTGGGTGACAGAGCTCTAAACCCTACAGAGCACTTCCACTTGATTTGATGGCAGAATGTGGAAGCAAATTTGGAGAGAGCTTATAGCTAAAGACAGTTCTGAGTGACCCCATTTACAAGAACTTAACTGGTAAGTAGCAATCTAACTTTCTTTTCAGCTTAGTTGGTTAGAGCTTAAGGTGTGTGTGCATGTATACAACATACACACACGTCTGTCTGTAGATGGAACCTACATATTTTTTAGTTTCATAAAGTAGTGTATTCTGACTTGGCTTTCCTCAAGCCCATAATCCTAATGGGCCAATTTTTAATAATGAAATAACTGTGTATGTAAGGTAATGGGGAGCCATACTTTTCTAAAATCGTTTTCAAGTTCATTTTCCATCGTTTCAGTTTATAGTTCAAAATATTTTGACACTTATGTAATTTACTATCATTGGTATTAAAAATATTGGGGGGGACATTCAATTTTCCTAGATGTCATACCTATTATATCAGTTTGCTAAGTGTTGCTGTAACAAAGTACCACTCACTGGGTGGTTTAAACAACAGAAATTGATTTTCTCACAGTTCTGGAGGCTAGAAGCCCAAGATCAAGGTTTGGCCAGGTTGTTCCTTCCGAGGGTTGTGAGGGAGAATCTGTTCCACGCCTCTCTTGGGTTTGCAGGTGGCTATCTTCCAAGTCCATTCACATTGTCTCCCCTCTGTGTGTGTCTGTCTCTGTGACCAAACTGCACCTTTTATAAGCACACCAGGCACACTGCATCAGAGCCCACCCTAGTGAGCTCCTTTTAATTGGATTAGTTCTTAAAGACCCCTGTCTCCAGGTCAGGTCACACTCCGAAGAAGGGGGTTAGGAAGGACTTCAACACAAAGCTGGGGAACACAATTCAACCCAAAATACCTATGCTACAGACGAATATGTTAGTATAGTAATTATTTATAATGGATTGTGGAGATAATTTTAACTCCATAAATGGAACTTTGTCTGACACGTACATGCTGCCTGGAAATATCTTACCCCTGGTCTCCATCCTAACATTCAGATCTCAATCACAGTTTCTTCTCAGAGTAAACTTTTCACATCCCAGTCTCCATCTAAGACCTTTGCTGTTTGTAGCTCTTTACCTGCCTGGAATGGGCTGGTTTGTTCCTGTGATTTGTCTGTCTCTCCCCAGCAGGAAGGACGCCCCTTCCCAGCAGGGCTGCTTTCTGTCTCACTCACTACTCTGTTCCCAGGGGAGAGGACAGTGCCTGGCACAGAGTGGACTCTCAAATAATAGCTGTCGAATAATCACATACAACTTTAAAGTTTTTAACTTTAATCTGGATATGGATCGAGGGCATTAGACGTACAATCATGAAGCCCTACTATGTGTCTCTGAAAAACCAGGATGAATAATGCATGGCCCTCACCCCCCCACGGAGGCTGTGTTTTTTTCTGCTACTCTCTGTTATGGTTCTATCGGGTCAGACACTTTCTGTGTACTGTATCATGTCCTGTCCAGAGTTGTGGAAAGGTAAATGAACCCTGATTTCGCAAATTTAGATATCAAATACATAAACATAAATACATCTATCAAACTCATTTTAAAGACTAAAAAACTAAGAATCTACCTGTTACTATGACTTGCCTAATTAGTGACCATACTAAGCCTAAAACTTAGTTTTCAGAAGATTAAGGTACATGCAAAAAAGAAAAAAAAAAAGGGATGCCAGAATTTTTTATGTTTATATTTTAGTATCTGCCTACTTTATTATGCAGTTTTTGTCTCTCGCCACACCTGCTGATGGAAAAGCAAAGGCGCAGTGCACATTCTGTTTCCAAAACAATAGTGTGTTTTCTCTGTGGACATGGGGACTCCTGGGTCTACGGTCAGGCCACCACCACCTGCTTTCTCACAGGCTGGCCTATGGCATCCACTTCTCAGCACATCCTGAACTGGCTTGTGTGTCAGCCCCAGGAAGTGTAGCCTAGTGCATAAAAATTGAGAAAAAAAAATTGAAGCTCTGATTGACACTTGCAATTTGGGAGAATGATAAACAATCTGATCAGAAATAAATTGAGAGTTAGTAACAGCATGTTCTATTATCAGCTCTGCTACTGACTTGCTGTGACTTTGAGTCAATCACTGAATTCTGTGATTTCCCCATGTGTAAAATAAAGAAGGAAATGATATCCAAGGCCCCTTCTAGCTCTAAAATTCAGTTTATATTTCAAATGGAAAATATCTGCCTGAAGGCATTAACACATTGTTTATAGTTTTCCAATAAACAACGTTTCAATAAATAAACTGTCTAAGGCAATTTGAATAAGAGTCCCTTTCTCTCCCTGTCTGTCCCTTTCCTCCTCTCTCCCATTTCCTCCTTTTAGATGAATGATATATGAAGCATACACTTATCATCCTATCTGTTTGCACTGACTTCTGACATGATTGGTCACATGACTCAAAATCGTTCTCTGCATACCCCATTTTCTCACCTGAATTAAGGTGTGCTTTCACTGGTGGACTGTGGATACAGGCAAGAGAAGCAGCTGTCACCCCCCCTGCAGAGGGATCCTCTGCAGTTGTCTTATCTGCATGGAGCAGCTGGCTGGTGAAAGTTGTGCATTGTGTTGATTGATCTTCTACATATTTTGAAGTGTGTTTATACCTGTCACTGAGTTTTATAACATCTCCCTTGCATTTTACATCAATAGCATTAAGTAGAGCTCATGGTGTTCATCTGCCATTTGAAATAGCAGATGGCATTTTATTTCTATTTTCTTTTGTAACAATTATTAGCAGGGTTTTAAGGTTCCCATCATAAGTACAAGCTAATAAATTACAGCAGGTCAGTGGCAGTTATTTGGAGCATACCATCACAACAATTTGCCAGAACTTTGTCTTTAAAATGACAACCTCATAATTCCCTCTGATATAAAATGCAAAAAAGACAGCTTCTATAAATCCCTTCCAACCTGTTAACTCAGTGCTTTAAAATGGTTTGCCAGATGTTGAGAGAGTGTATCAACTGCCTTGCTTTCCTCTTTGAAGCTAAATTGTCCTTACTGAAATCAGGGTTGTGGAATTAAATCCCTGTTGTTTCTCTAAACAATAAAGCCCCTCACAAAAGCAAGCCATTTCTGAAGTCACAGGAGAGTAAGCACATTTAATAGCTTAGGTACCAAGAATGTCTAACAAGGACTTTATAGTTTGAATTATTTCTCTAAATACAGTAGATATTTACTGACTTTCCATTTACACTCTTCTTTATGCAGATAATAATTTAAGTCACCACAAAAACTAGGACTTAATGGCAATTATTATTACTAATTACTAAAAATATGTTATTTAAAACATTGTACAATCACATCATAATTTTAAGAAACTGATATTCTGTAACTGAGATGATAATTCAACCTTAGTTTGTTGTTATAAATCTTAGTTTACTGGCTTTTGTTTAATCCTCTAGGAATTATCCTCTAAATTCTACGAATATATTCAGTTCAAAACTGTATTTTCATTCAGTTCAAAACATTTCTTTTATTTCCCTTGAGACTTCCTCTTTGACCTAAGGATTGTTTGGAAGTACATTTTTTCATCTCCAAGTGCTTGGAAATTTTCCTATCTTTCTGTTATTGATTTCTAGTTCAATTCCACTGCGGCCAAGGGACACATTCTATATGACTTCAATTGTTTTAAATTTACGAGGGTTTGTTTACTGAGCCAGGGTATGGTCTATCTTGGTAAACGTGCCACCAGCACTTGAAAAGAATTCATGTCTTTTGCCAAATTTGGGAACTACTTAACCATTATTTTTTAACTACTTTTTCAGTCTGGCTTTCTTTCTCAGCTCCACCCAGGACTCTGATGGCACATATTTTAGATCTTGTGTTATAATCACATACGCACCTGTTAATCTATGCACCTTTTCCAGTCCATTTCTCTCTTTTTTCCACATTATGTGATACATATTCTATCTTCAAGGTCACTGATTTTCTTCTCTTTCTCTTTTTCTATTCTATTATTGACCCCATCCAATGAGTTTTTCATTTCAATTATGATATCTCATAGTTCTAAAATTTCCATTTGGTTCTTTGTATCTTCTTTTTCTTTCCTGAAACTTTCTTTCTTTTTTTTTTTCATTTGTGCTTGTAATGTTGAAGTATTTTTATTGTGGCTTTTTTAAATCCCTTATCAGATAATTCTAGTGTCTGTATCATTTTGGTGTGTGGAGTCTGTTGGTTGAATTTTCTCTTTTAAATTGGGTTTTTCTTAGTTCTTGGCATGATCGGTGACTTTCAACTAGACCAGGGTGTGCTGGATATTATAAACACTCTGGGGCTTATTTTAATCTTCTCTTTGGACTGACCTCCCCTTACACCCCTCAGACAGGAGCAGGGAGCATCACCTCCTTGCTGCCGGGTGGGGTTGGAGGTCCAGGTTCCCTACTCAATCTCTCTTGACACCGGGAAGGGCATAGGGCTGCTCCTTGCTCTGGTTCCCTATTTGCCCCTCGGTGGCTTGGAGGGGCAGGAGTACTTTGTTACTGCTCCCCAGTTGGTCTCTGCTGACATTGATAGGGTAGAAGTGTTGGCCTCATTACTGCCAGGCAGTTGTCCGGTGATGATAGAACCCAACAGGCAGGCAGGGGGACATCTCATTACTGCTGGTGGGGCTGGAAGTCCAGGCTCTCCAGGCGACCTTGCCCCACCAGGATGACACTGTCCAGTGGGGAGTCTGGAGCCTGGTAAGATCAGGAATCTAAGGTCCCTCCTCTCTTTGATGACAGTGGTGAGATGGAGCCGAGTGTTTTCCTGCGGTATTTGCTGGAGTAGAGAGATTATTGTCTAAAATATTCTGTTTTCCCAGGATGCCCCTTTCTAGGTCTTTTAGCCAGAGAGAGCAGCTTTTTGTCAGGTTTTTTTTTGTCTGTGCTCATTCATGTTTCTGGGTTCCTGGTAGACTTCTTCAGCTCTAAGTCTGGGCTGAATGAGACAAAATAAAACCCAGGAATGCCATCAATTCCCTTCTTGAGTTTCATTTAGTTGCCTTCTTTCCACCTTTAAGAATCCTCTTATGTTTGCTTCACATGTAATGTTCAGAGTTTTATCAGTGCTTAGCAGGAAGAAAAGGGGGGGAAAGTACCTCTCCTCCATCTTTACCAAAACAGGAGCACTCTATATGATTCTTTAAAAAGTATGTCTACAAGGTATGGCATCTCATTAATTTATTAGAAAGATAAAGTGTCCTATCCATTGACAATTCAAAAAAACATCATGGAGCCACCCTCCCATAGCCAGCAGTGGAGAAGGGTGATGAGGCCCTTCAGAGCCTGGGTTTCATTGTTGCTAAGAGATAGCAAGGGTTTAGAGGAATTAAGTCACAGAGGGAATGAGCTGGGGACCTGTTATTTGTAGAATAATAAGCTCATATCACCCCTGCAAATACTCACGCTAATCTTTCATACATGACTGATGTAAAATTAAAAAGTGTGCATAGAGGATAATTCTTTTTTGACCAAGACATGATCATGATGATTAATTACATTGTGACTATTTCCCGCTTGTCTCTGAAAATGCTTCAAGTAACTTCAACTATCAGCACCAAACCAAAATTGTATCTCTACACATGACCCATCCAAATTTTACAATCGCTCCGATTCACACTCCGTTGTGCTTTTCTCATTGAGATAATGGTTTAATGCATGTTGTTTCATACTTTAAAGCAGTAGTGTACAATTTGTTTACCACAAAAATTTGAGCTCACTTCCTTTACTGAAGAAAGTTTAATATAATTTGGAATCTTCAACACTGAAGTAGCTAGCTAGCATCAATGTTATTTTATACTTGAGGAATGTTGGTTCCATACAAAGTAAGTGAATATTTAGCTTTTGTGCATTATCATTCAATAGCTATTATCTAGAGACATGTGGTTCACATTGGTGTCTGTTGCTTCTTTTTATCACTGTTTATAAAGGTATTTCAGTGGGAAGAATTGACAGCTGAAGAAGGCTTTCAAAGAAATGTTACTCTATTTACCTAACTTGAAAGACATTTGATAAGTAAAATCATAAAACTTTTTATATTTCAGAGCTGAGGGGCTCTTATGGGATCCAAACTCTTTCTCTAAGATAAGGTAGATTGTCAATTCCTATTTTTATATTCACTTCCTGAGAAGATTAGTTCAAAAATTTAGCAGTAAAAAAAAAAAGTTTATTAAATTCAAGGTATTTAAGTGATTGTCATATAGTTTATTATTTGATCTCTGAGCCCATATAGACATGATGAATACTGATACGAAAGCTGTAAAAAACTCAGATATGGCAACCAGCTACATTTAGGCTTGAGAGCAGAGTTTCTTTCCATAACAGAAAGAGTTTGACTTGGAAGTGAAACAGACTTGATTCTGAATTTCTAGTCACAGATGTTTAATTTCAGTTCTCTTACTAAACTTTCATCAAGTTTGTTGCTTCTCCTGCAAAATGGGGGGGGGATTATTAATTTTACATATTTGAGTGATGAGAAATAACCTTCCTTTGGGGAAGAGTATTTCAAAACCCTACTCCCCCCCGCCTCGGCTCCCCTGCCCCCCACATTGTCTTGCTCAACATTGAATGGAAACAAATGTAAAGGAAACAGTATTTCAAGTGAACAACTTCCTACCCTGTTCAAGACTCATTTTACTCAATTAAAAGAAGATCATAGCTGTTATCCTGCAGCTGCTGCTGGATGCCCTCGGCCAAGTAAAGCAGCCTCCTGAAGTTAAACTAAGATCTGATAGTCTGAGTCTTGCTGCAGGAGTAAACAGTATATTCTGCTTTTCCAGAATAATGATGGATCTACTCTTGTATCTTCAATGAAGTATAGAGATTATAAATAGCCAGGCATGTAGAGCATCTCTTTCCTAAACTTTTGGTCAGCATCAATAATAACTGGAAGCTCCTCCAGCCTTTTTAATTGTTAGAATCACTCTCCAGTTTTGCTTAAAATTATTTATAAACGGCAGGAAAATATTTCTCTAATGATGAAATGACTTGAAATTGATTTTCCAAAAACACTCGAAGCTGAGAGAGTGGAAAGTATCACCGAACATCTACAGGACAATCTTTAAAAAACCATTGCCTGTTGTATTTTCTAGATACTTGAGAAAGTATAAGAGAGGCCTCTACTGGAGAGAATAGGACATACCTTGTTATCAGATGAGTTCTCTGTTTCAAAGAAATAACACAATTTCCATTGCCCTAAGATTTTATACCATATACTTTAGAGATCAACATGTTACCATAGTTACAAAGATTCATTTATATAAATGTGTGGACACCATATGGTCAGTTGTCAGAAGAAGGCTAAGTCTGATTCCAAAGCAGAATACAGGGCTTCCCTGGTGGCGCAGTGGTTGAGAGTCCGCCTGCCGATGCAGGGGACACGGGGTCGTGCCCCGGTCCGGGAAGATCCCACATGCCGCAGAGCGTCTGGGCCCGTGAACCGTGGCCGCTGAGCCTGCGCGTCCGGAGCCTGCGCTCCGCAACGGGAGAGGCCACAACAGTGAGAGGCCCGCGTACCGCAAAAAAAAAAAAAAAAAAAAAAAAAAAAAAGCAGAATACAGAAACCACTTAGCTAAATCCAACAAGTGTTGCTTATCTAAATGATACAGATGAAAGGCCAGCCAGGATACACAACTAACAACTGAATGGTCCATAGCAGAACAAGGTGTGAGTTTTGGTCCTGCTCCCCACCATTTACTAGAGTAGCTGGGGATGAATAATCCTAAGTGATTGAAAGTCACATAAAACTTACTGGAGGGCTTCCCTGGTGGTGCAGTGGTTGAGAATCTGCCTGCTAATGCAGGGGACACGGGTTCGAGCCCTGGTCTGGGAGGATCCCACATGCCGCGGAGCGGCTGGGCCCGTGAGCCACAACTACTGAGTCTGCGCGTCTGGAGCCTGTGCTCCGCAACAAGAGAGGCCACGATAGTGAGAGGCCCGCGCACCGCGATGAAGAGTGGCCCCCACTCGCCACAACTAGAGAAAGCCCTCGCACAGAAACGAAAACCCAACACAGCAAAAAAATAAATTAATAAACTCCTACCCCCAACATCTTCTTTAAAAAAAAAAAAAAAACTTACTGGAGCTCAGCTGCACCAATGACACAGCGAGTCCTACTCAGTATAAAGAAATTTGGAATAATTCCTCATTTAGCTTAACCTGGATATTTGCTGAGGACACTATTAATCTCGAGGGCCCCACATTTTAGCAAGTTCTGGCTGCCATTTAGCTATAGCTTTGGAAACTGTAACAGAACACCATAGACTGGGGGCTTGAACAACAGAAATTTATTGATCACAATTTTGGAGACTGGGAAGTCCAAGATCAAGGTTCCAGCTGATTCAGTCCCTGGTGAGGACGGTTGCCCCTCCTAGTTTTCAGGCAGAGAGCTTTCTTGCTGCGTCCTCATATGGTAGTGGGAAAATATCTTGTATCTCTTCCTTCCTTATAAGGATGTTAATCCCATCATGATGGCCTCACCCTCATGACTTGATCTAAGCATAATTACCTCTCAAAGAGTCTACCTCTAAATATTATCACATTGGGGGTTAGGGTTTCACTCTGTGAATGTGGGCAGGGAAACAAACATTCGGGCCGTAGTGTTCAGACGTCACCCCCATTGTTTGCTGTCATTAACTCATGCTGACAAACCTTGTTCATGTATATACTGAACTTAAATCTTTAGAACCAGAACAAATGCCTTTTAGACCGACATCTCTGGGGCTATGCTAACAGATCCTATTTTCTGGATTTTTAAAGTAGAAATTATGTAAATACTAAGGAAGATGATAATCTTAGGGTAATAAAGCATGTTCTTTCTTTAAATTCATTGGCCTCACCTAAAGTAGTTTCATTAATTTTTAATTAAAGCTTTTATTAAGATAATTGTAGAGTACATGAAATCAGAAGAAATGATACAATCTCTTGAATAATTTGCCTGACTTCCCAAATGTAATTTTACAAAACTATATAGAATTTCACAATCAGGATATTGACATTTGCTTAGTGAACCAATGTTATTCTGATTTCCCCAATTATACCTGTATGTATACAAGTATACATACACTCATTACACCTGCCCAAATTTATTATAGGTATAGGTTCACAAATCTATCATTTACATTAATTTTTGACACCAAATAAAGCCATCATAGAGGATGTATAAGTCAATTTGCCATTTTCAAACATTCATTAATGCTTATTCATTAATTAATTCACCTTGCCAAAGGACAAATACTGCATGATTCTACTTATATGAAATAAATAAAACAGATAGAAACAGAGTAGAATGGTGGTCGTCAGGGACTCGGGGGAGGGAAAACTGGGGAGTTGTTTTTCAATGGGTATAAAGTTCCAGTTATTAATACACCAAATGAATAAGTTCCAGAGCTTGGCTGTACAACACTGTGCCTGTACCTATAGTTAAAAACACTGTGTTGTGCGCTTAAACATTTGCCAAGGAAGCAGATCTCATGTTAAGTGTTCTTACTACAAAGGAAAGCATAAGGAAGCTTCTGGAGGCAATAGACATGTTTATTACCTTGGTGGTGATGATAGTTTCATGGGGATATGCATATGTCCAAACTCATTAAATTAACATAAACCTTAGGTATGTGCCATTTTAATAAACCATTTTAACCTTAATAAAACAATAAAAACATGATACTGGTTAAGATTGTTAAAAAACAGAAGGATAAAGGAGGCTTTAGGTATTTGGAATACCAAGTAGTCAACATGGAATATAACTAATTTAAATAAAATGTATTTCCTTCTCTGAAAATTTCACTGGAATGTTTGATGATAAAATGATACGAATGTTACGTTAAAAACATGAAGATCTGAGATATTATCCTACTTGCAAGTCAATAAATTATCTTGGGATAGATAGATAGATAGATAGATGATAGATAGGTAGATAACAGAGTAGTGCACTTTCAGTTGGATGTCTCTCTGGAGGAAAAATGATTCTAGACCCCTAACTTGTCCTTGTCTTTTTCCTCTCATTTATGAATAACTTGAAAATTATATTGAGAGTCTGTTTATCTATTTCTCCTATAACTCAAAGCTGAGTACGAGAGAAGATACGTAGCATAACTGAATATGAATGCAAATGTACTCAACAACTTTGAACAATAAGGTGAATTTTAAAACATTAAATTTAACAGCCACAAAATAACATTCAGATTTTGGTGTAAAATGTTAATTGTTTGAGGAGAAGCCAGGAGGAACTCTAACTCCAAAACGGTGCATGTTGCAAAGGTTGCACGTAACATCTGTGTGTGACAGTGATATGCTGTGGCTCCAGGATCATCTGCTACATCTTAGACTAAATTAATTGAAGAACAGAATTTGGAAAGAGAATAGTAACTAAAATGTTGATATACTCCGTTCTAGTCACGTGACATCTGGAACATATTGGTGGATAGATAAGTTGAGGCCATTCAGAAGGCTAATCAGGGTGAAGCTAAATCCTGTGCAGTGTAAAGAAAATTTGAAAGGATGTTAGGTGTTTAGCCTGAAGGACAGAAGTCTTAGGAACACAGGGCCTCATTGATAAGGATTCTGATTATTTTGTATGTGAATAGGAATAGAAATTATGGAATATATAGGCTGAATTATTCAAGTTTAAAATAGAGAAGTATTTTCTGAAAATGTTGTCCAAAGGAAAGGTAATTTTTTTCCCTTGGAAGATACCATTTATTCAATAAATGTTTACTAAATGTCTACTACCAAATAAAATTTCCCATAAATTGCTGTATCATATCACTTTTCAATAAGTCTAGTGCAGGATGAATTTTTGAACAGTTTTAAGACAGACCTCTGTTTGACCAAGAGCACAAGTGAATAATAAAAGCGAACATTTGTTGAGGTTGAGTGTCTGCTCTCTGTGGGTGCTTTTCTAATTGCTCTACATGTATTTACTCAATTAATCTTCACAACAACCCTATCATCTGTGTGTGTTTCCACTTCATGCTGGTTCTCCTATTTCCACACCACCTTCGGTCACTCTTTATCCACTTTAAAAAGAAAGGTTTGCCTTCAGGAATTCTGAATTATTGCTTGCATTGGACGTAATGCATCTGTGCCTTAAATATCAACTTGTCACAATATTGGTGTAGATCCTGAGAAAATGAGTGGCCTTAATGACTATGGGGTAAATTATTTTACCACTAAAATGAGTCCTAGTTATATGTTTTAAAAATATAGAAGGAAGACTGCTAAAGAATATTTTTAAAGATAAGATAATAGTCCTCATACAATGAAAAATGAATGCATGTCAAAGATTTTAAAAAGTAAACAGTTAAAACTGGCTCAAAAGATAATTCAAAAACAGACATATATAGACAATCAGAAATGCTGAAATTAATGGCTAATTGTTGCAAAACTTGTCAGTATCCTATGTAATGAGTAGATTCATTTATTCCATGGAATAGAAATCAGTTAAATTAAATTTATATTAAATTTATATAAGCATGTATTTATCACTTTGAGTAAATCAAAACAAAGCTCCTTTATGAGAGTTAAAAATTTAATTTTTTAACACTGTATATAGAAAAACATCTTACATCCCCGCAATTCCCCGTGTATGGCCACGTAGATGCATAAAGAGAGTATAGCTTTTGTTCTACAACTTCAGCCACAGGTGAGAAGTAAACACAGAAGAGCAAAAATAAAAAGTACAGTTCAAATCTCAGAGATGTTCTCCTTCCCAGTGGGCTCTGAACTCTTACATGATTTGAGGTCAAAATAACAAATAGAGAAACTAAGAAACTGGATTCTTTGTCATCTTACTTAGAATAGATTTCTATCATCCATTTACAGACTATCTTCAAATGGTCCAGCATAAAACCAAATCTCCCATCATTGTGGCTACCAAGAGAAAAAAAATCATTGGTCACATGCAAACCAGAAACAAACACACCAAGCAAATTACATTAAAAAAAAAAAAACTTACAGAAACAGACATTCAGATCAACTGCTCTTTAGAAATCACTCTGGGGCCAAGATGTGCCAGGCTTCACCTGTCTGTGATGTGGCCTCCAGAAATGCCCATTACCCCTCCTCTGGTGATGCAATCTACCCAGCTCTGATGGAGAATCCACTGGGCATCTCCAGAATTATTAGAAGCTAACTTTTAAAAAAGTAAAATTGTGACTCTCACACAAATATAAAATAAACACACCCCAAGATTATTTAACTCATTGATTAGTGACAAGACCAATAAGATGGGAAAACCATGTCAAAGAACAGTCCAGAAGTAGACACAAACATGTAAACAATCAGGAATGCTGAAATGAATTTGCTAATTGATACAAAACTACCCATCATCCACTGGGCATAAACTGTTGGGGACTATCTTTCCCAAAAAGTGGATATTAATTGAATCTCTACCTAATAAAATGCATTTGAATATCTATGAAAAGTAATCATTAGCATTACTATTAGTTATTTACAACTTAAAGAATTATAAAATAGATCAACTGAAAAACAAAAGGATCAGATAAGCCCTGAGGTCCACTAGACATTCCATGATTTCATGGAAAGAACACAAAGTAATCTTTTTTTTTCATTTTAAAGTCTTCTAAGGTTTTTCCTGACATAATTTAATCAAATTCTCATAGGGTAGAGAATTAAAAATGATTTTATACTATAGATCACTCCATGATATTTGGAGTATGTCTTGAAAGGGGTTCAAAGAAATAAATGACATTGTTAAAGCTCATTCCATTCCTGTCTTTCTGAAGCAAGTTTTTAAACAATCTGTAAAAACAATAAAATAGAAATAAAATTGTGCTCAGCCCTGCCTCATTCTAGCGAGAGATAGTATTAATACACAGATAAATAAAATCTTTGAAAATAAAAAACCTCATCTATCTCACTGAGGTTCATTTCCAATGAAAGTTTGCTTTTTATGTCTAATAATGAATAAGACACAGCCTTTGAAAAAATGTATATTATGATGAAAAATCATAGATACCTCTTAAAATATATGAGAATGTCCATGATGACAAAAAGAAAAGTAACAAGGAATAAAAGAACAACAACAACAAAACAATGACGGTCATAGGTTTCAGTGACTCGGTTGTGAATTCATGGGGCCACCTGGTCTGTGAGTGGTGGCAGATAGCTGCCAGCCCGCAGGTCAGCAAGCTCAGAAGAAGGAGTGAGTTCGATAACCTTGTACAGGTACGTGGAAGATATGCACCCATCAGCCCCAAAGAGTCTTTAAATCTCTTTCTCCCTAAGATCCTGTGAGTGGGTCTGCATATCTCTCTCCATGGATCATACTTAGAGAAGACTTTGTTAACACTTAGTGTGTTTTTCCAAGATCTCCAAGAACCCTTTTGCAAGATTACTGTGGTAGCTTAGAGTCTTCCCCCTCGGTACACCATTCTCCATCTTCATCCCAGTACATTCTCCAAAACTCAGCCAGAATACTTTTTTAATGGATATCTAGTAAGCTCATTCTCCTTCTTTTGATTCCCAGGGCTCTTGACATTAAATCCGCCAGCTCCCCTCTGCCTATGTCTGTAACCAGAAATCTCTAGCATCATTCCATCTGTCTCTCTCCCTCCTACTTCCCTCCAGCTCACTCCCTTCCTCTCAGTACCCTAAACCATCACACTGCCTTCTCTCCTGACCTGTGGTCAAGCTTATCCTCCTCCTGCACCCCCCCACACACTTCCTATTCTGCTCCTTCTCATCAAATGTCAGATCAAATGGGTCTGCCTCAGGGAATTCTTCCCTGACTAGCCAGACTCGATCAGGTTCCCAATTTTACCTTCCCATCACACCCTACATTGACCCTCATTTCATTTATCCATGTTTGTCATAATAAATCCCACAGTTGTGGGATTACTTGATTAACTTCAGTCTCTCTCACTAAACTGTAAATTCCATGAAGACAGGAACCATACACATGTGCACACCGTGCTATACCAGCATCTACTTCAGTGTTTAGAATACTTTAACCTTTCAACGTTTTATAAAATACAACGAATGAATATTTTATCAGAACAATCTACGTAGGGGAGGAAAGGGTAGAAAGCTTAGAAATATTTGAAGTGTAAAGTAGAGTTTTTTCCAACCTTTACTTCCAACAGATAATTGGATGGTAGAAATCTGACCCACAGAGGCAGAATAAAAAGAATGGATGTCCTATACTCAGCTACTCGTTCAAGTTAAGATTTTGGTGACTTACCTTTCCTCTTCAGATTTCCTCTGTTTCCTCATTTGTAAAATCACTATTACATTGGCTCTGAAAGATACCTTCAAGTTCTGCAGCTCAGTGAAATAAGGGGTGGAAACTTAATTTTAAACAGTTGTATAGCATATTCAAACTGATGTAAACAGTGATGATTTGTAGCGGGTAGGGATAGAGAAGTCCTAGAAACTGGCTGCCTATGAAGACAAATAATTCAGGGCAGAAAAACAAAAAAACAGAGAACACATAGAGAAAGTAGCAAAGATTTTGAAGACATGATACCTCTTTTTCATAAAAAAAAATTCAAAACAGGTGAGGTAGGGCCAAAATCAGGCAAATGGCCCAAAGCGGCTTCCATAAGTATAAACAAAAGCAAACATGATAAAACAAAAAACAAGCCAATATATAGAAATTCAACTTAAAAATACTTGCTATAACAATCGTACCCGGAAAGTGATTTATTTTTTTCTCTTTGTTCTGGTAGGATATTTTAGAGTTTAGATAGTACACTGTGAAATAATTTTAAATTCTATTGTCTTAAAAGATATATATATATATATATATATATATATATATATATATACACATATATACATATATAAATGTATACATAAGAGATAAAAGGTCATAGTGGCCCCAATGAATGATGTATCCCTTTCCTCTTATCCATGTCTAAAGTAATCCTAACTGCCACCGCAGTGGTACGAGAATGACATGTCACCAATTACTTAGGACAGCATCCTAAGGGGAAGTATGGTACTTCGGGGGAAGGGAGTAGCTATAATATTTGTCATGTAACCTCAAGCTCCTTTTGGCAATGTAACTTTATGCAATTTCACATTAGATAGATATGCCCTAATGAGTCAAGGAATATTTCCTTTAGTACATTTTTCAATGAATTTTAGGCGTAGCTTCAGATAAAGTTTTGAAGCCACTAGTTAGTCCACAGGGACATTTTACCAATGAAGAGATATCCTCCCTCCCTCTGCCAACACCCTCCCTTCTGCCATATAATAAGGAAGCAGCTGTTTCAAGGATTGAGAACTTGCAAGGTGGAACTTCGTCTTATTGGAGTCTAGGAGAAGTTGTTTAATATCTTTGCAGAAACTGAGACAGCACTGTCCTCTTTAGTGTATGTCAGAGAAGAAAGTAATAAGCAGAAATATTTGACATCACCCCGTCTGATTGAAGGGAACATGGCCAGCTGATGGCTGAAAGTCCACTGTCCCCTCCAGCTTCTTGATTCTATAAATTCCTTAAGCAAAAAATGGGTTTTCTAGGTAAACTTGGGGGTGATAAGATCGTGTGTGTACCCTGTATGCATTCTGCTTTTGCACTTTTGCAAATGAGTTATAGGAGACTTCTGTGATGTAGCCTAGTAAGAAGTGCCTTAACATTTGTCAACTAAGCACCAATAATCATTGCTTCGTTATGAAAAAGTTATCAAAGCATATTAATGTCATCTTCCCTTTGGGAAATCTTGTCATGTAAAATGCTCCCAATTTTTGTGCAGCCTCTTAATAAAAGCATAGACTATAGAGAATGGATAAAGGAAATCGATAGCCAAAGTAATGGGGACTTGGCTAATTTGGTCATTTCTTACTACTTGGCAGGGGCAGGTGAAAATCGCTCATCAGGGAGCAGGTAAAACCAAGAATTCAGGCACCAGAGGGGTCAAAGAGAACTGGACCATGGATAAAGAGAGAGAGAAAGAGAAGGAGAAGGGAGATCTCACCAGGAATTGGAGGAGTTAACTAGAGATGAAGTGTTTCTATATAAATGTTTACTATCTTAGTAGTTAGCCAGATGATACATGTTTGTATCTTCGTGTAAGTCTTGCTATAGAACAAAAAAAATTGAAAATACTCACATAGGATGGTACATTTAAGAGGAAAGCAAGGAAAAGTTTCTCCAAATTTTTATTTTCTGTCTTTGAAAAAAGGAATTGGAAGTATGCCTTAATCCCAACCAATATTTTTTTAGAGAGATATTTTAAAAAAGTAAGTTAGTCTTCATAACCCTTCAAAAGTCCACTGTCTTCACTTTTGTAAGGGAATCAAACTTTTAAATGTTCATGCATCACAAAGGGCATTATGAAGAAAGAGAAAGTCAACCTGAAAAATGGGGAAAAATATTTGAAAATTGTATATCTGATAAAGTCCTAGTATGCAGAATATATACAGAACTTTTTGCAACTCAGCAACAAAAGGAAATCTGACTGAGAAATGGAAAAGGATTTGAATAGAGAATTCCCCAAATAAGGTGCACAAATTGTTAACAAGCAAATAAAAATGTGTTTTCAGTGGCATTTGTAACTGTTTATTGCAGCATTTTTATGATGGGTATTTTAAAATCTTTCCCAGATAATTCCAATACGTGTATCATCTTGGTGTTAACATCTATGGATTCTCATTTCTCATGCAAATTGTGATTTTCCTGGTTCTTGGCCTGATGAGTGATTTTCTAATTTATCCTAGAAAGTTTTTTTTTTTTTTTTTTTTTTTGCAGTATGCTGGCCTCTCACTCTTGTGGCCTCTCCCATTGCGGAGCACAGGCTCCGGACGCGCAGGCTCAGTGGCCATGGCTCACAGGCCTAGCCGCTCTGCGGCATGTGGGATCTTCCCAGACCGGGGCACGAACCCGTGTGCCCTGCATCAGCAGGCGGACTCTCAACCACTGCGCCACCAGGGAAGCCCTATCTTAGAAAGTTCTGATACTCTATTATGAGGCTCTGAATCTTATGTCATTCTCCTTTTCATCCAGGGGTAGCAGCAGCCCGGGGGTGTGCTGATGTGCAGCTTCCTCCCAGGCTTTCGTGGTATCACCCCAGCAAATTGAATCATTCTCCCTGCATGGTGGATGGAAATTCAGCTTCACCCTTGGCCCACCTGGCACCTCCCCTTTGAAAATGGAGCGCTGATTAGCACCAGTTCAGTGTCTCTGAGTGGGGTACAAGCTCAGCTTCCCATTAGGCCACCTGACACACCGGGAGATGAGAGGGGGAGAGCAAAGTGTCCACTAGCCCTGCCCCTGACCACCTCGTCCCCCCCTGCCCCCCAGTGGTGCTGGTTGGCTTGAGGCTCAGCTCTCCACTAGGTCCCCCCTCCGACCCCTGCAGGGGATGGGGTCCTGAGGTGCTGACTCTTCCTGCTTCACCCGCCTTGTCCAGTCTCATTGATGGTGGTGGGGAGAGGAGCCTCAGCTCACTGTTGGACCCCATCTCTCTATCTCTCTGGGGAATCAGATCACCACCTGCTTCTTCCAGAAGCTGAAGGATCAGCTCCCCACTCAGCCCCCAGTGAAAACCAGCAGGAACCTGCAGAGCCCTCCCAGGTACAAGAGCCACTCCATATCTCCTGTTTCTTGTTTTCAGCAAAAGGCTTTAGTCTCCTAGGCTTTCCCTGAGTTTCAACGAGCAGGCTCCAGCCCTTAATAGGACAATAGAATAACAGGCCTCCAGCTTCCTCCTGAGGGATGTGGGTAACAGCATGGTACATATCTTTGAGCTGTTCTGCATAATCTAAAACTCCACCACCACCCAGGTGGAGGATGGTGACTGTGTGCTGACCACAAGCATGTAGACCCCAGACTGGTTGGAACCATAAGGTTGAGATTCCAGAAACATCACCCTATTACCTCACCACCAACCAATCAGAAGAAAGTCACACATCCTGCAGCCCTCACTCCAAACTTTGCCTTTGAAAACTCTTCCCCGCAAAACAATCAGGGAGTTCAGGTTTTTTGAGCACAAGGTGCCCGTTCTCCTTGCTTGGCCCTGAATAAACCTTTCTCTGCTCCAGACTCTGACGATTCAGTTTGTTTGCCTCACTGTGTGCCAGGCACACGAACTTGGGTCCACAACAGCCCTGTTCAGTGAGGCACTCAGCGTGCTGGCACCCGTTCCTGTGGGCAGGTTGGTCATGGGGAGGATACACTCACTTCTCTGCCCCACTAAACCTCAAGGGAGGAGAAATGGGGTTTTCCTATTGCTGTCTGGCTGGAATAGGGTAGATATGGCTTAAAAGATTTTCTGTTCTTAGATCACTCTTTTCTCAATCCTTTAGCTAAGGGAGTCATCTTTTCTAGGATGTTTGTCTGTCTCTGTTGGCCATTCTGGGTGTATAATGTCTTGTCTGGGGTATGTGGGAGGCAATACAGAAACACAGGGAACTCACCCCCTCTGTTCCTCAAGTCCCAAGGTCCCTACCCATTCTGCCTTCTTCTTTTCTACTTTCAGAGTCTTCTTGTTCCTGTTGGTTGTCTTATGAACAGAATTTTTTAGTTGCAAAAGAGAGGAACTGGGAGGAATGTGGCAGCTCTATCTTTGCCAGAAATGATCAATATGCCTTTGAAATAAAATTATGCTCAAATTTTCTGCCCAACTATTGAAAATTAAGTGCACATTTAACAAGTAAAATCCAGTATCAAAAAGGCAGAAACTGATTTGATAAAATGATGTATGGAATAACGTGAGTTATTTAAATGGCTCATAAAAACATCATGAAATATATTTACTTTGAAAGCAGTGATGAGATCTCTTCAAAAGCTGAAAAGCCCCACATCTGTGCTTTCTGGTTTCTGTTCACTTACTGGAAACCCTGTCTCTGAGCCAAATCTTTAAGTGTATCTCCCTTTGAGGCTGAGTGGCTGTCAAACTGAGAAGATGCAAGGATGTCTGCTAAGGGGAAAAGGAAAACAAAAATGAGAAAACAAACAAAAAAACAGAGATTAAAACCTTTGTATGCAATGATACATCTGGGCTACAGGGCACTGTCCTTCCAGGGAGAATTCCTAGTGACTTCTGAGGACATAAGGGATAGGAAAGTTGCCTGTTTGGGAACCTCCACATGTGTCAGGGGAAACACAGCTACCGGATGAGAAGCCACTTGGCACTCTAAGGAACCAGAGACACAAATATTATTGTGCCTATGGTATGAGTTTGGCTATTTAACTACAACATAGATTCTTTCTTGTGACTGTGTGTGTTTTCTCATAGCCTTTTAATAATTCCTTTTTTTTCCTTCTATTTAAGTCAGTCACCATCTATTTCTGTTGCTTGCAACCAAGGATCCTAACAGATAAACCATCCCAAACATGTTCTCCAAACTTGGACAAAAATTCTTTCAGGGCTTTTTGTGATGATATTCTAATCGATAGATGTCTATTTTTATTTACCATGTATGAGAGATATAAGAAATAACTGGTACCATGTTGAGGGAAGAACCTAAGAGATTAGAGTTGCCAGGGAATAGATTTGAAAGTCGTAATTCTTGAGCCAGTCTGCTAAGATTGGTAAACATGGATCTGCAAGAGGAGGGTGCTCTAAATTATCAATAAGGTTGAATCCTGGATTAGGGACACACAGCCAGTTCTGCTTTTTGGCCTCTCCATATTACCATCCCTTGCCTAATTCATAAATTTTATTCCAAAAGCACATTTGATGAGCTTTGCTTTGTCTCATAAATATTCTCTCTTAAAAGCAATTTTCTCACTGCATGTTCTTCTGGTGTGAACTCATTTCTGGATTTGGAATGAGCTAAATTCAATTACATTGTGAGTGAGTTTTTTGGTGGAATATGTTTTGACGAAGAAAAGACATTCTACTTTTCCTATAATTTTCTATTTCAAAGCTAAACTTATTTTTGCTTTTGAGATATGATTACACAGGGGTGATTCACAAAGAAATGAAGAGAGGACACTGTTTCTTCCCTTCCTTCTTTCCTCCCCTTCCTTTGCTTTCTATGTGCTAAACTGAAGTGGACACGACTATATATATATATATGTGTATATATATATATATATATATATATATATATATATATATATATATATATAGTCAAGTGCATGTATTTATATACATATATAAAACATATATATATGAAGTTGACATGATAGTTTCTTCAAATAATATGTTAAACAACATATACCTTTAAAAAAATACCTTCAGATGCTATCAGAGCTCTAGTTTGGTGGTATTGTAATTCAGACCTATTATTATGGAGAGAAACTTGTGTCAAGATTTGACACTAATTTTTGAGATTCACAGTTCCCTAGGTTTGCAGTCTCACGTTTCTTTGCTTCTCTGTGAATGCGTTCTCACCATGCACACCTGAACCACACTGGTGTACTTGACACAAGACTTCTCTCATGAGCTTTGTTTCATGTGTGTGTTGTCTGTGCTTCTGTGCCTCAAAAGTAACAGGCATGGCATTCCCCATATTGTCAATCAACCATGCATCACTGGCAAACTGAGGAGAATGAGGTCACATGGGGCCTCTGGTCTGGTTCAAACTTGCCCTCATGCCCTTCTTAATGTGACATGTGAAGTATGGGTTTTGTATGCCCTTTCTCTCTGTAAGTGCTTACGGGGGACTGATGCAATCTTCTGCTTGGCTGGGTAGGAACCAGCAAAACAGGACTCCTTGTCTCACCATGTCAGCCTCTTCAGTTCAAAATGTGGAGATGGCTGCTGACATACTTCTGCTTTTTTTGCTCAAGGTAAAAACAATTTAGCAATCTTCAACCAAAAGTAGAGATCTGTCAAATACATTGGAGATTCAGACTTTTAAGGGAAAATTATTATCTTTATTAAATTGCTGGAAGTATAAATTATTTATAAAATTCTAAAACGAGTTGCAGCTGTGGAAACAAAAAAGTATTATTTCTTCCAAATGACTAACCAGTAATAGAAAACCCAGGGATTTACTAGAATCCTTTGAGAGGTGAGTGGTGGTAATACCGGAGGGCTGCCACCAGAGGGAGCTAGTGAATTTCACATGAAGTATTTCCCAAGTAGAAAAGAAGGGAAACTTTCTATGAAAACAGAGGTTCTAAAATCTTACTTCGATGACTGGATTTCATCCAATGAACTGAAATTCTATAATTGTGCATTGATTTTTAAATGTGATTTAAGACTTAAAATATAATTATTTTACACTAATGCCTGTCCCTTCCTTCTCTCTTCCTCCGGAAGTGTCAGAGTAAGGTAAGGATGAAAGTTAAAGGGGACATTTCCTAGATGTTTGCATATATGAATAAGTGCTTTCACCTTCTGCACTCCACTCACAGCCCCCTCCAGATATTGATCACAAATAAAATAAAACGCAATATTAATTGCAAAATACATCTTGACATCTTGTTTCCAAATCAGATTAAAAATTCATGGTTAACTTCTAGTTGGTTGATGCATTAACTTTGTGTTATTAAAAGAAAATTCTGTTTGTAATCAACTTGCCTTTTTGTGTGAAGACAATCGGGAGGAGATCCCTGAGAAGAAATTGTAAACCCTTTGTTTTATGTGCCTGTCTGTTTAAGGAGTCCTACCTTTGTATCTGGGCAGGTGAGGGACATTCAGGAATGTGTGTTTGTGCACGTGTGAGGGGGAAATCTGCTAACCTACCTCTGGGACCTCTCTTCCTGTGTTCTTTTATACATTAAGCATGGTCTTGGGAACGTGAGCTTAACTTATGCTTCTCGGAAGAGTTTAGGGCAATAATTATTTCAGATGTTAATTGGAGTTAATGGAGATGTTCTATTAATGGATTATCATTTAACCCAGATTGCCTCTTTTATTAAATGTATTTTATTTATTTTTCTATTTCTTCAACATACTGATGTTATTCCAGGCACTAGTGCTGCTTCTGGCTAGCTGAGTGCTCTCGACTTTCTGGATTTTAGAATTTCTGCTTCCTGTAGTTAATTTGTGTGTTTACCAAGGGATGGTTTTGTTTCTTCAAAATGCCATTTGTAGTGGCTGAGCTTATCAGCTTAATTATATGATGAAATCAAATGTCATCTAAAGAGACCAACTATGAAGGAAAATCTAGAGACTTTTTTCTGTAAAACTTATGTTGAAGACTTTTGAAAAACTTCATAAGAACAAGTGAAAGAAAAGCCCCATTTATGTATGATTTTAGAATTTCTGCTTCCTGTAGTTAATTTGTGTGTTTATCAAGGGATGGTTTTGTTTCTTCAAAATGCCATTTGTAGTGGCTGAGCTTATCAGCTTAATTATATGATGAGATCAAATGTCATCTAAAGAGACCAACTGTGAAGGAAAACCTAGAGACTTTTTTTCTGTAAAACTTATGTTGAAGAGTTTTGAAAAACTGCATAAGAACAAGTGAAAGAAAAGCCCCATTTAGGTATGAATAAACATTTAAAAGCTGAAGAAAACATGCACAAATTCATCCTGAAGCTGAATCAGATTGCTTCACAATCTCCACACTAAAGAACATGGAACTAAAAGTCATAAAGATGCTGTACTCAAGATAGACTAGATCAGACTTCAATAAATGGACTCAAACTCAAAGGAGGGTGCTGGCCCTGAATTAACAGGCTGGCAATAAAAATGCATGTGTGTTTCATGTTCAAATATGATGTGTAACATACATAAGTATCACATTTTTTGATTCCCCAATTTAAACTGCCTTTTTGATTAATTGATCAACTCTCATACACTTTTGGACTAGAAGCATTAAAATGATAATCATGTTTACTGCCTTTAAATTCCCTGAGAAGTTAAAGCCAATAATCAAGGCAGAGAGATGAAGCAAGTCTAAAATGGAATACATATTTGATAAGGACAGCTGTGTACATAGGTGCTGACCCAGGTTAAAAAAGAATCTACCAACAGCTCTATTGGAAAAGGCAATCATCAAATTGGTCTAAGATGAATGTAAGGAACTTTCTATCAGGCAAGAAACTGCAGTTTTTCCAGGACCCCAATGTGAGAAACACTGATCATAACATTACCCAAAAGATAAATTATTGAACAATTGATTCTGTTAATGAGAGTTTTCTCAAATAGGGCAAAATATCAAAATAAACTATAAACTGCTTATTCTTACAGAAGCCAATGTAAAACCCCCTGCAGCCAATCATTCAGTGGGTGTGTTACACCATTTATGCCCACCCGTCTTTCTCTGGTCAGTTCAAACTCCCAGCCCCACCACTTCTGTCATTATTTAATTTTGCTAAGTTCCCTTTTATAATTTCTATAAACAAGGTCCTTTCAAACAGTGCATCCTTTCAGTGTGGTATCTGACACGGTTACTAACAGACCCAAATTTATCTTCAGTTTCTCTACAATAGGAAGCCAACAGTAGACAGACCTATGTTTTATTATTTTACCTTATTTGGAAATGATCTAGATAGTCAGTGAATTTCCATCATTTAATTTAATTTAGCAAAACTCTAAGGGTGTAGATTACCCAAGTGATTTGGGAAACTGTTTAAGTAGATATATAAAACAATTATTGTTTAAAAGTTCACCTAAAAACTCTTATTCATTTACATCTATTTAATTCATTTGTTCTCAACAATCATACTTAGATTACTCCTGAAGATTTTAGAAGACATTAAAGCAATTAGCCATCGTATGTATGTATGTATGTATGTATGTACGTATGTAACTGCTGACAAATTTTGTAATAAAGCTAAAGTGCTTATTTGACTTTTCGTAAACCTACATAGGACAAAAGTATTATACTTAATGTTGATATTTCTAAAGACACGTCTGTATTAATTAAACCAACAAACGTAAACTGCTTTTATTGACTAAAGATTAATCCTAGACCATGTGAACTTGAAAAGCATTTGGGTTAAGTTGTGTTATACTTTAATTCATAAAAGTGATTGTTTTTAAACAAATTAAATAGAGCTCTTTTAGAAATTAATCTTGGCAATACCATCTGAAAGTGTAAAAATACCACATCTATAATGTACATACATAGACATACAGACAGATACAAATAGAAATTTTTTAGCTTTCATTTCAAAACTTTAGCCATCAGTCAGGAACATACATTTTTGATACTTGTGACAAACTTCCCCTAAATCAAAATTTACTACTTTATAAATAACAGTTGGAATAAATTAGTTTCAACTTGCTCGGTTGGCTAAAGTATTGCTATTTGTGGTGAAGAATTTTAAGATCTGTATTTGCTCTTGACAAGCAATCTTATGGAGGCTGTGGTGTAGAGTTTAGTGAAGCAAGCCCTTTCGCAGTTTGAATTTTAAAAAAGGTTTCTTTCCTTTTTTTTCCCCTTCTCTCTCAGGTGTTTTTGGGCTGTGTTTATACTTCAAAGAGATGGTAAGATTTATAACTTCAAGAGACAGAGAAAGAACGCAAGATTTTTTCCCTAAGGGTTTCAGGGTAATTGCTATTTAAAATTTTCTTTTCTTTCTTAAGTACAGGACAAATTTGTTCCAATATCTTTGTGTTTTATAATATCTACAAGCATTTTGAGAACTGTTTTTGGAATTGGTAAAGATAGGTGAGCTTCAGCTTGCATCTAGAATTTTACTTCTGGTTTTGTAAAGATTTTCAAGACAGAGATGGTTGTTTCTATTAGTCCTTGAACATTGGCCTCCAGCTGATCTACTTTCTGATTATTTGTAGGAGGGCAATTTTTAAGAAGGGGAATTTTATGTTGGATTTTTGTTGTAAGTCTAATGTTTCTTCTTTCACCCTGTTAGGAAGTCCCTAAGGCTAACTGCCACATCATTTTCTTTCCTGCTTTTAACTTGGTCTTCCTTAGGTGCCAATAAGACAGCTGTTTGTGATCAGAACTCACTAAAAAATTTCCTTTCAAATGTAGCCAATTCAAAAGATCCATCATGAATATTTGTTTGTTTGCTTTTATTCAGGCCTCTGCCTAAAGTGTTTTCAGTTATGAATAACTGAAGATCGTTTCTTTAAAAACATCAGGCTACGAGAAATAAAGAAAGTGAGCCCCAAATTATGGATGCTTCCATGTAGTTTTGAGTTCATCCATTTATTCTGTCAATGATGTAGCTTTTAGGGCTGTTTGAATACACTTCTTTAAACTGAGCATTATACTAGGTAGGGAGGGAAGGAAGAGAAGAGACCCTCAGCCAGTATAGAAGACACTAAGATATAAGGCTTTAGGCTAACATTCCTTTAATTTTGCTCCTTATAACTTTTTAACTTCCTGACTTTTTGGTATTTAATTCACAGCATCCTTGATTGTTTAGTATTTCTAATCCATTTGTGCTCTATAATTCATACTTTTCTAAGCACTGGCTGCATCCTTCAGTAAAACAGAAATGCCTGTCCTTAAGGATCTTATGTTCTTACACATAACATCAGTAACTGATGATTAAATCACAGAGTTAGTTAAAGGCTGAAAGGGCTTTGAAAATAAAAAGGTAGAGTAGAGGAAAGAAGATTTAGAGAAAAGTTTACAATTTTAAATAAAGTAGAGAGAGTAGAACTTATGAGGATGTGCCCTTTAAGCAGACCTGGAAGCAAGAGTGGAAATTAACCAGACAGATGCCTATGAAGTGAACATTGCATTCATAGGGAACAGAGGAAGCTCAAGACCTGCCATGGGGATTTGCCTGGAGTGTTCCGGGCAGAGCAAAGGGACTAGCGTAGGTGCAGTGAGACAAGAACTAAGGAGCAGGAAATGGCAGAGCCAGGTCATCACAGTGTAACTGCCCAGTGAAAAGAGCTTGGCTGTTCAGTACAATGAATAGCAGTGGGGTGACAGAATCTGATATCTGAAAAGATTGTTTTGCTGCAGCACCTTAAGGAAGAGACAGTAGAAGAATAGCGTAGAAAGAGCGAGACCTGTTCGAAGTCTTCTGCATTAGTCTAAGGGAGAGATGATAGTGGCTTGGATTAGCCAGGTACCCGTGAGTGAGCCCACATTATTGGGCTCCAGGTACATTTCAAAGATGGAGCCAAAAGGAGCTCCTACTTGTTAGGAGGCAGAAAGACAAAGGGCCAAGTATTTTCTAGTTATTCCTTGACTATAGAGTACAAATCAGTGAGATGGGTAAAGGATGCGATGAAGGATTTGGTCTTGAGGGAACGCAAGGAAGAATTTACCATCATCAAAGTGAGGAAAGCAGACATTAGAGCAGATAGGAAGAGAGAGATTAGGGTCTCAGTGTGTGCAAATGTCGTTTGGGGGTGTCTGTTAGACATCCAAGCTGACGTATCATGTTGGCAGTTGGAGGTATGAGTCTGGACTTCAGGAAAGAGTTCAAGGGTTACAATACATGTAAAGCAATTGTCATCATAGAAATGGTATGAGGCAGGATTAAATTACAGGAGGTAAGGATAGAGATAAGAATCCAAAACAGAACCTTGACACTCAAATTTAAAGGATTCGGGAAAAAGAGGAGAAACCACAAAAGTGTTCTCAAGAATGAAAATCAATGAAGTAGGAGGAAAATCTGGAGAATATTGTGTCCTGGAACCAAATAAAGTATGTGAAGGAGGAGGGAGAAATCATCTGTGTCGAATACACTGATACTCAAGAAAGATGAGGACAAAACCTGGACATGGAATTAGCAATGGCGGAGTCACTGGGACCACGACAAGGGCCAGTGCCCTGAGCAGATTCTCATGTATCATGTTATGAAGTCCCAAATCTTTGTTTGGTCTTCTCTCTCTGGAAATGATGAGAGGATGATTTATTTCCTAAATGTGCTATTAATATGTGTAGAGGTCCCTGGTCATCTTCCCATCTGAGGGACGCACACTTTGTCCCTTTGAATTGACTCCTTTACTGATTCTGGATTTGTTTATTTTAGCTGCGGGTTGGGGCAGGGGGGAAGCATTGTCATCGTTGAGTTTTTCAAATTCTTTATCTTACTCCAGCGAGGAGATCTGAAACTCTTTCTTAAACTAGGTGTATTCTTCTAAAGAGAGAAAGGAAAGATGAGGCATCAGAAACAGATTAAGCTCCCTTAACTGTATTGTCATATTTTAGTAATAACATGCATGGACATTGTACAGAATGCCTGCTTTGACTAGTTAGAAAATTAATTTAGTAGTTCTCTACTTAGAAACATACTAGGCAGTGCATATAATTTAGGGGAGAACAGAGAACCCTGATTATTGATACCATTGCTAAAGTATAATACAATGACTGACATAGATAGGAACTCAGTGGATGTCATTAGTAGAACTCTGTGTTGAAAATAATAATAAAAATTCTGCTATTGTTCTTTTATTATAGCATGATATAAATTACTGACCAAAATAAATAATTGCAGTCAGTTTTACCTCAAACCTCAGAAGGTAAGATTAAGTAATTTGGCTATATTCAATGATTCCAATATCATAATTTTATTTGATGAAGAAATAACTCTATGGACAGACTTCTTATCTATGTGTATATCTGTGGTATCAATCCCTTATTATGTAAACATAATTTGGTATTTAGATAACACATACACTGATATTTGTGTTCTTATGAATATTTTCTGGATGCAGGTGTAAGTTGCCCAAAATTTTAGGAAGAAACAACAACAAAGAAAAGTTTCCACAGCAAGATATATCCAAAATGATTGGGTATAGAAGCAACATCCCATAATTTCAGATTCCCGTTGAACCTTGGGGTCAATAGTATCTTCATCCAACTGCTTCTCGTGTATCCCACAGAATGGGAAATCACTGTTCCTTACTTTGGAATTTGCTTTGCATGCCTTCAGCATGACACGAGTATTCTTGGATTTGCAAACATCAAGCTTAAATTACCTTAGGATGCATTGGGCTAAATGTGCAAAACTGTGTGTGTAGCTATCAAAGCCAGTAGGGCTCTGACGTTCACACATTATCCTGTCATGTATACCTCGCTGCAGGAACACAGGAGAGCAGTAAGGAAACGATGTTTGCCTGAGAGTGATCTTTGCGCGCCCATCTCATCCTCATCTCTTAAGTACATCCCAAAGAATTCTGATGCCCAATTATTCTAGGCACTGAGGCCCAGAAGTGGAAAACTTTAATTGTTTCTCTAAAGTGAGAAGCTACTTGAACAGCAGAATCAATTCCAAAGTAATTACTCTTCCTCAGGGTATCCCTATGAGGTTTATCTAGTGTTTAAAAAAACCCCAAAATACAGTCCTTGAACTTTAGGTGGGCCGTGTGAATTGAAGTTCAGAATCAAAAGAATGTTGTTTTCTCTAAGTAATTGCAGGCTGTCTTGTGGGGAAAGCTGAACTACAACTAGAAAAGCAAAATTGTTTCCAAACAGTTTTCACAGTTAATGTGAGTGTATCAGTGAGGAACTTACATATTGTGTCACACGCTGGGTGAAGAGATGAAGTGGACAGAGAGGTAGGGGTTTATCTTTCTATTAATTTTGGGGGAAAGACGCCTTCGTTTACTAGATTGATGTGTCCTCAGAATGTTAAAATAAATCAATATCATGCATGACTGTATGATTAAATGGCTATGTGTTCACCAAAACCCATCCTCATCTTCCAGAAACTCATAAAAAGCCAATACCAATCATGGGCCAGAACATCATGGCAGACGTGAGGATGAGCACAAATGGAATTAACACCTAAGTGGTAGTCAGAATAAAGCTCCTGGCCCCCAGAATAGAATATATTTCACAAATGTGGTGAAGAGAAGTATTCAGAGGGAAATAAAGGGGTTTTTTTTATAAAAAAACTTATTGAAGTATAGTTGATTTACAAAATAAAGGTTTTTATGTTTGAGAATTCCTGAGAAAGGAGGTTTGTTCTCTACCCACTGTTGACCAAACTCCTGAGAGACAGTCATGATAAAACCTCTAGATGGCTTTGGGGAAGCTGGGAACAAGGGATACTACTTTTCTTCCTGGAGAATACCTGGGGAGAAGGTGAAACTCAAGTTTTGAAACTGCCCGTGATTTATCTAGGCAGCTAGATCTGAACCAGCTTCACAGATGTTCTCTTGCCTTCATGTAGAACCACAGGCTGCTTCCCACAAAACCTGGATAAGTGTGTAGAACATGGGGAGAGAGAGACAAGAGGCCTGCATGTAGATTCTAGTGACGGCTTACAAGCACCTAAGAGGATCATTGAATGAAGACCAGGTAGGATTGAAGACCAGGAGGTCTTCATGGAACTCATGATACAGAGACTGACAGTGAGAAGCGCATGGTTACTTCCCAGAAAGTCACAGCCACAGTGCTTGGGCAAAACTAAGCCCCATAGAACTTAGAAGTTATCTGTGTGGTATGCCACTTTCTGCTCTCTTTCTTTCTCATTCCTAAGGCTTGGAATATAGCTAAAATGGCTGGAAATCCAGCATCCATCTTGTACCATGAGTTGATCTGAAGGATAAAAACAAATGCTGGGATGGCTCAATGGAACAACCACAGCGTGGTCCTGAATGAGATGTGGGAACCCTCACACTAGTTTGCTCACCTCTAGATTTATCTTACACATGAGGTAAAAATTCCTCTTGTATTTAGCCACTTTATTGTATTTCATTTTTCCTTTAAATGCAACAGAACCTAAGCTTAATGGGTTGTGGCCATCTCCCCAATGTCTGCCTACTGGGTTTGAAAGGCACGTCATACAGCTGCTCTCAAATATCTGTTTACAAATCCGGCCCATTCGGTTTTTCGGTGTGTCCCTTATTTCTTGCAGGTCCCTCAGGCTGCCTTCCAGCATTTACCACATCCTGCCCCGAGACACCAAGCTCCACAAAAACAAGCAATAATTAGGGCATAGTGAGAGCTCAGTTCCTACACTGAGCTCTGGGAAAAAGTCTCCAGGAACCAGTTCTGGGGAGAGAGAGAGAGAGGGAGAGACAGAGAAGGAGAGAGAGAGAGACACAGAGAGAGAGACAGAGAAGAAAGAAACAAGGAAGGAAGAAAGGAAGGAAAGGAAAAAAACAATCCAAGAGCTTATTTTACTAACTGAACTGAAAATTTAGTGTGTGTGTGTCTCTGTGTATGTGTGCATGTGTTAAAATTCCACCTCTAGATAAAGAAAATTCTAGCAAGTAAGAAATTTAAAGCACATAGCAAGCAAACTAACAAAATACATAGCAATGAGCATTTGTTAGTTTGGGGCTTTTGGTTTTGGTTTTTCATTTGGTTTGCTTAATGCAAGCTTGTATTTTAGGAGCTGTTTCTTTCTCACAAAGTTTTAAAGTCTTAGTGCAGGTCACTCTGCTGTAAAACAACTCTGACTATAGAGAAAATTATGACGATGCTTGTTTTCACCAACAGGCAATGGCAGAATTGAAGAGAGAAACAGATTTTTCTAAGTACCACACTGGGGTTCTTTGTGTTCAATTTTGGGAAGTATTTATTTTGATTCCATGATATTATGAAGAAATAGATCATGTTGGTGAAATGGATCCAGCCAGTGAATGGGAAGAAAACAATGTTATCTTTATTATTCCACCGAATGTTGGAGAAATGGAAGTCCATCTTCAGAGTAAATGCAGCAGGAGCTTGGGCGGTTGCCCTGCCAACAAGCTGAGAAAGCTTCTGTGTTGGAGGATGGAGAACAGGCTGATTTTCACACTTCCGAAGTGTTAAAGCAAAAGTGGGCTTTGTAAGGTTTGAAAATGCATCTCTTTAAAATGCTGCAAGATATAAAGTGGAAACCACCCAAATGTCCATCAACTGGTGAAGGTGGTATATCCATACAATGATATAGCATCCCCAGGAAAAGGGATGCAATTCTGATTCTCACTACCATGTGGATGAACTGTGAAGACTTTAACCATCACAATAACTTCGATTGTGATGGTTACACTATTCTGTGAACAGACTAAAAAATATGGAACTGTACAAGATTAAATGGGTGAATTTTATGGTACATAAATTATTACTCAATAAAGATATTAAAAAGAGGGGAAAAGTGGACAGAAAATATTTTTAAATAATGCAAGACTAACTTCTTGAAGTAAAAGTCATTTTTCTTCCCATATCAGAGATGAATTGCCTCAAAGTGGTTGTTTGAGCTTGTATCATATGACTCTAAAGCAATCATATAGTTCACCACATTTAACTATCTAAATTATGCCATCTGGCTAAATCCACAGTTACATGACACAGCAAATATTTTCCTGTGGAACAACAAGCCCATTTTAAAATAACACATTTATAGTTAATTTAATAAGGGTGTTTTTTTAAGGGATAAGGACCAAAACCCAAGTTAACTTAAATGTGCACAATGCAGCACAAATGGAAATACATTTATGTAAATTAAATATGAATTATTCAGTATTCAGACACCAATCTGATTTTGCATTAAATTATATGGATAGAGGTTCCCCAATCTTGACACAAATTAAACGTCTACAGAGTTTGGCTCTCTCTTCTTCCCTGCCCTGAATGGGGATTAGGGAATGACCTTCATTATACATAGTCGGGTCTTTCAATTTTTCCCCAAATGGCAGGCAGTAAACTCTGCTTGAAGCTATTGCTTTAAAGGACATCAACCAAATATCATTATGTGCATATCTATAAGTCACCCTTAGGTACTGTGGGGAATGAAAAGAAGCCCCAAACCCTGCCTTCAAAGATCTTAACTTCCAGTAGGAGAGAGGTTATTGACCAATAAGAAGTTAATAAAACTATTATCATAGGATGACCCCTTAGATGATACCCATGTATCATCGAGGCAGCTTGGTATTTATCACAGGTCTGAAAATATACACAAGGAGTTAAGTTCAAGTAACATACAAATACAATCCTGTTGCCAGCTATGCGCAAATTTTGACATGTGCAATTAACTATTTCTGCTATTCTCCTATTATATCTGTATTTTTAAATCTCTATAGTTCCTATCTAAGTCCCAAGCAGCTGAGAAAAAATTTGAGGGTATAATTTCCATTTTTCTTTCACTCTCCAATTTGGATTGACTTACTGTCTGTCCTTAAACTCCTTGCGGTAGATTTGGTCTTAGAAAGAGTAACCAATAGAGGGCAGCAGAGAGGAGTGGTGGTCGGTCCATTGTGGGTTCTAGCCCAAACCTCTATTCGTGTACTAATTTCTCACACTGGGAAATCCTGATTTCACTTTATTTTTTTCTTTATGGTCACTGACACAAATATTCTAGTTATTTTTCCTTGGGTCCTCTACGTTTGGTGGCATTGCCTCTGTCCACTTGTCCTGTTTTCATATATCATTTTGGGGGAGGCGAGCTTCCTCATTTTTTCAAATTATCATTCTTTAGATAATTACATTTCTTCCCATCAGACCTTGGATATGCTCCCATATCTCCATCCCTCTTCTCCCTCTCTCCCCATCATGGCAATCTATAGTCTGGTACATCTGTTTTGGTTTCAAAGATTACAGAAAATTATCTTGCACATAAAAAACCTCCCTGATGTTTATTGCAACTTTTAAAATACACATTGAGTGAATCGGGTGAATTCTGAGCTGACTAACCGTGGTGGAAATTCTGTGATGTCAAGGTAGCACTGTAAGAAATAAAGTGCAAAAATAAGTGTAATTTATACATCATTGTGTTACTGCAAAAAGTGTGAACCAGGACCCTGGGTGAAGTCTGGATGATGTGGGCTGACAAGGCTCCGACAGTCTAAGGAAAGAAATTAGAAGCCCCTCTGAACTAAGTATTCAATTCTTCACTTTCCTTCAGAGGATACAGGATAAGCTCGGAGGAGCTAGGGCTCCCCTTGGACCAACATGCATCTCGACTATATTCTACCCTTTGAGATTTTGCTGTCTACACTCAGTGATGGTGAGCAAAAGTGGAAGAAAGCTTTCTTATGTCTGAGTTGTTATTTTTGCCCGTTTTTCAAGTCTGCACCAGCCTTTGTGGTCTTGTCCCTTTCACAGGCCAATAGGGATCCATTTTCCAGAAAAGTAACAGCAATTCTGTCTGCAAGTTTTTAAGAAAGGAGTTGGGGAGGGGAGGTTTGGAACTGATAACTAGATTGCTAGAAAGGAGATAAATGTAAGATATAGAAAGTCAGTCGTTATCTCAACATTTCATAGGCAGAACATACACAAAGAGCTAAGACCTCTCTGAGGTTCAAAAATACCAAGGACATTTTCCATCTCTGGGACACAAGGCCAGTGTAGGGACAGAAAACGTGGTGGTTCCTCATCAGCCTCTAAGGATGTGAAACAAGTTCCTCTACTAGGAAGCTCAAGCCTTCCTTTATGGGGTGAGAAGCACGGAGACAACTAAAAAGTTAGAGAGCTCGCGTTTCTCAGCCTAGCATTCATCCCTGGAGGTCCCGGTCACTAAGCCATCAAGGGAGCAAGTGAACAGTGGCCAGAACAGCACCAGCCCCAGTGCAGCGTGGGGTGCAAAATCGCCCACGGCAGTAGCCTGCACATCTCCAGAGCCAAGGAGGTGCCCATCCACTCATTTCACTGTGGAGATGGTCTAAAATGCGAGGCATCTGTCATGTATTACAGAAGTGATAGCTGGGAAGCTGGAAGGTCTTGCCTGTCTGTTGACCTTCCTAAACACATTTTGCTTTTTTTTTTTTTTTTTTTTTTCGGTACGCAGGCCTCTCACTACTGTGGCCTCTCCCGTTGCGGAGCACAGGCTCCGGACGTGCAGGCTCAGCGGCCATGGCTCACAGGCCCAGCCGCTCCGCGGCATGTGGGATCCTCCCGGACCAAGGCACGAGCCCGTGTCCCCTGCATCGACAGGCAGACTCTCAACCACTGCGCCACCAGGGAAGCCCCACATTTTGCTTCTGACTGCTTTTAATATATGTTCACTTCTTGGAACAGTTTTTGGAATTCTCTGCATTTGCAAAATCCTTAAAGGACCAACTTAATACATACTTATGAAATCTGTTCTATATATAAGATATTCATATAAAACATTCTATATGTTGTGGATATATTCACACCAGTGTCAAAAATCTACTTACATTAACTTACATGTACAAAGGAAATGCAGTATAACTTTTTTGTATTCTATCTTTGATTCAGCTCATCCTATAAGCCTCTCCCCAGTGGGTACTAGCAAAATTAAGACAGTCTCTCAGTCTCTCCCAGTTTTAACAGTTTCCTTTCCATAAATAATCTTCAACTATCTAAGCTCAATTCTTTTTTAGGGATGATATAAATCAAATAACTTGGTCCCCAGTAAATGCTCAGTCTTTCAGATTTCTGCCTTCACCTTCTCCCCAGATTGAGGTCTGGGTGAAACATGAGTGTTAATGTGTGTTCATAGCACATAAAGTGGAGGCAGGGGGAAATCCTGACCTCTGGTTGGTCCTGGGGTGGGTGCCATCATCGTGGTCTACTAAGCAGCTCTTCTGGTAGCTTCCCAGAGTTCTGTGGGCATCGTCTGATGAAGACCATGACTTGGTCAGGACCCAGTGGTCCTTCTTGTTGTGCTGTCCTCCTGCAGGTGACAGCATGTGGTTACAACTCTCGGTTGATGTCTGCCCCACAGCTGGCCCAGAAGCCTTTTCTTTCTTGTTTATTTTCTCCCTCTGTAGCTAATTGGCACTCAACTGAGAGGCTTGTGGGAACTTCAGGATCCTTCCTGCCCCACAGGGGATAGAAGGATTCCAGGTGTGCTTTTTCTCTGTCCAGCCAGGCTGTGCTGTCACGTTTCCTGAGACGCTGCTCCATTGGCATTGGTGCAGTCTCCCTGGGAGGCTGTCTCCTGCAAGATTCCTAGTGGACAGAGGTTCGATGGGCTTCCTCTTTTTCAGATTTCCATTCCAGCTACTTATCTGCAGTGGTGGTTTAGAGCATCTCCACAGATACTTTGACACTCTTTACACAAAAAGTGTGTTTAACCTCCCATTGCATATGGGTCGTCCTTAGAAACTCTTCTCTAAAGAGTTGATACATTACTTTCTAGGCTAGCCAGCCAAGAGGAAACCGCTTCTGCCTCATCTCTTGATCTCTCTCTATTGATTCCTATTGGTTTTGATCTCTCTCTCTCTCTCTTTCTCTCTCCCTCTTCTTCATAAGTCTCCATGTAAGAAGTCCATCTATCTTGAAGGTATCAGATTGAGAGATAAGGTGAAGGGACTACACAGAGTTAGACAGAAATACCTGAGGAGCCTCCGATACCCCCCTCCCCAGATGTTGAAATCTTCCCAGCCTGGCACCAGCCCTGTGACACAGCTATCCTTCCAAAGATCCTAGCCTTCGCTAGTATTGACTCAGCTGATGCAGCTTGGGGCAGAGCCTTCCCGTATGCCGATACAAGTTCTTTTAAGGCATTAGATTTCAGGGTGGTGCCTTACAAACCTGTAGTAACTGGAATACATCTTCACCTTCCCTTTAGGACTTGAGCTGGAGAGGGAAGGAGAAGATCTCTGTATTCCAACCCTGTTTTCTCGTGATCAGATTTTCCTTTCCCGATTACCTAAAACCTGAAGGTATAGGCTTTCCATCTCCTCCTCAAGTCTTGCTAAGGTTTTTCCTTCTTAAAGTCTGTGATTAGTTTAGCAAAGCCTGCCTCTTGATCCATAAAATGGGAGCTAAAGAACTTCAGACAAATGTATAGTTTTATTTCAACAAAGCTCGGCTTTCAAGATTACTGTCTGGTGTAGGATTCAAAGCAGTCTGTGATTTGAAAGCTGATCTGTGACTCTTCTGTTCAGTACCATATTCTCCTCCCATGGGACCTTTGCGTAGCCAAGGAAAAAGAAGGCAGCAAGGAAAGGCAACCTAAGGAGGGAATGATGATGTGTCATTTTGTCAAAATTAAAATAGTACCTACATTAGACAAAGAAGCAGAAAACATATTCCTTGTCTTTGAATAGCTTTTGAGTTATATCTAGAAGCAAGAAACATATACAGAAAGTCACACACTCACTCATACACTGAAAGCTCCTCGTATTGTCAGTTTCCAAGTGAGCGACACAAAGAGTGTTTGCATATTCGGTGAGTGAGATCATTTGCGATTGGAGCTATGAAAGATGGTTTCAGGAGGGCAGGACTTGAAATGGTCCCCAAAACCAGACAGACAGAAAAACAGATGAAGAAATAGGAAGGGTGACCAGGGAGGCGAAGCAGGATGAGGTGAGCAGAGACATAGCATCTGGAAAGCAAGACGTATATGCAGAGTAGTGCCGGGCGGAATTTGAGAGAAGTGCTTGTGTACATGTCCAAGGGACTAGAGGAAAATCAGAGCAGTGAGTGGTAGTGGGTTGAACCAACAGCTGAGGAATTCAAGCATTATTATCCTTATTGGTGTAATTGGGATCCAGGGAAAGAGTTTGAGCAGGAAAATGACATGGACTGAACATGATTTAGAAAAATGATTGATTCTGCCAGTAGTGCATGAGATCATTTAGAGTTGTCAAAATGCTATGAGAATCCGCAGGAGACTATGTTGCAATATATGTAAAGTTCTTAAGGCAAAGAATGGCAGGATGTAATTGTTCGGTTGATATTAGTTATTGTTTTCAATGCCACTTTAATTCTGGCTGACATGAATAGGGAAGTTGTATTCTTAAAGAGAATCGTAATGTATCTGGATTTGAAAAAATGAGTAAAATTTATAAGTAAATAGTTAGAGTCTCTATTAAGAAAATGTAGTAGCAAGAAAAGAGTGGAAACAAGAAAGTGACCTGATGGTTGAGATTCTATGTCGGGGTCAGTTTGGTTAGATTATCCATCGAGTGTACTCAAACGTAAAATTTTGTTTGGAGATAAATCACCATATGCCATCAACATTCTGGTAAATAATTTATATAATAATAATAACAGCTTAATATTTGCCACATACAATAGTGAACACTTTATATTTTCCCAGAGTAGTCTTCACAATAAACCATGAGATAAGCAGTACTGTTAAGCCTGTACCACAAATTCAGGTTAGTTGCAAATCTAAAAGGTGGTATATTTAGGATTCAAACTGGGCTCTGTCTAATTGAGCCTGAGTTTTAATTATTCTCTTTATATCACTGTAGGTTTTAGTGAGTCCAGGGGGAGCCAATAAAGACTTTAGATCAGGAAGGTAATATAAATAAAATTGTAATTTAGGAAGGTTCTGCTGGCTCTAGTGTATTGGATAGATTGATTGGATAGAAATTAGAATCTGGAGCCCAATGAAGAGGGTTATTACAAGATTCTGTGCAAGAATTGAGGGCTTGAACCATGATGGATGTCATAGGATTAGAGATAGATCAAGGGTAGGTACAAACAGGAGACTGGAAATGGAAGACGATGGTGATATTTCAAAGCATAGTAAGATATGGATAGCAATATTCAAAAAAGGAAATACAAGAGGCAAATATGGATTGTTAGAGCCTGGGAGGAAGTGATGGAGAGGAGAGTGGACAACAGTGGATTTGATTTCGAATGTGCCTTAGTTTAAGCTGTTATTTATTACAACGTGGTGGAAATGTGTCAAAAGTTGCTTAAATATAGTCTGGAGCTCAACATGTAGGAATGAGTGTGTGATCTACATATAGCCTTTGAAATGTCTGACAGCATTTGAGGTAAAGTGAAGGTATGTAACTTTGGGCTAACAAAATCAACCTAAAATGGGTGACGTGAGCTATTTTTATTAATGTTTCCCCAAGTTACCCATCTTAGAAGTGATCATTCAGTGTTTTCATAGAACTAGGTAGTTTTCTAAATCTCAGTAAGAGGTCAGATGTCTTTTCTTATAAGAGCATCTCAACTCCAAATGTGACTAAATTAACCTAAAGCTGTGTTTTTGGCAATGGGAACAGATATAGCACAAGGAAGTATTATAATGCTGAACACCTACAGGTGACTGGTAGGAAGCTCTGAATCAGGAGATTGGACAGTGAGGATTTGTCAGTATCACTCCAGTGTCATCTGGCAGAAAGAAAATTCTCTGATGCTAATGACTAGTCCTCATTATCTTGATAAAAAGCACTGTAAAATAAAGAACTGTGATTCGGCCAACTACTACAGCTTGCTATTTCCCTTAAAAATCATTTAACTCCTTTTCCCTTTGCTCTAACAATAACCTCCTGGTCATTATTTCGTTCCCACCAGGGGAACCTGGCATTGTTGGTCAATTGGCAATCAAAAATCTCATGAACCCACAAAAAAGATTTCTTCCTTGGGTTGTGCTTATCTCTGGGAAATTGAAAAAAAACAAGAGTACGAAAAATCTACGCAGCAGACCAAGTGCTGGATTTAGAATGACTATATAGAGAAGCAAATTCCCCTTGAGGCAATTCCTTAAAAAAAAAAATTGGCCATCTCTTCTTACAGCTTTTTTCTTGAAACATGATATAAACATGGTAGAGCTACATCTTTGTAGTATGTAAGATTACCAACGGGATGGGGGTAGAATGAAGAGAGAGAGAGAGAGAGAGAGAGAGAGAGAGAGAGAGAGAGAGAGAGAGAGAGAGAGAGAGAGAGAGAGACAACCTTGGAAAAAACTGGAAGATTGGTAATATAAGGAAATGGAAATGCATTGGGATCCATTAAAGGATAGAGAGAAAGTGCAGTTAGGGAGAAGGATGAGAAAACTATCCCATCCTAGCAGCCAAGGCAAGAAATAGTTTGTAGGTCAAGTGCTGCAGAGGACAATGTTACATAAGGAAAAATAAAATTCATTGAATTTGTGATTAGATGGTTAAGAAAAACATGGTTTGGGTAAACGGTCAGAGACACAGGCTAGATTTTAAAGGCATGTAAGGAGTTGAGGACATAGAGAATTGTGATGACAGTCAATTCTTTTTCATAAGTCTGATGTATAGAATTAGGTAAAATGTGAGACTATGGCTTGTGGCTAGAGAGAAGGTTTAGTGGGCTTTTGCCGGAGGGGATTGGCAAGGTGTGGTGTGGGGCAGGACAAAGGTCAGCAAGATGAGGGTGGAAAGTGCAGGCTGATTCTTTCCCCTGGGGTGGATATCCACATTGTTTCCCCAAATAGAAATTGTACTTTACAATTGAGCTGTTACAGGAAATGGCCTTATTCTGGGAGAATGCTCCTTGAAATTGCATTTTTGAACGTAGATATCTATAAAATGTTATGACAACTTCTTGAACAAATGTCACATTTTGAACTTTCATAGCCAGTGTTCATATTTCCACAATCTTCCCAATGTCAGGGTATTTTATTTTAGCAAATTCTGCATGGTAGAGAATGGAGTGATAAATGTCAGTTTCTTAACTGCATGAAATGGGATTCTCCCCCTATCTCTGTTGCAATGCAGATGAAGCTTGTGCCATTAACTAGGGATTATCATGAAAGTCCTGGATCATTTGAGTGGCAGCTGAGGATTTTACAAATAGCAGATCAATTCAAGTGCCTTTCTCTGAATCTTTTTCTTGACAGCTCTGCATAATCTGACGCTCTTAATGACTCCCTCCTTCTTGAATACACTCTTCCCAGGAATTTTGTTTTCTAACTCGCTGAGTTTCTGTCCCTGAATCTGAACTCTCCTTTTTGTTCTTCTAAAGTGCCTCCACCCAGTGCTTCACCCCTGTTTTGGATTTATGGCAACTTTCACCTTTTTTTTCCCCTCTTTTCTCTAGAGATATTTTCCATCATTATCTCATCTAATCTGATATCTATCACATTTATATGACTTGCTTTTATGTTTTATCAGTGCATTTATTTTGTTTTTTTTTGTACAGCTTCCCAAATTTTATTGCAAAGTCCATCATCACTTCAACATGTACATGTATAAAACTCACCTCTGCCAATATATATAAATACATATATATATGAAAAAAGTATAACATATTTGACCACAAAAATGTTAAAGCAAACTACGGTTCAAAAATATCATAAACAAATGACAAATGAGGAAAAATATTTTTATCAAAAAAGATTCATTCTTAAGAAGCTCTTATAAACATATTTTTATCAACACCCCAGTAAAAAGATTGGACATGAACTTACAATTTACAAAAAAAGTTATTAAACAAATAAAAATGATAAATATTCATACTCTTTAGTAATAAAAATGCATGATTTAAACTAAATGAAAGATATTTACTCCCCCAAAATAAGCAAAGATGAATTAAGATTAATACTCAATGTGATCAAAATTACAAAGGAACACTATTCTTTAATATAAAATGTAAAAATAATGCAACATTTTCTAAAGGAAAATATATATCAAGAGACAAAAATATTTATAACTGTTGACTCAGTATTTCTATTTCTAAGTTTCTACTCTAAAGAATAAAATCACATATTTGCATCAAGATTTGGATACAATGATTCTTACCTCAGTAGTACTGCCATCAGTATGAAACATCCTTCCAAAAGCAACATTTGCCATGATCTCACTCTAAATGCTAAGTGGCCAAGGTTTGCCTGCCTGCACTAATGTGGGCATTTTCATTGTCCATATCATGCTCACATACCCCAAACTGCAGTAAGTCCTATTAGTTTCACAAGAGACATAAAACTGGACATAAACCTGAGCAAATGTATGGTAACTCCATCAAAAATACTAAATTATGTACATGTGTATGCTGACGTGGGTGGCTCCACCATCTCTCTCCTAGCCCATGAGGAAGCTGACCTTGGACAAAGATGCTGTAAGACTGTAGCAGACTTAAAGTGTCTAGACTCTCTAGGAAAAAAAAAAAAAGGAATGACAATGAAAGTATATGCAAATGTCCAATTATCCCAAATTATTTTGTTTTGGTTCCATAATTTTGAAACATCAGGTCTCTTGTAGGGAGTCAATAGAGTCTATTCAATCATTTTTGTCCACCTGGGTTCCTCTCATTCTGTATAATTAATATGAAGCCTTGGTGGTATCTGTCAGAGTTTATAGTCTGCAGCATCCTTCATTCTGTGGATGCTGGGCCACACCCTTCTCCTATTTCTCTGAAGACATCCTTTGTTACCTACACATACACACATACACACTCTCACACTAGCAGTATAAGCTAAAGATTAGAAAAGTACCAGTTGGTCTCAAAGTAATATTTTTCTAATTAAAGCTACTTTACCTTAAGAAAAAATTTCACATTGACTTTATTACAAATACATGACAAGGTAAGGTCGAGGTGCAGTCCTTGAAACTTTCACCCCTTAAATTTTACTTGTTGAATAGCTATGTCTACAAATAATGAGCTGAGTTTGAAACTGAACCTTCAAAATAAAACCCAGGCTCTTGAAATTCTAGCAGTCTGGTCTAACAGTGTGCTGTCGAAGCAGAGAACACAGAGGAGTCATGATCTAGCCAGGAAGCATCAATCAGACATCACGTGCTGGGGAGAAGGCTCCTCTCACTCTCAAAATTCTCAAAATAGGACTTCCGGGTAAGATGGCGGAAGAGTAAGACGCGGAGATCACCTTCCTCCCCACGGATACACCAGAAATACAGCTACACATGGAACAACTCCTACAGAACACCTACTGAACGCTGGCAGAAGACCCCAGACCTCCCAAAAGGCAAGAAACTCCCCACATACCTGGGTAGGGCAAAGCGGAGAGATCCCCACACAGAGGATCAGTGCCGAGCGGCACTCACCAGCTCGAGAGGCTTGTCTGCTCGCCCGCCGGGGCGCGCAGCGCTGGAAGCTGAGGCTCGGGCTTCGGTCAGAGCGCAGGGAGAGGACTGGGGCTGGCGGCGAGAACTCAGCCCGAAGGGGGCTAATGTGCCACAGCTAGCCGGGAGGGAGTCCGGGAAAACTCTGGAGCTGCCGAAGAGGCAAGAGACTTTTTCTTCCCTCTTGGTTTCCTGGTGCGCGAGGAGAGGGGATTAAGAGCGCTGCTTAAAGAGGCTCCACAGACGGGCGCGAGTCGCGACTGAAAGCGCGGAGCCCAGAGACGGGCGTGGGACGCTGGGGCTGCTGCTGCCGCCGCCAAGAAGCCTGTGTGCGAGCGCAGGTCACTGCTCACACCGCCCTTCCGGGAGCCTGTGCAGCCCGCCACTGCCGGGGTCCCGGGATCCAGGGGCGGCTTCCCTGGGAGAACGCACGGCGCGCCTCGGGCTGGTGCAACGTCACGCCGACCTTTGCCGCTGCAGGCTCGCACCGCACTCCGTGCCCCTCCCTCCCGCCCGGCCTGAGTGAGCCAGAGTCCCCGAAGAGGCTGCTCCTTTAACCCTGTCCTGCCTGAGCAAAGAACAGACGCCCTCCGGCGACCTACACGCAGAGGCGGGGCCAAATCCAAAGCTGAGACCCAGGAGCTGTGAGAACAAAGAAGAGAAAGGGAAACCTCTCCCAGCAGCCTCAGAAGCAGCGGATTAAAGCTCCACAATCAACTTGATGTACCCTGCATCTGTGGAATACATGAATAGACAACACATCATCCCAAATTGAGGAGCCAGGAGTCAGTGCTGTGCCTCTGAGGTGGGAGAGCCAACTTCAGGACACTGGTCCACAAGAGACCTCCCAGCTCCACATAATATCAAACGGCAAAAATCTTCCAGAGATCTCCATCTCAACACCAGCACCCAGCTTCACTCAACGACCAACAAGCTACAGTGCTGGACATCCTAAGCCAAACAACTAGCAAGACAGGAACACAACGCCACCCATTAGCAGAGAGGTGGGCTAAACTCATAAAAAGTCTGCAGACACCCCAAAACACACCACCAGACGTGGACCTGCCCACCAGAAAGACAAGATCCAGCCTCATCCACCAGAACACAGGCACTAGTCCCCTCCACCAGGAAGCCTACACAACCCACTAAACCAACCTTAGCCACTGGGGACAGACACCAAAAACAACGGGAACTACGAACCTGCAGCCTGCAAAAAGGAGACCCCAAACACAGTAACATAAGCAAAATGAGAAGACAGAAAAACACACAGCAGGAGAAGGAGCAAGATAAAAATCCACCAGATCTAACAAATGAAGAGGTAATAGGCAGTCTACCTGAAAAAGAATTCAGAATAATGATGGTAAAGATGATCCAAGATTCTATTTCCCAGATCCAAAACCTTGGAAATAAAATAGACAAAATGCAAGAAACAGTTAACAAGGACCTAGAAGAACTAAAGATGAATCAAGCATCGATTAAAAACACAATACATGAAATAAAAAATACTCTAGATGGGATCAATAGCAGAATAACTGAGGCAGAAGAACGGATAAGTGAGGTGGAAGATAAAATAGTGGAAATAACTGCTGCAGAGCAAAATAAAGAAAAAAGAATGAAACGAACAGAGGACAGTCTCAGAGACCTCTGGGACAACATTAAACGCACCAACATTCGAATTATAGGGGTTCCAGAAGAAGAAGAGAAAAAGAAAGGGACTGAGAAAATATTTGAAGAGATTATAGTTGAAAACTTCCCTAATATGGGAAAGGAAATAGTTAATCAAGTCCAGGAGGCACAGAGAGTCCCATACAGAATAAATCCAAGGAGAAATACGCCAAGACACATATTAATCAAACTGTCAAAAATTAAACACAAAGAAATCATATTAAAAGCAGCAAGGCAAAAACAACAAATAACACACAAGGGAATCCCCATCAGGATAACAGCTGATCTCTCAGCAGAAACTCTACAAGCCAGAAGGGAGTGGCAGGACATAATTAAAGTGATGAAGGAGAAAAACCTGCAACCAAGATTACTCTACCCAGCAAGGATCTCATTCAGATTTGATGGAGAAATTAAAACATTTACAGACAAGCAAAAGCTGAGAGAGTTCAGCACCACCAAACCAGCTTTACAACAAATGCTAAAGGAACTTCTCTAGGCAAGGAACACAACAGAAGTAAAAGACCTACAATAACGAACCCAAAACAATTAAGAAAATGGGAACAGGAACATACATATCAATAATTACCTTAAATGTAAATGGACTAAATGCTCCCACCAAAAGACACAGATTGGCTGAATGGATACAAAAACAAGACCCATATATATGCTGTCTACAAGAGACTCACTTCAGACCTAGAGACACATACAGACTGAAAGTAAGGGGATGGAAAAAGATATTCCATGCAAATGGAAACCAAAAGAAAGCTGGAGTAGCAATTCTCATATCAGACAAAATAGACTTTAAAATAAAGACTACTAGAAGAGACAAAGAAGGACACTACATAATGATCAAGGGATCGATCCAAGAAGAAGATATAACAATTGTAAATATTTATGCACCCAATATAGGAGCACCTCAATACATAAGGCAAATACTAACAGCCATAAAAGGGGAAATCGACAGTAACACACTCATAGTAGGGGACATTAACACCCCACTTTCACCAATGGACAGATCATCCAAAATGAAAATAAATAAGGAAACACAAGCTTTAAATGATACATTAAACAAGATGGACTTAATTGATATTTATAGGACATTCCATCCAAAAACAACAGAATACACATTTTTCTCAAGTGCTCATGCAACATTCTCCAGGATAGATCATATCTTGGGTCACAAATCAAGCCTTGGTAAATTTAAGAAAATTGAAATTGTATCAAGTATCTTTTCCGACCACAATGCTATGAGACTAGGTATCAATTACAGGAAAAGATCTGTAAAAAATACAAACACATGGAGGCTAAACAATACACTACTTAATAACGAAGTGATCACTGAAGAAATCAAAGAGGAAATTAAAAAATACCTAGAAACAAATGACAATGGAGACACGATGACCCAAAACCTATGGGATGCAGCAAAAGCAGTTCTAAGAGGGAAGTTTATAGCAATACAATCCCACCTTAAGAAATAGGAAACATCTCGAATAAACAACCTAACCTTGCACCTAAAGCAATTAGAGAAAGAAGAACAAAAACATCCCAAAGTTAGCAGAAGGAAAGAAATCATAAAAATCAGATCAGAAATAAATGAAAAAGAAATGAAGGAAACGATAGCAAAGATCAATAAAACTAAAAGCTGGTTCTTTGAGAAGATAAACAAAATTGATAAACCATTAGCCAGACTCATCAAGAAAAAAAGGGAGAACACTCAAATCAATAGAATTAGAAATGAAAAAGGAGAAGTAACAACTGACACTGCAGAAATACAAAAGATCATGAGAGATTACTATAAGCAACTCTATGCCAATAAAATGGACAACCTGGAAGAAATGGACAAATTCTTAGACATGCACAACCTGCCAAGACTGACTCAGGAAGAAATAGAAAATATGAACAGACCAATCACAAGCACTGAAATTGAAACTGTGATAAAAAATCTTCCAACAAACAAAAGCCCAGGACCAGATGGCTTCACAGGCGAATTCTATCAAGCATTTAGAGAAGAGCTAACACCTGTCCTTCTCAAACTCTTCCAAAATATAGCAGAGGGAGGAACACTCCCAAACTCATTCTACGAGGCCACCATCACCTTGATACCAAAACCAGACAAGGATGTCACAAAGAAAGAAAACTACAGGCCAATATCACTGATGAACATAGATGCAAAAATCCTCAACAAAATACTAGCAAACAGAATCCAACAGCACATTAAAAGGATCATACACCATGATCAAGTGGGGTTTATTCCAGGAATGCAAGGATTCTTCAATATACGCAAATCAATCAACGTGATACACCATATTAACAAATTGAAGGAGAAAAACCATATGATCATCTCAATCGATGCAGAGAAAGCTTTCGACAAAATTCAACACCCATTTATGATAAAAACCCTGCAGAAAGTAGGCATAGAGGGAACTTTCCTCAACATAATAAAGGCCATATATGACAAACCCACAGCCAGCATCGTCCTCAATGGTGAAAAACTGAAACCATTTCCACTAAGATCAGGAACAAGACAAGGTTGCCCACTCTCACCACTCTTATTCAACCTAGTTTTGGAAGTTTTAGCCACAGCAATCAGAGAACAAAAGGAAATAAAAGGAATCCAAATTGGAAAAGAAGAAGTAAAGCTGTCACTGTTTGCAGATGACATGATACTATATATAGAGAATCCTAAAGATGCTACCAGAAAACTACTAGAGTTAATCAATGAATTTGGTCAAGTTGCAGGATACAAAATTAATGCACAGAAATCTCTGGCATTCCTATATACTAATGATGAAAAATCTGAAAGTGAAATCAAGGAAACACTCCCATTTACCATTGCAACAAAAAGAATAAAATATCTAGGAATAAACCTACCTAAGGAGACAAAAGACCTGTATGCAGAAAATTATAAGACACTGATGAAAGAAATTAAAGATGATACAAATAGATGGAGAGATGTACCATGTTCTTGGATTGGAAGAATCAACATTGTGAAAATGACTCTACTACCCAAAGCAATCTACAGATTCAATGCAATCCCTATCAAACTACCACTGGCATTTTTCACAGAACTAGAACAAAAAATTTCACAATTTGTATGGAAACACAAAAGACCCCGAATAGCCAAAGCAATCTTGAGAACGAAAAATGGAGCTGGAGGAATCAGGCTCCCTGACTTCAGACTATACTACAAAGCTACAGTAATCAAGACAGTATGGTACTGGCACAAAAACAGAAAGATAGATCAATGGAACAGGATAGAAAGCCCAGAGTTAAACCCACGGACATATGGTCACCTTATCTTTGATAAAGGAGGCAGGAATGTACAGTGGAGAAAGGACAGTCTCTTCAATAAGTGGTGCTGGGAAAACTGGACAGGGACATGTAAAAGTATGAGATTAGATCACTCCCTAACACCATACACAAAAAGAAACTCAAAAAGGATTAAAGACCTAAATGTAAGGCCAGACACTATCAAACTCTTAGAGGAAAACATAGGCAGAACACTCTATGACATAAATCACAGCAAGATCCTTTTTGACCCACCTCCTAGAGAAATGGAAATAAAGACAAAAATAAACACATGGGACCTAATGAAAGTTAAAAGCTTTTGCACAGCAAAGGAAACCATAAACAAGACCAAAAGACAACCCTCAGAATGGGAGAAAATATTTGCAAATGAAGCAACTGACAAAGATTTAATCTCCAAAATTTATAAGCAGCTCATGCAGCTCAATAACAAAAAAACAAACAACCCTATCCAAAAATGGGCAGAAGACCTAAATAGACATTTCTCCACAGAAGATATACAGACTGCCAACAAACACATGAAAGGATGCTCAACATCTTTACTCATTAGAGAAATGCAAATCAAAACTACAATGAGATATCATCTCACACCAGTCAGAATGGCCATCATCAAAAAATCTAGAAACAATAAATGCTGGAGAGGGTGTGGAAAAAAGGGAACACTCTTGCACTGCTGGTGGGAATGTGAATTGGTACAGCCGCTATGGAGAACGGTATGGAGGTTCCTTAAAAAACTACAAATAGAGCTACCATATGACCCAGAAATCCCACTACTGGGCATATACCCCGAGAAAACCATAATTCAAAAAGAGACATGTACCAAAATGTTCATAGCAGCCCTATTTACAATAGCCCGGAGATGGAAACAACCTAAGTGTCCATCATCGGATGAATGGATAAAGAGGATGTGGCACATATATACAATGGAATATTACTCAGTCATAAAAAGAAATGAAATTGAGCTATTTGTAATGAGGTGGATAGACCTAGAGTCTGTCATACAGAGTGAAGTAAGTCAGAAAGAGAAAGACAAATACTGTATGCTAACACATATATATGGAATTTAAGAAAAAAAAATGTCATGAAGAACATAGGGGTAAGACAGGAATAAAGACACAGACCTACTAGAGAATGGACTTGAGGATATGGGGAGGGGGAACGGTAAGCTGTGACAAAGTGAAAGAGCGGCATGGACATATATACACTACCAAACGTAAGGTAGATAGCTAGTGGGAAGCAGCCGCATAGCACAGGGAGATCAGCTTGGTGCTTTGTGACCGCCTGGAGGGGTGGGATAGGGAGGGTGGGAGGGAGACGCAAATGGGAGGGGATATGGAAACATATGTATATGTATAACTGATTAAATTTGTTATAAGGCAAAAAAAAATATATAGAAAACTGAAAAAATAAATTCTCAAAATACCACTGAGTTTTAGTTGCTGGTGCACAATATTGCTTGTTTCTGGGTAGTGGAATACCCTGTTGCTAAATAATGCATTGGTAACTCTATTGATAGAAGTGGATGCTGCTTTGACAGGAAAAGTGTTTAGATTTCCTGTTGTGGCATGGGAGATTAGGTGGCATATGTCATTTGAAAAAAGCCCTGCTAGCACAACATATTTCAGAATTGCTTCTCCCTTTGCAAGTCTAAAATAGACATGTGGGAAATAGCAGATGATTCATGGACCACTTGAAATTTAGTCATAAGCATAAATGTACTAAGACTGTCCAACAGGTCTTCACATTCATCAGCAAGGATAGGGGCTGTAATTGGGTTAATCCTATGAAATTGGATATAAAAGTGGAATAAACTGAATGTACTTGGAAACTCTTCTCCAGATCTGCAGGGATATATTTTTATTTTCTGTGAGTATTGGAATGAAATGGGGGTGGGGTAAGAGATGAAATTTTAGGTTTGAGGGAACTTAAGCATGTATCCTAGAAAAAAGTCAGCTCCTGGAAATTGTGGAATGAAAGACAACAACAAAAAGATGTGATAATTAAAAATTAAGTGTAATCCAAAGTACTTACAGGTGTTTTCTTAATAATAAGCATTTCTTTAGAACTTATTAGAATCTGAAGACTGTTTTGCAGGTCAGTTTGTTTCAAGGGCATTCCTTTTGTTTACATATAGTATGTGTATATAATTGCATATTATACTATATATGTTATTCAGGTGCAACTATCAGAGCCTGCCTCACTCGAAACTTGAGTTTTCTGCAAACCCTCCAAGGTTTGCTATAACAAAGGACTTGCCCTGCTGTTTCCCCACCTGGAATGTTCCTTCTCTTGATCTCTGCTGTCCCATCTCAGCTGCCTTATCCTGACCACCTAGTTCAAGGCACTCCAGTAGTTCTGACTCATTTCCCCTTTTATGTTTGCTTCGCTCATAGCACATACCATAATCTGAGATTGTCTTATTTACGATTTGACTTCTGTTTGATGTCTTTCTTTCCCATTTCTCTCAGGGAATAAAAGCTCCCTGAGGGTAAGGTCCTGGTCTATCCCCGTCAATCACTGGGGAATCATGGTGCCTGGCAATGGTAGATTCTTAATAAATATATGTTGACTTCATTGAATGAAGTCTATTTATCAGGTGCCAATTTCCCTCTGGGGAAAATGACACATAACTTGGGTTCTCACAGAGCCACAGTTATCGTGTTGACAAGTAAAGACTTCCTGTCAGGGCAGGTGTTCATTCAAAAGTGACAAGTAGCACACTGCTGTCACTTTCTATTCACACCAGCCTAGTGCCCAAAAGAACCACCAGCTGCCAGTGTCAGGCTGAGGCTCGGCTCAGAAAATGGAATCAGAGTCTCAGAATTTTTCATTCACAGCCATCAAATTGACCGCTTAACTATCTGATTCTTGGCAAACTTCTTCTTCAGATGCTAGTCACTGGTAACCATTTCTTACATGATAGATAGATAAGGACCATTTTTTATTTGTTCTATGGCATAAGCACTGGACTTTGAGAGGTATACAAGTATTTAAACTTATCATAAGTGATTTCTGCACTTAAGAAAATAGAAACATATACAGGACATAAAATATTTCACAATTGTTTGTCAGATTTGCTGAGTAAGGTACAAAATTCATGAGAAAATAAGTTTTCTGGGGATTGGAACCAAGATGGCAGAGTTGAAGGATATGCTCTCACTCCCTCTTGTGAGAACACCAGAATCACAACTAGCTGCTGGACAGTCATTGACAGGAAGACACTGGAACCCACCAAAAAAGATACCCCACATCCGAAGACAAAGGAGAAGAAAAAAATGAGATGGTAGGAGGGGCGCAATCAAATTTTGCCACAGCAAAATCAAATCACGTAACTGCTGTGTGGGGGACTCACAGACTGGAGAACACTTATACCACAGAAGCCCACCCACTGGAGTGAAGGTTCTGAGCCCCACATCAGGCTTCCCAACCTGGGGGACCGGCAATGGGAGGAGGAATTCCTAGAGAATCAGACTTTGAAGGCTAGTGGGATTTGATTGCAGGACTTCGACAGGACTGGGGGAAACAGAGACTCCACTCTTGGTGGGCACACACGAAGTAGTGTGCACATCAGGACCCAGGGAAAGGAGCAGTGACCCCAGGGGAGACTGAAAGAGACCTACCTGCTGATGGTGGAGGGTCTCCTGCAGAGGTGTGGTGGGGGGGCGCTGTGGCTCACCATGGGGACAAGGACACTGGCAGCAGAAGTTCTGGGAAGTACTCTTTGGCGTGAGCCCTCCCACAGTCTGCCATTAGCCCCACCAAAGAGCCCAGGTAGGCTCCAGTGCTGGGTCTCCTCAGGCCAACCAACCAACAGGGAGGGAACTCAGCCCCACCCATCAACAGTCAAGTGGATTAAAGTTTTACTGAGATCTGCCAACCAGAGCAACACCCAGCTCTACCCATCACAAGTCCCTCCCATCAGGAAACCTGCACAAGCCTCTTAGATAGCCTCATCCACCAGAGGGCAGACAGCAGAAGCAAGAAGAACTACAATCCTGCAGCCTGTGGAACAAAAACCACATCCACAGAAAGACGGACAAGATGAAAAGGCAGAGGGCTGTGTACAAGATGAAGGAACAAGATAAAACCCCAGAAAAACAACTAGCTGAAGTGGAGATAAGCAAGCTTCCATACAAAGAATTCAGAAAAATTATAGTGAAGACGATCCAGGAATTTGGAAAAAGAATGGAGGCAAAGATCGAGGAGATGGAAGAAATATTTAACAAAGGCCTAGAAGAATTAAAGAACAAACAAACAGAGATGAGCAATACAATAACTGAAATGAAAACTACACTAGAAGGAATCAATAGAAGAATAACTGAGGCAGAAGAACAGATAAGTGACCTGGAAGACAGAATAGTGGAATTCACTGCTGCAGAACATAACAAAGAAAAAAGAATGAAAAGAAATGAAGACAGCATAAGAGACCTCTGGGACAACATTAAACACAGCAACATTCGCATTATAGGAGTCCCAGAAGGAGAAGAGAGACAGAAAGGACCAGAGAAAATATTTGATGAGATTATAGTTAAAAACTTCCCTAAAATGGGAAAGGAAATAGCCACCCAAGTTCAGGAAGTGCAGCGAGTCCCAGGCAGGATAAACCCAAGCAGAAACATGCTGAGACACATAGTAATCAAACTGGCAAAAATTAAAGACAAAGAAAAATTATTGAAAGCAGCAAGGGAAAAATGACAAATATCATACATGGGAACTCCCATAAGGTTAACAGCTGATTTCTCAGCAGAAACTCTACAACCCAGAAGGGATTGGCATGATATACTTAAAGTGATGAAAGGAGAGAACCTACAACCAAGATTACCCTACCCAGCAAGGATCTCATTCAGATTCAATGGAGAAACAAAAAGCTTTACAGACAAGCTTAACTGAAGAGAATTCAGCACCACAAAACCAGCTCTACAACAAATGCTAAAGGAAATTCTCTAAGTGGGAGACACAAGAGTAGAAAAGGGCCTACAAAAACAAACCCAAAACAATTAAGTAATGGTCATAGGAACATACATATTGATAATTACCTTAAATGTGACTGGATTAAATGCTCCAACCAAAAGACACAGGCTTGCTGAATGGATACAAAAACAAGACCCATATATATGCTGTCTACAAGAGAACCACTTCAGACCTAGGGACACATACAGACTGAAAATGAGGGGATGGAAAAAGATATTCCATGCAAATGGAAATCAAAAGAAAGCTGGAGTAGCAAACTCATATCAGATAAAATAGACTTTAAAATAAAGAATGTTATAAGACACAAGGAAGGACACTACATAATGATCAAGAGATCAATCCAAGAAGAAGATATAACAATTATAAATATGTGCACACCCAACATAGGAACACCTCAATACGTAAGGCAACTGCTAACAGCTGTAAAAGAGGAAATCGACAGTAACAGAATAATAGTGGGGGACTTTAACACCTCACTTACACCAATAGACAGATAATCCAAAATGAAAATAAATAAGAAAACAGAAGCTTTAAATGACACAGTAGAACAGATAGATTTAATTGATATTTATAGGACATTACCTCCAAAAACAGTAGATTACACTTTCTTCTCAAGTGCGCATGGAATGTTCTCCAGGATAGAGCACATCTTGGGTCACAAATCAAGCCTAAGTAAATTTAAGAAAATTGAAATCATATCAAGCATCTTTTCTGACCACAATGCTATGAGATTAGAAATGAATTACAGGGGAAAAAAAGTAAAAAACACAAACATGTGGAGCCTAAACACTATGTTACTAAATAACTAAGAGATCACTGAAGAAGTCAAAGAGGAAATCAAAAAATACCTAGAGACAAATGACAATGAAAGCACGACAATCCAAAACTGATGAGATGCAGCAAAAGCAGTTCTAAGAGGGAAGTTTATAGCTATACAAGCCTACCTCAAGAAACAAGAAAAATCTCAAATAATCTAACCTTACACCTAAAGGAACTAGAGAAAGAAGAACAAACAAAGCCCAAAGTTAGCAGAAGGAAAGAAATCATAAATCAGAGCAGAAACAAATGAAATAGAAACAAAGAAAACAATAGCAAAGATCAATAAAACTAAAAGCTGGTTCTTTGAGAAGATAAACAAAATTGGTAAACCATTAGCCAGACTCATCAAGAAAAAGAGGGAGAGGACTCAAATCAATAAAATTAGAAATGAAAAAGGAGACGTTACAACAGACACCACAGAAATACAAAGCATCCTAAGAGACTACTACAAGCAACTCTATGCCAATAAAATGGACAACGTGGAAGAAATGGACAAATTCTTAGAAAGGTATAACTTTCCAAGACTGAACCAGGAAGAAATAGAAAATATGAACAGACCAATCACAAGTAATGAAATTGAAACTGTGATTAAAAATCTTCCAACAAATAAAAGTCCAGGACCAGATGGCTTCACATGTGAATTCTATCAAACATTTAGAGAAGAGCTAACACCTATCCTACTCAAACTCTTCCAAAAAATTGCAGAGGAAGGAGACTCCCAAACTCATTTTATCAGGCCACCATCACCCTGATACCAAAACCAGACAAAGATACTACAAAAAAAGAAAATTACAGACCAATATCACTGATGAATATAAATGCAAAAATCCTCAACAAAATACTAGCAAACAGAATCCAACAACACATTAAAAGGATCATACACCATGATGAAGTGGGAGTTATCCCAGGAATGCAAGGATTCTTCAATATACGAAAATCAATCCATATGATACACCATATTAACACATTGAAGAAGAAAAACCATATGATCATCTCAATAGATGCAGAAAAAGCTTTTGACAAAATTCAACACTGATTTATGATAAAAACTCTCCAGAAAGCGGGCAAAGAGGGAACCTACCTCAACATAACAAAGGCTGTATACGACAAACCCACAACAAACATTATTCTCAATGGTGAAAAACTGAAAGCATTTCCTCTAAGATCAGGAACAAGACAAGGATGTCCACTCTCACCACTACTATTCAACATAGTTTTGGAAGTCCTAACCACAGCAATCAGAGAAGAAAAAGAAATAAAAAGAATACAAATTGGAAAAGAAGAAATGAAACTGTCACTGTTTTCAGATGACATAATACTATACACAGAGAATCCTAAAGATGCCGCAGGAAAACTACTAGAGCTAATCAATGAATTCGGTAAAGTTGCAGGATACAAAATTAATGCACAGAAATCTCTTGCATTCTTATATAGTAATGATTAATAATCTGAAAGAGAAATTAAGGAAACACTCCAATTTACCATTGCAACAAAAAGAATAAAATACCTAGGAATAAACCTACCTAGGGAGACAAAAGATCTGCATGCAGAAAACTATAAGACACCGATGAAAGAAATTAAAGATGATACCAACAGATGGAGAGATATACCATGCTCTTGGATTGGAAGAATCAATATTGTGAAAATGACTATACTACCCAAAACAATGTACAGATTCAATGCAATCCTTATCAAATTACCAATGGCATTTTTTACAGAACTAGAATAAAAAATCTTAAAATTTGTATGGAGACAGAAAGACTCAAATAGCCAAAGCAGTCTTGAGGGAAAAAAACGGATCTGGAGGAATCAGACTCCCTGACTTCAGACTATACTACAAAGCTACAGTAATCAAAACAATATGGTACTGGCACAAAAACAGAAACATAGATCAATGGAACAAGATAGAAAGCCCAGAGGTAAACCCACGCACCTATGGTCAACTAATCTATGACAATGGAGGCAAGGATATACAATGGAGAAAAGACAGTCTCTTCAATAAGTGGTGCCGGGAAAACTGGACAGCTACATGTAAAAGAATTAAATTAGAACATTCCCTAACACCATACCCAAAAATAAAATCAAAATGGATTCAAGACCTAAATGTAAGACCGGACACTATAAAACTCTTAGAGGAAAATATAGGAAGAACACTCTTTGACATAAATCACAGCAAGATCTCTTTTGATCCACCTCCTAGAGTAATGGAAATAAAAACAAAAATTAAAAAATGGGACCTAATGAAACCTAAAAGCTTTTGCACAGCAAAGGAAACCATAAACAGAACGAAAAGACAACCCTCAGAATGGGAGAAAATATTTGCAAACGGATCAATGGACAAAGGATTAATCTCCAAAATATATAAACAGCTCATGCTTCTCAGCATTAAAAGAACAAACAACCCAATCCAAAAATGGGCAGAATAGACACTTCTCCAAAGAAGACATACAGATGGCCAAGATGCACATGAAAAACTGCTCAACATCACTAATTATTAGAGAAATGCAAATAAAAACTACAATGAGGTATCACCTCACAATAGTTAGAATGGTTTCATCAGAAAATCTACAAACAACCAATGCTGGAGAGGGTGTGGAGAAACGGGAACCCTCTTGCACTGTTGGTGGGAATGTAAAGTGATACAGCCACTATGGAGAACAGTATGGAGGTTCCTTACAGAACTAAAAATAGAATTACCATATGATCCAGCAATCCCACTACTGGGCATATACCCAGAGAAAACCACAATTCAAAAAGACACATTCACCCTAATGTTCATTGCTGCACTATTTACAATAGCCAGGTCATGGAAGCAACCTAAATGCCCATCGACAGGTGAATGGATAAAGAAGACATGGTCCATATATACAATGGAATATTACTCAGCCATAAAAAGGTACAAAATTAGGTCATTTGTTGAGACGTGGATGGACCTAGAGACCGTCATACAGAGTGAAGTATGCCAGAAAGATAAAACCAAATATCGTATATTAACGCATATATGTGGAACCTAGAAAAATGGTACAGATGGGCCGGTTTGCAGGGCAGAAATTGAGACACAGATGTAGAGAACAGACGTATGGACACCAAGGGAGGGAAAGCAGCTGGGGGGTGGTGGTGGTGGTGTGATGAACTGGGCGATTGGGATTAACACGTATACACTGATGTGTACAAAATTGATGAGTAATATGAACCTGCTGTTTAAAAGAAAAAAAAACCTATTTATTAAAAAAATAATAAAAAAATTAAAAAAGTTTTCTGTCCCCCCACTCTGTAACTTTTTGTTGCTTCAATTGTTTTTTCATTGCAATTGGGCTTAACTGCAGTTTTGTTTATATTAAGCATTGATAATGATCATTTTTTGTTCCCTTAAATGGGGTAAATACTTAAGATACTTTTTCATATATATTGTTCTTCTGCATAACTGAAACCAAAATCTTAAAGGTGAAAATTCAAGGCCAATTTTATTGTCACAGTAAGAGTGATGAGAGTAAAATTTCAAGTGAATCTTTCATGCCAGGAGTTCACAAGTGTAACTTTGCTCCTTAACCATGTCAAGTAGAAATAATTTCCATTTTACATATGAAAAACCAAAGGTTTTTTTCATGATCTATTTTGCAATGGAATTTCTTCTAAACTTTTTTCTTTTTAACTGTACACAAGTTTCTCAACCTAAGTAGGAAACCAGGGGTCTGTATTTTCTATTACTTTTGAAAGGAGTGAGCTACCCAAAGAATCTGCATTTGACCACCTATCTGGCACGTAATAATTAAATTTGGTTCTCATTTTTTTGGCCACATTACATTACCTTACTATGTTGACTTGTTAAACGATCAGTTCTGCTGTGTTGTATATGTTACTGAATCAGGAAAGAAAAATGCCTGCTTATGTGAAAATAACAGAATGTGAGATCTTTCTTTAAGACCTATTCACCTATGATTTCAATACTTTGGGGAATATATTCTTTAAATAATGCTCTGTCTTGCAAAAGAAAAATAAACATATTTGAGTTTGGAAAATGTAAATTATAAATATTAATATATTAAATATCACTAGTTATTTCTGATATGAGCGGTTTATTTGGAAACTTCTAAAATGGAGAAAAGGGTGATTTTTCTTTTTAAACAGTGGGCATCTAACTTAAAAATAAACAACTTATTTGATTCAAGATAAAGCTATGTGTTTTTCTCTATATTCTTAATTAAAATAATTTGCAGGTATAATGATATTGTAATCTTTTTTAGAAACACTTATATTTTCTCATTTGCTTTCTTCGATTTTCCCATGGATATTCATGAAGATAAATACACATGATTACTGACTTTATTTTCTGATAAGACAGGACTGAGTATGGTTTGAGATATCGTTTCTTGCAAATGATAACCTAGGAGATTATGTTTAAATAGGGACTTTCCATCAAACCAAGTTAGACTTTTGAGAGATGAATATTTGAGTCTCTGGAGTTTTGAATGATTTTGTTTCTTTGCCCTCTCTAAACTCCTTACTTTGTTTGCTGGTTTTAAAATAAGGTTGATAATTTTCCTGAAAATGTCTGCCATGTATTCTTTTATAAAATATTATTATAAAATCAGTTTTCCTAAGGAAATAAGATGAAAAACAATAATGGAAGGAAAATTATAACATGCTAACATACGTATTTGCAACTTTACTTTGAAATGTGTAGAAAGTGACTCTCCATAGCACTCACCCTCCCGATGTCCATCCAGTTCCTTATCAGCTGTACCTTCCATCCCATCTTGTCCAGAATGAAAGAAAATTTAAAATGAGGCCTTTTCCCCCCGTTTTCCTCCGTTTCATAACCAGCAATTCAATTAGAACACTTTAGATGCTCAGTAAATTGTTATATAAATATTTGTTCATCAAAGTTAGGGACCTTGGGGTTTTCTTTTAAAAATAATTAATTAATTAATTTAAACTTTTCATTTTATATTGGAGCAGAGTTGATTAATAATGTTGTGATAGTTTCAGGTGTACAGCAAAGTGATTCAGTTATACATATACTTGTATCTGTTCTTTTTCAAATTCTTTTCCCATTTAGGTTATTACATAATACTGAGCAGATTTCCCTGTTCTATACAGTAGGTCTTTGTCGGTTAACCATTTTAAATATAGCACTGTGAACATGTCAATCCCAAACTCCCTAACTATGCCTTCCCCCCTCCCTTTCCCCCCGGTAGTGTGAATAAGCCACATCAAGGGTGTTGGTGCTGATTTTACTTTGAGATCAGGATGAATGCTACTTGAGTTCAGGTGTACTTTTACTCATTCAACAATTTTCCAGGTAGGAACGCGTTCAGGAAAATATGGTGATTCACAGATGACTAACAGACAACTCATGCCCTCAAAAAAAAGCACAAAATTAACAAACCTAAGCCATGGCAGAAAAAGAGAAAAAAAATACCTTTGGTAAATATGGTCAAGAAAGAATTGGCTCATCTAGGAAGGAACCACCACTTGGTTAGTATTTCTTGTTCTCCTCAGGTGGACTTCTGAAATCTTTGAGAGAAAATTCTAGGTTCCTGGGAGAGATAAAGAGGGGTTTTCTAGGCTATTTGCTCTGTCACGTCTTATATTCTAGAGTGTGTGAAAATGTACATGAATAAATTGTAAAATTTTATTTGAGAATAACTAAAGGATATTACTTTGTAAAAATATCTTACAGCCACAGGAGGCCACTGTGACTGCAATTATGAATCCCTGAGAACAGCCTGCCTTGCAAAATAATGCAAACTCCTTTCTAATATACTGCTCTATTTCTCCTCCTCCAGGCTACTAAGGCACTTGTTTATACCTCTTGTAAAACATTTCTCATGTTACGTTATAAAACATCTATCTGCATATGCATCACATCCCTTGTATTGTAAATCCCTCATGCCTTATTAATTCTTGCATTCCCAGCAAGGATACATTTTATATAGTGTTCAGTCAACATTATATGGGATGAATGAACAAATGAATGAATGACTGGCAGATGGTAGGTTTTAAAAATTAGCTTCAATTACATTATAATTTTAATAATTATGGGGATCTTGTCTAATTTATCTGGGTGCATTCCATATGACACATAACACATAGATTGTTTCACATAGTAGGTAAAGAATAAATGATATTTAATTGAATTAAATTACATCATTGACCATAATAGTTGGTTAGTAAAATAGATTGAAAAGGTAGTGAGTACTCTAAATCCTCTCCTACGTTTTCACATAGATCAGTAGGATCCTATCATAATTTATTTCTCACAAAACCACTGGTTATACAGTGATGAGGTTCAGGGCAGGCCTCCCCCAAAGATGCCACATTGGCATATGGATTATTTTGAATTATAGTTACTTAAGAAGCAGCTGGTTCAAGAAGAACACTCTGACCTGCCTTTGTCTCCCTGGTAACAGGACATAAATCTCCCATGTGAAAGGTACCCTCCCAGTGACAGATGGTAGAAGGCGACCTTATCACCTGAGATAGAGGATTTAGGGCTGAGAAGTCTGTATAAACAAACCTGTTACTTCTTCACCAACTTACTACCCCACACCCAAACTTCTTTGCATTGTCAATTTCTCATAAATTTATTGTTTCATCTAAAAGATATAAAACTGTCTGCCTTCCTCACTCCATTGTGTCATATTTCTATGAGTTCTCATAAAATTTATTTTTCTCCCATTAAACTGTCTTATGTTAATTTAATTATTAGACCAGCCAAAGAACCTAGATGATAAGAAAGGAAAATTTTCCTCCCCTGCAAAAGCATCTTTAAAACCCTTATATATCCTGGAAAGATGAATTTAATGTATTAGTCAAATGTTAGTTTAAAATTACACTGTTTATGTCTAAATTCTTATTATGCATACAGTACAAATATTTCCCTCTTTCACTGTATTTCAGTTTATTAAATTGTTGTTTAGTGTTTGCTTTTTAATTTTTAAATATTTTTAATTGATAGTACTTGAAAGAGAAATTTGTATGACACCACAATAAAAGAAAATACTCTCAAAACAAATTTACTCAGATGTAAGTTTACTCAAACTTACTCAAGTGTTATCCTCCAGATACTATTCTTACGGACCTAGGTTTAGACACATTTGCCTACTAGGAATGTTTGATGTTTTTAATCTACTAATTAAAAAGTTGTTTCTAAATTAGGAATGGAGCAGGATGATAGGATGATAGGAAAAAAGCAAATAGCCTAAACTGGAGATAAGTCTAATTTAAATTCAGAAAGAAATATTCTAGTACTATTAAAATTATCAATCAGATAATGCCATTATTCCCTTAAAATACATAGGTAAAATTCTGTAAACTGCCCATTCAAACTACATCCCGAAGACATCATGTAATGCCTAAATTCGTGCAAGTCTGAACTGAATTCCAGAATGAATTTCACAGGAATATTTGCAGCTCTATTGTTGGTGAGATATTTTGAGATGTGGTATAAGACAGGACTGTCAAGCTTTATGAGGAATGAACTTTGGCAAATGATGGATGGTCCAGAGATACTAATTCCATGACTTCTAACCCCAGATAACAAAGCAAGTTGGGATTTGTTAGTGTGGTTTTTATTCCCTGATGTCTTTAGTATAATTGATGTGGAGGTGTGGAGAATGACACGTTCTGTGTCCTGACACATGTTTCCCAAGTACACACTTCCAGAAAGCACTTTCTGGATATGAAGTGGGTTTTGTAATGAATAATGGAACTAGTTCAGATTAAGAAAAATAGGAAAATATTTTAAAAATATTTACTAGCTTTTCTTATTTAATAACTATAGAATACCTATGTGATCTGGTTTCAACTCTGTAATTTGCAAACCCAAGAAAGTTGAACAGGGATCGTATAATTTGAATCAACACTAGGGATCAAAACAAAATGATACATTTCTTTCAGTTTGTCTTTTTCCTTATTTTCCAAACCTCAACTGCCATAGATAGCACCTGAGTTGATCTGTTCCCATAAGAAGGCAGGTATAGATTAATGTAGAACTTTCTGGTTGCTAAGAAACAGAAATGCCCATAAAAAAAAAAATTGAGCAGTCTCTTCACTAAAGAAGTTTGCAAAGCATCTAATCTCCTTGTTAGTATGTTTGTGACACAGAGTTCCTCCACAGGAAAGCATATTTTTACCGACTTCCTTATAGAGAGGAACTAGTAGCCTATTATTAGACAGGTAACTATTTTTCTTAGTTACTATAAAGATTTTAGCTTTACGGCAGAAACATTTTCATAACTGCTTTTTCTCTTTTGTGCTTGAGAATTCAATAAGGTCTATTCCACACAGCATGTATTTATTTACTCTGAAATAAATACAAGCATCCTAAGTCCTAAACTCCACTGCAGAGCCTGCCTCCTGGGAAAACTGCCTGCCACAAAGACCTTTTTATTTTCTATCTAATGTCAGGACTGACTCCATAATTTGCAGGTTCTCTTGTAAAATGGAAACTCGAGGCATTTTCTTTAAAAATTATTAAGAATTTCAAGATGGCAATGCAGAGCATTAAACCAAGCATGGGGTCATCTAAATGCAGCCCCTGTGTGATAATGCAGGTTCCATACCCACGGAGCCAGCTCTATTTAAGTAGAAATGACAATTTTCATCCAGAATTTAAAGAATATACAATCATACTTCTGATGATTTAGTAGAACAGATAATACAAGGATAATAGACAATAATTTTAGAACCATGCAGATAGATTCCCGGTAATAAATAACTGACCCATTTAGTAAAATAATTTGACAAGAAACCTAATTTCATTAATGTCTGTGAAAAATAGACGGGCAATGGTTAAGCTATAAATATGTGGAATAGAACAGCTTTTATTTTAAATTTGGACCTTTGAACACTCGTAACACAAAGACAGTGAAATCACTTAAATTTCTGGAAAAGCTTCGATCGTAAGCAAGCCCACGTGACAGTGGTTCTAACGGGAGGGGCCTTGTCCCAGGTGTTTTGCTTGAATTCATTCATTAGTTGTTATCCCATCCCCAATCCTGCCCCACAATTAGGTATTGTCATTCCGATTTTACAGATGAGGAGACTGAGGCCGAGAAAGGTATGCCAAAGTCATGCAAGTCAGAAATAGTAGTTAGAGCCTGATCAGTGGAAACCTTGATCCAGCATCCCTCCTAAGTGCTACGCCACACAAAGAAGAAACTCATTCATGAACATAACAAAGCGGAGAAGCCACACAGGCAGTTTACAGACACCTCTCTTAGACTTGCCTGGCTAAAGGTTTATCCACTTTCTGACAGAAAGAGGTTGAAGATGAGTAGCCAAACTATTCCATATAGTGTTTTGATATGTTTTGAGTATATGGACACTCATGTACACCCACCCACAATCCCATGTATGTGGAAGCCCGTTTGAACAGAAGACTAACACAAACTCTGTGCGGTTACATTTCACAGGGCTTATCCACACCCTCTCCATTCATTCACTTATTATCATTATAGAGTCTTAAGTCAAAGCGTCTACCTCCTGGCCTCATGGCCTCACGCTGATTGTTACCGATAATTCCTGAGACTTAGGGGACAGCAGCTGACATTGGCAACCAGGGTACCAGTGTCCAAAGTGAGTAGACAAAACCAAGAAGCATAACTCCCCTTTTGGAATAGTATTTGAGCAAGGTATGGTCCTATCGGGGGTCTTCTGAGCAGCAACATCTCCTTACAAAAATAATAATAAACATTACATTACCACAACAAATAATACGATATGAAACTCTTGTATAAATATGAGTTTTTTCTAACTTATTTTCTTTTTTAAAAACCTCCTAGAATAACATCTACTCTGTAATTTGTTCTATATTACATTTGCTTAAAAAACATTCAAACTAGTATCCAGAATGTATTTATCTGTTCTGCTATGGATTGGCTTTGGGAACGATTTCAGTTTGAGTGTACTAGCGCTGCAGTGGGTATTCTTACACATCGCTTTTGGAGGACTGCGGGTATATATTTTTGAATACCCTTTATTTCTACACATTGGAATATTCTACAGTGTGAGAATATATCAATGCCAACTGTGTGCAACAAGATGGATGAATCTCACAAAAATAATGTTGAGTGGAAAAAAGCCAGACACAAAAGAGTAGAGACTGAATGAGTCCATTCATATCAAGTTTAAACACAAACAAAAAGAGTTGTTAGGAACCGAGATATTGGAGTGAGACAAATGCCTTTGGGTTCCGATTGAGCCACATCAACCTGGAGGCCTGAGGAGGAGGTCGGATGAAGCCATAACTCAGACTCAGTATGTTGTGAGAACTAGTGGTCATCAAAGCAGAGAGTCCCCGTTTGCTGTTTTACCTTCCATCTGTCTTTTTCTGGGTCACAAGCCTGATTTCCTTTTCACACATCAAGGACTGATGACTAGTTTTCACACAAGTTTATGGCTTAGAGACATTTTTCTTTGATATCACCAAACTAACTCCCAACTAACTTGACTCATATATGAAATTCTACCATTACCCATATAATAAATGATGTTTCCCTTCCTTTATGACATTGTCCCCTAATAATGAAAAATTCTCTAAGAGTAGTAACAAATTACAACTTCTCCAGGACAGAGATCATTCTTATTCTTCTTTGTAAGCACAATGCCTTGTACATGCCTTATACCAGTTTTTGACCAGAAGAAGTAAAAAAATGAATATCTGCTGAATGTGAGAGAAACTTTCAGTGGTTACATGTTGACATGAATGAATTCTAGATTCTTTCCTCAGAGGTATTTTCTACTGGAGAGACAACAGGAAGAGCTGCTCTCACTGGACCACAAAGTTGGGAAATGATGGTAGGCTGGGAGCTGGGATAAATGACTGAAAATGAAGGCTGAAGATGTAAAAAGAAAGTGTGCTTTCTACACAACTTTGCCCAGGAATAGCCTGAATCTCAATGCATCTAAAATACTATTAAAATAAAAATACAGCAGTTTGTCTAAGAGACAAGAGAATATGTGTTTATTATATCATTCTCAGACTCATCCTTTTATGAATCTATTCATATATTTAAGAAATAATCAGTGAGTTGATACCTTGTACCAAGTGTGGGCATAACTGATACAAGAATGAGCAGAAAACAATTATAGTCCATGAACTTTTAGAGCTTGAAATGTAAGTAAAGAGAATTTAAGGAATCATACAAGTAAAAATAAAAGTATGAAACTGGTAAACACTAAGAAGGAGAGAAACCTGATTTTATGAGAATATATAATGGAGATACCTAATCTAGCAATTCTAAAAAAGAGAAAAAAGAGTCTGAGATCTGAAGCATCCATTGGAAGAGAAAGGTTGTGAGGCACTTTTAGACAAAGGAGAAGAATGTGCAAAAGTCGTGTGGCAGGAAGAACCATGGCACATTTAAGGAACTAAAAAATTTACTATGGCTGAGAGCACTTCAACATAGGTTGGACAGAAAGATGGAGGGCTATATCCAACACCCCTTGAGGGGTACATGAGCATTTTTTTGTGCTTGTTCTAAGAGAAATGGGAAATTTTTCAGATTTACATTTTAAAAGAGTATTCTGACTGCTCATAATAAAGAGATTACAGTTGATCAAGAGTGGATGCAGGAAGATGAGAGAAAAGTCTAAGAAGCATGTTTATTTTAAATATATTTATGGTCAAAATAAGCAGAATTTGGTGACGACTGGATACAAGAAGTGGAAGAGAGCAAGGGGATAATGTCAACTTTTGGGTTTCTGGCTTGGACAGCTGATCAATCATGGTGCAATTCCTAACACCAGGAAATGCAGAAAAAGACAGTAGCTGAGATTAATGAGGAATTCTTGGTTTTGTTTTATCATATTGATTGTGAGATGTTTTGCAGGCGCTCAAGTGAAAGTGTCAATGTGTTAACAGCCATTAAAACATCACTAGTCATGTAAGCTCTCAGGATGGATTAATACACCTGGCTCGTTACACTGAATGTTAGATCTTTGAACATATGACCGACATATTTGTGGAATAGCTCATCTAACCAGGATTACTGACTTGAAAATATTATGAAAATAATCAAGATTACAAAAAGTGGAGGCAAGAGAATAATGAATTTACATACACTCATCACCCAGATACAACAATTTTCAAGATTTTGCCAAATTTGCTTCGTCTCATTTTTTTATTATTTTAAAATTTTTCTCTGCTGAAACATTTTGAGTACCATTTACATACTTCATTATATGCCTTTTAAAAATATTCCAGGATCACATCTAATACAAATACCATACCTCATGCAATAAGCCATAATAAAAGTATCATTCTTAATATAATGAGTGTTAATTCTTTAATGTATTGAATACCAAGTAATAATAAAATTTCACAGCTACCAAAGTCTTCTTTAGAATGTATTTATTTGACTTAGGTTCCAAAGTCCACACCTTGCCTTTATATTATGTCTCTTCAATCTCATTTATTTGACACACTGCACCCACCACAGCTACAACTTTTTTTTTTTGGTCACACCACTGGTGTTTTGCATAAAGTGGATTGTCTTATAAAATACCTCACATTCTGGATTTGTCAGAATGGTTCATTGTGATCATTCAACTGGTTCTGCCGTTTTACTCATAAGTGACAGTTAGCTTTTGAGGATTGAAAGGTTCAACATTTTGACAAGAATCCTTTATAGGTGGTGTGATGTGCTTCACTTTACATCACATCAGAATACAATCAGTGTTCCATTTTCAGTGTTATCCAGATTGTTTTGTGGGTTCAAGTGGTGACAGGTTGATCTCTTTCCTATAAAGCTGACTACGAACTTTTCATGTAATTGCTGGGAGGAGCTTTATAGGACTAAATTTTTATTAAATTTTGCAAAGTGACCATTTCCTAATCTTATCATTCCTGTCACATGTAATAGGTAGAATTCTTCTGTGAAGAACTTTATCAAATAAATATATATCTATTTGGATATCATAAAATACAGTTCATACAAAAAGGGCTTAATGATTGACTTCATCAGTCCAATTTTCAGAGGAAGCCTTCATATGCTTACTATTTCCACTGATGCCCCAAATGGTGTTATTGCTGCTTCTCTTTTCTAACAGTTCATGTCTTTATGTCACATTTTGGTGATTTTCATGATATTTCAAACTTCACTGTTTTTACATTTGTTATGGTGATCTGTGATCAGTAATCTTTGATGTTACTATTGTAATTACATAGGCATTTTTTACCAATAAAATATTTTTAAATTAAGGTATGTACATTTATTTTAGACATAATGCTATTGCACATTTAATAGACTACAGTATAGCATAAACATAACTTTTATATGCACTGGGAAACCAAAAATTCGTGTGACTCCCTTTATTGTGATATTCATTTTATCTTGGTGGTCTAGAACCCACAATATCTTCGAGGTATGCCTGTAGTTATTTCTTACAATTTCAGCTAATGAGAGTGTCATCAAGTTGGCTTCTGTGTCACTCCATCTGGGACGGCTGCTTAACTTTCTGTAACAATATGTCTCTGTGTCATATTGTGTATTTCCTATGCCAGCTGTCCCCAATATTTTTGGCACCAGGGACCAGTTTCATGGAAGACAATTCTTCCACAGACCCATGTGGGGGGATGGTTCATCAGTAATGTGAGCAATGGGGAGCGGTGGGGAGCGATGGGGAGTGATGGGGAGCGAGGGGGAGTGAGAGGGAGAGATGGGGGGCAGTGGGAAGTGAGGGGAGTGATAGAGAGCAATGGGGAGCAGTGGGGAGCGATGGGGAGCGATGGGGAGCGAGGGGGAGCCATGGGGAGTGGCAGATGAAGTTTTGCCCGCCCGCCCACTGCTCACCTCTTGCTGTGTGGCTCAGTTCCTAACAGGGGTTGGGGACTCCTGTCCTATGCCACATTTGGGATCAACACTGGTTCTTTTTAGCGGGGAATGGTATTTAGAAACAACTTTATGCCTGTGAGGGTGCTCATTATTTTTCTATTAGCTTTGCTTCTAGACCTTTCCGGAGGACAGAGTTAAGATGTGCATATTTTTGGAAATTAAAAGAAATCATGAGTTCATACAAATATTTTCAACTCAAGTTTAGCACTTTTTTTTTTTTTTTTTGCAGTATGCGGGCCTCTCACCATTGTGGCCTCTCTCGTTGCAGAGCACAGGCTCCAGATGAGCAGGTTCAGCGGCCATGGCTCACGGGCCTAGCCGCTCTGCAGCATGCGGGATCCTCCGGGACTGGGGCACGAACCCGTGTCCCCTGCATCGGCAGGCGGACTCTCAACCACTGCGCCACCAGGGAAGCCCTAGCACTATTTTTAATTAGCATCTTTGATTTCTTTATCAGTATATTTTTTCCTACACAAAAAATACATCACTAACAATCTGAACATCATTATTGAATTGGCTTAACCTCAGTTAGGCCTATAATATTGCTTCAGAATAATCTTAAACTATTATTATTGATAATTAGACTAAAGATCAAAGTCTACATTTAAAATCACATTTAAGATTTTTTTTTGTAGTCCCATTTGTCCTTGCATACATATCATTGTGGATAGAGAGCCTTAGTGTTCCCATTTTATTTAAAATTATTCTTTTCTAAGAATGTTTATTGCACTAGCTTCAACAGTCATTTGTAGGTTTGTTTTCTATTCTTATGTACTGATTTTCTTTCCTTTATTATTTAATTTAATTTTTCAATATGTGATCCATTTAAAATTTTCAAAGTTAAAACAATAAAAGATATATTTAGCAGTTTTGTTTCCTTCCCCATCCTCTCATCTGCTATATACTTTTACTTATAGGTAACAGTTTTTATTAGTTTTTGATTTATCCTTACAATAATTTTGTAAATATAACCAAATATAACTACCTATTTCCCTACCCCATTTCTTATACAAAATATAACATATTAATATATGATTTTTCCAAACCAAACTGTAGAAAGGAGTAAGACATAGTATAACTAAAAAAAAAACTGTTTTCTAAGAAAATGAAGAGAAATATCAATAATTGAAAAGATATGAGGCTGCTACTTCTTACTGGGAAAAGATTCATAGAAATTACCCTTGGATTTATTGATGTAATAAAAACACCAACTATAAGATTACATGTTTGTTGCTGCTACATAATAAAATAGCACTGAGTAGAGAACCAAACTTGGAAATTTTTTCAGAACAGCCCAATTTAGGTCTACATCTATTTGTTTTGGATGAAAACATAAATGTTTACCCTTATAAACAAACTGTTTGACTTTGAATCAATCATGGGTAAGACTTGAACAAGTTTCATGCATAAACCAGGCTGTTTGGAACAGAGGTTCCACATGGAAGAGTTGTAAGATTAAAAAAAAAAAGGTATATATAGAAAGCTATATTTGAGCAAGATTGTAAATTTACTTATATATCACATAAAATAATTAGGATAACCTACTAATTAAAAATTTTCATAGTTCCCCAGCAACCATTGGAAAATGGTATAAACAAAGAAATGCTTTAGGAGCAATAATCTACTGATCCTTTTTAGTATGGGTGCAAAGAGGCAAAGTAAATATTTTTTAATCCTAATCCAAGTGTCAGTTGATGGAGATATAGTGCATGTCTTGGGTAGCTACAAGGAAACTTTATGCTTCAGGAACAAGGAAGGTGGGAGAGAAGAGATTTGACTGCTGACCCCCACGGAGTTTCTCTCCCAGCCCAAGTTACTCTTAAAATTAATTGGACAGAGACCTGGAACAAGTGCTAAATACACAAAGTAGATGTGACACAGCTGGATGTTCTTTTTCAGATTCTAGATCTGCTTGTCATCCCCTTTGACATTCAGACTCCAGGCTGTTATTTCCCAGCAGATTTTGAAGTAAGCTCTGTAGATGAGTTAGAAAATATGCTTTCAAAATTGCTGCCACATCCTTAACAAAGGATGGTAAAAACCTGTCTGATAATCAGTAAGATTTCAGGGAGAGAGATTCACCAAAGCACCCTCACTTTCTTGTGATAATTCTCAAGCTGGAAAAAGCAATGTTTGTTTTCTTTAGCTTTCCTAAAACTTTTATTTTTCTAAAGCTGCTTCCAATTACTCTCTGCCCCTACACTGGCTTAATACCAGCCTCTTTTTGTATTTGACAACTTTTCATTAAAGTTTTCTTTTCCACACATTTAAGTAGTATGTAACCTAAAAAGAAATTATAATATTGCAAGGTGCATTGAGCATTAATTGTCAGGCTGATTTGTCAATATAGATACTTATAAAATTATGTAAGGAAACCATAAACTATTTCACCAAAATTAAACATTCGGAATGATATTAGGGCAAGTCCAAGATGATTATGCAGGAGGTAATTAAGGAGATTGTTTCAATTTAGCTGCTGCAATAGAGAATGGAGCATCTCAAAGAAGAGGGAGAAAACTTGGGGTTTTATAAAGCAAGGGGTTATGAGGGAGGAGGGAGATGGGTCTTGCATCAGACTATCTAGGGACACAGTGGCCCCTTGTGATTAGCCATTTTACTGAAAAAAAAAGGGATGGGGGTATTTCTTAACCATCCTTCTTTTCTGAGAGCACAGAGCTCTAATAAAGTTCATCTTCTGTCCCCCTTGTTGTTGAAGATGAGTCACTGGACAACACAGGAAGTCTAAGCATCTCTTAGATGCTTCCCATGTGCAAGAGTAACCTATTAAATAAACTTATTATTTCTAACACCTCTCTTTTTACAATGTGAAAGAACAAATCCATTGTGGTTTTCCAGGGACCATTTGGGAAATCTCGGAGGCAGTTTTGTTCAAAAAAAAATTGTTTTTGGTTTGAGGAAGGCAAAATATCAAAAGTTGTCAGATCTGAAGACCTGAATAAGAAAGGATCATAGGTTATTAAGAAATAATAAATGGCTACCTATTTAACAAAAGTGACAACCAAATATTTTAAAAGCAAACATAGAGGGTAAAGACACTTAGCTCTTTCATAAGTGAGAAACCTTTGTTTTTATAAATAATCTAGAGCATAATCTCTCATAAATCACAAAAGATTACTCTGGTAGAACAGAATCTTTGCAGGTAGATTATACAGAAGGTAAACTCTTATAGCCTCTAAGAACATTTCATTATAACAGAGAAAAAAACAAATTCTACTTTTGCATCAGTATACAATTTGATACTCAATCTCTTTTTGAAAATCTTACAAATAAATACAGCAAACTTTAGCCAGTTTTGTCAATGGCAACCAAAATTCCCTATCTGAGACTCCTCATTAACTTTCTATATCCATTCAGATATTGTCCTACACTTCACTTTTTTCTCATTCTGGAATAACCAGTCATTTCATTTTAGGACAAAATTACCTTTTTTCCCTTAACAAAAACTCATCCTATATTTCTTGCATATAAAGTTATACATTTCTGCCACCATTACTACCAGTGGAGTCTCTTTCACATGCATAGATGTTTTAACCACAGTAACTTCTATTCCACAGAGAAAACTGGAAGGTGAATAAATGTGAACTGTCTGTCACACACACCAGCCTTCTTCATCAGACTAGCAAAGCTAATGAATAATATCTCACAACTTTTTATAGCCATAAATATCCCTTACAGTACAACTTCTCAACGTGCAAAACTGAACAACTTCTCAAAAGCAGAACTGAAGCTAATAAGTATAGACTCTCTGTAGCATATAAAAATGAGACAAAATGTATATATACTTAAATTTATGCTTAGTAATTAATGTGTTAATATTCTAGCTTAGAAATGATGTAGGTATCTAATAAATAACCATTAATTAACTCAATTTAGTCTCAGTCTAAGGTGGGGTAATTTCTTAATCTTGGTTATTTTCTTGGAATACAGAGCTCAGGAGAATTTCAGTATTATCAGGTACAATACTGCTAAACATGGAGGAAATTAAAAAGTTAACTCTTCAGGAAACATTCTGGACCATTTCCACTGTTGATAGTCACCAGGAGTTCTTTGGATGGAAAAATAGGTCATGGGTAGATGAAGAAGAGAGTCAGAAACTTGCAAGATTCCCTCTCTCACAATATTGAAAAATTGATAAGACTGAACCTTACATTCCAGACAACAACTTGATGGAATACTCAGCCCCTAAGTGGGTTAAGTCTCCGTGTTTCTTTCTGGAATTATTAGTTAGATTTTTATCATTTGTTACATTGTAGACATTCATCTGACCATGAAATAAGTCAATTTATTTTACTGGTCACTTTTCATAGAGAATCATCAAAAACAAACCAAAAAACACTTATCATACGCATTGTGCAATGCAAACTTTTATTTCAATAGCTAATAAAAAACCCAAATCAATAAGAATCCATTCTATACTTTCTAATCCACATTTTAAAAGATTTTTTTATTTCCTTGAGTTGTTAACTGACAAACAGAAAGCCTATCTGATTTACATGTGCAGTCAAAATAGTCAGACTCAGGCCACTACACCTGCATTATGCTTAAAGATAGAGATACGCTCTTGTAATGCATAGCGATATTAATTTGAACAGTCATTGTTAATATAAGGTAATTTAAAACCCTGAGTAGATATATTTTTCTGAAACAATTTATGTATAGTTTAGCTATCAAGAAAAATTAGCCAACACTATGAAAAAGAGTGATTTAGTAACATGTATTTAACTATATAGTAATTTGTCAAAGACTCAAAAGCACTTTATATTTAATTTCATATTAAATCAGTGATTTGTTTTTCTAGTTGACAACCTAGACTTTTATGTAGGCTATATTTTAATGTCAATAGTTAGATTACTGTGGATATGGTATATGAATATTGTACATTTTAATATAAATCTTTGGCTCTTTCAAATCAGACATGCAATTCTCAAACCACCAAACCCAATGGTGTAAGTCTTTCCACTTTCCACATAATTTGTTCTCTAATGAAGTCTTAATGTACACCAAAAAAAAAAAATGTTATTTGGCCATCTAGTACATTCAACTAATAAAAGAAATCATATCTCAGAATTAATAATCTTACTTGTAAACTTTAACAATCCATCCTCATGTTTAGATACTCAAACTAATTGTTAGATGATATATATGAATAGAGAGTGCAAAAATTATTTAAATGTATTATTTATTTTAACTTTGAGATTTAAGTTATCTTGATTTATTTATGATAAAATGCATAAATAACTTTTAAGCTCAACACTTCTTTTCATTTGGTTACAAAGTGGCTGCTCATGTCCAAAAGGAACCGACATCAGTTTCCAGTAAAACGTATTCATAGTTGAGTCAGGTAACTGTGCCTTAGTGGCAGCCAGTTGTGCAGCAAGCTGAGAGACGTAACCAAGGCTATAAAAAATTATGTAATAGGAAAAGCATGACCCTGGAGGCCATTTGAAAATCTTGTTGACAGAGAGTAACAGAAGAAGCAGTCTTTCACAAAGGAATTTCAAAACACATAGCTGGGCTAGAGGGATATATTGTCTTAAAAGGCATTTTGAATATAAATTGCATATACTATGAGACACTGAAAAGGAAGACAATAATATGAATTTGAAAGGCAACAGTGTATAAAAATAAGCCTGACACTCCATTTCTGGAGTCAACAAGCTTGGGATCTATGAGGCTTTCAAAGAAGTAGAAGAACAGTAGCTTGAGGAAAACATGTAAATACATGTGTCCCCAGGGCCCATTGTGGTGACACTGTCCAAACGTGATTTTCTGCATTCTGAACAAGCTGAATATCTGTCGAGAGACATATTTTCTCCCCTGTGCCATGTCATCTTCTTCTACATTCTCCCACTTACAGCCACCCTCCTCCTGAGTACACTGTTACTGGGTATTAGGGTACTGTAAGTAAGCATGGCTTCTGCGAAGTCTTGTATTATTAGGGCATGTCACACAAAGGTAGAAATGAGATAGCAGAGTAATCTTTCAACAAAATGTGTGAGAAAAATATCCCAATGGCCAATAATAACTTAAAAATATATTGCGGGATACCAGCGATGTGCCAGTCATCGGGAAAGACAATGATGGTACAGAGCAAAAGGCATCCTTCAGTTCAGCAAGGTATTTATGAAGTCATTATAATGTGGAAACCACTGGGTGGGGCATCTGAACCTACCAGGAGAGAAAAGGAAGAGCCTTTGTTAAAGAACTTGTTGCAGGCTGCGTGGCACGCCCCCTCAGATCCATGTGTTGAAGTCCTCATCTCTGGGACCTCAGAATGTGACCTTATTTGGAAATAGGGTCACCGTAGATGTCATTAGTTAAGATAAGGTCATACTAGAGAAGGTTGGGCCCTAATTCAGTATGACTGTCCTTATATAAAGGGGAAATTTGAACACAGAGACACACACAGAAGGAGAACACCATGTGAACAAGAAGACAGAGATCATGGTGATGCAGCAAAAGCCAAAAAATGCCAAGGATTGCTAGCAAATGCCTAGAAGCTGAGGAAAAGGCCAGAAGTATTTTCCCCTCAGAGTCTTGAGAAGGAATCCACCCAGCTGACACTTTGATTTTGAACTGGTAGCCTCCAGAACTGTGAGAAAATACATTTTTGGTATTTAAGTCCTGCTGGTAGTACTTCAGGGCAGCCCTAGCAAACTCATTCTGCTTCTGGGAGGAACAGATACAAATGCACCTACATGAGACACAAAACAAGAATACACACCATGAGAGAAACTCAAGCAAAACCCTACAGGGTTTTAAAGTTCTGGGTCAGGGTAGGTGGGTGTCACAGACCAGAAAAATCTCCACAGGAAAGGGTGACATTTAAACTAAATCTTAAAGCAATTGACAGAATTGGGGCAGGTGAGGAGGTTTCTGACGCGAGGAAGACACGATCACAGAAAAGTACAGACAATGTGCATCTCAACCGAGGGAGGTAAGGTCCTAAAGGAAAGCTGGGACCATCTGCAAAGGCCTTTGAATGTCAGGATGAGAGGCTGATATTTAATTTGGGGACAGTGGACCTTTAACGTTTTTTGAAGTCACACAGCAAGTGCACACACACACAAGCACATGCACCTGCACAGGTCTAAATAAGCTATTTGATAATTTAAGTCAGATTGACGGACTTTGAATGTGTTATGGTGATTATCACGTAGGACTGCCATGCGGGGCAGGGCTTTTCCTATTGGGTTATATATTGCTTTAAAGGAGTAATATTCTGAAGCCTTTGTGTGTCAAGTATTATTCTAGGTGCTGGGGTCCTAGCAGTGGGCAAAACAGAGGCAGCTTCCTTCATGGAGTTTACCTTCTAATGGAGACACATACACAAAAATAGACATCTGGATATTTGATGTAAATGCTATGAGAAGAAAATTCCAGGTGAAGGAAAGAAGATAATGGGATGTTTAATTTTAGATGAGGCCATCAGGAAAGTTTCGGAAGGGGAGGTATTTGAGCAAAGACCTACAAAAAAAGGACAGAGACATTGGTCTTTTCAGGTACAGGTGTCCTAGGGAATAGCTCATACAGAGACCCTTAGATGGGCATGTGCTTGGTGCTGAAGGAATGGGGTGGGGTGGCCAGTGTGGGCGACGACGGGACAGAGGAAGTCTTCCAAGACATAGAATTAAAAAAAATTATCGCAGAAAAAGCCACAGATAGAGTCCAAACCATTTAGTTCAAAAAGAAAGAAAAATCAGGATGTTACTGGGGAAGGTGTTTATACGGGGAGGGCTAGGAGGTTCTTAGTTCAACCACTAAGGCATTGGATGGGCCTTGGATGAAACCCAGCTGAGGCGGGTGTCACACACAGCAGGGACTTTTGATGGGCCTGTACATCCCCAGGGAATGACTATAACAGGTGGGTGAGCAGAGGTGGCTGGCCAGCCACACCTTTCCCTCCCTGGACTCCACCTGTGAGCAACCCGACTTAATGACACGGAAGAGGGGTGGCAGCCTCCTGCAGTCGCTCATGACAAGGATGGCCAGGGAATGGGAAGACAATCAAGAAGGCAGCACCGGGTTTCCCTGGTGGCGCAGTGGTTGGGAGTCCACCTGCCGATGCGGGGGACGTGGGTTCGTGGCCCGGTCCGGGAAGATCCCACGTGCCACGGAGCGGCTAGGCCCGTGAGCCATGGCCGCTGAGCCTGCGCGGCCCGAGCCTGTGCTCCGCAATGGGAGAGGCCACAACAGTGAGAGGCCTGCATACCGCAAAAAAAAAAAAAAAAGAAGAAGGCAGCACCCCCAAGTTTATTCTGAAATGGGTTAACGCAGGCTGGTCCCCATCTAACTAAATGAGAGTGACAGGGAGTAACAGGGCGGGCACTGGGCTGGGAAAGTGGAACCTCTCACGTGAAACTGATCCATGGCATGTCACAGAAGCACTGCTATTTTGAAGCTTCTCTTACTTGTACGTAGAGACCATGTCAGGTGGCTTTCTGTAACACTTTGCTCTGGCAAAGGACCACAGGCTGGGAGACTTAAACATCAGAAATGCATTGTCTCACAGTCTACAGGCTGGAAGCCTGAGATCAAGGTGTCAGTGGTGGTGTTTCTTCCCAGGCAGGCCTCACTCCTTGGCCCGTAGATGCCACCTTCTCCCTGTGTCCTCGCGTGGTCCTCTGTGTGTGTGAGTCCCTGTCCTAGGCTCCTCTCCCCTTCCTCCAAAGACACCAGCCGTGCTGGCTTAGGGTCCACACATACAACCTCGTTTTACCTTAATTACCTCTTTAGAGACACTGTCTTCAAATACAGTCACATTCAAGGGTCCTGGGGGTCAGGACTTCAACCCATGAATTTGGGGGGACCCCCATTCACATTTTCTACTTATGAAAATGCATCCATGTTCTGATAGTTATAAAAAGGTCAGTCAGCTTCCCTCACGGGCCAACGCTCAGGCACAGAACCTTCTTTCCTCCTTCCTGTTCTTCCCGTAGGCCCACACCTGTGCCCCTCACGTGTGAACCAAGCCTCTTGGTCCCTCCATGGTGCACAGGGCTCCTTGCACAGGGACATGGGGAGGAGGATGTCTTCTCATCAGATTTGCAGGCTTCTCTGACTCACTTTCAGGCTCCACTGACCGCGGAGTGGTGGAGCATTCATCAGGAATTTGAAGAAATGTGAGATCCTCAAAATCAGGGCTTGTAAAGTGGATCCGTGCAGGTGTGACCGCAGCCCAGCGCCTGGCGGCGAGCCTCAATGCCGAGGACAAGAGGGCAGGTGACAGGCGAGTGCTTCAGAAGGGAGACAGTGGTGCAGGGGGTCCTGAGGAGGAGCAGAAAGAGAGAAGGGCACATAGAAAAGGAGAACCGCTGGTTCTTTTATTCTCCCTGCATTCGGCTCCCCAGGAGAAAAGAAAATGGAGGTTAAAATGGAGATTTATACAGTGTTTCAAAAGCTATGGAAGAAAAGTAAGGATTCTGATGAAGGATTTCTCTTTCCAGGATTTGTTTACAAGAAACAAAGCAGTTGCCCAATGAAAAGTAATGTGAGAACTGTTGTTATAAATTCACCAAGAATAATTCTAAGATATTGTGCAGTCATAGAAGCCTCCGAGGGAAGAAAAATTACAAATATGTGTAGATGGCTCATTTAGGTAAGAGGTTGCAAAGCTTGTTGAAAGAGTTCAGGGAATGTGTCCTCAAATATGCCTGGGCTAAATACCCTTCTCTTTGGAAATAAAATAGCTGCCAGAAAGGCATCGATTAGACTACTGCTCCACGTGGTTAGAAAAAAACTTGTAATATGTTTAACGCTCCCAGTGAAAGTGACAGCATAATTAGGGAATGGAAGGCTGATTAGGGGAATAGACTAAAAAGACAGAATTCAAACACTGAATTGAAGAGGAGAGAAGGGACTCAATCACCTACTCAGACTTTCAAATTTAGAATCAAAAACAGATCTACATAGGTCCTGTAAGTACTGGTTTGGCTAACAATGCTTTCTGGTGACACACCTATGTGAAATATCATGGAATGAAGTATAATTAGCATGGTCTGGCATAAAGCAAGCTGTGAAATCTGGGTTTGCTGGTTTGCGGGTGGAGGTGTCTAGAAGCAAGAGAAAAAGAGCTTTCAACTCTTCTAGTTTTGAGTGACTTGAATGCAAAAGAAGTAGCCATAACTGATCCTACAGGAGAAAGGGAACACTGTTATTCTTTCTCCTTAAAAAAGATGTTAATTATCTGCCCAATGAAAAATGCATACATGTGCCTCTCCAAGTGAGGGACATGTGTCCTCATCCAGGAAATCCTCACAGGGTTTGTATCCATCTGCTGGGGCTTCCATAACAAAACACCACTGATGGGTGCCTTAAGCAACAGAAACCTGTCTCACAGTCTGGAGGCTAGAAGTCCCAAATCAAGGTTCTGTGAGACTCATTTTTTTTGAGCCAGTGAGGAGAAATCTGTTTCAGGCCTCTCTCCTTGGCTGATAGATGGTCATCTTCACGTTCCCATGCCTTTCTCCCTGTTCATGACTGTGTCTGCATTCCCTTTTCTATAAGGATACTAGTCATATTGGATTAGAGCTCAGTATTGGATTAATGATCTCATTTTAACTTGGTTACCTCTGTAAAGACTCTATTTCTTAGTAAATTCACATTCCAAGGTACTGGGGGTTAGGAATTCAATATATGAATTTGGGGTGGGGAAAACAATTCTACCCTGTCATGCAGACTTAACTCGGGCATCCAAGAACACGGGCACCCCTCCCCACTTGCCATCCTGAGCCTCAGCCGACGTCTTCTCCAGGATGGAGGTAGTCTGCTGTGTCCTGTTTCTCAAGCTGCTAAGTTTCTTCTATGCTTAAACAGTAAGCGATTTATACCCACTACAAAATAGACTAAAAGCAATACTGCCCTTTGATTCTAATATCTGAGAGAGATTTTAGATTTTATACACAGATATGTGTCCAAAGTCTCAGTGTCCTCAGAATCATCACTTACGATAGCTTCTGAAGGTGCCTCAGCCAGGACAAATATGTCTGCATCTTAGGGTACACACAGGTGTGTTTACAGGTGAATACCGCATCCCCAAAGAAAAATCCAACAGATTCATATGTAAGAAAATTATGTCTTGCTATACACTAATAATCGTGGTAATCTGTAATTAACTTGTTCTGCATTAATGAATATGAAAACGCATAAAATTGGTAACAATGGCTTTTGAAGATTATTTGATTGAAACGGTACAATGATTATGAAACTAGCAACCTAAAAAAAAGCATTAAGATCATACTGGACTGGGGCTTAAAAAATATGCAAGAGGAAAAGGTGGAAGAAAACATGCCCATTCTGCCTTAAGGTATCCTACGAATTTATGACATTTTCACCTGTGGGAAGAATCTCAAGGACATAGTGGGAAAAGTGACAGGCAGCATCATTCCAGAGGGACTGGTTGGTTAAGTCCATACAGCTGACTGCATCGGTGCTACAGTGATCGAATGCTGTAACACTTGATCCAAAGAGAATGAGACTGTGATGCTTTAAGGGGGCTTTGCTTTCCAGTTTTCTTGGTAGTGAGTCTGATAAAGAGCAAACATGATAAGTTAGAAAGCTCTGAACCAGTGCATAAGCATCCTTGTTCCACCCACACAGAACATGGATTTGAAGTATATACGTATCTTATATATGTATCATCAATGCCTTTCAGGGACCCGTGGAAAACATTCCCTAAATTCCTATTCTATTTGACACTTCTTTCTTATCACTGAGCATGGGTCAGTATGAAATGACATCATTTCCATATGAAAAAAACCCATACTTTTACAAAACTTATAAAAAACTATGAATAAAAATGTATTATTTCATGTTTCAAGCTATTTATCTTATTATCTCTAGGTATTTGTTATGAGAAGTAGAAAAAAATTAGTAGAAGCCAGATTGGTTCATTTTCTAAACTCGCTTGGCATTGTTAACAGAAGGTCAGTAATTAACTTCTGCATTTTGTTCAGAAGAAATCACGAAGCATCCTACCAAGGCAGGGAGGGTGAAAGTGAAGAATGTGTGGTCATAAATTAAATACAAGGACGCCGGTAGTTCCACACCACCCTCAAATGACACTTTGCAGCACCAGAAAAGATGTGCGTGTGACAAAGTGGGTAAAGTAATCTCACTTTGCTTGATTGTGAATTAATTTCAGTTAGAAACTTCTTTTGAGAGAAGAAGAAGGAAAAGTTGTTAATTCATTGTGAAAGGTAGGATCAAGTATTTAGATATGACAAGGACCTAATTAGGTACAAAATGGGGAGACATATTCTCCTAGAAATGTTCTTTAATCTGCCAAATTCCTTTCTTCTGTGGCAGGCTTAGGTCTTAAGGATAACATTTTACCTTGTATTACAATTAAGTGCATGCCATCCCTCCTTGGTCTAGCCAGACTAAAAAAGATCTCTACACAAAATATGACTGATTAGCTGTGCATCTCCTAAAACACATGTATTCCAACTTACAAAGGTAGCTCCTCCGATGGATAGCTAGCTAGCTAGCTAAATGAATAGTTTGAATTATGCAAGACAAATATAATAAAAAACAGTGATCTATTATGGTGTTTACATTATTGGAGAAAGCAAATTCACTAGTCCTCATTTTGTACAAAATAATGAAGAAATTATGGAAGGTTTTTGACCAAAACAAGCAGAGGAATAAAGCAGTGGTTGAATCAGAGCAGGGGAATCATCTGTGGGTCTTTTTTCTTTTCAATTTGGTTACGTGGAGTCTTAGTTATGGCAGGTGGGCTCCTTAGTTGCAGCTCACAGGCTGCTTAGTTGTGGCTCACCAGCTCCTTAGTTGCAGCACGTGGGCTCCTTAGTTGTGGCATGCAAAGTCTTAGTTGCAACATGCATGTGGGATCTAGTTCTCTGACCAAGGATCGAGCCTGGGCTCCCTGCATTGGGAGCACAAAGTCCTATCCACTGCACCACCAGGGAAGTCCCTCATCTGTGGGTCTTGTTTAAAAGCAGACTATGATTCAAGGTCCCCTCCCAGGTGACACCATGCCAGTGGGCCTTGAAATATGCTTTGAGGAGAAGTAAATCAATGTAGACCACTGATTCCCAAATTTGATTGTTCTTTTTCAGAACTCTGTCTCCTAGCCCCTGTCTTCAGGATGTTGATGTAATTGGTTCGGGATGCAAGCCTACTGTGTGAGTCTATGTGCAGCAAAGTTGGAAAACTACTGGTGTAAATAGTATTCTACCTTTTAGAAAATGACAAGGATTATTTTTTCAGACAAGGTGAGTCCAGAGACTACTTTTCCCAAATAATAGCTGAGTCATAAGGACACTCTCAAATAATTATTTCATGTCTTTTTGGGTTTCCCATTGAAACGTATTAGATAAACTATCATTAAATTTTGGTTTTATGAGTTTATTTCCTTGGATGATGCAGTGGATAGATCATTTGGGGTTAGAAGTCTTAGCTACTAAAACATTTCAAAGAGACGGTCTGGTAATAAGGTTCTCAAACAAATGACTGGTAAAAGGTCACAGGTGAACTTGAAGGAAGGAAAGCAAATAGTACAATACAAAAAAATAAATAATGTAATTTTTATTAGCAAAAGTCCATTACTCTGAAAAAGGCAAGAGCAGAAAAATAATAAAATATGAATGCTTGGATTAGCATTTTAAGGGAATCTTTGAAAGCCTTGAGTGATTCAAGAATGTACAGTGACTACTTTTCACATATTGATCTTCAGTGCTGCCTATTCAGTAATTTAGACAGTGAATACTCTTTTTTAAAAAATTCACCTAATGAATTAAAACCTGGAATTTCAGAGGTCTGGTTGAAAATTCTGATGACTTTAGTTATTTCAAGTGCTAACGGTCCCAAGCCATTGAAGGGATATTTTTATTATTTATAGATATTGGAGATATTGGAGATTTAAATGAGAAGGTTTTGGCACAACCTAAATACAAATTGTAAAGTATGTTACATGTAAAGGAAAATGTAAATCATTAAAGGAAAGACAGGGCAAAGAAAAGAAATGGAACTAATTTATTGAGATTTCTCCTTGTGGCATGAAACATATATACAGTTCCCCATTTAACCCTCTCCGTAAGCCTTGAAGACGAGCTTTACTATTATCTACACATGATGGAACCTTTTGCAACCTCACCCGGTAAGTGGCAGTTTTCCAATTGGCCTCACTGTACGGAGACAGGGAAACATATAAAGGTGTGTGTACCCGTCAGGGTTCAACCAGACAAGGAGAAACTGCAGAAGATACGTATGAAGAGAGTTATTACAGGGAGTCAGTGTATGTGATTTGGCTGGCTAGGCAAGTCCAAAATCCACAGGGCAGGCTGTTAGGAAAGACAGGCTAGAAACTCTGGCAGGAGCTGAAGCTGCAACCCACAGGCAGAACTTCCTCTTCTGGGAAACCTCAGCTCTTCCCTAAGACCTTTCAACTGATGGAATGACGACTAGATTCAATCAGCTGAATCATCTAGAATCATCTCCCTTGCATAAACTCAACTGATTATGGACTTTAATTTGATCTATAAAAATCTTCACAGCAACACTGAGATCACCATTTGATTGATTGACTGGGGTCTATAGCCTCAATAAGTTGAACTGACCCCATGGTGTGGGGATGGGGTCTGGGGGAAGGAGAAAACAGGGGTTAAAAGGAGCCTCCATAAAAGCTAGAAATAGATAGAGGAAGGGAAAGAAAAAGAAAAGAATATGGAAAAATATAGAATCGGTTAAAAAGGTGAAAATATTATTGGAATGGGATAAACATAAGCATGGTGAACATATGGGGATGCTGAGAAGAGAGGCCTCCTTCCCTCCAAACCCAGAGCACAGACGCTGGGCAAAGAGCCTTGTAATGAGTCATCCACTCCCTTGTCTTGTCAGTGACCTGATTGATCCCAGAATGTATTTGAAGGAAGAAGTTTAAACACTGAACTGAATAATGTTTCCATGAGATTTGAACTAAGATCTAAAATTAACTCCGTGTTGAAGCTGGGGGTGTGATGGCTAAGTTTATGTCTCAGCTTGACTGGCTTAAGGGATGCTCAGATAGCTGGTAAAACATTGTTTCTGGGGGGTGTCTGTAAGGATGTTTCTGGAAGATGTTAATATGTGATTCAGTAACTGAGTAAAGAAGATCCACTCTCACCAATGAGCACAGCCCTCATCTGATCCATTGGAAGACACCATGGAACAAGAAGACAGAGGAAGGGCAAATTCTCTCTTTGAGCTGAGGTGTCCATCAGTTGCTGCTCTGGGACATCTGGACAGCTCCTGGTTCTGGGGCCTTCAGACTCTGGAATTTACAGCATCAGCCCTTTGGTTCTCAGACTTCTGGACTTGGACTAAATTATACCATCAGCTGGTTCTCCAGCTTTCAGACTGCATTCCATACCATATCTCAGCTTCCTATGGGGGCCGATTCCTATAATAAATCTTTTCCTATATGTATCTCTATATACTATTAGTTCTGTTTCTCTGGAGAACTCTAACTTAGCGGGCGGGTAGGTTCGAAAGGGCTGTTAATTGTTTTGTCTCATACGACGGAACCAAAGAAATCAGTTGCATCCAGCAAGCAGTCTGTCTTCCAAAGAATAAAGGTGAGGACAAGTGGTAGGTTTAGCCCATTTGTGAGGCCTACCATGGTCTCGGGAACATAGAGTGAGGGCACCGTCAGGAAAAAGAACTTGTGAAAAGCTTTAAGCTGACGGCCTGCAGCAGAGAGCGAATGGGAGGAAGGGTCAGTGGCTGGGCTGAGCAAGGCGCTACCACATCCTAGCTCCTCCACTCTGGGCAGGAACCCTTCCCCCTCTGCGTGGAGGCTCATTCTTACCATTTAAGGGGTAATCTATGCTTTTCTGGGGCACAGCACTATTCATCGACTCTCTGACATTTCTCTCTCCGCTCAACCTTCCCATCAACCTGGGAGAATCCTACATGGCCGAGGCCCTCTAACCAAAGTCCCCAGTGCTAACCCTACACGATTGAACCCCATGAGAGGTAGTCCATCCACATCCTCACCTTCTGAGCCTTGCCCTCCTTAACTGCCCCTCCGTATCTCCTCCACCTCTCTCGACCACACGCTAGACTTTGTCTGCATGTGGAAACCTTTTATTTTTGAAACCTCGAGGTCTAATAAGTTGCACTAAGTCTCATGGCCTGGTCTTGCTTCTCTCTTACAACCAAATCCACACAGTGTCTATTTTACTCTCAGGCCTCATGGAGTTCCTTGTGTCTTGATTCCCCACGTCCCTCACCCTACCACCTCCATTTGAATCCATCTCGAGGAAACCAACTCCTTCTTACCCCATCCTCTCTTTCACTCCTGACTTTCTAGAAGCCCACCCTACACACCCCATATCTTGGGATCAAGTTTATAACCTCTTTTCTCCCTTCTCTTTGAATCGTTTTTGTGGCTAAAGTTTATAATCCCAAATGATCAGTGTTTTGTAGTATTAAAGAAAATAAACTCATATTACCAAAATGTAATTAAGCTCACCTAATCCATCTGACGGGAAGTCTGGGTTTCTGTGCAAGGCTGGAGAAAAAGGCAGAACCGTGAATGTTCGTGCAGGGACAGGTGGATGGGTACCAGCCTCAGGCAGGGCCCCAAGCAGCTCAGGCCCCTTTAGGAGCAGCTGAGGCCACGCCCCTCTCCCTGCTCCCCTGCCCGAGGCGGCTCTCAGCCTCTGCATTGCAGGCCACCTCCTTCCCCTCGCTGAGAAGCCTGACCCACTGGGAGCAAGCCTTCTGCTCTCAATCCACACTTCCACCTCTAGGCATATTCCCTGTCATTTCACGAGTCTCCATGTGTCCCTAATCAGACTGGAAAGCAAACCCTACATTAAAATGCCCTTGACCCTCTTCCCTCAGATTGCTTCAGGGACCTTGATTTATCAATCATTCCTTCTTTCTCCAATACCTTCAGCCGTTCTTTTTTCGACTGGCTCTTTCCCCCAGGCTAAATGGGCCCTGATGCAGATGTCCTATGGAATAACAAGTAGTTTATTTCTCCATACGTGAGTCTTTAATTTGATTGATGAGCACATGCTGTGCTTTTAGGAGAAAACCCAGAAAACTCTTCATATAAACAGAATTGAAAAGCTCAAATCTAAATTAAAGTAAGATATACCAACAGAAGACTCTATCCTTTATATACACATATAACATAAGTTATCCTAGAGTTCTGCGTGTCAGGATGTGCATTAGCAAAATCACAGGTCAATATTGTGACCTTCTTGTATCCAGCCCTGTGAACTTTTCTGAACTTTTCCTAACTCCATTCTTGTCCAATAATGCCTTTTAAATGTTTATTTAAAAAATAAATGTAACATTCTGGCTTTCATATAGTGAAAGAAATTTTAAGGAGTAAATACATAAAGAACACACTTTGTTAAAAAAGAAATAGAAATTAATAATGACAGAGATTTCAACAATACTGCCACAGCAAATTCTCAGATAGCTTTGAGTTAATTTTTTAAAAATCATGCAGTAAAAAATCAAAGCAGCAATTACATTGGTTTTGACTCTGACAGGTTTGTTGGACACCTCTTTTTTATACTTTGTCTTTCTCTCAATGTAATATTTATCGTTTCAAATTGAGTAAGATATGTAAGCAAGTCAGTCACTGTACTTAGTGTTTTAAAACTTATGTCTAGCTGGGTAGTCAGTATGTCAATCACATGATGACAATTGATTTTAATCCCTTTTTTCTAAAACCTCTGCTGAAGCTCAACACCTGTCTCACTGGCTCTTGGCATATTGATGGTTCCTTTCAAAAAACGCATCCCTTCAGCTAAAAATTGGCCAAATATATCAAAGAGCTATCAAACAGAGCAGCAGGTCTTTGACAATGCCAGGAAGCCAGAGCAATAAATAAGTATTCTGTGGGGAAATAATTTGAATTATACAGGATAAATATGACAAACATAGTGATCTATTGGAATATGGTTTACATGTTTTTTTAAATTTTATTTTATTGGATTTGTTCTTCATGACTTGTTTTTGCAACTGCTTAGCTAGGTAGAAATAAGAAGGTTAGGTAGGGCTTAAACAGAATTATTTACCTGAAGGAAATCAATGATTTATTATTATACTATAGGTTACTTGACTGGATAATACATGTACAAGAATATTTACAGAATTTCAGTAACTCCATTACCATGAACTACCAGCCCTAAGTCAAAATCAGTGCATGAATGTCATAGTTCTATAGCCAGAGACTTTTGTTGTTGTTATTGTTTTGCTTTAATTTTATGTGTTTTCTTTAAAAGAAAATCCAGTCAATATTACAGTCATCTCTACCCAAATACAAATGCATTTGTTAATGGGATATTAATTTCTAATGCATTTCCTATTTATTTACCACGATCACTACTATTGAAACTTTGAAGCAACAAGGGTTCCAGATAGCCCGTGACCCTCACCTTTTTAGGTCTCACAATGGCTTTTTATTTCCACTACTCCTTCCTGTCTCATCCACTGGTTTCCAAGATCATTGGGTTATATCTTGTCTCTCTACCTCTTTACCTAAAATTCATGTCTCAACTCTTTGTATCTTAAATGTGAAATTATTCCAGTAGAGTCAGCAATAGCATGCTAATTGCTAAATGTTCCCTTTTAAATCTTATTTTATGACACGGCAATGCCTTGTTTTTGCTTTTCACCAGTTACTTATTCTACATAACTCCTGAAGGAATCTCATCCATGCCTGAGACTGAGTAATTCTATCTGCTAACTCAGTACTCGGCCCAACCTGTACCCCAAACTCCAAGATTCCTCCACCAGGTGTCCCATAGGTATTGTAAATACACTATGTCTAAAAGGGAACTCGCTACAATCCCAATGAACTCATTTCTTCTATTTTACGTCTGGGTTTGTTGTTATAGACATTTTTCCTGTCAACCAAACTAGAAACCTGGGTACTGTTCTTTGCTTCTCTTACTCTCGGTAATCATATCTAATGAATTTCCATGTTCTTCAGATTTTGCTCCTTAAATATCTCTTACACTTTCTCTTCCTGTTCGGACTACCGCCCTTGGCTGTTCAGGATCAATAACTACTGCAACTGATAACCCTGTTCTCATCCTTGTCTCCAGTCTCACCTTCTTCCAATCAGTGAGCGACATGGCAACCAGAACATGGACAGACAGTGAAAAGCTGACCGGAGCAGCTTCAATGGCTGGGCACCTTGTGTGCCAAACAAATTTCATTAGCTCCTAAGAAGCACAATTCTCAGTGTTTTAGGAACTGCTTCTGCCTGTGTTTTAGTCCCGTCTCCCTGCACCTTTTCTTCCTGTGTTTCATGCATCGGGCTTCAGCTGTAGTGAAGGATTGGATCTTCCCTAACACTCAGTGCTGCTCCAGGCTCCCAGAGCTTCCTCTCTGCATCTGTCTGCCTGGAAAATATTTCCCTTCCCTCTCCTGGGGATGGGTAAGTCCTTTTTCAGTCTTCAGTCTTCAAAGGTCCAATAAGATGTGACCAGCTACATTTTACCCACACTCTTACCCACCCCCAGAAGAGATATCCCTTACTCCTAGGGCTGTGCTCCCCTCAGCCAGGCACCACCCCAGAGCACTGAACACTTCCCCCTGGAAATCTGTCTTTCCCACTAGTCTGTGTAGTTCCTGAGCTTAGCACAGACCACAGTAGAAACTCAAACGGCAAACATTTTTGGAACTAGATGGAGGTGGTGGTGTACAACATTGTGAATGTGTAAAATGCCTCTGAATCGTTCACTTCAAAATGGTTAATTTTGTTGTGTGAATTTCACTTTAATAAAAAAAAATAGAAAAAAATACACTTTTTTAACCACTTCATTCAAAACATTTAGATACAAGGGTGAATTAGGACTTGAGCTCAGAAAGACACTGACTGTAAAATGCTCTTTTAGAGGTCAGAATTCACTGATTCAGTATAGGGACTATTGCAGAATACACATGACCTCCTCACACTTGTTTGGATTTTCAAAGTCTGTGGTAACAGACTCCTTTTAAAATCTTAGCTCTGAGTAAGTGATAGGATGGGAAATTTCCCATGGGAATTTGTTTTGGGTGAGATAATGTTGCAAATGACTAAGGCATGCATTTGCTTATAGCTAAATGAGCCGACTTACATAAGGGCAATTTATAAACTCAAAAGTCCGATTCCAATACAATGTAATCTTTATGATGCTTATTATAAGAATATTAGGTAAGGACAAACACTGTCTGGGCTAATACTCAGAGATTCTGCACACACGTTACATTAGCCAACATACATACTTACAGGAAAGATGTAATTCATTAATTTAAACAGTTATCAGATGCATTGTCATTTCAGAGGCAGCTTAGTATAGTGGAGAGAATACAGGGATTGAAAACGATAAACTTAGCTTTGAGTCTCAGCAATGCCTCTAATTTAACTCCAGACCAGCTATATTATACATGCTCACTGAGCTTTAACTTCTTCATAGAGTTACTGGGTCATACATATTAAATCATTCTGTAAAATGTGAAGCACATTCAAATGCAAATAATCATTGTTATTGATGTCAAACAGAAAGTCAGAGTGGCCAGTATCTTCCACAAATATGCAAAAATTGTGGGATTTTTAAAGTATAAACAATTTCTTATTATTATTTCTTTAGAAATAAAAGAGAGAGAAAAAAATAACTTTCCTAACTAATTTCATAGACTTTTTATCTGCTACACTCATAGTTATACATCCTTAATTCACTTTTTTGGCCATAGAAAAAAATTATTTGAGAATCAAATGTAATTGTATTAATAACCCTCTGTCTTCCTTTTCTTTTTAATTTTATTTTATTGCGGGCAAAACCTTAATTCACTTTTTAAATGAGCAAAGTGAAGGGGAGATTGATATCTCGTTACATATTAAGCAAACAGCAAAACGTGTTAGTGTATTTCAACTTCCGTAGGAATTACATTTAAAAGGTTTCAGGTTTCTCTCATATTTTCTATTTATCTTGAAGATATTGCCGCTGGGTGCCAAATTGATTTTAGGGAATACCTCTATAAATCTGAAAAAATGGACAGAAAAATAAATTAAAATCTTGAGTATTTTTGAACTGACACAACTTTATTAAACCTCCATAATATATTTGTTATTTGAATTTTGTTGACGTGCTATTGTCATTTCCGTATACAAAAATGCCTAGCACCATATCTAATTTTGTGGCTTTTCACACATTGCAACTGGATGGTATGTTCATATAGATATTCTGCAGTTACAGTCTGGACATTTGAGCGTTCTAACTTCTCATTTAGATTTTCTTCCTATGCTGTTGCAGAAAAAAAAAATAGAGTTGAAATAGAATTCCAACTTGAAATCTCAGCAATAACACCCCAAAAGAACTGTTTCACTTATTTTATGTTGAAGAACTCTCTTAGATAGTTAATGTCTATTTATATGGTAATTGCTCCCCAATATATGTCTACTTTTTCTCCTTTCAGCTAGACTCCATTTTCACCTAATAACATCAGTCACTAACGTAGTGTGTGAAGTACAATGATCTTCATGAACAGTGCTGAACAGATCAATAAAATGTTCATGTTTAGCTTAAGCCGAATGCTTAACAGTTCATGAATTAAAATGAGGTGAGAGAATACTCGTGAATAGTAGGTCATTTCTCTTCTTTCAGTGATTCCTTGGGAAGAGCGGCCCTCATTTGGCAGTAATATTGCCTCTGCTCTGCCCTCTGCCACCTCCAGAGGACCTTTTGGCACCTTCTGAGAAGTTAGGGAAACAATAGTGTTGGTAAAAATATTCAAGGCAGTTTCTCATCTTTAGGGCATTGAACTCAAATATTCCACCCACATCATGTATATTACAGAATAAAAAGGAGAAGAAGAAGAAAAAGAAGAAGAAACAACATGAAAGAACATGAGAAATAAACAAGAGAGAGAAAAATTACAAATACTTTAAGATTTTCCTATTCCATTTTTATTTTTAAAAAATATTTATTGAGCACCTACTATGTCCACAGCAGTCTTTTATTATTATTCTGGTGATATAGTTGCAAATAAGGCACATGACCTTTGTCCTCTCATTATGAAGTATGTAAAAGCAGCATACACACATGGCCTTTTGGAGGAGGAGGCATCTGAATTGAGAGATGAATGAGAACAAAGAAGCAGCTGTAAATACGTGGAGGAGACCTTTCCTAGGTGCAGAGAATGTGTGATCCAAGGCCTTAAATCAGGAACTGGCACTTTGGATGAACAAACAGAAGGCTGCAGTGTCTGGAGAACAGTGAGAGGGAAAAAAGTAAGGTCAGTGAGCTTGGAAAGAGCCATAAACATTGGGCCCTGCAGGTCATGGTAACAAGACTACAAGGAAGTCTCATTCAACAAACAAGAAGTATGTTCAAAGCACTTAGCAGAGAATCCTGCACAAAGCAAAAGCTTAATAAACATGGGTACGCTGGTTTCAGCTCTGTCTGTACGATGCAGTTGCCCCAGTGCAAAGTCTCAGTCCAATCCAAAAGATGAAAATTGACAGGGATGGGAAGGGCTGGGACATGATTCTAACACAAAGCCAAGGCTAAGGAATACTTCCTTAGATTTTGTTATAACTATCAGTGGTAAGAAAATTGACTTGGTTCCTTCATAGCCAGGGTTTCTCAGAGATTAATAGAATCCTGGGCCACTTTCATCTTCTGAGGCTCCTGGTATATTAAAAAAAGAACAAATATCAAAATAGGATTATAAATCCTAATTTGTGAGATTAATGTTTTTAAGTCTAAAGGAAGCTAAAATTCAGTGTTTTTTTATGATTCCCAGGGAAAATGGAATTTGCTATTCCTGCTTTGGTAAAGCTCTAGTTTTGGTAAAGTTCTGGGAGCAGAAATGGATGCCCCTCACACCCCACCCCATGGCAGAGCAGGAGGGGCGGAGTGCTTGGCTGTATTTGTAGGGTAAGTGTGGGGATGGGTGACAGAAAATCACAGCCTCAGTGGGGAGAACCCAGAAAAAGCAGCTGCTGTTGTTTAAGGAGAGTTGCTTCAAAACACCAGGAGAGAGCCCAGGCAGACCAGGTAGATGACTGGTCCCTCTCCCTCCCATCTTTTCTGGGGTTTAGTTATGGAATGGTTAGAAAACAAAGCCTGGAAATTCTGAGTTGAACACACATGGTGCTATGGATGAATGTTCGAGTCACCCTCAGAATTGGTATTTCAATACCTAAACCCCAATGTAATGGTATTTGGAAGAGGGACTTTGGGGAGATAACTAGGTTTGGGTGAGGTCATGGGGGTGGAGCCCTCATGCTGGGTGGGATTCATGCCCTCACATAAGGGGATGAAGAGCCCAGACCTGTCTCTCTCCAGCATCTGAAGACACAGCTAGAAGATGGCCAACTACAAACCAGGAAGTGGACTCTCACCAGACACTTAATCTGCCGGCGCCTGGATCTTGGACCTCCAGCCTCCAGAACTGTGAGAAATAAGTGTCTGTTTTTTAAGCCACCCAGTCTATAGTATTTTTGTTATAGCAGCTTGACTTGACTAATACACGTGGCACAGAGAGAAAGGCTGCCTGTCCAGCTCTTTGAGGGTCTTGATCAGGTAAGAACCCACCCCATCCTGGCAAGTCCAGTCCCTGCCCAGGAGGTCAGGTTCCGGGCACAGTTTCTCCCCTGCCCTGCCCCATGTATCTGAAGATTCCTGCTTAGCTCTCACAGGGGCTGGCAGGAAGGAGGTGGTCCAGGAAACAAAGTGAATGTCAGCAGAGGTTGCAAAGCCTGCATGAGAACGAGGCTGAGCTATGAGCAGAGCTCGATTTAACATTTTCAAGTATTTAGACATAGAATGCAAATGTTAGTTGTAGGTGTCAGTTAGGTGCTACAATTGTAAGTAAAACTGTGATCCTTTCCTTAAGGACTAATTGTCATCTAACTCTAGATCTCAGGGTTTGACTAGTATTTAAGCTGAGGATGACCACAAATGTCTCCCAGTGTTATGATTTTTCCAGTTGGCTTTGCACTGGGTATGTGGGGGCCCTGCTCTTCAGAGGGTCTTGCACACACCCTCCCACACCCACACCCACCCACACACATACAAATCACGTGCATTTGTTAAAAAAACACAAGCAGCTCTTTAACTTGGGGTTCATTGCTCAGCGTTGGAACAGTATCACCCATAGGCATTTTCTCTTCTGGATCTTGTTTTCAGGCCCCAGGAAAAGCTTCTCCACATCTCTTGCCTAATGTCATAGAAATAAAATGTTTCTGTTTCCAAACACCATGAAGTCTTAATGGCTAGTGCTTCTCTGACACCTGAATGAACAAGTCTTAAAGTTCGAGGAAGCTTTAGCGGTGGAAGCAAACCACCATGAGGTTCTCTTCTCCACAAAACCCATGCTGTTCCTTGATGAATCAACACTTCAGGTGATGTCAACCAGAAGACAGCAAGGAGCTTTTGCCTTCATATCAAGTCATTCATTCACCCCTCTCTCTTCCATCTTCTGAATCTTTCCCAATCTCTCTGTACAATGCAGTTTTGTACTCTCTCTTAAAGCACGTGTACAAATATTCTACATTTTTCTATGTCTGTAGGAAACTTTGTGTCACTGTATTTGTCTAAAGCCTTTCTTAAGTTGGTCAACTCAGTTAAGCAGGCATTTCTGAATCTTTTAAATGATTCTCATTTTGCTTTATGTGTAAGTTTGTATTTTGACATTTCATTTTTAATCTCTAAAGTGCCTAAAAGTTTTTGGAAGTAAGAGAGAAATATGTCCTAAATAAATACATGAAATAATCAAATAACTTCAAAGCAGACCTTATATGCTATTGAACTAATTTACCTTATCCTTATCTTTTTCAAAATAAATAAAATATATTTATAATTCCTTAATACTAGTCAAGCTTCATGTAAGACTTAGTCACCCTTATTAAATAAGATGTGTTTAAACATAAACACACATAAAACAAGGTTGGGTATTAATCAGTTGACAAAAATACTGTGGCCAGAGGCTCACAGGAACCTAAGACCAATGGGTTCAGTATTTGCTAATTCAGTCTCTGTAGTGACTTTATATAGAACATAAGTACTGGGAATAACAAAAACCAAGTATACCTACAAGCAAGTCCAACGAAAGATGCACAGAATGTCAGAAACTTTAAAACAATATTAAGGAATTTCAAATAGGTATAATAGTTTGAGATATGTACCATGCTCATGTTTTATAAGATTCAACACTGCAAAAAATATCAGATAATCACAAATTGTTTATATAGTTAATAAAATCTCCATTAAAGATAACATTTTAAATGGAGTTTGACAAAATGCTTCTAAAATTTACATGGGAACGCAAAGATCCAAAAATAGCCAAAGCTCTCTTGAAGGAGAAGAATGTGGGAGGACTTGAACTGCCATATATATGAAGCCAAATTCTAAAGCATATGGTCCTGATGCAAGGGTAGACAAAGAGAACAAGGCAAAAATAGACAGCCTTCAAATAGCCCCCTGCATATATTGACACTTGATTTATGACACAAGAAACACTTCAAAGCACTGGAGGAAAGGTGGTTCTTTCATATGGTGAAATCTCCTCAAAGATTAAAAGGAAAAACCTTGAACTCTATTCCATATCATTCACAGAAAAATAATTCCATTGGGATTGTAAATATACATGGAACATACACACACACACACACATACACACACGAACTAACCAACTAAACAAGCAAGCAGATACATTTAATTCAATGAATAGACTATTTTCATGATTTCAGAATGAAAAAAATATTTAAACAGAATACTAAAAATACTCACCATAGAGAAAAATATTATAAACTGAATGGCATTAAACCTAAGATCTTTTGTTTATCAAAATTCCGCATTAAGAAAGTGAAAAAGATATTACTTGCAATGCATATAATCACAAAGTGCTGTTTCCAGAATATACAGAGGAATTCTACATTTCAACAAGAAAAAGGCAGAAAACCCATAAGAAAGTGGGCCAAAAATATAAGCAAGAATAACCAAATATAAACAGATGCAAAGGGAACAACTGAAATGATTCAGCGGTCAGTATACATGTGGAAAGGTGCCTTACCTCACTAGTGACCAGGAGAACAGCCACTGAACAATGATAAAATTCACTATCCAGCCACATGAATGGCTAAAATTCAAACAGCCAGTGGATGGCACAAATGGAAGACCACAAAAATTCTCATATGTGATGGTGGAAATGTAAATTGTTATATTCATTGAAGAAAATAGGAAATATTGATTAAGTTGAAGATGCTGATGCCCGATGACTCAGCAATTTATTCTTCAGTGTGTACTATTAAAGAAAAAGTTATTCTGACACATGCTAAGCCAGTAGGGAAGACTTTATTCAAGATTCTTGCAATGGGGTTATTGCAATAGAGGAGAGAGATTGAGCTCAACTCCCAATACAGTAAAGACAGTTGGGTAATTATTGACAACTAGCAGAGTGAGGGGGTCAGTGGATGGAAAATTACCAAGAGGGGACATCAAGGGTAAGGAGATTCTTGCTAAACTGGCAGGCAGACCAAGGACTCAGACATCAAAGGTAGGAGGTGAGGAACTTGATTAGATATCAAGGGTGATCAGATTATGAAAGGTGGGGGAATTCTTGCTAAACTGATGAGCAGGATTCCTGCAAAGACTGGGGTGAGGTGGCCAAGACAGGAATGGGCCAAGGTTGAAGTCTAGTGGAGCAGAGGGTGGAGAAGCCTGCCTGAGGTTTGGTTACGAAGGAGGTCTTTGTCACACCCAACCACAGCCTAAGCCTGTGTGCTCTAGGGGAGACATCACATGAATGTTCACAGCATTATTACTCATAAATTCCAAAACAAGCTCTATGTCAATCAACAGCAGCAGAATAAATAAACTGTGGTGTAATTATGCAATGTAACACTTCACAGCTTTGAAATGAATGACCTACAATTATAGAAAAAACGTGAATGAATCTCAAAAGCATAATGGTTAATGTGAGCAAATGATGGCAGGTAAAAAAAAAACCTATGTATGATTCAATCTATATAAAATTAAAAAGTAGGCAAAGCTATATTATATTATTTAGAGATATAAACTTGGTAGTAAAAAGGAAAGTAATGAACTGATGATATTATACTCAAGTAAGTATCTACTTTTAGGTGATAAGAAGGAGATTATGATAGAAACAAAGCTACAGTGGGTACTGGTTTCCTGGCAATATTCTAGTTCTTTCTGTAGGTTGTGATTATATATATGTTCACTGTGTAATAACTCAGTAAGCTGAATACTTTTTCTTTCATGTACTTCTCTGCATGAGTTTATATTTCATAATAAAAAGGATTTAAAAATATATCTGAATGAATTTTTAAGCATTTTTAATAATTATAATATTGAAAATGGAGTTTTCTGATATTTGTTGAAAGAAACTTTGCCAGTCATTTTTTCATATTAACATCAGAGATATCATTAATTATGGTGTCACCTATATATTTTTTCTAATTTTTCTCTATGTGTATATCACTTAACAGTTTTTAAATCTAATTTTTCTCTATGTGTATATCACTTAACAGTTTTTAAATGAGTAGTTGTGCGGCTACAGTTGTGTTTCTTGTTGAAAAGGGAGAATCAAACTCCAGTCTTCCAGACCAGTAGTTGCTAGAGGCAGAGGGTGGAGGGTTGGAAAAATGGGTGAAGGGGATCCAAAGGCACAAACTTCCAGCCATAACATAAATAAGTCACGGGGATGTAAAGTACAGCATGGTGGCTACAGTTCATATTGTGTTGCATATTTGAAGGTTGCCAAGAAAATAGATCTTAAGAGTTCTCATCACAACAAAAAATATGTTTTGTAACTAAAAGGGTGACCAATGTTAACTAGACTTATTGGGGTGATCATTTTGCAATGCATACAAATATCAAACTGTTACATTGTATACCTGAAACTCATATAGTGTTATATGTTATTTATACTTTGATTGAAAACCAAAACAAATTTAAATGGTTTAGAACATTAAAAACTCCAGTTTTCATAGTTCTATTCCAGAGTATTAATCATTGACCTATTCCAATTTAAAGATATTTTATTTTCATTATTCCCTAAATTTTACCTCTCCTTAATTCAATACTGACTTTGTTAAATCTTCTGAGACAAACATAATATGACCAGAAATCCTTAGGGCAATCAACCAATGGTTTACACTTCAAATTCCAGAGAAGATATTTATCATTTTCTTTAGTAGTGGTTCATAAGAGTACAAAGGCAGTCACAGTATTCTGTGACACCAGCAGTACAATTGGTGGTCTGATTCATTGTCCTACTTCTCTTACTCAAAAACAATAAGTAGATATCTACATGGACAAGCATTGTACTACATACTGGGCACAAAAATGAAAAGGTTGTAATTCATAAGGATCCATCTGAAATGGAAAGTTGGGTGACATAGGAGGCCTTGATCTAAGAGAGATAGTGTCACAGTTTACGGTTAAATTTAACCTTTAAACCACTTTGAAGAAGTAAAAGGTGAAGGGTGCTTTCAGGAAGGAAAAAAAAACAGTTGAACTCCATCAAGATTTTATTTTTATTTTGTGTATTGCAATGGAATATACTTTAGGAGAAGCACATTTTTCTTAAACCTCCACCATTATTGCATTTTCTAGGCAGATGGCACATTAAATAATTTTTATAGGAAGGAGGACTGAAAAATCTATGGATTGAGTTCTTCCTGCACTAGAGAATAGTAAATACCACAAACCCTCGTAGCTTGGTAACAAGGCTTTTAAAAATTAAAAATGAAAATGGTTTAAATGGAAAACATTAGAAAAGGAGACTAAAATCTAAGATTTTGCAGGAACAAAACTTTATAAGCATGCTTAACATAAGGAGAGGACAAGGGTATCCCAGTATATAGAAAAGAGGTTCTTCAACAGTGTAGACAGTTCTTCCAGGCCTCAAGGAATGACGTTAAGTTATGCTCTGTATGGCTGTTCCCTGGTGTCTCTCTTACCTCAATATAAGTGGGGAATATTTTGTATATATACATCATGTCATCTTTGAATAAAATTTAAGTGTCTTTAAAAACCTAGTAGTAATTTCTTTGAAAATATTTGTAAAGAGAAAATGAATCTCTGGCTGAGTGGGTTTATATGAATTTTTAACATAGTAACACATAGGGTAACTTCAATATTGAAATTTTGAACACTTTAAGATTGCAGTATGCCAGATACTTGTCCCTATAACAATATTGCAGGCATTAAAATCTCCAGTTTACAAATGAGTGACTTAAAGCTCCAAAAGGTTACCAAGTTACTAAATCACCCAGCAAGGAAGATCCAGAGCTGATGTAGCAACCCAGATCTGTCTGACAGCAAAGCCCGCTTGGTAACTACAAGATTGCAAGACCATAATTTTTGAAGCGTAACACATCATTATTAATCAATGATCAGAACTAGATTTGAAGATGGTTTTAACTTGTTTTGTTCACTTTACAATGCTATAAATTGATTGCAACAGTGTTATTCTTAGTGCAAACTATTACATTATATGCATTCATTATATTCAGAGAACAACATATGTCTTAATAGTTTTTAAATGTGCACTTTCAAGATGGAAATGGAATAGTTGCGATGAATCCATCTGTATCGTTACACTAACGTACATCAGAAATAAAATGAACCCAGCATGTAGCACACCACAGGCTACCTGGGGAGTTTTACAGGCTGTGCACTAACTCATAGAGCCATTCCACAGGCTGATGTATTTGAGAAATACTAAAGTGCTAATTTAATAAAATATGATGCAGTTATTTAGATATTGGATATTAATGCAATTGTTTTTCTCTATTCCTGAAGCTCATGTTCAAATAAGAGGTTTAGTTGTGGTAAAGAGAGGTCAACATGGACTTATTCATGATTTAGGCTTTATATTTCCTAAGATCATTGTTTGTTTAAGTCATACAGAATGATACTCTAATACAATTAAAGTGCATAGGAAATTAGAGTGAAATGATACTATGACAATAAATTTTCTCTCGTACAGTTACACTTAAAAATATAAGGTTTTATGATTAAAAACTTATTTATGGCAATTGCAGAGTATCTTTTTAAAGAGAAATCAAAGAAGAAACTCAAATGCTCTAAAGATAACCATTGCTAATAGATTAGTAGATTTATTTTTATTCTTCTTCTATATATTGGTATATTTTTTCATAAGTTTATATAATATTGAAACGGTGTGTTTTTCAGCCAATATTTTATTATAAACATTTCCATGGCTATCAACATTCTTTAATTAATGTAACTTTTAATGACTGTATTTTTAATGGAGTTAGCATAATACGCTAAAGCAATTTTTTTCTGTTATTACCACTTTAAAATTTTTACATATAATTCTGGGATAAAAATAATTGTACACATGTTACACTCATTTAAAAAATTAACACCTTGGTAGTTCTTTAGATACAGAGTTATTGAGTCAGCAGAAATAATTTGTTTAAAACTCTTGAAGTGTGTTTCTGGGTAATATTCCAAAATCCCGAAAGTGCCTTTAGGAAAAAAAACACATGATATTTATTTTCCTTTCCTCAGATCCCAGTCTAGGATCTGGCACAAAATTGGTGCTTAATAAAAAGGTTTTTAGAGCAGAACTGACTGGTATTGCTTTGAGAAATGGAACCATTTTATAGTCCTAAGCAGTGCTGAAAATACTATTGTAATAGCATTGAGGATAGTTATTCTAAAACATTCCTAAATTTTAAAACTAGCATTTTCTCATTTCATTCTGCATAAATTTTAACAGTGAAAGTGAGCATTTTTATATGTTTATTATCTACTTGTGTTTTCATTGTGATACAAGTCACTGTGCACTTTAAAAATATTGGCAAAAGTTCAAGTGAATAAACTGTGACCTCTACTTGGTGCAGCATTTTGGCCTGACCACACTTATGAACTTGAGGTGAAGCTGCTTTACTCATTCTGGGCAAAGCATGCCTGCTCACTTACCTCTTGCTTCTCTCTCACAGGCAATTTCACATCAGGAGGCTCACATTCTGAAAAAAAATAAGGAGCAAATATCTTATTAATAAGTCACATATAAAAGGCCATTAGGGGAAATACAGACACAGGAAGCCATATATAAATACTCCATGATTGTGCCAATGGCTTAGTTAGTTTTAGTTTTAAGTTTTAGTCCTAGTTTTAAGTTAACACATTTTTGTCTGTTTTGTTCTCTAGCGTATACTCAGTTCCTGGCCTATAATATGTTCTCAATAAATATTCTTAGATGAATGACACAACTGACAGACAAAAAAATTGAAGGATCAGGTTCAGATTTAAGGTGACAAGGACTGGTGTGTGTTATAATTCAGGAGAAGACTGGTAAGTGTCCTGCTTTAGAACCTTCTGGAATAATGACTCAGGTCACCAGTCACTGCACATCTCCTATTTTCTTCCTTATCTCATTTTTCCCAAACCCCAAATCCTACCCCTGGTTGCTCTGAAAATTCCAGTCCAAAGTCAGCAAAAACACCTTTGTCCTCAGCCTCTCTGCAGACTGGTCCTTCCCCTTCTAGCTTTCCTGGACTCTTCCAAGGATGCCCCAAAGACTCTGCTTCCCCACAGCCCTCTGAGGTGGTGGTGCTCTTCTCTCCCACAGCCCTTTCACTACAGGAACTGCAGGAACGGACCTGCTTTCTCCTCATTGCTGCTTTCGGATCATACTCCTCTCCTCCTTTCTAAAATCCTGCAGCTTTGAGGCACATCTCAGCAAAGTTTATCAACCACTACTCTTCATCGTTGCTGTCATGTGTGGATCCTCTACAGATTCTCCGTCATTTCTAGATGTTTTTAGCTCCTGACTCACTACCACTCTGTACAAAATATCCCTGTCTTACATTTGTAGCAATCTGAATGTTCATGTAGATGATCCTTCCAACACCCTAGCCTCAAGGTTTTTTAAATCCTCTCCTCTGATGATCTGATGGTGCACACTACCTAGATCACTCGCTCCCATGGCCATTTCCTGACTTGGACATCACCAGTGAGGATAGACCCTCAATTATCTCAGCAGCATGCATCACATTCCTAACCATCACTTCCTAATCCCTTAGCAGCTCAGCTCCAATCATTTTTCAACCTCACCAGGTTCTCAATCTGTTGATCTGATGTCCTCAATGACCTTTCTTGAACTACCTAGGCTAGACCCATGATTACTCAATATAATCACTTCCGTGCATACACTCTCAACTCCCTCACTCTCTCTTGCTTTATTATTGTCACTTGAGAACACCAAGGTCTGACTTAACCCACCACCTGCTTGCTTGCATTTCTACAGTGAGCATGGCTAAAGAAATGTACACAACCATGAGGACAGAACTCATCCTTAAAATTTATCACTGGGAACAACAAACTGCTCCTTATATGATGCGTGACAACCATTTCCTATTTCATTTACCTTCCGATTCTCTTCTCCTTTCTCCCCAAACTCCAAGCATCACTTTTCCCATTTTTATTCTTGATTTTCTATTCATGGAGGAAATCAAGCTTCAGAATAGAATCTTGCAAACTCCCACTACCATGTCTATTCACTTTCTGGCATCTGCACCCACATGCTTTGTGTCCCCGCTGCTCATATAAGTGAACAAACCGTGATCCCATCTAAGGCCACCCCCTCCTTCTGTGCACTAGATTCCATCACCTCCCACGTGCACAGGGATAGATTTCAGCTATCCCCTGCTTTAGACAGAATCGCTTTAATTAATTGTGTTCTTGTCCTCACTCCCCTCTCCAGCTACCACATATTTCTTTTCTCCCTTGGTACCAAAACTCCTCAAAAGGAGTGTCTAAATTATAAAATTGCTAGAAGATAAACAAGGGAGAAAGTCTTAGATGACCTTGGGTTTGGTGATGACTTCTGAGATACTACATCAAAGGTGACACATGAAAATTAATTAAAATGAAAAATTCCTGCTGTGAGAGACATTGTCAAGAGAATGAGAAGACAAGCCACAGACTGGGAGAAATATTTGCAAAAGACACATCTGATAAGTGACTGTTATCCAAAATGTACAAAGACCACCTAAAACTCAAGAATAAGAAAAACTTGATTTAAAAACAGGAAAAAGATCTAAACAGACACCTCACCAAAGAGGATATACAGATGGCAAATAAGCATATGAAAAGATGATCCACATTCTTTGTCATCAGGGAAATGCAAATTAAAACAACAATGAGATACCACGACACGCCTGTTAGGATGGCCAAAATCCCAAACTCTGATAACACCAAGTGTTGACAAGGATGTGGAGCAACAGAAGCTCTCATTCATTTCTGACTGGAATGCAAAATGGTACAGCCACTTTGGAAGACAGTTTGGCAGTTTCTTATAAAATGAAACATATTCTTACCATACAATTCAACAATCACATTTCTTGGTATTTGCCTAAAGGAGTTGAAATCCTACATCCTAAGAAAGATCTGCACATGAATGTTTATAGCAGTTTTATTCATAGTGGCCCAAACTTGGAAGCAACCGAGAAGTCCTTCAGTAAGTGAATGGATAAATAAACTATGGTGCATCCAGACAACTGAATATTATTCAGGACTAAAAATAAATGAGCTATCAAGCCATGAAAGGACACGGAGGAACTTTAAATGCATGTTACTAAGTGAGAGAAGCCAATCTGAAACATCTGCATACCCTATGACTCCAAGTATACAACTTCCTGGAAAAGGCAAAACTATGGAGACAGTAAAAAAGATCAGTGATTGCCAGGGCATGGGGAGAGGGAGTAAAGAACAGGCAGAGCACAGAGGATTTTTATGGCAGTGAAACACTTCTGTTTGATTCTTATACTCTTTTGCTTAATATTTCACTTTTAATAGGATATTAAGTTTACACTTCATTTGTGACAGATACATCCACCTCCACCCCCCACCAAGATAGTTATTTTCTTGCTAGATACCAGCAACCAAGCTTGGATTATAGTTTCCAGCTGCTCTTGCAAGTAGGTAGGGCTGTTTGAGTTGCTTTTAACAGTGGAATCTGAGCAGAAGTGACATGTATGTGTCCTCGGTGGGGAAGATGTGCTTGACTCTTTCTTTTGGTTTCATCTTCCAATGATTTATTGAGGACAAGTGTGGCAACTTTGCTGAAGATCATAAAACCACAAAATAGAGTCTGGGTCTTTGAATTACCTCTTGGAGGAAAGCTCCCTTGCTGAACAAGAACATCTGTTTTAGACTTTCTATGAGAGAAAAGTAAATTTTCTTCATGTTGAAGCCATTAGGCAGGCATGTTTGAGTTTTTTTTGTTAGAGAAGATAGTATTGCCCTAACTAATAAATAATTCTCTAATAAAATCAAATGTCCTCTGTAGAATATGGATGATAAATCTAGCATGCCATGGAAATTCTTACATAAAATTTTCAAATTTTCATGTAATATTGTGAGTAGACAAAGCTGGAACATATTCAAAAATATTCATTTTACTTCATAAAAGTAAGTTGTATAATTGTCAAAGATACCTCTTTCCTATTCTTGGACATGCCTATGTTCCAAAAATATATTTCTCTTTTGTTTTTCATAGATAATGAAAAAGATAATGTATAATTTATGTTTGTGTTTTGTAGGAAACTGGTAAAGTTTACTAAATTCAAAAGATCTGTAGGAATGATATTCTAATAACCGAGTGCTTTTTTAAAAAGCACTTGGGATTTGTTAAGTTTATCTCATTAAAATCAGTAACACGGGCTTCGCTGGTGGCGTAGTGGTTGAGAGTCCGCCTCCCAATGCAGGGGACACAGGTTCATGTCCCGGTCCGGGAAAATCCCACATGCCGTGGAGCAGCTGGGCCCGTGAGCCATGGCTGCTGAGCCTGCACGTCTGGAGCCTATGCTCTGCAACGGGAGAGGCCATAACAGGGAGAGGCCCATGTACCACACACACACACACACACACACACACAAAAACAGAGAAGTAACAACTGACACTGCAGAAATAAAAAGGATCATGAGAGATTACTACAAGCAACTATATGCCAATAAAATGGACAATCTGGAAGAAACGGACAAATTCTTAGAAATGCACAACCTGTGAGACTGAATCAGGAAGAAATAGAAAATATGAACAGACCAATCACAAGCACAGAAATTGAAACTGTGATTAAAAATCATCCAACAAACAAAAGCCCAGGACCAGATGGCTTCACAGGCGAATTCTATCAAACATTTAGAAAAGAGCTAACACCTGTTCTTCTCAAACTCTTCCAAAATATAGCAGAGGGAGGAACACTCCCAAATTCATTCTACGAGGCCACCATCACCCTGATACCAAAACCAGAAAAAGATGTCACAAAGAAAGAAAACTACAGGCCAAAATCACTGATGAACATAGATGCAAAAATCCTCAACAAAATACTGGCAAGCAGAATCCAGCAAAAGCTTAAAAGGGTCATACACCATGATCAAGTGGGGTTTATCCCAGGAATGCAAGGATTCTTCAATATACACAAATCAATCAATGTGATACAAAATATCAACAAATTGAAGGAGAAAAACCATATGATCATCTCAATAGATGCAGAGAAAGCTTCTGACAAAATTCAACACACATTTATGATAAAAACCCTGCAGAAAGTAGGCATAGAGGGAACTTTCCTCAACATAATAAAGGCCGTATATGACAAACCCACAGCCAACATCATCGTCAATGGTGAAAAACTGAAACCATTTCTACTAAGATGAGGAACAAGACAAGGTTGCCCACTCTCACCACTATTATTCAACATAGTTTTGGAAGTTTTAGCCGCAGCAATCAGAGAAGAAAAAGAAATAAAAGGAATCCAAATTGGAAAAGAAGAAGTAAACTGTCACTGTTTGCAGATGACATGATACTATACATAGAAAATCCTAAAGATGCTACCTGAAAACTACTAGAGCTAATCAATGAATTTGGTAAAGTTGCAGGATGCAACATTAATGCACAGAAATCTGTTTCATTCCTATACACTAATGATGAAAAATATGAAAGTGAAATTAAGAAAACACTCCCATTTACCACTGCAACAAAAAGAATAAAATATCTAGGAATAAACCTACCTAGGAGACAAAATGCCTGTATGCAGAAAACTATAAGACACTGATGAAAGAAATTAAAGATGATACAAATAGATGGAGAGATATACCATGTTCTTGGATTGGAAGAATCAACATTGTGAAAATGACTATACTACCCAAAGCAATCTACAGATTCAATGCAATCCCTGTCAAACTACCACTGGCATTTTTCAGATTAGTAGAACAAAAAATCTCACAATTTGTATGTAAACACAAAAGACCCTGAATAGGCAAAACAATCTTGAGAGAGAAAAACGGAGTTGGAGGAATCAGGCTCCCTGACTTCAGACTATACTACAAAGCTACAGTAATCAAGACAGTATGGTACTGACACAAAAACAGAAATATAGATCAATGGAACAGGACAGAAAGCCCAGAGATAAACCCATGCACATATGGTCAACTTACTTTTGATAAAGGAGGCAAGAATATACAATGGAGAAAAGACAGTCTCTTCAATAAGTGGTGCTGGGAATATTGGACAGCTACATGTAGAAGAATGAAATTAGAACACTCCCTAACCCCATACAACAAAATAAACTCAAAATGGATTAAAGACCTAAATGTAAGGCCAGACACTATAAAACCCTTAGAGGAAAACATAGGCAGAACACTCTAAGACATAAATCACAGCAAGATCCTTTCTGACCCTCCTCCTAGAGAAATGGAAATAAAAACAAAAATAAACAAATGGGACCTCATGAAACTCAAAAGCTTTTGCACAGCAAAGAAAACCATAAACAAGATGAAAAGTCAACCCTCAGAATGGGAGAAAATATTTTCAAATGAAGCAACTGACAAAGGCTTAGTCTCCAAAATTTATAAGCAGCTCATGCAACTCAATATCAAAAAAACAAGCAACCGAATCCAAAAATGGGCAGAAGATCTAAATAGACATTTCTCCAAAGAAGATATACAGATTGCCAACAAACACATGAAAGGATGCTCAACATCACTAATCATTAGAGAAATGAAAATCAAATACAATGAGATATCACCTCACACAAGTCAGAATGGCCATCATCAAAAAATCTACATAGAATAAATACTGGAGAGGGTGTGGAGAAAAGGGAACCCTCTTGCACTGTTGGTGGGAATGTAAATTGATACAGCCACTATGGAGAACAGTATGGACATTCCTTAAAAAACTAAAAATAGAACTGCCATATGACCCAGGAATCCCACTACTAGGCATATACCCTGAGAAAATCATAATTTAAAAAGAGTCATGTACTACAATGTTCATTGCAGCTCTATTTACAATAGTCAGGACATGGAAGCAACCTAAGTGTCCATCAACAGATGAATGGATAAAGAAGATGTGGCACATATATACAATGGAATACTACTCAGCTGTAAAAAGAAATGAAATTGAGCTATTTGTAGTGAGGTGGATGGACCTAGCATCTGTCAAGCAGAGTGAAGGAAGTCAGAAAGAGAAAAACAAATACTGTATGCTAACACATATATATGGAATCTAAAAAACAAACAAAAAAATGGTCATGAAGAAGCTAGCAGCAAGACAGGAATAAAGATGCAGACTTACTAGAGAATGGACTTGAGGATACGGGGAGGGGGAAGGGTAAGCTGGGACAAAGTGAGAGAGTGGCATGGACATATATACACTACCAAACATAAAATAGATAGCTAGTGGGAAGCAGCCGCATAGCACAGGGAGATCAGCTCGGTGCTTTGTAACCACCTAGATGGGCGGGATAGGGAGGGTGTGAGGGAGGGAGATGCAAGAGGGAAGAGATATGGGGATATATGTATATGTATAACTGATTCATTTTGTTATAAAGCAGACATTAACACACCACTGTAAGGCAATTATACTCCAATAAAGATGTTACAAGAAAAGAGACAGTCACACTTTGACATCGTTCATGTCTTAGTCCATTCAGGCTGCTAAAACACCACCGACTGGGTGGCTTATCCACAACAAATGTTTCTGAGTTCTGGAAACTGGCGGTGCAGGATCAGGGCTTCCCAGTTCATAGGTCGCACCTTGCTGCTGTGTCCTCACGTGGTGGAAGGGCCAAGGGAGCTCTGAGGGGTATCTTTGAAAAGGGCACTAATCCCAGTCATGAGGCTCCGCCCTCATGACCCATCACCTCCCAACAGCTCCATCTCTTAATCCCATCACATTGAGCAGTAGGATTTCAACACAGGGATTTGGAAGGGACAGGAATATTCAAGCCATACCACCTTGGTTCAGGAGCATCTTCTACTAACCTTTCAAAGCTCATAAGAGTAGTGACTCATTACATTGGTCTGGTTTGATGATTCTTTTTTGTTTGTTTGTTTTACCCACCACTCGGCTTGCAGGATCTTAGTTCCCCCACCAGGGATCTAACCCAGGTCCCCTACAGTGGAAGCGTGAAGCCCTAACCACTGTACCACCAGGGAATTCCCAAGGTTTGATGAAAATTTGACCATTCAATAGACTAACTTAACTGAGGAAATTTAATCTGTGCTTATTGCACCTTTTTGGCTTCTTGTTTCAAAATGTAAATCTAGTTTTATTCAATTGCAATTTAATCTCTGGATTCATAGTACATGTTCATTATTTTCTAAAGCTGAGTGTATGTTTGCATGTGTGTAGGTATAGGTATATCTATGTCTACATCTAAATTTATGGAACTATCTGTAAGAGTGCTCATTTTAATGTGAGTCTTCCCTAAATATTAAGACAAACACTTTACAATGGTATCACCTACATTACTAGTCACACATCATTTGCCAAAATAAGAAAGAAATCCTAAATTCAATGTCCCAGAAGCAACTTGCTTTCAATTTCCTGTAATTTAAAACTAGCAACTGCCAGCAGGTGTAACCAAGTACGTTTCAACTGTCAGACAGTTTCAGAGAGATAAATAAAATCACTAAGGTAACCAGCTTCTAAAAACCCTGTGAATCATGAAGGCATTTTCACATAACGTCAAACCTAAATTATACTTGGAAGACTAAAATTTTAAACTGCCTCCTTAAAAGTAGGATTCATTTTCCACTATTGTCTGTTTCCCAAGTCTGTAAATATGTATTTAGCATTTGTGCTATATTGGCTTCTTTTTAAACCCCAAATAAAAACAAAATAGTGAGATGAAAAAAATATTTCACTGTTCTTGTACCAAAGCTAGCCAAAGAAAGGTTCCCAAACACGTCAGTCAAATTATGTCAAACGTGTCCCTGGCCACTTTAATACAATAAATGACATACTGAGAATTGATGATTAAATGGAAAATTTGAACCGTATCTTTATCCTGGGGGAGAGAAAATATTGTATCTCAATTCATATGCTTTCTTTTTCTGCCTCTATGATTGCATTCCTCAGCTACAGACGTACTGTGTCCTCTTCATAAACATTACTCGATTCTATTTTTGTTCCTGAATCTTCTACACACGGCCATCCTGCAGCCCAGCCATGCTCGTCACACACCATATCATTCCTCACCTATCACACACACACACACTCAATTTATCTGATGCATAGCTTGTTTCAGATAGCTGTCATCTGTTGTAAATGAAGTCCCAAATGTTGCCTTGCTGACTGTTCTCTACAGACAGTACCAGGCACGTTAAACAAGGAATGCAATTGTACAGTGGTGTGACTTCCTTCTGTTTGCAATCATACCACGGGCAGAAGCAACTGTTCCCTGACGATGGGTTCGGTGACTTGGCACTGCAGACCACCTGCCCAAGTTCACAAAAATATCCCTTGTGTCTTAGGACACAGTTTATTTTCCCCAAACTGATGGATAATAATAATTCCTGGGAGCCTCCAGAGCATTTTGAGATGAATGTTTATGTACTTTGAAGCCTTCATGCTAATGCACAAGTTGCTGCTGCATGGACAGAGGGGAAATTGGGAATGAAACAAGCAATTTGTTATAATTTCCATATCCAACTGACAGAAGAGAAGGCCCTTTTCTAATGTGTTCCTCTGTCACGGACTGCTGAGAAGTAATGCAGACAATGATGGTGCTGGCATGATAATTTTCTGCAGCTTCCTGAAGCTTGCCGGTTGCAAAATTACTCCTGGTGCAAGTTAATAAATAATGTATGCACTGTTAATAGATCCAAATTCTTAAGTTCCTGTTAGAGAGAGACTGTGCGAAATCATCAGAGAAGTGCTGTATTAAATTGGAGTGGGTAGGAGGAAGAGAGAGAGGTTGAGACAGAGAGAAAAGGAGAGAGGAAGAAAACTGAACATGTGTTCAAGTCACGGATGCTAATTTTACTGTGAAGACCTAAAGCTAATAAATTTTAAGCAATCAGAAAATTTTGTTCCAGGCCTTGAATATTTTTATATAACATTAAATATTTATATTTATATAATTTATGTTTAAATTCCCTTCCAGTTTGAAAATTAATATCTCATATTCCCAATAACTTTATGAAAATGAATTCCAAATATCTGATTTGCTTTGCTTCCTGATACTGACTTCTAGACTACCTTTTTTTTAACTTAATGGAAATACATTTATATATACATAATATATATATACACACACATATATGTATACATATCTCATAAATATCTGTATCTATCTTTCATCTCAGTACCACTTACATCTATTACGTGACGTTATACACAGTAATTGCGTCTTTTTTAAAACTTTCATAATATACACCTTCACGTTGTATACATGTCTACTTCAGGGATCAGCAAACTCTCTCTATAAAAGACCAGATCGTAAATAGTTTAGGCTTTGCAGCCGTGTTGTCTGTGTCACAATCACTCAGTTCTGCCACTGTAGTGAAATCAGAAGGCGATTGATAAACGAGTCAGGGTGACTGTGCTTGGGATCTGGGTCATAGTTTGCCATCTCCTGTCCCAAGGAAAACGTAACCCGATACAAAATTTATTCCAAATTTTTCCCATAATCCCCCAGGCTATTGCAACATTTTTTGAAGGTTTTGGAAGTTCTCTACTGGCTGAAAATGCATGTCACATATTGTACATTAGAGGCACGAAGATTGCCCCACCCTCTTCGTGGTGCACGTGGTGGCTTGCTCGGGTACCTGCTAGAACAGACAGGAGTCCTTTCCCCTCCTGCACAGGTGGTCGCTCTCCATGGCAGGTTTGCATTCCCAGTGCAGGAGGGGACCCAGCACCCGTCCTCCTTAGGCAGGATGGGTGCAGGATAGCTGGATGTGTGTGCACACAACCCTTTGGCTTCTGAAGAACAACTGTTTTGTTAGGTGCTGCCAGCGAGAAGAGGGCACAGTTGGGAGCTGGAAGAATAAGCATCATCCTCTGTCTCTTCTCTGTTCAATGAGCTCCTTCCTGGGTTCAGTGCAGAGAGCTGATACTATTATCCCCATGGAGAAAAGGACCAAAATGATAGATCTGTGATCAATGAACATATAAAAAATTAACAAATGCCACAGAGGAGAGTGCCTTAGACTGACTACAAATCAAGGTGCTTTGTATCTTTCTTTTAACAACCTTTCAATACACTTGTTTGATTTCAGCAACACCAGGAGACAGCATTTTAAGATGACTTTTCATCTCCTATACCATGGGAAGTGCCCTTTCAAAGTCTAAACAAAATAATGTCATCTGTGTCTGTGTGTCACCCAGCTTTGCATTATGCTCCAAAAAGTCAAATGGATCTGTTAACCTTGGATGTCATTTTGGATCCAGGCTGGTGGCTGTGATGAAAGTTTCTTCCTTCAAATGATTTTCAAACACACACTCAAACCCACGTTGACCAAGTGCCCCATCCTCTTGTCTTTCATGTTACCCTCTCCTGTGATGATTAAGGAAGGATTTTTAAATGTAAATATTCAATAATGAGTTATATTTTATATTAAAATGGAAGCAAACCATAAACACATAAACACTATCAAATCCAAAACGGCACCCCCTAGGGTGTATGGTCTGAGTAAGTCTTTCCCTGCTTCTCAGATTTGTTGAATGCTCATTTCACCTGGTCCAGGCAGGCTGCAGGGAAATCACCTTTTTCACTTAAGGAAAATGAACTTGCAAATCACCAAGAGAATTGGTTAGTGCCCCACTGCTGACTGTGTTGCACAAAATGTCTAGTGTAATGCTGAGTGAACACCCAGAGCAATCACATCAAAAACTCTTAACCTCGCTAGCCCAGGGAGAACCGGTGGGCTGTGGGATGACTCACTGCTTCAGACTGCACTTTATAGCTTTAATTTCTACTGATTTTAAAAAATTAATTAATTAGTTTATTTTTGGCTGCATTGGGTCTTCATTGCTGTGCATGAGCTTTCTCTAGTTGTGGCGAGCAGGGGCTAGTCTTCGTTGCAGTGCACGGGCTTCTCATTGTGGTGGCTTCTCTTGTTGTGGAGCATGGGCTCTAGGCTCATGGGCTTCAGTAGTTGTGGCTCTCAGGCTCAGTATTTGTGGCTCGCTGGCTCAGTAGTTGTGGCTCGCAAGCTCTAGAGCACAGGCTCAGTAGTTGTGGCGAATGGACTTAGCTGCTCCACGGCATGTGAGATCTTCCCAGACCAGGGCTGGAATCCATGTCCCCTGCATTAGCAGGCAGATTCTTAACCACTGTGCCACCAGGGAAGTCCTTCTACAGATGTTTTAAAACATTGTATATACAATAACAAGGGGAAATATTTGTAAGATTACCTATAAGTTAACTTCTGATCCTGGAGTGGTCCTTGTTTTTCTTATCTATCCTTTGCTGCAGTTCTTGCTCTCCTCTCTTGCTCCTTTGGACAGCTGTATTGCCACAACGTAGGGGTAATGAAGCAATAGGACCAGCTGCTGGAGTAAATGGAGCAGAATCCTTGCATATCCTCCCGTGAGAACATCTGCGAGTTTGGGAGGTTCCCAAAATAACCCTCAGGTTGAAGGAAATAGGCAAAGCTGTTATACTCACAGTTACAGTTTATTACAGTTAAGGCATATAGATTATAATCAGCAGAGGAAACAGTGCATAGGACAGGTCAGGAGAGACCAGGCTTGGGGATCCCAGTCGTCCTGTCCCAGGGAAGTTAGGCCAACAGTGATTATGTGTCATAGCAGTGATGTGTGACAACACTCAAGGAGTATTGCCAGCTGGGGACACTCACCCACTCACTGCTGTCCAGAGATTTTATTGCGGGTCAGTCACATGCACATAACTGGCCCCCCACATGGCTGATCTTAGCCTCCAGCTGCTCCAGATGTCACACTGATACCACCTGGCCAAGGCCCCCCCATAGAACACACTGTTAGCATAGATTTCTCCATGAGGATGCTCAAAGTTGTAGGCATCCCACATTCCTTAGGGAGGTCCTGGATGGTAACTTCTTTATCGCTCAGCTCCTCTAGGCACCATTCACTGCCATGTTTCATGCAATCTGTTCATTTTTTAGTTAATTTACAATGTTGTGTTAGTTCCTGATGTACAGCAAAGTGATACAGATAAGTGATTCAGATATACAAATTATTCTTTTTACAGATTCTTTTCCATTATAGGTTATTATAAATTTTTGAATATAGTTCCCTGTGCTATATAGTAGGACCTTGTTGTTTATCTATTTTATATATAATAGTGTGTATCTGTTAATCGCAAACTCCTAATGTATCCCTCCCCCACATTTTTCCTTTGGTAGGATTGTTTTCTACATCTATGAGTCTGTTTCTGTTTTGTAAATAAGTTCATTCATGTCCTTTTTTAGATTCCACAAATAAGTGATCTCATATGATATTTGTCTTTTTCTATCTGACTTACTTCACTTAGTATGATGATCTCTAAGTCCATCCATGTTGCTGCAAATGGAATTATTTCATTCTTTTTTATGGCTGAGTAGTATTCCATTGTATATACATACCACATCTTCTTTATCCATTTATCTGTCAGTGGACACTTATGCAACCTGTTCATTTTTGCCACTGCTTCATCCTTGAATAGCCAATAGAAGATTAGAATCTCTCTGCTCTTCACACTGACCCTCATTCTTACTTTTTCTCTCATTTTCATTTAGTTTGAATTTATTTTAGAAAAGAACAAAGATGTATTTAAAAATCAAATTAAAATAAAGCAAAGGGGGATGCACTATAGTTGTCATATTTTTATTTGTCTACATGGCAAACAAAGATAAGGGTTCCACTGGAAATATTATAGGAGAGAAAATCATATACTTTCCTTCTTCAATAACTCTGTAGATGTCAATACAAGAAGGCCCAACATTTCAGTTTTTATGAGTGTAGTTTGAAAGCATACATCTGTGTATCATTTGGTTCATTATCTCATATCCTTAATTATAACTCTGTTGGTTTTAGGATTTCTTTCTGACGCCTGCTTGTTGTCCCAAGTCTTTCATTATGGTCCTGCACCTTCAGCTTATAAAGCACTCAGAATCTATCCATCTATACTTTTTTTGCAAGGAATACCTTCATTTCCCTTTGGTCTTACAGGAAATAGTCTCAGTAGTAAAGTCTTTTCATTACTGAACAACTCCCATGAACCTTTACTGCTGTGCAATAGAAATAGTGATAGAAACGGACTTTTTTTTGTGTGTGTGTGGTACGCGGACCTCTCACTGTTGTGGCCTCTCCCGCTGCGGAGCACAGGCTCCGGACGCGCAGGCTCAGCGGCCATGGCTCACGGGCCCAGCCGCTCCGCGGCATGTGGGATCTTCCCGGACCCGGGCACGAACACGTGTCCCCTGCATCGGCAGGCGGACTCTCAACCACTGCGCCACCAGGGAAGCCCAGAAACGGAGTTTTTAATGCTGAGTAATTACTACCTCTTCCTCAAGCCCACACCAAAATTACAGCAAATGGGCCTTTAAATCACAAGGAATTTTCTCTTTTTTTTCCCCTTTAATTCTTTTAAAGATAATAGTAACTTTTACCTATGACTAATTGAAGTTCATATGCATGGGGTAAAACATTCTCTGATATAGAAGTAGAAAACCGCTAACAATAAGACACGTTTAGAATTTCAGATCTGCCATCTTCTAGCTAGATAAGATGTTTTCCCTAGATGCTTTCTTTTTCCTTTTTGTCTGAATAATTACCATCAGTATAAGAATTCCAAACTTATTAGCTTGTTAAAAAGATTAAACTAGATCCAGCCAGTAGAGTCTAGGTTACGCTGCAGTACTCAACAACTCCAAGCTTTAGTATCTTATAACACAAACACCTGTTTCTCCCTCATGCTACTTGCAGATGGTAGTTAGTTACGGTTTCTGTTCCATATCTCCTTGCCAGTGACCCGGGTGATGGAGCAGCTGCCATCCCAAACACTACGAGTTGCTGTGGTAGAGGCGAATAGCTCAGTTCTGGGGAGTTTTTTACCAGCCAAAAGCCACTGAAGCAACACACACTTCATGTACCTGTTCTCCTGAAGCAGCACTGCTCCACTCAATTACAAGGGGCCCCAAGGTGCAAACTCCCCTTGGGAATGATTTAGTGACCGAGTTACTGACTCCATCCCTAAGTCAGATATTTATCTAGATCATTGCTGAGCTCATAAAAAGGATGCACGTAAACTTCATTAGGTATCATGGTTATTACTTTGCCACAAGACTATGAAGAAGTCACATTGCTGGCCTTTCAGTTCCTCTGAAGAGGGAGGGATTTCTAAGCAGTTGCTGTTGTTTAATTTTACATTTGAGTTTAAACAACTTTAAAAATGCCCATGATAAATAAAAAGGAAAGAGATTATTTAATATAATGTGAAATGTGGTTTCAAATTTTGTAAAATAAGATTATACATCCTCCGCCCCGACACTCGTGTACACACACACACTCAAATATTCCTAGTGACTTTCTCTGATCTTCATCAATAGATGTTCCCCCCACCAAAAAATATAACTAGTTTCCTTCAACTGATTACATTAAACAACAATAAAAAAATTTTTGAATACAAATTGAAGCGGTTGTGTGACATTCTGTGAGTTCTCCGGTTGCCAGCCCCCTCCTAACAGGACATATTCAGAGCAAAGTATTCCCCATTTTAGACACAACCCTGCGCCTTTAGCTCCTTGCATAGCTGATAGTCAAGGATTAAGGGAAAGCAAATGCCCTTTTGGACCTTTCATTTTTTCTCTTTTTAAGCAGTAGTGAGGAGGAGTGGACTATACAGTGGTTGCAGTGGTGAGAGATGAGCCTTCATACCTTTTTTTTCTTTTTTAAAAAATTTAACCTTTATTCCGGCTTTGCCTGACATTTTAGCTGAAGAGTAATCAGAGATCGCATTTAACGTTTCGTCACGGAAGTTCTTTCGTCTGAATTTCCCATTTTATTTTCTTTGAGGCATTTAACTTCGCTCAGTTGGTGAGTTATTTAAGCTCAAATTCCTGTATTCCAGGCTTCTCATTTAATATACCCAGGTTAATAGGAACAACCATTTAATATGTACCACTTTTAAGTAGTAATTCTAAACTCTGACAATCTCATTTCTTGAGATTTAAAAGGAAAGGGAACAATGGTCTCACTTAAAGTAACTAGAAATCATCCTCCTGAAAGTCTCTCTTTTTTTTCACAATTATTGTTTTGATTTGGTCAGAAGTCCCAAAGGCTGGCAAAGGAGTTTACTTTTCTCTTCAAAATTACTCTTGTCACTTTCTTCTAAACATTTGCAAGGTAAATCAGGCATAATAGATTTCAAATTTTATAATACATTTCAAATTGACTGCTTTCATCATAGCCAAACCAAAATAAGAAGAGTGTCATGAAAACAACAAATATTAATAGTCTTCTGATTTTCACTCCCTTTAAAAGTATTAGTCATGTAATACTCTAAGGATTATGAAGAATAAATCATAAAAGAGATTATGTGATTAGTTATTAATTCTTTCCCTGCAGGACTGAGAACCAAAGGATACTATAATATTTCCTCATTATAGAAATACACACTTCCCTGGTAATATAATCAATTCTCGTTGAAGCATGGTAGTGAAGGATAGGCATAAACCTGAAAACTGAATCTGACAGTTGTTTTCAAATCTCCTTTTAGCCAAGTGTTTCAAATCTCCCACAGTCCACGCCTTTTATTAGAGTTTATAACATCAATCGGAATTAATAGTGTGATTTTTTGCGGGTCAATTTACATTTTCTGTTTAGCTTTCTAAACTTGAATTGTGGACTGCAGTCTTGTTCTGCGTTCTTCACTCCATTGCATCCCATAGTTTTCTTGCAGTTAGATTATATAGCTGCCAATTGGTAAATTAGCTGTTGCTACTAAAATGATATAAAGATTTGTTTGAGCTTTCTATCACTAAAATATATTTGATACTCATTTATCTATTAATATTACACTTTTATTGAGTGAGCATTAACACATACATACGCATGTGTAGTTTTTTTTGTTTTTTGTTTGTATTTTGTTTGTTTGGTTGGTTTTTTTGTGTGTGTGTGTGTGGTACGCAGGCCTCTCACTGTTGTGGCCTCTCCTGTTGCGGAGCACAGGCTCCGGACGCGCAGGCTCAGCGGCCATGGCTCACGGGCCCAGCCGCTCCGCGGCATGTGGGATCCTCCCGGACCGGGGCACGAATGCGTGTCCCCTGCATCGGCAGGCGGACTCCCAACCACTGTGCCACCAGGGAAGCCCCGCATGTGTAGTATTACAAATTGTTAGTCCATTTCCTAAGCTTGGCTGTTGGGACCTCATTATTTTTCTTGGGCTGTATCTCTTATTAGCCCTTTATGCCTGTAGACAGAGGTTTGTGGCTTCTTCTTTCATTTGTTTGTTTCAATTTTGAATCCCCTGAGGGAGAGAGGTGTGGGGATCCCTACTCTGAACCTCTGAACTATTTCTGAACTATTTCAGAAACCCTGAACTATTTCCCAAAGTCGCCCTTGGAGTTGCTGGCCGTGGGATCCATTTTGGCCTTTTATAAATGAAAAAGTACATCACGGGTCTGCAGCCCCGGAGAGGGAGGCCCCGACATACACTTTCTCCTCCCTAGTCCTGAAGTCAGCCCTCCCTTTCCACTCCCATAGACAGCATCCAATCCATTCTCCTTGCCTCCGCTTTGCACTCAGTTCACAGAGACCCTTATGTCAGAATACAGTATATTCAGAAAATGTATTTCATGTCTTTTTTTTTTTACATCTTTATTGGAGTATAATTGCTTTACAATGGTGTGTTAGTTTCTGCTTTACAACAAAGTGAATCAGTTGTACATATACATATGTCCCCATATCTCTTCCCTCTTTCATCTCCCTCCCTCCCACCCTCCCTATCCCACCCCTCTAGGTGGTCACAAAGCACCGAGCTGATCTCCCTGTGCTATGCGGCTGCTTCCCACTAGCTATCTATTTTACATTTGGTAGTGTATATATGTCCATGCCACTCTCTCACTTTGTCCCAGCTTACCCTTCCCCCTCCCCATATCCTCAAGTCCATTCTCTAGTAGGTCTGTGTCTTTATTCCTGTCTTACCCCTAGGTTCTTCATGACATTTTTTTTTCTTAAATTCCAAATATATGTGTTAGCATATGGTCATGTCTTTTAATAAAAATGATTTCCAAAGTAATGCAGTCACAGTAGCAAATTAAAAAATACAGAAGCACATAGGATTAAGTCATACTAAAAATACAGTTTCCTGCCTGACACCTTCCTAATCCCTGTCATCATCTTTTTCAAAACAATTTTTGTTTCCTCCCCCTTCCACTTATGATTTCCCAAAGTCTAAACAATATGATTTACTGTCTATTCATAAACTTATCAACTTTATTCAATGTCTATTGATTTCCTGCTGAAAAGATGGGGATTTAGCTCGATAACAATAGCCCTCTCTATTTTTCCTCTGACAATCAATGTTTAAAAGAAACATATTATTTTACTTATATCATTTGTTGCTTTTATCCCTGGAAATGATGTATTCTTTTTCCATAATTTTAGTGAGCATCACAACATTTTTTATGAAAAATGAGATCATAAGTGTCACAGTTTGGGAGTTTCACTTGTGTTTTTTTTTTTTTTTTCCCATTATCAAACTGATGGCATCATATTATGAAAAGGTTGTTTTAAACCACACATTTCAGCAAGAAGTTTGTTGATTTTTTATAAATTTTAAAAAGAAATGTAAAGTATTAGATATCTGTATGATAGCTTAATTTAAATCTCTTCTATTAAAAAATCACTTTCTCTGGGGGACATGTTAATAAGCGGTGAGATTCAGAAACACTGACAGAACAGTACAGACGAAAGAGAAACACAAGGCTAAGAGAACAAGGAACTGGAGAACAAGCTTAATAACAGAAAACAAAACAAAACAAAACCCAGTAGTTGACTTTTTTACATGAAAGATCAGCACAATTGTACAATCATGAGAAAGTTGACCTCCTAAGTTTAAAGCTTCACTTGAGCTTTCTTGCTGTATAAAGTGAGTCAGGAGATGAGGACAATTTATTTCTTTAATGAAATAAACAGCAGTACTAATGAATGGTAACCTATCAGATTAATACATGCTTTACATATCCTATGCTACTCATATAATCTCACGTTATGTACATATCTATAAATCTCAGTAATTGGTTCACTATTAACTGTTGAGTACCTTTTCTTTCTTGTTTCTACAAAACCTACACCACACCTGTGTATAAGATTAGCGACCTTAGCATCAGTACTGCTCTGTGAAGATGCACAGACTCAGATGAAGGTGTGCACCTGAAGGGCATACGTAAGGGTCGACCTTCCATTTCTGAAAGCTCTGTCAAATTTTCAGTCTGCCCCTCTGCTCAATTCTATTTCAGGTAAGAGTTATAGTTTTCAGAAATACAAAGGCTCACAAACAGAAGTGCAGTATTAAAACGATTTCCAATCTTCTGTTTGCACATTGGTGTCTCCTGGGCCAGGCTACTGAAATTTGAAATCTCCCCGCCAAAAAAAAAGAAAACAAGCAAACAAAAAACCAAAATCTCTTCAATAGTATTTTTCTTGGTAGGTTAATAAAAAATTATCTTAACCTCTGAATTTTTTCTTTACTTATTTAAATAATTTTGCCCATTAGTCATTTCTGAAAGTGCACATGAAGACATATGAGAGAATTACCTAACATCACTATTTAACAAGAAGCAGGTTCAATTTATCAATATGCAAATAGAAGTAGAATTCCCAACAAGCAAAGGTGTGTGTTAGATGTGTTGAAAAATCACAAAACAAAAAAAATTACGGTACCTGTTTGAGAAGAATTTACAGTTTGTTGGTCGGCAAGACATGTAGATAACTATTCCTAGTGCAGGACTCACACATAAGCACCATCAGAGAGATGTGAACAAGACAATAAGAATATCACCATACATCATTTTAGGGAATTATTTAATGCGTGGAAATAAATCATGAAATATATTAGGATTAGTCCAACATTTAAAAACTGTTCTGTGCAGAACATCTTAACATTATGAATTACACCAAAACTTAATCTAATGCTCAATATATACTGAAAGCTTCCTAAAGGCACATAGAGGATTTTTGAAAAAAAGAACACTATTTTTTTAAAATAGTTTTTTGTTAAAAATAACTATTTTTTTAAAAAAACCTCTCTGTTAAGTAACACAGTTTATGTTATGCTATTTTGCATGATATGAACTTTTTGTTTCAGTATTTTTGAAAGCTAGTAAAAATATGTCCAGTTGCTTAGGGTTCAGAATCTAGGAAATTTAATATGAACATCCCTTCACTAATGGAAGCGCTTATGTTTCTTTTCTTAAAGCTTGTTTTCCGCATGACCCCACCCGAAAACGTCAGCTCTCAAACTTAACTATGTCTCCATCCTCTGATCTCTCAGTACTGAAGAGAAATTGGCGCTTTTCCTGACTTTTGCATTTTGACTCATTAAGTGTCTATGCTTATGGTTTCCTCCAGATAAATGATACAGTATAATATGTGCCTGATAAATAACAGAAATTTAACAAATGTTTGTGCTTATTGAAAACGATGAGGATGCTAAAGGGAAATCTATATACTTTCTTGCAGATTATTAGAAGGAATCAGAACAAGGATTTATCAAACATCAATCTAGCCAACCTGCCAAGGGATGCATTTGTCCCACATTTTGCTTATTTTAAAGTTAATTTTTAACTTGCAGACTTTCTGGTAGTGAGTCAACAGAGCTCCCATCTCATATAAAGAAGATTTTGATATTACAACTGGGAGAACATTTGCTTTTGTATCTGTTCACCAGTTCTTAGCAGATCCTAGTATTAACCCCAGCCTTCTCTTGACCTTTGCTGCCAGGAACCATAATGTCTTTGACTCAGGAGACAGAGGGCTCCTACACATTTCACAGAAACCCATCAGAAAACTCTCATCCCTAGGTGTATGTCTGTCTAGTGCTTTGCAGATGAGCTGAAACCTCTTTTGTGATATTGATGGAGTAACTCCTGGTAGTACCATCCTTTTTTTTTTTTTTTTTTTGTGGTACGCGGGCCTCTCACTGTTGTGGCCTCTCCCGTTGTGGAGCACAGGCTCCACATCAGACTTGAAAAAACAGCCTCAGCGAACAATAAGGAAATGTAACACCTGTAAATCACACCATTGGATACTGACTTCCAAGTTTATTATAGGATCCCAGGCCACCTCTGGATGTGAGTTTAACTTCTTCTACTTAACCATATTCTGCTCATAAATGTCTTAACAGTACACCTTCAGAATATTTTTCAGGTGCTGATTAATTCCCTATAAGAATAGAAGAATAGATATTTACTACTCTGAGTGTCATCTGCAGGGGAGTTGGCCTCAGCTGTGAGCTTGTTAGATATGTAGAATTTCAGGTCCCACCCAAGGCTTTGTGGTTTCGATTTTACATTTTACACAGTATTTCCGGGTGATTCATGTGTTCATCACAGTTTGGGAATCGCGGGCACGTATGATCCCCTCCCTTAATTTTATTTCCCTCCTTTCCTACATGAATCTGCTATTACTATACATCCGCATAGCCTGGGTCAGTTATGTTGAAGAGAGTAAATGAGGAAGGTGGGCAGTGGGCAGCTATGGACCACAGACGCCGTGTGTACATGATCAGAAGCAGAATTCAGTGGCTGCTGGCTCACTGCTTGCTCAAATGACGGGGCAGCACATCATTCACTTTCAGGTAGAGAAACATTGCTTAAATATATTTGTTCCTGCACTCTGATCTCTGTGCAGAAGATAACCGTATTTCTCTGAAAAACTTCTGATCAGCATCAAATGGCTTTTATAGTGGATTACATCAGAAGAACAGCTTCCAAGGGATAACCAGAGGTTCTTAGCTTGGGCAAGGGGCAACTCAGTGAAACAGTAGGCTTCACGTGATTCAGTATTAAAACACAAGAGTCCTATGAATGCTTACTTAATACTTATTTAAGATGCTCTATTTCCAAAGAATAGTCTCAGGACGAACAGTTAATATCAAGGATGGAATAATTAGTTATTGCTACAAAATAGTTTCTGAAACAACAACCAAAAGGCTATATTCAGGTCTAGGCCATGTTTGAGTTACATTTCCTCTGTGTTGGGCTTAAATATTCCCCCCACACAGTCCAGTTCACTGCAGCTACACGATAGAGAGACCTCCTGATTCTCAGGTCACTAAGGTGATGGAAGGTGGGTTAGCCTAGGTAGGCTAGGAGATGGTGAGAAGGAGTCACTAAGGTTTATGCTGACTCTGAATCACCACATTCAGGTCTCACAGCTCCTGCAAACAGAACCTACCAGATGGTTCTTCCCTAAACTCCCAACTTTTCACTCCTTTAATTCCAACAGATCCTGTGATTTGTTGCTTTTTGAGGATGTAAACATGTCCTCTGGTAGGCACAAATAGCCTCTATCTTAAATGACAATTTGAAAATAAAACATATTTCAGAAGCCAAAATGGTTATATGCCTAGTATTCTTAAAAAGGGCTTAAAGATAGCTCCAGAATTTTTGGACTTAATTTGAACATTTACAAACACAGCATGCTTTTCTAATTTATTCTTATAGGGGAACATTTGAGAGGGAAATACACATTGAGCCATCACCTCATAGAAAATTTCTGAAAGTACAAGGGAGCAACCAGTTCTTTTTTTCTTACACATGCACGTTCTTATTTTGAAATTGGTTTCTAGGTAAAAATATATGATTTATGTCTCAAAATGTTCTGACTATAATGAGCCTTGAAAACACACATGTAGCTCATTCTAAAAGGGAAGTCACACAATTATACTATAAGAAAGAGCTTTTAAGTAAATTTTAAAAAATCAGGAAATGTTTCAGCTACATGTTAATGATTCTTTGCTACTTTCTGAACTAATAGAATTTTTTTTTTAGCAAGAGTTTGTAGAAGAAAGTTTCACCTAGCAATACTATGTATCTTTTATTGAGACATAAGAGTTGACAAAAGGCGTCCTTGTTTATAAAGACTTCAATTTTGATAGAATTAAAATGACTGCCATTAGGCACTTGACCCAATTTGATAAAGCAGTAGAGACATTTCCTATCATAAAATAGAATAAATTAGATATTAGGATTATGTAAGACAATGAGACATAGCTGAAAAGAATCAAGAGAAATTGTTTCTTTCCCAACCAGTAGTTTCTGTGTCTACTGGTGTACCATATTTCAAATATTAGAAGTCCATTAAGTTACTAACTTGCCTTGTATACTAATGCTAAAATATGCCTTGTTAAGAATCAAGGAGCATGAAGTATTGGCGTAACAAGAAAATAGACTACTTCATATATTTTCAATACCTTTGCCTCATAAAGTCTCATAAACCTTAATATTTACCCTCAAATAGATAGCTAGACTATTTTTTAAGTTTAAAGGGCATTCTAGAACCATAAAAAGTATCCTTTTATAATGTTATAAGTTCATTTTGTAACACTGGAAAAATAGTATCACATTGTGGCCAAATGTTGCTCTGTATTTTATCGGTTTGCTAATAAAAGTAAAATAAAAACATATTTTTGAAGAATCTTTATTGAATGTTGAAATGAATGTCAGAAAAAATAGCTGGCATATGGTCTTTAATAGTTCAGTATGCTCTTTGAATGGCAGAGGTAATTTGTTTAGTGTAATATGACCACATAATGCAAACAGTTTTAATTGACTTGAATTCAGCTAACCTGGGATTTCTGTCAACAAATTTTTAGCTAATTTGACCAGATTATTATGATTTTTTAGTAATTTCAGTCAAAAATTACAAACCAGTTGCTTATATAGACAAACTTTTCTTGGTCTTCCTGTTGAACTGAATTAGAACTGGCTTCAAGTTTTAAAGACTTTTACTTATTTTGGTAATCCATCAGATTGAAGTGCCCACATAACACTGAGCATTTACACTTTACAATTTAGCACGTATAACTTAAGGAGTGTGTAATATTTAGAATTATTTTCCACATCTTAATAATGTTCTAGAATAGCATTATGCCACATTGGAAATATATTTACTAATAATTTTAGAAAATTATATTTTTACTAAAGTAAGTAAAAATAGAACTACCATGTGATCCAGCAATCCCACTCTTGGGTATATGTCCAAATAAAATGAAATCAGTATCTCGAAGAGATACCTGCACCTCCATGTTCATGCAGCATTACTCACAATTGCCAAAATATGGAACCAACGTTAAGTGTCCTTCAACAGATGAATGGATAAAGAAATGGTATTTATACACAAGGGAATATTATTCAGCCATAAAAAGAAAGAAATACTGCCATTTGTGACAAAATGGATGAATCTGGAGGACCTTATGCTAAGTGAAATAAACCAGACAAAGTCAAAACTATATATGTGGAATCTTAAAAACAAAACAAAACAAAAACAAAAGCAAATCTGATTTCATAGAAACAGAAAATAGAATGGTGGTTAACATGGGCTGGGGGGTGATGGGGGGATGTACGTCAAAGGGTATACATTTTCAGTATAAAATGAACAAGTTCTGAGAATCTAATTTACAGCATAGTGACTATAGCTAATAATACAGTATTGTATACTTAAAGGTGCGGAAAGTAGATCTTAAGCGTTCTCATCACGTAAATAAGAAAGAGGAAACTGTGTTAACTATGTGAGGTGATGGCTGTATTAATTATCTTGATGTTGGTCATCATTCCACCAAGGATATGTGTATCCAATCATCACACTGTACACTTTAAATACATACAATTATATTTGTCAATTATTCCCTAATAAAGTTAAATTTAAAAAATACTTTTTGTTTATTAATGCTTATATATTTATGTTTTAAAGTATGTATATAGCTTTCACGTCCAATATTATGAAATATATAGCATATCATATTTATCACATATTTATCTAGGATAAAATCATAAATATTATGCCTTAGTTTAAACAAGCAAAAAAAGACTATATTGCATGCTAAAGATGTTTTTCAGTGATGGGTTCTATTCAAAGAAAACAAATTTAAGCTCTATTAGAAATAAATACTTAGGATAAATGAAAGGAAGGGATCTTGAATTACCTTAGCCTCCCCCTCTATTTTTTTTTTTTTATAACAATAGAATACCTTCCTCTTAGGCTCTAGGTGACCATGTGTCTACTACAGGGTGATCGTGGGTGTTAAACTGGATGTTATATTCTAGATAAAGAAAATAGTGCGCTAACACATAACAGATGCTCAATCAACGGCTGATATTTTTATTGTCGATGGGGATGTCCCTACACTTAAGCGCATAGAGTCTACTGTTACAGTACTAATGACAACAGTTTCTAGTAACAAGGAAATAAAATAGAAAAGGTAACCCCTGTGATAACTAGAAAACGTTTTCACTTTTAAATTTTAGTTATATTCTGAAAGTCTTTCTAAGCAATAATGGACTAAAATTCCATCACAAAGAGACAACCTAAAGGTCTCCTTATAGACAGAACAATCGTTCATTCAGTGATAATGTTCCATTTCTATATCAATCTGCTACTTTCACAATTATTAACTTCCTTCTAAAAATAATTTCAAGCCTAAATTTAAACCTAACCTGTTTTCCCATCATATAAGAATACTTATTGCTTTAATTCCATAATTAAGTCCCCTATATAAAGTTTTCCCTTTTATACAAGTTAGACATTTTTGTTGCCTCATAGAAAAGAGGTTTGGTTTTATTGCCTCCAAAGGTGATGATTATGTGTGTTTGCATTTGCATTAGTCAAATGAAATGCTTATAGCATAACATTTAAGAATTGCTTAATAGAGATGTTACTTAAAGATGTACAGATGTGTGAGAGGTATTGTTACTTAATTAACATCCCCAAATTGGTCTAATTTTCAGTCTAAGCTCACATTCCTTTCATAGATCTGGAGTCCCTTGCGATTCACGTTTGCACACAAATCCGTATTCTCTGTGATGGAAGGATAGAGTTGTGCTTATTTTGACAATAAGAGATTGTGAAATTGATGCAACGTTGGAATGAAAATAGGAGAGTAAGAATCAACAACTTCCACTGTGTTAAACTCATACAAATGGAACAAAATATGGTGGCTTCAAAAACCTTTCCTGACAAAGTCCAATACATCTGACCAGCATGTTATAAAAATGTTGAAGCAAAAAAGGACTTCGTTTTCAGCGAATATCCTTAGGGGGAGAATAGATTGGGGGACTATTTTGTCCTATTTTGCATGTTAAGTAGAAAACATTTGGCTCACAAGTTCTTTTAATCACACTTTTACTACCATACTAAATACCTTGTCTCAGGTAATAATATGCAATTCCGTTTTCACTTTGCCCCTGTCTTCCTACGCATCTATTTCGGCGGAACTGATGTGAAGCCAATTTCATCTCGAGCTCTTAGAGATGAGGCCTTGGCAGTTCTAACGAGGGAGAGGAGCCATGCCTCAGCCTATGGGAACGAAGGCCTTGAAAACCCCCTACCTGCAAAGCCCCACGTTATGGGCTGGGACCAGAACCCTGGCTGAAATCTTCAAACGAAAGAGGGTTAGGTGTGAAGTCTGGAGGAATAAGCTATACACGTTCATTCTATTCTTCTGAACAGCACTGGCCCACTTACAGTTTATTTCTGAATAGCCTATCAACAAAAGCAAGTCAAAGGACTAAGTATTTTTTTTTTTTTAAAACGACGCCTTTAGAGGTCGGATTATAAAGAGAGTGTCCATTTAAATACTGTCTTTGTTTAAGGGCGGCATGGACTGTACAGCCCAGTGGTCCTTGCAAAGGTTTTGAAGACAATGATAAGCGACGATAACCTGACTGCAGCATAAATCATCCTGGCAGAGTTGTTAGAACAGTGAAGATCTGCAAAAGCAAGGGTGCGGCTTCATTCTCCCAGGGGCAGGGCACTGAAGGAGACCGGAAAGATCGTTTCCTGTTGCTACATTTTTGCAGAGGCCCGGACTGCTCTGGGGGGTCCAAGAAGACCATCAGCGAGCCTTACCCGTGTCCGTGGGACTCCCCGGCTCTCCCCGAGCCCGCTGGCCCGCAGCCCGCGGCAGGGAGGCTCCAGCGCCCGTAGGTGGCGCCCCACGTCCGTGCTTGCGCTTCTCGTCCGCGCTGGGGGCGCAGCTCGGAAACCCGGCGCGTGTCCCCGGGGGGTTAGAGCTCAGAGCAGGCATTTTAATAACTAAGCGCTCGAGTGTCAGCGCGCCCCACCAGCCCCCAGGTTCAGAGGAGCAGAAGCAGAAACCCAGGCGGAGGCGCCCCTCTAATCCCTGCCCAGACCTGGTATTTCCCAAACTGGAGGTTCCGGAACCCCAGCTTTCACATCATTAAGATCCCAAGATTTTTCTCTTCATCCCAGTCCTCATTTTTTTTTTTTTTTAAAGAAAACTGCTTTCCCCACTAATTATGAAAGTGATCAGGATTAAGACTTGGAGGGAATTTGGAAAAGAAAAGAAAGAATCGAGAAGAAGAGGCGCGACCGGCACTCTTGAGGTCGCCTAATTTCTGAAAGAGAGGCGTCTGGGAGGATTTCGCGCTGGGTGTTCGGGTGAGAGCGGGACCGGGGCGGTGCAGGGCGCGCGCCGAGTCCTCAGGGCGTCCGCGGCGCTCGGCGGTGCGGTCCGGAGACCGGAGGAGAGGCCGGGACTGAGGCGGTGTGTGTGGGGGGGGGCGGCGGAGAGAGGCAGCAGCGGGCGCGAGGGCCCCTCCGAGGCTGCGGGCCCGGGTGCGGTGCAGACGCGGGGCGGGACGCGCGGGGCGGAGCGGGGCGCGGAACGCGCCGGTGCGGGGCGCGGGCCGGCGCGGGAAAGCGGTAGGGCGGGGCGGCGCGGTTATTGGCCAAGCGCCGGGAGAAGGGGTCGCGCTCGGTGTCTCCTCCCGCCAGCTCCCGCTCATCTTCTCCGAGCAGAACAAGTTCACGGACCGCGGTGTTCGCCCATCATGGATGTTCCAGGTAACCCAACCCGGCCCTGCCCGCCGCGATCGGCGCGTTAACTGCATTCGTGCGTCTGTCTGAAAGAGGACCATCGCGGGTCTGCGTCTGGGCGGAGAGAGAGCGGAAGAGAACATCGAAATCATTTTGTTCAGGGGCTGAGGAGGGAGGCTTCCCGTCGGGAAACAACTTGTCTCTTCTTATAAGGACTATTTAGGCAGTTGGCTGAGTTGTTCGGAAGCTGCGGGCGGTGAGGGGAGAGGTTTCTTTGCTTTTTGTTTCTCGCCTGGGTATTGGAGAGATATGACTAGTTTAGCGGGGGAAGAAGGGGCCCGGTTACAAGTGCAGACGGGCGCGTAAGTTGGCAGAAAGCTGCAGAGGCTGCCTCCTGGCCGGGAGGAGAAGAGCCCGGAGTCTGGAAACAAAAGCTGCACGATAAGCCAAGCTCGGGGTTCCCAGCGCTGGAATCCTCTGGTCCTGCGCCAGAGAGAGGGATCCGAGGGGCTTCTCCAAAGGGGCTCGCTGCTGGCAGGGGGGGCGCTGGAAGTGAATGTTCGGTTTTAGGATTTCTCTCTCTTCTTTTCTGGTTTTTGTTTTTGTTTTTCCTCTTAATCTTATTCGCCCGAAGGAGCTTCCTGGGGATTTGTTCTTGGGGTGGAAAACGGATAAGATCTTCACTAAATGGATAGCTTTAAAAAAAAAAAAAGTCTCTAGGTCGGAGAAATAGAGGATGAATGAAAGTGAAAGCAGAGAAAGGAAAAAGGTTTCTTGGTGTGGCTTTAGAGAAAATGCCTCTGAAATTAAAGCCATTAAGGCTTAGTGGATCTTTTTCTGTGCCTGTGTCTTGAGCCCTCCTTTGCCTTGGGCTGAATGGGCCGGGGTGGCGTTGACCGCGTCTCCGCGGGTGACCGGCCATGTCCTTATGGCCGAGGCCCTGCGGAATTGCGGGCCCCTTACCTGACCGCGCCCCCCGGCGCGCGCCGCCGGGGAGCCTTCGGGGATGCCCTGGCCAGTGAGCCCCGGCGTTTCTCGGGACCTGTGTGCCAGTCGGGCTCTCCGAGGGGCAGTGCGAGGCACCGAGGGGTTGGCCTCCAGGGAGGGAGCCCGAGCGCCGCAGGGACCTGCTCGCCGCGCCTCCTCCGCACGCAGCTTCACCTTCCTGTCTCAGGGTGTGGGTTTTTTGCCCTGACAGGTCCGCTGGCGCCTTTCTTCTGAGGACGACCCCGGCCTTGACCATCAGCGCAGGGGACCGAGGCCAGAGGAGGCTACTCCCGGCCCCGCGCGTTCCCGCGCGCCCTCCCGCCCTCGCCGCGCCCCCGCGCGCAGCACCCCGCAGCCCGGATGCCGGCGCCCGGCCGGGGCCCGCGCGGGCCGCCGCTGACCATGCCCGGGCGCCGGGGGGCGCTGCGCGAGCCGGCCGCCTGCGGCTCCAGCCTGGGGGCGGCGCTGGCCCTGCTGCTGCTGCTGCTGCCCGCCGGCTGCCCGGTGCGGGCTCAGAATGACACGGAGCCCATCGTGCTGGAGGGCAAGTGCCTGGTGGTGTGCGACTCCAGCCCGTCGGCGGACGGCGCCGTCACCTCCTCCCTGGGCATCTCCGTGCGCTCCGGCAGCGCCAAGGTGGCCTTCTCCGCCACGCGGAGCACCAACCACGAGCCGTCCGAGATGAGCAACCGCACCATGACCATCTACTTCGACCAGGTCAGCCGGCCGGCCTGCCCCTCGCCTCCCGCCCGGCGTGGGGAGGGCGGGGGGCCTGGGGGGTCGCCGGCTTCCGGGACGTGGAGTTCCAGGCTCTCCCCTCCTCTCTGCCCTTTCTCCCTTCTCCAGTGAGCTCTCCTTTTCACACTGTAGCTTTGTTAGAACTAATCAGCTCAGTTGGCACTGGGGTGACTGAGAGTCCTGTAAAGCTAAGCGTCCCGTAGAGCCAAGAGAGCTGAAATAGATTTCCCGAAAGGACAGTGAACGTTTTGCTTTTCGCTGGGATGGGGGCCGTCCTTTGTGGTGGATGTTTCTGTCACCCCACTGGCCACTTAGAGACCGAGCACATTTAAACTCTCCCCGCTCAGCCCGCGGGTTCTCCGAAGGTCTCGGCCTAGGCTCCGAAAATGTGTACCTACTGCTTATTTTGGAATGGACTGGGGAGAGGATGCTTGTCTTCAGAAAAATAAGTGGGGAAGAGTTGGGGCGGGGGAAAATAGCAGGTATAGTTATAGATAAACAAAACAAAACCGAGTGTGGTTATATGAATGCAATGTACGGTAAATACAATATATACAACATAACATAAAATGCATATAGATGTCATACATGGCGTGCTTATATAAAGAAAACACAAAATGAAGAGCCATGACTTAAGTTGCTCGAGCCACTCAACTTCTCCCACTGGCTTCAAAGCAGAAGGGCCTGCGTATGATCAGGCTTTGGCAACGCCTTCTCTGGGTTACTGCTGCCCAGGATTAGAGGTCGCCACCTTCCTCTAGGGTCCTCCCTCCCCACCTTGGTTTCTGTTGTTTTTCGGAAATAAACAGGAAACATTAGCGTGGTTTCCAAACTTTACCTCACCATTCCATTCCTTTTGCCAAAGTGCTTCCCACACAGGGAGCTCGGGCTTACTGAGCACACTTGATTGAGTTCCTTTCTCTCTGTTAACCAACTTGCATGCCTGAGTGGTGACACATCTGCACACACCAAAGCCTCTTCTTAGGCCAGTGTCTTTATTTGCTTTAATCCTTGTTAAGGATTGTGTACTTGAAATTTGGGGAGGGGTGTGTACGGGGCGTGTCTCTCTTTAATCTGTTTTTTTCTTACGAGACATAAATGTCTTTAATTTAATTATGTCCAACTAAAGCAGGCAGTGAATTAGTTTTCACAGCATTTTTACACCTGCCCTTTCATTAGGGTGTCAAAAAAAACCTCTGTGACGTAGGCAGGCTAAGTAGTAGTAGGATTCTAATTTTATATATGAGCAAGCTATGACAGGGCAGATTAAATGATGTTTCTCTGGTTCCCCAGTTAGGGAGTAACTGAAACTTGCTTTTCTGGGGCTGGTGGGTGTTCTTCCGTCTACAGCAGGGCCCTGGATTTACCAGCTTCCTGAATTAGAAATGGAGGTGCGAGAGTTGAGGCCGTTGAGTTGGGAGAAGCAGCGCTGAGGGCTTGGAGAGGGGAGGCTTTGTTCTTTTCTCAAGCCTTGTCAGGCAGACAGGAACACAGCCTCGGAGGGAGGAGGACTCACATCCTGAAGCACATCGCCTTTAACGATAGAGCCCGAGTGTCTCTGAGCCCTGCAGTTGAGGGGCTGAAGTACTGCTTGGAGCTAGCTCCTTGAAGAAGCTGCTGTGGCGCAGTCGCCAGCCATCCCAGCAGTTGTCAGTGGCACCCTGCCCGTTGCTCTGGGAGCCGTGTGTGATCCATCTGTAATGAGTGTGTACAAAATAACAGCAAAGGGTGTGAGGTTGAAATTTATTTTCTGAACAGATGACAGGGCCTCTAATCTAGGATTTTGTTGTTGCTGGCTGTTCATTTTAAAAGCTGAGAACACCAGGCGGGCCATTTTATTATTTTAATTGAGTTGTGCATGTGTGTGTGAGGAGGAATGGGGACAGGTCCAGACAGAGGGGCCGTATTCCGCCTTGAATATCTGAAAGGGAATCTGTGCGTAATGGGGGGGAACCTCCACTCTCCAAGTTCTGCTTATGACATCCTGACAGTCTCATCCATCTTTTATTTGAGAAATAGCACCTGGAGGGTCACGTGATTTTGTATCTCGTGGCTCATCTTGTCATTATTCTCGCACCTTGTGGAGTTCCCACCGTTTGAGCTAAGGGTGTCCAAGCTGCCTTTCCACTCTCCCTTTAGTTGTCCAAGCTTATTTGCATGACATCATAGCTCAGCTTAGGGAGCAGACACCTCACGTGGAGTAAAATGAGGGGAAATGGGCGCAGCCAGTGTTTATGGAGTGTGGTCTTTCACCCAGCAGCCTTTATTGAGCACCTACTGTGTGCTGCCGGCAGGGAGGGGCATGCGTGGGGCTGGGAAACAGAGAGGAAACCTCACACGGTCGGTCTGTTCTCTCCTAAAGCACACAAAGCTCGTCCCAAGCTTTATCTGACAGAAGTTATCTCACTGAGTTGGCCTCTTACGCCACAGTCCTTTCTCTGCCCATTCAGGACAGAGCTCTGTTTTGGTCCATGCTTCACGTTCAAGTCCCCAGAATCCCACGGACCGCTGAACAGACTCAATTACAGTGTGCCTACTAAGCTGATCGTCTTCCCCTGCTTTCTCTCAGCCCTGCCCACAGCAGCCACAATTTGCATCCACGTTTTCAACGCATAAATAAAATATACTCTAAAGCCATCCTGTTGAATTACGATCCATTAGCATCCTTCGGAAATCAATTCCTACGCAGGATGTTGCGTTCCGGGGCTGCTTCCTTCCTGGGGCGGCCTGGGAGCCCTGAGCAGGTGCCGCGGTGGTGCTTCAGCTCCTAAAGGGACGGGTGGGGGTGATTTTGTGAGTCTGACTGAAACACACGCGGAGGAGGGGCTTGTTCTGTGCGTGCTGTATCCCCTCTTCTTTTCCAGGTCTTAGTAAATATTGGCAACCATTTCGATCTCGCCTCCAGTATATTTGTAGCCCCGAGAAAAGGGATTTATAGCTTCAGCTTCCACGTGGTCAAAGTGTACAACAGACAAACCATCCAGGTGGGTTGCTCTGACAGCTGGACCCTTTGGGCTCTGGATGAACAGTCCCACCCTCTGCGAGGCGGGGAGAACCAGGGACGGGGGTCACGGGGGCCTGGGCACCAGCTGAGTCCTCTGGGTCAGGACCCCGCATGGGTCCAGGTCCATGGCCAGGGTGGGGGGAGATGAGAACAAGTGGGTGGAATGGGGTGCATCGTGGTCTGCTGAGCTTTACCCTCTGCCTCGCAGGTCAGTTTAATGCAGAACGGCTACCCGGTGATCTCCGCCTTCGCAGGGGACCAGGACGTCACCAGAGAAGCTGCCAGCAATGGTGTCCTGCTGCTGATGGAAAGGGAGGACAAAGTCCACCTCAAACTGGAGCGGGGCAACCTCATGGGAGGCTGGAAGTACTCCACGTTCTCGGGCTTCTTGGTTTTCCCTCTATGAACGCAGCATCCCGGTCCCGCCCTGCCCCGCCGATGATGGGGAAGTTGCCATCTGGACCCAGGAGTTCACCCTTCCTAACACCCCGAACTTGCCAGAACAGGACAGCTCGTTTCTAGCCTCCTTTGTCGGACTGTTGTGGTAGAAGCGTGATCGCCTTCGGAACCTCCAGTGTTTTCTTTGAATGTTGACCATGCCTCTGCAACCTGACCTCTAATTAGTTTTAGATGACAAGGTCTGAAGGAGAAATGAAATGACGGATCTGAACAATTTGTACCTGTGATTGTAAAGTCGATATGGGATTTTATCACTGGGACCACTGACTTCTCTTCTTTTGTCTGCACCTGGTACCGCTGCCCCCGGAATGGCCCGCAGGCTGCAGGCTGGGCTCACAGCGAGAGCCCTGCCAATCACCACCGCCCGACAGTCCTTGAAACGTGTTCTCTGTGTGTCTGTTCAGCCTTAAGAAAAAGAATGGCTTCGCTTTCATGCCGTTTTCCTCCCCACCCCGATGGATGGGAGGACGCGGGAGGGGGAAGGGACATTGTGTTAAGAAGTGCTTTATCTGGAGAAGCAAATTTTGTGCCATTGGACTGCCAGTTTTGTTTTGTATTGTTTGTGTATATGTGTGTGTGTGCGTGTGTGTGTGTGTGTGTGTGTGTGTGTTTTCCCCAAGAAACTACTTTCCTTCCCACACACAGCTCTCCGTCCAAGTCCATACCCCTGCTCTTATCTTTTGTGCTGGGGTGAGGAGAGAAAAATGTGTGTTGAATTCCTGGATGAGACCAAACAAGACAAAACAAAAACTAACTGTGTATTTTGTTTTGGAGGAGACCAAACCAAACAAAAGGTACCTGTAGAGCAAAGTGAAAATGACAAACGGACATTTCTGCTTATTCTTTCAAAGAGATTCTCTCAGAGGCACTTTTGGAACTAAAAACCTGGATTTTTTTTTTTTTTTTTTAGTTTACATTCTGGAATACTTTAAGAGACTGATGTTCCTGGGTGGCCTGAATCATGTCAGATGGGCATGGAAGCTGTGATGACCAAGTCCCCGATCACATGGTTTCTTTGCTGAGCACACCTGGGTCTTCCAGGCAGCATGTTTTGGTTCATTTGGATCCACTTCTGGGTGAGCACACCGCGATCGGGTGCCTCAGAGTCGACGGGACCAACCAGTTCTTCCCCATCAGGATCCTCTTCTGACCCACCAAGGCCAGAGGGTGTTGACACTCCCCTGGGAGCACCTGGCGGGAAGCCACCTGGAAATCGCAGTGGTTGAAGGTGTCGGCAGAGGTGCCCTAGAAGCACTTTCCCAATTCCTTGTTGTTTGGCACCTTGTACAACAATATTATGAAAACACAGCTGAGAGTTGACGGGTGCAGGATTCGTACGCCAAGGAAATGGCACTGATCCCAAAGCAATCAAAGAAGAAACCTCAAACCGGATGTTAATTTGTCCTTTGTGTAACAATGTAACCAAAATATTGATGATAAAAAGTCATAATTTAAGATGCAGAATAAATGGGTTTGATGTCTGACTTGCTCTCTCCCTCCACCTCGCCTTCCAACTCTCAAAATGTGTGTAAGGAAAGGTGTGTAAGGATCAAGGGTGTGGGGAAATTAAACCTATACTGTTTACTCTTTAGAAAATACACAGAAAAACACACGCCGACAGAGGCAGATCTAGCTTTGGGTCCAGATGTATATTGCGCTCTTAAATATCTATTTTTCACACAGAAAGATTTGGGGGGAGGTATTATGTGAAAAAGACAGCATTAAAAAGGTTTGATGGAGAGGCAATCTGCTTTTATCACATTTAATCTTTGATGTAGTACAAGATCCAATCCAATATTTCAATCAGAGAACACAGATACACAAGAAGCTGACCTTTGATGATCGCATCAGTTGTTTCTAAGATGTATGTGAGGATGGGTTTCATTTTCAAATAAGAAATGCAGTGGGGATTCTACACATGAAAAAATATAGTTGGGCTAAGGGTGTAAGTTTTACTGGCCTTAGATGAAGAGCATAACAGGATAAAGAATTTAATTTGAATCAAAATGCTGTTACGTTTTGTAAGGGGAAAAAAGTATCAGAAAACATCAACCGAAAAGCATTTGGGATATTTTGGTTCTGTGAGTAGAAGACATACTCCTGACAAGAGCATTATTTATTAATGCTGGTAACATACACAGCAGGATCATAGCTAAGATTTTTCTCTGTTTTATTGCCCTTAGCTATATAGTCCTCTTTCCCTCATTTCCTCAACCTTATGTTCAATTTAAAACAAAAAGCAAACAGTCCTCAGTGAGAGACAGTATAGCACGTCTGAGACTGAAAGGCGAATGAGAAGTTTTTATTGCTTACTAATTTGTAATAGACATTACTTCCTAGTTATAAATGTATTAATATAGGTTGTCATCTGGGTATACTGTCTAATAATAAGTTATTAAATTGAGCTATCTAAAAATAAGTATGTTTCGGGAGTTGATTTTATATTAGGAAGGAAAACTTTATCCCCCTTTTTTTTTTTTTTAAACGGATGCCAGGCACTACATTAGGAAGAAGCCAGGACATTAGTGTTTCTAAAGTTGTTGATCACCTTCTCCTGCTCCTGCCAAGGTTCTATTTGGCTAAGGAACTTTGAGGGAGATGAAGCTCTTGTGTATGGTCTATACAAATATGTAGGTCAGATCAAAATTTGAAATATATCTTTAATTGGGAAAAGAGGGATGTCTATATTTGAAGCCCAGTTTGAGCAGCCCCATCTCTGAGCCGCAGTTTCCCCACCTGTAGAGTGAGGAAAACGACCCTGCACCTTCTGCTTAACCCCCAAGGCTAATATGAGAATCACACAGAAATGTCAGAACTACAAGGAGCCATGGCGGAAAAAGGTAGGGAGAGTGTTTCTTGTATATCAGATTTTTCAACAGGCAATTTATGAAAACATATTTAAAATGAACAGCCATATTTAAAATGTTCATGTCCATGGACATATTTAAAATGTCCAATAGGACATATTTAAAATGAAAAGTAAATGTCCATATTCTCAAATAGCCTTTTAAAATTACAGCACTGTATTGAAGTCTCATTTGATTTTCAGAAACATATCAAAATCTACACATTTTCATATTAATTTAATTCTCAGTTATGTTATTCGACTATCATCTGTGGCTCAAGCCAACCTTTCCATTCAAATATGCAACCAACATTTTATAAAAATGTATAATTAACATTTTAACACAAGTAAAAGATGAGGTTCCAATATTACGACATTATAATAGTGAGTTGCTCTAGTTGATAAATGTTAATGCTACTAAACTGTAAATGCTTTTAAAACAATACTATTTTTTAACTTAAAATATATTCTAATTTGAAACACAATCCTGATGATTCAACTCTAGGTCCTGAGAAACTGTTTAACACCTGTAATTCCTGAGCCTTTATTTGCATCCTTATATTTTTGATTTATGTATTTATGTATAATGAAATTATTTACATTTTTAAAGGTTGTGCTTACTGTGGCTGCCCAGAGCAAAGCTGATAAAAACCTGTTGAATATTAGAATGAAAACTCATGGAATCCTACAGAGATTACATAGATGTACTTATCTGGAAAAAATATTTTAAGCTAAATCTAGTTATTTCATGCATCAGAAGAGTTAGAAAAGTTATACAAAGCAAACCAAAACTTTTACTGAATACTTAATTTTGTTTGTACTATTTCCTTGACATCTTGTAAAGGAAATTGTTATCAATTCACATTCATAGTATTATATATATATGGTTTGCCTGTAAATACATGCACATACACAGCTGATTTTTAGCATAATGATAAAAATAAAATACATACACTGGCTACATTCTCCTGGAATCTAGAAATATGTGAGAGGAAAATTTGATGAATCACTTTATACAAGCAAAACAAAAGCATGGGTTGCTTCAGCATGCCTCATATATGGCACAAGAACAAAGAATCTTCTGGCAATTTGTGACCCTATAATTTTGCAGTCTTTTATAAAGAAATTAATATTGCAATAAGAATGTTGCTGTAAATAAGTAGTTAATGTTTATATTTCTACAGAATAGAAAGCATATAACAATCTACCATATGGATACACTTGAATGAAAGGTTCTGTTACATTATATTTAAGATGGTGTAAATAAATGATGGAACTCATAGAAGCAGGTTACATTGAATCACTATAAACGGTTTACTGTGCACTCTGTAAAAACACTTATAAGAAATGTAAAACTAGATTGACCATAGAACTACAGTGAGTTTTTACCCTTTTGCCTTGCTTGTGTAGTTCACTTGTCATTGGGACTCTATTTCTAAAGCTGGCGCTTGGCTACTACAGTAGGATATTACAAACTTTTTTTTTTTTTTTTTTTTTTTTGCGATACGCGGGCCTCTCACTGTTGTGGCCTCTCCCGCTGCAGAGCACAGGCTCCGGACGCGCAGGCTCAGCCACCATGGTTCACGGGCCCAGCCGCTCTGCGGCATGTGGGATCTTCCCGGACCCGGGCACGAACCTGTGTCCCCTGCATCGGCAGGCGGACTCTCAACCACTGCGCCACCAGGGAAGCCCCTACAAACATTTTAAAATTTAAGATCAGACGCTATAAATTCTTGTGAGGTTCTTAAAGTTAATTTTCTTGGCATTTAAGGAGCAAGCACACCAAATATACTGAAGTGAGTTAAACAACAATTTCCATTTTGGTTTTATGGTTTTAGATATTTTGTGCTCTGATTTTTTTTTTTTTTTTGAACAATACACTGTGAAGACGTTAACTGATGCTGGCCGTGTTCCTCTGTCAAATCTGTTTATGTATTTGCCTAGATTTTTAAAACATAATTTTTGCAGATCGATTCACCAAAAAGTATGTTTATTGCTCTTGTGGATGGAGGTCTACGATTAATTCACGTTTAGATATTTTAAAAGTCTGTATGTTACACAGCTGTCCATGGTGTGATTGGTCAGATTCAGCCTTCACTCACCCCCTGAGAAAAGAAAAAAAAAGTCTTCTCAAAATTCCTATAAAGTAGACCCAATGAATATGAAATTTAAAAAAATGGCATGTGTGTGTCTGTATAATAATGTTATACCAGAACGTGAATTCTAAGTAAATGAGCTTTCCTTCCATTCCCAAACCAAGTAGGGTAACTTGAAATTTGTAAGGGCAAAAGCCATGAGGTTTTACTAGGAGCTCTGTTTTATCTTCCTAAGCGGATTTCGCTGTGGATTTCCATCACCAGAATCACTTCAGTGTCTATAGCGTCATAAATCATCATCTTCATCAGCTCACCTACATACACTCTTTGTGTAGCGTAAATGAGCTCCTTGACAACTTAATTTGGAAAAGAAATCTTCATTCCCTCTTCTGAACGCCTACGGCAAGACTCCCCAGGGTTAGAATGCCGCTTTGCCCTGGAGCTGTCCTAACAGGATGGAAGCTACTTATTAATGAGCCATTCCAGTCTTGAGACCTGACTAGCATTGCCTTTAACTTGGATTAGTGTTTCTTCGCATTCCAGGAATGCTGATTTCTTTTTTTAAATTCATTTTAGGTGGCAAAAAAAAAATTCTTTGTGTTGAATGTTGGCATACACTGGAATGTGGAACTCAGGTATTTTGCCTAAGTATCACTTTATTCATTGGAAAATACTTATCTCAATCTCTTATAGTTTCAAAGTCCTGTGGGATATAGAGCACCCTAATGTTTCCTTGGCTTTGTATTATAAAAGGGCACTTATTGTGATTCTGGTTCATTGTTATTATAGAACTGACCCAAGAATAATGTCTAAAGTATAACTAAATTAACTGAAAAAAATTGGCAAATTCTTCTTATTACTAAAAGTCCTCATTTGCCGTATTTTTACATGGATCTTACAGATTCCTACCAGCTTAAAATTAACATTTATCTTTGAATTGCTAACTCTTTTTTTTTCACAATCATGTAACTATTAGTATACTTCCAGAGAGTAAATAGTATACTTCCAGAGAGAAGTTTATCACTGAACAACAAATTTAGGACATGACCATGGGACACTGTCTTTTTTCACATTGCCGAGCATCATGTCAAGATGTCATATAGTTTTGTTCTGAAATTGTCAACTGTCAGTGGAAAGAGCAATTATATTACTTATAAAGAATGATCTATTCTTTTGGGAACAGGGTGTAGATATTTCCTTTTCATTCCAAAACATTTGCAGATTGCTGCCTAGGGGCCAGTGCGCTTAGGGATAATGATAGAAAAATAAAGCCATAGTCGGTGTATGCCAAGAGCTTATAGTCCTTGTTGGAAATGGTGTTCAAAAGTAGCCTGGAGGAGAGCCAGTTAAACTGCTGGTGACAGGGCGTCTGAGGTGGGTGTGGGAGGAAACTTAAGAGATGTGAATGCATATTTACTAAAGTTAATAATGTAATTTACATTTTTCACATAGGAAGCAGAGGATGTGAGTTTGGCATTGGCATTGAATACTGAGCATCAGTTGATCTCCCAGTTAAAAGGTCCCCCCATCACCTCTCCTCCCTTGGTGAACATGGTTGGATATTTGACAGACCAATGGCAGTCTAGTGCTCATGAACTAATCTTGGAGGTATGAAAGTGACACAGGGCCAGATGCAGGGAATTTCCATTGTTTTAACACACTCAGTGAAGATTACATTATCAGAGCCCTTTTTACAGTTGTATTTCTGCTTTCCCCATGTGGTGAATTTCTTGGGAAAGCAGAAGTCATGCTAAGATTACTTAAATCCTCGGAAGACAGGGCTTAAGCAGGATACAAGCAAGGCATGATGTGAAGTCCCTCTTAAAGAGACTAGATGGGCCACCTAGCCCTTCCGCATGTTTTATAAGATATTAACTTAACGAATAAAGGTCTAGCTTAATAAGAAACAAAAGATAAACACAAGAACAAATGGCTCTGGTAGCAAACATGAATTCTCTTTGTTTTACTTCTACAAACACACACATATGTATGTTCCTGTGTGTGTGAACTTTGAAATAAATAAATATTTATAGTCCAAACTTACCCACTTACCCACTTACTCAAAATGCCTTCTGGGTGCCTCTAGTTATGTCATCAGTGAAAACTCATTTTCATATAAGAGGAAGGTGATGGACCAAGGTACCTTTGTCTGGGTACATAGAGTCACTTCTACTAACTTCTTACTTCAATAATTTGGTCTACATATCATATTTCATTTCTTGTATTCAATCTCCAGAATATATTTCACCAGAAGGTAGACATTACATCTGGTCTCCCTGACAGACAGAGATTGAGAACTGTTGAGAATAACTAAGCCATCTGGTGCTATAAATCCAACAGAAAGTTATGATCAATGGATCATGGCCTAATCTGCTTTTCATCCATTGCATCTAAATTACCTTGGCACAAAAGGATGAGGGAGCTGGATTTTTAAAGAAACTGGCCACATCTCCCCAGTCATTAGCTGGGAAAAGCACGCATGCATCAGACTGTGATAATTAGACAAGGCTTATTCTCCCCTAAGGCCTATTGCTTTTAATGCTTCATTTTTCCTTTTTTAAAAATGTCTCAAAATGTACTGCACCAAACAGTGAATGGCATGCAACCTTTACTTAAGATTCTTACTTATTCCTGAGTATGTTCATGAGAAGAAATGATTACTAACATAAACTTTTTATCTTAATGGAGAATTGAAATGGACCTAAATTAATTTTGCTATATCTTCTTGCAGAATTGCAGAAACATTTGTTTCAGGAAAAACTCCCCAATAGATGGTGCTGCTGTGATTTAAACCACTGCATAATTAGTATGCAAAAAAGCTCCAGAGAGAGGCCTCTGGGAATTCCCTTACATCAAGTTATAGAAAGACAAACATGTGGCTTTATTTTTGCTAAATGCACATTGACTTAATGGTATAATTTGAAAACTTCAGAAAGATGTCTCGGTGTTTTGAGGTCAAGAAATTACTTCTTGGGTCCAATGTTCCTATCTCAAATATTTTTGAAACATACCACAACAAAACTGAGTGATGCAAGAGGATGAGCTAAATGGCCTTCCAAATTTCTTTCCCCATCATGCTTCAAGGGTCTATTAGTTAAATATATAATATGAGGGTTGTAATACAAATGAAAAAAATGGAGTCCTTTCATACTTAAGGGGAAAAAATTGCAGATGCAGGAACTGTATCGGCAGAATGATGCTCTGCCACTGTTGTTAATGGTCATGCTTAGTATGCTAACCCTCGTCACAGAAACAGAAATATAGATCAATGGAACAGGATAGAAAGCCCAGAGATAAACCCACACACATATGGTCACCTTATCTTTGATAAAGGAGGCAAGAATATACAGTGGAGAAAAGATAGCCTCTTCAATAAGTGGCGCTGGGAAAACTGGACAGCTACATGTAAAAGAATGAAATTAGAACACTCCCCAACACCATGCACAGAAATAAACTCAAAATAGATTAAAGACCTAAATGTAAGGCCAGATACTATAAAACTCTCAGAGGAAAACATAGGCAGAACACTCTATGACACAAATCACAGCAAGATCCTTTTTGACCCACCTCCTGGAGAAATGGAAATAAAAACAAAAATAAACAAATGGGACCTAATGAAACTTCAAAGCTTTTGCACAGCAAAGGAAACCATAGACAAGACAAAAGGACAACCCTCAGAATGGGAGAAAATATTTGCAAACGAAGCAACTGACCAAGGATTAATCTCCAAAATATACAAGCAGCTGATGCAGCACAATATCAAAAAACAAAAAATCCAATCCAAAAATGGGCAGAAGGCCTAAATAGACATTTCTCCAAAGAAGATATACAGATTGGCAACAAACACATGAAAGGATGCTCAACATCACTAATCATTAGAGAAATGCAAATCAAAACTGCAATGAGGTATCACCTCACACCGGTCAGAATGGCCATCATCAAAAAATCTACAAACAGTAAATGCTGGAGAGGGTGTGGAGAAAAGGGAACCCTCCTGCACTGTTGGTGGGAATGTAAATTGATGCAGCCACTATGGAGAACAGTATGGAGGTTCCTTAAAAAAATAAAAATAGAATGACCATATGACCCAGCAATCCCACTACTGGGCATATACCCTGAGAAAACCATAATTCAAAAATATTCATGTACCACAATGTTCCTTGCAGCACTATTTACAATAGCCAGGACATGGAAGCAACCTAAGTGTCCACCGACAGATGAATGGATAAAGAAGATGTGGCACATATATCCGATGGAATACTACTCAGCCATAAAAAGAACTGAAATTGGGTTATTTGTAGTGAGATGGATGGATCTAGAGTCTGTCATACAGAGTGAAGTAAATCAAAAAGAGAAAAACAAATACCGTATGCTAACACATATATATGGAATAAAAAAAAATGGTTCTGAAGAACCTAGGGGCAGGACAGGAATAACGCAGACATAGAGAATGGACTTGAGGACATGTGGAGGGGGAAGGGTAAGCTGGACGAAGTGAGATAGTGGCATGGACATATATACACTACCAGGTGTAAAATAGATTGCTAATGGGAAGCAGCCGCATAGCACAGGGAGATCAGCTCAGTGCTTTGTGACAACCTAGATGGGTGGGATAGGGAGGATGGGAGAGAGACACAAGAGGGAGGGGATAAGGGGATATATGTATAGGTATAGCTGATTCACTTTGTGATACAGCAGAAACTAACACACCATTGTAAGGCAATTATACTCCAATAAAGATGTTAAAAAAAATACGCTAACTCTTTGCACATGGGAGACACTGTGCTGAGTGCTTTATGGTTATCTTTCCATTTGTTCATCATGATAACCCTACAAAATAGACACTCTCATTACCATTTTACAGATGATGAGAATAACATTTAAAGCAATTAAATGACGTGGTCAAGGTCTCATAGCAAATGAATCTCAGAGGTAGGATTCCAATCTTGGACTTTCTGAGTTCAGAACCTATTCTCTAAACTATGATTTTATACTGCATCTCAGAGCGAGAGCTAAAGTGCAAAAATCATTTTGTTACATAAACACCTATGTACGCCGTGATTAATCATAAGTGTTCGCATTACAGTTATTTCAGTAAAATACATTGTTTTTTTTTTAAAAAGACAATTTAGCTTTGCACCCTGCAAACATAAAAATTGGTTTATTGTAATCATAAGAGAAATATTGCAACAGCTGCTGTAAATTTATTCTCATATCAGGAACGCCAACGTTTGGGCTCTTGTGATGTTTAGTCATCATTCCCAGGCAGAAAATGATAATGGAAACTTTTCTTTCCTTTTTCTTGCCAGAACTCCTTGTAAACATGAATGCAAAATACTCAAGCATATAAGTACAAATAGCTCATTTTCCCAACAAGACTGCATATTTTGTAAAGGACACAGGTCACTCTCTCTTAGGAATTCTAGAGTCAAAATTGAGACATCAAGCACAAGAAGAAAATAAGCTATGCTCGTACTGAGCTACTTGCCGTAAAGCTGTTCGGGGGGGTTTAAGCTGAACCTCTGGGTGGAGAAATCTAGAGACTGGAGTCAGGGAGTTCCTTAAGAGATTAGATCTCTTGCCTGGAAAGCATACTTAGCAAAATTAAAACTAATTAAACAAAACTAAAGTGGGATTTTTCGAGATGGTAAGTCATTTGGTTGCATTAAATGTATTTGCTATGTTCTAACCAGAGGAAATATATTTTGAAGTTAGATAATAAAGAGACAAAACAAAAGTTGTCTCCAAATGTTTTTCTGAGAATATTACTTTTATTTTTTGTTACCTCTCATTATGTCTTTTTTACAAAACATGTTAACTTAAAGATTGTGGACACAGAAAAAGCTTACATTTGGTACTATTACATCTAAATTTACTACCAAAACATTTTACTAATACATATTTTCATAATATTTTAAAGAGGATAAAGAGTTTTTACTTTTTTGTGTTTGTTTCCTGAATGCACTTTTTGTAAAAAACAAAACAAACAAACAACAAAATGTCACATTCCTATTCAAAATGGTAAGGCAAAATTTACCTTTAACAACTTTTTACTTGCTTAAAATAAGAGCCTTGGTCTCAGTAATTATGTGGTGTATATTCAGAAGTGGTACCTATTTGTGTAACAGTATTTGTCTGGGTTCTTGGTTTGGCTCTACTACCAGGCAGAAAGCCTTAAAAAGACCCTTCATTACTTAGTACAACTAAAAATAGGTAGATTAGCCAAAGGAATAATGATTACATATAAGGAAGTTTTATAGTACCTTTCAGTGAGATAAGATATTTAAGTGTAATTTCAAATTAACATAAGATAAATTTAGATTTTGATAACTTAAGGTTTTTTCATCAAGATATTGATAATTCTCTATTGATTACTTGTGATGGTTTAGTTCAAATTACATGTTATGGAGTCAAGCTTATTGGCCTGGGAGATAATCAATGTTACTTCATAGCAGTGTTACTGTGAAGAGTGTGTAGCTGTGGTTTATTGATAGTATTTTGGCAGTAGAGAGGTTTATCCTGCCAGCCCTGGTGGTTATGCCTTTAGGTAGAAAACAAGAGTTCCCTATAACACCCTAATACATGATGCATCTTGTCAGGCTTTAGCCACACAAGGTGATGGGGCAGGGCCGCTACGTTCACGCCCTCTAGCAGCTGTGACATTTTCCTTCTTGCATATTTTGAGAAAGTGCCTCATATTTTCACTGCACTAGCTTTCCCTCCAAGAATATACATATTAGAATTAAAATAACACTTGTTCATTAGACTCAAATATATGGAAAATATATCCAGACATATAGATTGTGATAATGATGGTATGGAAATGTAAGTGTACACATGAATAGGATGGATGGATAGATAGATGGATAGATGAATAATAGATAAAAGATAGATGAAAAGATAGATACTTTAAATATATAGTTGTTTGAAAGTGACACAGACTCTCTCTCGATGGAACTTTAGGCAGGCTCTCTGAGCCCTCTTTTAAACTTGGTCTTGACCTTGGGCCTTGTCCTCAAGCCAGCCTAGCCCACTTGTAGCAAGAATCCCACTAAGTCCCTTTAAAAAGAGCACCTGACTCGTTGAGCGCTCCCAGGCATCGAGCGCCCTGGATGGCCATGGGCTGAAGCAGGATTTTTATTCCTAAGGTTCTGAGTTTACTCTCAAGGCTGCATTAGAGTCTCAGCTCTGCTGCTGGGGAAACATCTTCCTGGGTGGAAGTTTTGGCTCTTTCGGGTGGAGATTTTCCCTCTGACTCTTGAGGGGGAAATTCCTGCCTCTTGTGAGGGCTCTGATTTAGCAGCTGGGTTACAGGAGTCCCAGCCTTCTGTTCAGAAGGCACAGGGGCTGGGTTAGAGTCCCGGGCATCTGTGTTTGCCAAGTACCATTAGTTAAGAACAGGGGAGCTTCTTAGTTGATGGAAACCCCTACTGAAATACTGTCTGCAACGCTTCTGAGATCTCATCTCCAATTCTTCCTGACATATGCTCCACCCCTAGACACAAATTCTGTCAGCTCCTTTTCTTATTGGCATGATTTTATTAAGGATAAGTTGGACCTTCATTGGCTTCTCTGAGAAACAAATCTCCCCAAACAGGCTCCTCTCAGGCCTCTCCCTTCTTATCACCTCTACCCTTCCTTCCCTCTTTCAGCAGCTTTGATGTTCCCTTCAGCCCCCGTGACTCCTTGGATATGGGAAGGGTCTCAAGTCCTCACCTCCTCCATCCCTTTGTGCCCCCCCCACCCCAGACTCTCCCTTCCCACTTTGGCCCCCAACTCCCCATGGTCGCTTGAACTTTGGACACCCTGCCCCCTCCTCCAACAGGAATGCTCAGGGAACTCGGGACCCCCAAAGCCACTACCTGTCAGGGCAAATGAAAATCTTAAAAGTTTCCTCCACAAATACAGATAAAAGCCTGAGCCCTCAGACTGCGCAGGTGCACTTACTTGTGCCGTCTGCCAGATACACAATTCAAATGAGAATATCAAGTACAGCAAAAACAAGAGTCAACTGTTTTATATAAGCTGGTGTGTTCTGTACGACTGTTACTTGACTCATGACTAAAATTTTAAAATGAAAGCTATAAAGTCTCTATTTGCATCTGAATGTTTGTATATGATTATGTATGTATATATGCATATAATGTACTACATATGTGACATTTTTCTGCATCTGATATTTCCAAATTAATTCATAAAATCCTATAAAGGAACTTTATTCAAATTGGCTTAGAGATAAAATAGCTCTTATATAAATTAAATATTCCTAACATTCCCAGATACATAGAAACTAACCCAAATGTTTTTTTTAAGTTCACATCATTTGAGTGAATTGTTGATAAATAAGACTAGTTTCACAATATTGGTTTAATAAAAATGAGTATGTCTTCTGAGTTATCAGAGTTAAAGATATTATGTGCATAAACTTTTTCTACTTGGGATTATTAGTGAAATAATGTAATATTATATCTATTAGATATTTGATTAAATAAATTACAAATTCAAATTAAGAACAAATATACAAATAAAGATACAGAAGAAATGAATTACTTCATGCATATCAAGCATGGAAGTAAAACAAAACACCCATGTATTTAACTTCTCTTAGGGTTTTTTGGTTTTGTTCTTGTTTATTTGTTGTTGTTCTTTTCTCATGGGATACTTGCCTAATATGCATGAATGTGCATGTGCTATAAAAATAGTTAACAGGGAAATAACTTGAGGTGATGGCTAGCTTTGTTTGTTATAATACGTTTGCCTGAAAATAGTTTTCAAAATCTTTTCGGCAATTTGTAGCCTAAGAGTTATGCTAAGTTAAGTAATAGATACTCATTAATAATTTCTAAGTTAAATAACCTACTGAAACATTAATTTTTTTAATTTTTAAATATTTTTCAGTCTTTTTGCAGATTATATTTCTTTATAAGTTGAAACATTAATTATTAAACCTAAATTTAAGTTTTTACACTTTTGGTTTCTTATTTCATATGGTGTAGAGAGGCTAAATATACTCAAGTCTGCTAATAAACATGTTCTTTTGTGACACTGGAAATTAAAGAGGAATAAAATTTGCTTGTCTGCTACAGAAGGCTGGTATGTGACAGACAATTCCCAACTGATTACTTCCTAGCTTTTTTCTGTAAAAAAGGAAACGTTACAACCGGTTAAAAATACAATCGATATAAGAAAATAAAACTACTGGAAATAATAAAGGTGAAGGGAAACGACATTGTCTACAAAACATGCATAGTATGTAAGATGTGTTTTTGTTATGGGAAAAGAAGTAATTTTGTTCTAAAGTAAAAAGGAGAGAATAAAGGACAAAAACTGCAAATATATGAAGAGTTATAGGTAGTCTGAGAAAAAGGAATCTTGGAAAAGGAATCACATCTTGTGAGATCAAAACTGGATAAGATTGAATGGATTTATTTATACGGTTTTTTAGGAGCTTTAGTATTAATAGAACATAAATGCAAAACTAGAATATGATTTTTTTCTCTTAGAACAACAAACGTTCTTCGATTATTGGTCTGCTCTTGATAAGAGATTGTAAAAGTTAGTTTTTGTTTGTTTACCTTTTTAAGTAATCCTTCAACAGAGAGATTCTGTCTTATCAGAATAATTTCCTGTGCTTTATGTTGACTTTACCATGTTCTTCGTTATTTAAGAGAACTGAGTCTTCTCATCTATTTTTAAATGAGTGAAGTTTTTGTTTTGTTTTGTTTTTTATAATTACATTACTCCTCCTGTTTACTTTGGAATTATTTTATTGTTACTTTGGTTAAACAGGTAGCCAAGTATTTTTCAGTGACCTAGGATCTTATCTATTCAAATATTCAAACTTTTTGACATGTTCGATATTTTGCCTTCCCCCCAAAATCAAATCCTAAATGAACTCTTCTTGATCTCAAACTGACTTTGAGATTTCCCAGAGGGCCCCTGGAAAATCTCAGATTTGTCTTTTCATCTTGCAAAAGGAGTAACTACATTTAGTTGCTATGTTCAATTGCATGAAAATCATTGTCAAATAAGAAGAGATGCTTAATATTTGCAGGGGTAAATGTTATTAATGTAAATATTTCAAAAACTATATGAAGTTCATAGACATTTTTCTATACTCCTGCTCTCTGTGTTATGTCCTGGTATAGTGTTATCAGTCACAATTCCAGTTATTATTTTAAAATGTTTTATGCTGCAGAAATAGCTAAATTTCCTTGTCAAATGAATTCTCATCAGATCGTCAACCACAGACATTCAAAGTCTTTGTCATCCACAGATAGGATTTTTGTTTCTGTTTTTGTTTTTTTACTCTGATTCTTCTCCAAAGGTGCTTGCAATTAGCTACAGAGTGCTTTGTCTTCAATGAAAAGGGACTGTTTCAGAAACCCATGGAGAGGATTATGACAGATACTCTGGGGTACAGACTTTGGATGGCTTTGCTTCAATATATCTGAAGCCATATTACAGACTGAATAAGGACTTCCAGAACTCTTGTGGAGAAGCTGACAAGTTCATAAAACTGCTAAGCCAAGACGGAGCAGAACAAAGATTAATTACATGGGACTGAATGAACTGATGAAGAACGATAATGGTTTTACAGCTTTTGTTTGGAACAGTGCTGGTTCTTCAGTGTTCTATTTTCTGGATGTAAGGAACCCTTTTCTCCTTTCTCTTAAGCTATTTACAACTCTTGACCATTTAGTAGATTATACTTTGGGTTACAGGAATGAAATGTTGATCTTTTTCTTCCTGCTTGATCTTCCAGAATTTGAGTGTTCTAATTTTCATGGCAATATAAATATTTCCATAATTTCAATGAGTCTGTTCTCCTTATAACAGGACATAGTTGGAAAAATTGGGGTCTTAGCCAAGGCTTGGAATGAGCTGTTATATTTGAGGATGATGTGCATAGAATCAGCTATGGCCAGACAGCTTTGAGGAACTCCAGTTAACTTTATGGAGCCAATGCTTAAAAAGCCCCCTTGGAAAAACCAGCCTGGCACCTGGATTATAGGTGGATTATATGGATTATATCCCAACTTTAAAAGTGACTAAGGGAGGTCACTTCCTCGTAGGCCCAGGAAACTTAGGCTATCTTGGGGACCTCAAGAAGAGAGGAATTCACCTAAATCTATAAGTAGCACAGGTGAAGTCAGATGGTGAGGTCTTGTGTAGGTGTTCTAGCCAAGAGAGGCTTTGTAAAGTCTAATCTGTGATTCCTTATGAAAAGTGCCAGCAAAGTAAACTTAAAAATCCTGTGAGGTCAGTTACCATTCTTGCTGCACTTATGTAAAAAATCAGGCCAAATTTAATGATGCCAGATTTATTCTGTTAACTTTGGTTATCTTTGGCCAAAAAGAGAGATGACTGCAGAGGACAGAGGAAGGACTTGGTGACCAATGATGTGAGGTTTTGGATTTGGATGACAAGCAAAATAATGGTACCTGTGACAGGATTAGGGAAATCAGGAATGTAGTGTGGTTTATACCACCATAAAATTGATTCTTTTTAATGAAAATCTACTGTACTTCTGATTTACTTAAGCTCCGATTTGTAAGAGAGGCATCTCTAATAGGTGGCAAATTCATTTATAGTGTAACGTAGGGGGAGTCAAGGATGGGACACTTTATCTGTGTTTTTCTCCACGAAGCATTCCAAATGAACAAATTTCATCTGTCAAAACTGGTTCATTTTAAATTAATATGTACGTTTAGTGCGTTTTGTTATTTTGCATCTAACAAACAGTTCTTTAGATCCAAAATGTAAAACTGAATCTGTTGCAATGATTTAATATTTCTTGTTACATCTAATTTGATGCTTGATTCATTGATTCATGGGACTGATTGTGATCCCCAGTCTTGGAACTAGAGAATGATAGAATGTCATGCAATATATTATACTTAGGACACATACGGAGAATATAGTTAATTTCCAACATTAAAATGTTTTTTATGTCTTAACTGTAATAGTCATGCCTTTAGTTTTCCTCCATGTTTTTCAGATTCTAAAGCTGCTTCAGACTCTACCCCAAAGGTGTTACAATAAAAGCAGAGTGTTAACTAGGAGATTTGTTTCGTTGGCTTTTATATTAAAATTCTGTCACTCAGAAGCTAATTAATATCACTAATGAAAATGACTAGCATTGAAGGAAATCTTACCATGTACCCGGTGCCATTCTAAGTGTTTAAGTCATACTACATCTTGTTATGAGCCAGGTACTATCACTTTCTGGAATCTATTGCAGAGAAAACTGGAGCACAGAGGTTAGTCAGCTTGTTTGGGATTCTACTGCTAGCCATCCTGGCCAAGGTTTGAGTCCACACAGACTGGCTTGTGATTCATAAGGTTATAGATTATGGCATTATTCCCTGCTGAGAGCTAGCCTCAGAAAATTTCAATAAGGGCTGAAAGCTTCTTTCTCTAATTGACTCTTGTGGTCAGATGCCTATCTTGCAAAAGTTTTCCTTTTCACTCCATAAATCAATTATTTATTACCTTTGTAAGTTAAATATATCTGAAATTAAAATTAATTTATAAATTGAATAATATTTTTTAGCCAAGTATAAAACGCCCAATTAAATCCCAGCACTGAAGTGCTTATCTTGATGACTTAATATATTTGCCATCCAGACTCAAATCATTTATTCCAAAAGCAAGAGAATAGTTGCTCGGGAGATACTACATAGGGGAAGAATAAGGGGAAATACACTGGAAAGCAAATAAACTATTTAGTAAGTGTGACACGGCAGATGTGACTCTACATACACAGATAAAATAAGAGTAACCAGATGGGAAAGACATTTCTTTTAAGTGCTTGGTCAAGAACAAGGTCATGCATTTCTAAAGTACTGAATGTTAGTGATTCTCTGACTCGGACTTGTATTAATACCATGCCTTTTGGATCTTAATTTTTATCACTATTTTATCATTCTGGAAGTGTCTTCAAATTCAAGGCGTGGCACTGAAGACTGCCATTCTCAGTGTTTTGAGAAAGTCCTTCATTATATTCATAAGCCTGATATGGCCTCATATAATAGCTACTAGGTTTCTTTGTTAATTTCACAGCAGGCTGAGACCTGTTAGTTCAAAAGCCTGCAAGCTTCAAACTCACACTTTTACACATTAAATTGTTTTCAAACTAGACCAAACAAGCAGTTCTTTGGCCACTCTGTGCCTGCTTGCTTTGCATATCCTATGAAACAACACCCAGCATCTGCTGGTGTTGATAAGACAATCTTGTGCTTATAGGACCCAAGAAGCTACTGTCCTTCAGAGCTCTCCAAGCAGAGACTCCCCGCTGTGCTGCAGTGTCACCTAGACTTAAGCCCAGTCTCTGAGCCCCAGCTCCCCCAGAAGTTCCCTTGTCCACCCTCCTCCCCCTCTGGATGCTTATAAGTCTCTGCACAGTCACATGGTAGGAGGGACCTCCCCTCTCCTGCAACCTGATTAAGTAACACCTAATAAACGTGTGTGTTACTGCATCTCTTGGTCACGTCTTTGCCTTTGTCAGCCTCCAAAGGCCTCTACTTCCCCACAGTGGCTCAAGTCCTAGAGAAGGGCTTCACTTGGCCAGGTGTCACTCTCTGTGCTTCTTGGGTTCTACTCAGCTGCTATCAGGAATCCCAGTTATGACCAACTGTCAGGATTTTTTTTTTTTTGTCTTAAATTTAATCTGAAAAACTTCTTGGAGTAACTGGTCAACTAGGACAACAAATCTTTCATCTCCAGACCTCTGGGAGTCCACTTGATGAAAATAAGTCCCACCTCACCTCTCTTTTTTAAAAAAACTCATGTGGGTAAGAAGGAAGCTAGTGTGTAAGATGGTCGCAGACAATCTCTGGCTATAGTGGCAGATCCACTGGGAGATGTGCAGGTCGGCAGTGGTTCTTACCCTGTCATGTTGCCCTCCATCAGAATGATTCACAATGTTTTCTAGAAGCATTTAAGCCATTTATCTGATAATCATCTCTGTGGATAAAAAGGACACATATAATGCATTTCAGTGAACTCCAGAGACATCTATTACATTTGGGATTTGCAGTCTGTTTTTGGATTGATGGTTAGCCACTTTGTTAAAAAGCAAATGCCTTGCAAATACTTTCCTTTTTGGTAATGTCAATTAACAGGGATGCAAAGAACCTTTGGATTTTTAAACATCCATTTCTAGATTAGTTAAATGAGATCAGGAGCCAGGAGGACAGTCTACAGTATAATAGAGAAAAAGATGCATGTTAAATGGCAAATCTGCTGGTTTGCAGGCAATTACGAGGTGGGGAGACCAAACATACGACATCTGTATTCATCAGATGACTCCCGTGGGGCTTGTTTTAGATGTACAGTGCCCAAATGCCCACATTATTTACTACAACCTGCTCAGCAACTAAGGGTAATTTTAGCATGTGATAATTCTAAAATACTTTCTTCCCTATCTTCCTTATCTTGCTTTATAAGAAATCTGTCCTGATTTTCTTAAATGCATTTAACACTTAGGTAGGTAAGCCTTAGTATCATGAGGTGTTAATGGCTCACCTAATTAGACGATATATCATCAGAGCCCTGGGCTATGTTTTTCTGTATGGAAACCTTCTTTTTTTGCACATGACTTTATGTTTTTCCAGATTTGCAAAAAACACGAGCAAACAATACTCTAACAAACAAATGTCACAATTTATTACACGTTAATGATATGCCTCCCTCTGTGCCAGTGGTTCCACGTGTATTATCTCTAATGATGGGATATCGTGGAATGGACTCAAGTAGGATTTTATGTATTTGAGGAGTTTGAAATTAATTAGGGACATATTGGATGATATATGACATCAAAGTGTGAATCGTAATTATTGATATCAGTGACCTTTTATTAGCAATTTGTATTACTATGGAGCAAATAAAGAAACATGCTAGAACCCTGCACACGTAAGCACCCTCAGTTATATATGTACGAGTATATATTTCAGTTATCATTGCATGAACCACAAATGTATTCTCAGTATGGAAAGCACAAGGGAACATATTCTATTTAATCTCTACAGCATATACAGTTATTTGCCTTTCTTCAAAAAATTATGGATTACCATGAATGAACAAATAAAGAAAAAGGGAGTATTTTATTTAGTATTTATTTAGTGTATGACTTGACATTAGTATAATTTAGAAATATGTTTGCTAACTTAAAAATATGTGAACTGATCACTTTTCTCTGTGTCAAAGTTGAATTCCTCTTTTAACTGTTTGACCTTGCACATTGTCAATTTTAATGATATTTGACTCAATTATAAATCAAGGCATCAATTTTTTAATTAAAATAATACATTGTAAATTGAGTCATGATGTCTATTCTGAGGCACTACAAAAAGTAGGAAGGTCTTTGCCCAAAATATTTATCTAATTCAGTGTTACTCTTATAATATGAGTATTTCAATGGGTCATCACTTAAATTTTCTACCACATAGTTTCTAAATGTAGACTTTGTTAACTGCAATAATTTGTGAACCAAAAGACTGTGGCCATGCCATTTATTATATTTATTTATTTATTGTATTAAAATATTAAAGTGTAAACTACTAACTTACTGTGCTTTTCACCTTAAACCGGTAATTTGGTTATTTGTTTAACAAACTCCTTTTGCTGTAGTCAGCTTTAATTTCCTTTTTTTATGTATGAAGATTCAGTAAGGTTTCATTTGAAAAGACACTATTATACCTAGTATATGTGATGACACTAAAATGTATTTAAATTTAACCCCCAGCTTAGCCAATTATTATACATAATATTTTATATGTATTATATCATTGAAAGTTGGTGTATAGGATGAGGAAAGTGAGAAAAGAGGAAATAACCGACTACTAACCTCTTAGGTTGTATTAGAAAGAGTGTCAACATGTTTTTTTTTAGTAGATTTGAGAAAGGAGTGGGAAGTAATAGGAAAAAAAAAAAAAAAAAAACCCAGATAACAAAATTGCCCCAAATGGCAGGATCCTGGAAGAAGATGATGCACCATTAGGCTAAAATTTCCTCCGTTTATCTCAATATCTCTGCTAATGCTTTGTTCATAATTTTGATGGGTGAAGAGAAGAAGGGAGTGATTTGAGACTTTGGTTGTCCCTGTCACTGTGCATTTATTGCAGCTTATGGGTGAGAGAAAGATCAGCAGGAATCACATGGAAAATGTCCTCATTCCAATGCTCTATAAAAAGTAAGTATATGATGTAGTGGAACGCATCTAATCAAAATGTATACAGCTCTGCTAGTTGCTAAAGGAACCAGAACAGGTAGTGAAGGCAGAGTCTTTACCCTTTTAAGGCAGAACAAAAGCACAGAAGAGTCAAATGAAAGCTCAAGCCAGTGCCTGACCAAGCTAAGAAGGATGATCAGTTAGTGCAACTGGGTCTTAGAAAAAGGTCAATGTGATCTGGAGAAGTTATCAGAACTTTACAAAAGCAATGATTTTCTGTCCTTTTCCCCCAAGTAAAAATATCACTATTTTAGGGGAGAAAAAAGAAAAGTGAGGCTAAGCCTGGAAACGATGGAAATTATAACGGTCTGGGTCTTACAATATTATTTGATTTTTTTTCCCCTTAGGAAAGGGAAGTGAGCTTATCCAGTAAAGTTCGAGCTTAATGCTGAGAAGATGTTTAAAGAAAGAAGGAAGAAATAAGACAGAACAGAAGACAACACAAAACAAAAAGACCAGTCAAGCCAGCATCAAGTGGGTGAAGCAGGTACTGGAGTAAACACATCATCTTAGTTCATTTGCTACTTTTCACCCCTTCCCAACTATATTCTGCAATTTTTTCCTGGCTTGGGACCCAGCAGGATGGCATATGGCTTACCGCCCACAGAGAGGTGAGCAAAGGGCAGGTCAGAGGTGAGCTGAAGGAGACCTTTCTAAGATCTCCATTGTGCACTTATCTTTATATAATCCACTAATATTTATTAGCCAGGGAATTCCTTAAAGCAATCATGGCTCTTTTTAAGAAATTCGAGGAGAAAGAAAAGGATGTATAAAACTCTACCAAGAAAAAAAATAAAAACCAGAGACATCAAAACAAGGAATTCTATTTTCTTTCCTTTTTTACATTTTTTTTCTATATGACTTTTTTTTACTTGTATCCTAAGCATATTTTTTTGCCCCAGTGATTTACAAATATGTACGCACAGGCACGCACACACACACACAGAAGACTTAGGAAATTAGATCATAAGTGCATTCGTATATCATTTAAATAGGACATATGACAAAAACAAGATAAGCTTCTATAACCAGCAATTACCTATGGATATTCTGAGCTGAACAACAGAGGGCATTGTGGAATTTACAAACTCCATTCATAGGTGTCCTTTTAGAAGGAAGGACATGCAATTAGCCTCTCAGAAGTTTTAGAAAACAGGACTTATATAGACCAAAATGGTTAAGCTGTGAGATAAATTAGTTAATTCTAAATGAATTGGAAAAATACTGGTTGATACATTTATTACAAGGGTATACTACACAGAGAAGAGAAAGTAGGTTATGATAAGGTGGCATGATTTAGGCCTTGAGGAGAGATTGTACAATGAACTTAAAAAAAATCAAAACTTTGATTTTAAATACATTATGTTCAAACTTGGGGAGGTTTTTTTTTTTTTCTTTTCCTGTTTTTCTCTTCAGCTAGTAGTCATTTTGGGAAACTTTATTCAGTAGTTTTATTTTGGATCATAGTTCACTCCTGAGGGATTATTTTCTTTTTGTCTTTATCTGAGCACTTCAATGATTGTATTAGTGACTCAGTAGAATTTTATATAACAGTATTTATTGTCTTAGTTTTAAGCAAGCTTGGAATATTTTTCATTGAACAAGTTTGTCTTTTAATATGACAAGAGTCTTGAAAACATTCATAAAACCTAATTTAGGATATACTATAATCGAAGACAAGAAGAAATGAACCTAACAGAAGTCTTTTTCAAGAAAATTGTATCATATATTGAAGGTATTGTGTTCTCATTTGAAAGCTGAGAGAGGGAGGGAGAGAGAGAGAGCGATTGATTGATAAAGACAACCAAAGGAATTATCACTTTACTGCTAATATGATCACCTTACTGCTAAAACTCAAATAATGTCCTTTTGTTAAAATATTTCATCAAATATGCCATCCAGAACCTAACTCCAGTGAATGCTGAAATGCTGACTTTAAGTGATATTGTGGAACTTTTCAATTAGGTCCTGGAACTATACCATTACCCAGCAGTGCAAATTGTTCATTCATCACATTCTTAGGAAACAAAGAGCTACAACTGGCGTGAACAGTGGGATCTGGGAGAATTGTTATGACCTGCTTATCTCTGGTGGGTAGTACACTCTAATTTTAACTATATCTTTCGTTTTAGGCTACAGAAATTCACAGGTGATGTGCCAAATATTTTAATTTTTTTTTCATGATATATATTTCCTCATACTTTCTCTAATGTTTTTTTCTGCTTTGGAGAAGAACAGGTACTCATGTAGAATTTAAAGTGATGTTAAATAAGATGTAGGGATGTGTGGAAATAGCAGAGCATGTGAAGCTCAGGTTTCTAAGCTCAAACACTGGCTCCATCAGGCACTGATATTCTGCATGTGGGCAGTTATTCCAACCTCGCTATGCTTCATTTATTAATGAAGAGCGTTAATACAATATTCAGTGCACAGGGTGCAGTGATCAAATAGAGATGAATAGTAAATCAATAATTTACAAAAATATGGCTTCATTAACTGAAGCATCACACAAACATTTGTTGTTTTATGGACAAACTAAGGGAAAACATCTATTGTTGTCAGCCCAGGCTAGCAGATTCCTTGCTTTCGTTTTTTCATCTCCATCCACTTCTACCTCCATCACTTACTTAATTGTGACCTAACGCTGCTCCACTTGAGAACATTCTTGAAACTGAAATTCCCCATTTTAACTCCAATGTTCAGTTCCTTTTTACATTTTCTATTTCCTCTGCCTTTTTTTTCTCCTTGCCATCTGAACTTTCTCAGTGAAAGCTGAGAGCTCATTTTCTAGCTTCTTCTGCCTCTCTGTACAGCCACGCCTTTATTTCTTGCATGGGCTCTCCTGAAATTCCTGTCTTGCTAATTATCAGCCCTGGGTAACTGGAGTCTCCATTTTCTCTGTTCCCATACTATTCATCACTGAATACAGCCACAGTCGTCACTAACGTTTGAATGGGATGCTACAGTTTGCAGAATTCTTTTGTACAGATACGAAATACACATATACAGCTGATTTCATCTTTACAATAGCTCACAGGAATCACACAACACACTTATTTCCCTCAACAGAAAAATCTCTGAGAATTCTTTTTTTTTTTTTTTTTTTTTTTCTTCTTTTTGCGGTATGCGGGCCTCTCACTGCTGTGGCCTCCCCCGCTGCGGAGCACAGGCTCTGGACGCACAGGCCCAGCGGCCACGGCTCACGGGCCCAGCCGCTCCGCGGCATATGGGATCCTCCCAGACCGGGGCACGAACCCGTATCCCCTGCATCGGCAGGCGGACTCCCAACCACTGCGCCACCAGGGAGGCCCTCTGAGAATTCTAAGTACCTTGAATAAATTCACAGAGTCAATAAACAATGTCTCCAGAATTTAAACAGAAGTCTTCTTACTGAGTTCCAATGCTCTGTGACTTTATATTGCTGTGGTGGTGGCATCATGGAAGGTTCATATGAATTAATCTTTAAGGAATCTCAGCTGGGCTGTTGTACAATCTCTATGTATTTTTTCCCCCAAATTGCCGTTCTAAACCTCTAAATCCTTAAACGCACGATCTCACTCCACTTTCACTCTTTAGTTAACTTAACTTCTATGTTTTTTCTTAGCTGAAGCAAATTCAAGTGAATTAATTACCCATCCCTTAACTGAAAACCTCTCTGCATCTTTATTCTTTCCCATATTTTCTCTCCTATAGATCTTAATCTATAATTCTCTTCTCCTTCTGATCCTAACACCAGCTTCTCCAAGAGTTCTTTTCTTCTGATGGAACCTTAGTCCTCAGTTCATTGATTTATTTTTCTTTTTCTCAATTACATACGCACTGTTTCATAGATTCTGCCTCCTAACATGTCCCTCCCTCATCCTTTCACGTGACCCTTCAAGCTGCGCTTTCATTAGAGGTGGTTCAGAACTGGTACCTCTTATCTCACCCTTGTTTCATAGAACAAACTCAAAACGCACACTGTTCTATTTACCTGGATCAGAAAGTGACACTGCCTTTCATCGATGTAACTCCTTTATATCGGGAAGAACATTTATTCATCTTTGTATTACTTGGAGGATTGAGCACAGGGCCAAAAACAAAATAAATGGCGAATAAAACGTCTTGACTTGAAGAACATTTCTAGTTCTGATTTGACAACTGTTTCGACATTAAGGTTCAAACATATTTTGGAAAACTTGCACAAAGTATTTTAAAGATGTCATGATATTAACATATTTTCTAACTAAGCATATTCAAAGTTTATAGTAACTTTTTTCACACACTTAGAGCACCCTAATGATCCTCAGTGCTCTGATACAGTTTCCAGAGTTGTCAGTAATTGCTATCTACACCTTTAACCATTATTTTGCTTAACACACACACACACACACACACACACACACAAACCAGGGTGAATGGCAAAGTTCTCTAGATGAATTTATTACTCATTTAATTGGAATATTTCTTTTAATACAAATAAGGCATGCAATATTGTTCTGAGGATTGAGATAAATTAACCACTGTATAAATACTGCAGGATATATCACTTTCCTGGTGTAAGAATTCTTCTTGAGGCTGGAGAGACAGGAGCAAGGACACTGATTCTGTGTTCTGAAATAGTCATAATCATCAGTGATTCTGAGCATCCATTACTCGGAAAGCCTGTGTACCACAGCGGTCCAGAACACAGACTTTGGAATTATGTGACTTGAGTTCAAATCCCAGTTTTGCCATGGCATAGCTCTGTGACTTGAGGTAAGTTACACAGTGTCTCTGTGCAGTATGTGGTGATAGCCCCTACCTTGTAAGGTGGTTGGGAGAACCATTGAAAGCACTTCCTGCCTGGCACATAATAAGGACAAGCTCTGCTCTTATGATTTAGTAAGAGTTTCATTGGATAAATATCAATGGATAATGCATTCCCTTTTTGGACCAAGGCTTTAATTAGAAAAGATGCATTTACAGAATGATGTTCCCAATTAAAATGAAGGAAAATTATTCTTTCCTGGAAGCCATTTATAATGTAAAATTCATGACTGTGTATTTTAAAGAGGCAAGAATATAAACCACAAAATATGGATCCCCAACTATTTTTAAAATAGTTAATTTTAACTAATTTAACTATTGCCTGATTATAAATTGTACCTTTTTAGGGAAAATTCATAAATTCAAGATAAGCACTTAAAATAAGTATATATAGCCACCTATATAATCCCTATACATAGCTTTGTTAAAATGTTAGTAAATGTCTTTTCCAGTATTTTTCCATAACAATATTTTAATCAGATTATTTTATCCAAAAATAATCTGATTAAAATAATCATAATTAAGCAGTAATAATGCAATATTAGCTATCATTGGTTACTTCCTGCATTCCACTTATGGTGCTATACTGCTTATATATAATCAGCTCATGGTTTTTTATCCCCAGAAATTCAATTAACTTGATATTATCATCATTATTTTATAAACAAAGAAACTGAAGCTCAGGAAGGTTAGATAATTTGCCAAAGGTCTCCAACCCAACATGTGATGTTACTGGGACTCCATCTAAGACCTGACTGACTCCAAACTCCTTGTATATTAAAAGAAACATCTTACAAATTTGAAATCATAGATTTCCTCCAAATGTATAAAAACATGGCAAATCTAAATTTTAGAAAGGATTATGGGAGACTGTCTATAACATTGGGATCTGTGCCACGTTCTTTTACTCCTATTCATTTTAATAATGAACATAATAAGTGATATGCTTTGCTAAATAAAGCCACTCCAGAAATTGTATACTTCGTAATGCAGTTATGAAGAATACTGGAAAAATCAGACACTATTTTAATGTTCATAACATAGGTAGTGTTTAAAATAATTTATTTTTTTCTTATGGAAGAGTAATAATATGATTGCATAAGGGCTAACACTACCTTAGGAGAAAAGAAGGCTATCTATTCTCAAGTTTATCACCATCTCTATGTTGTCACATATATAAAATTTCATGTTTCAGTGCGGTCATTTCGACTATTTTGCTGTTTCATTCTAGCTCGAAGCAAAAGAATTTCACATCCTTTAAATCTGCTGTTTTGCAGCTGATGTTTCTAAATGCTTTGCACATAACAAAATGTCAAAAGAGAGATGCCTTATAATGGTTTTAATATCTTCATATAATACTACATGGAGCGGTTGGTCACTCTAAGTACAAAATGGAGGTTAGCAGGGTGGCCAATATGATTGTTTTGGAAATAAGTTGTGAATAAAGGAGATGTCGTGAAGAAGAGAACATAGGTAGCGCTGACTGACAGACCATTTCTTAAGTTATTAGAATAGTGCTATATTTTGGGAAGAGGATTTCATAAACCCAGAGCAGAATGTTGATGTTTATAAATTCTTTTCCTGATTTCTTATGAAATCTTATGATACTGCTTCCATGACTACCATTCTTATACATATTTGATTACTTTATATTATAATTTACAACTCAAGTGTGCACAACTCAACAGCAGTAGCTGAGCTGGAATTTAGCAGCTTTATAGCTTTTATTGGCCCTCGGCACAAGTAATAAAATTCTAGCTTTAAGTACCATTGGGGTTTATAGAATGAAGACATCTGCATTATTATATTAAAATGTTCCTCCGTGTAATAAATATAACTGACAGTAGTGCATGAATTTCTTTATGAAAAATATGTTGATAGCAATATAGTCTTAAATACTGAAGAAACTGTGGATTAAAATTTTAGGTGCCTAGTTACCATCGAAATGCCCAACAGATGTCCATATTAATAGTTTAGTGCTGGGTATTCCTATTAAAAGTCTTAGTAAAGGTTATTCTAAAAATACCCATGAAAACACTGTATTAACCTCCCATTTCTTTTAATAGTGTTTCTTGTTTATTATTCTAATATGTTCTTTGGGGTAATGTGGATGTTTGAATGTTACAAGTTTGAATAAGTTTTCTATAATGATGTTTAGGGTCTCTGGATTTTAGTGTCATCTAAGTAGTGTAGAATGTTTTTTTTTCCCCTGAATCTGTGGGAGTATTTTGAAGAGGCACAGATGCTGTGTCATACCCTAATATTAGGGTGACCAGCTGTCTGGATTTGCCTGCATCCGAAGATTTTTCTGGTACAGGAACTATCTGGGCAAGTTCCAGCAAACCAGGGTTTTCGTCTTTCTGTAGATGGAAACACTGTAAGAGTGGAAGGCAGTGGCTAAAAGGAGAACCGTTTTCAACTAATATTTTCCTCATCCAGATCTTCTCAAATCAATCTTATACACACAATCTTCCAAAACTGTTTAGGACAGTGTGGAATTCCTATCCATTTCCTTTTCATGTTGTCAAAGATGAAAACTATGTAGAAATACAAGTGGGTACTAGCATATCACTTTACCTTTTGTCAGCCATTAATACATCAAATGCTGTCAACCAAATAAAACTTACTACATAAGTAATTTGTTAATATTTCACATTAAAATGCAGTCCTTTGAATAATCAGACACACTTATGGTTAACACACTATTTTATCATGGACTGTATATCTATCACATCAACTAGAAGGGAGTTGTTTGCCATCTATAAACACTCCCTCAATTGTTATTCTATAATGCCCATTTTTTTGGATTTGGAATAGATTGCATCCTTTTCCATGAAAAACACTATAGCCATGGCTACCCACACATCTTTTCTGAGAATTGTAGCATCTATCTTGAGGCCATTAAAATAAATATTTGTATTTTAGATGATGGTGATGTGATGATCATGGTAAATTATTATCATATCTCAAACATGGCCTGGATAAAGTGATATAAGACTTAATGTAACTAGAATTAATATGTGTTTTTGAATCTTAGTTTATTCTTGTTCAATGTGTAGTCCTTTTATTTTTTGAAAAGCAATTAATTTTCCTTTGGATGTTAAAGGTAGTAATAAATTGTTTAGTTCCTCTCTAGTACATACCAGAGAGATTATCTCTTCTTTGCGGATTTGCAAGGTAGAGGGCTCCTTTTGGTTTTGATTGTGTCTTTTGCATATTTCAGAGACTATTTACACACTGAGTTATTATACTTGATTAATTACTAGCTCTTTTGCTTCTTCAGCAGAGGGATTTGACTAATTCCTTTTTATAATGGGATAATTACTCAATAACTGTATATAAGAACATATAGTTAATAGTGTACACCTAAGAGTCTAGAAGAAATATGAAAAATAGATTTTCATGACCATGGGTGGAGTTAAACACTTAGGTGCATCATCCCCTCAAAGATACCTCTGAAGGGAGTCTTCTTAATGCATCAGACATATTTGAATCACATAGGAAATTACATTTGTACTTAAAAAGGGAACAACTGGGGCTTCCCTGGTGGCGCAGTGGTTGAGAGTCCGCCTGCCGATGCAGGGGACATGGGTTCGTGCCCCAGTCCGGGAGGATCCCACATGCTGCGGAGCGGCTGGGCCCGTGAGCCATGGCCACTGAGCCTGCGCGTCCGGAGCCTGTGCTCCGCAACGGGAGAGGCCACAGCAGTGAGAGGCCTGTGTACTGCAAAAAAAAAAAAAAAAAAAAAAAAAAGAAATCCTAATTACCTATCAAATGGAAAAAATACTTTATGTGATGTGAAAAAATACTTTCACATCCCAAAGATCACGATAGCATCGTTTCTCTCCTCTTAATAATTACAGCTTTGGTGTGCTTTCCTTTCTTTCTTTCTTATTATTTTTTTTTGAATTTTTTATTTTTATTTTATTTATTTTTTTATACAGCAGGTCCTTATTAGTTATCTATTTTATACATGTTAGTGTATATATGTCAATCCCAATCTCCCAATTCATCCCACCACCACCACCCCCCACCACATTCCCCCCTTGGTTTTTCATCTGCTTTCAGAAATGGACCATCAGCACAGTTCCATAATAAATCAAAGTCAGGGTCTTCTCCATTTTATTAAAAGCTGTGTGCTGTTGGAACAATTTCATCAGGGAAATTTAACAGATTCGTCTTGCTAAAGGACAGTTAGGTATCATGATAAGCATGTACTCTGGGCTGGGTTATCTGGTAGCAAACCCATACATACTTTCCTATGCAGGGTATTTAAACTCCCTTGTTTCATTCTCTTTCTTGACAAAATTGGGATATTAATAACACTCACAAGTTTGCTATGGGATTAAATGCTAGCAGATATAAAGTACCAAGAACAATGCCTATCACTTACTGCTATGTAAGTATTGAAATCAGGGAATCAGAGTAGCATTTCTGAAATAACTCTACAGATTCCAAAGAACACATTTGGAAAATATTTCAAAAGTTTCTTGCAAAAATGAAAACTCACTTATAGACAGTTTTGTGTTTTGCAGATATATGTGATGTGATTCTATTGATATGTTTAAAGCACCTCAGACCCTCATTTTATAAAAATTTAGGAAAAAAAGGTTTTGTGCTTCAAATTATGTCAACAAACATATAGAACAAATAGTTTAGCCTTAAAATCATTAGAATTCTTTCATATAAATCAAACCTTATTCCTTGCATAGAATCAGCACATACTCAAAATATTTGTATGTGAGTATTACTCATGAATCATATGTAAAGAGAATCTTCGTCTTTTTGAGGTTGATTTTAATGGAACTACCTCCAGGAGAGCTGAGCTGAGAGGTGGAGAAAATTTGGTTCCATATGAAATCAGAGTCCCTGAAGTGTCCTGCCCTGAAGCAGTCCCTACCTGTGGACTTCTACTTATAAATGCATTTCCTTCTTGCATAAGCAAGTTGAAGTGAGATCCCTAATTACTTGAAGCAAAGGTTCTCTAACCAACGTAAAAGTGATGTCCACTGATGATGAACTTTTTGGTATATGTAAGGTCAAGTTTAAGAAAACAATATGCCAGTGAGTACTTCCAATCCATTGTAAAGCAGCATAAAACAAAACAACAATAAAAACTGACATCTTGACTCATTCGTTATTTAGAATGCTGGTCATAATAAAACATTAATTTTTAAGTTTATATATGAAGATGGTGTTCTCAGTGCTTTACATGAAGTATCTTATTGAATCCTTACAACATGAGGAAGTACAGGCTCTTATTAATCTAGTCTTATAGTTGAAAAATTTGTAGTTGACAAAACTAAGTATTATGGTGCTATCAGAATTCTAACTGAGGCTGTCTGATTAAATTATATAAGCAAAACCACTAGGATATACTGATTCTTCTTTGGAGTAATGATATATTTAAGGTTCATTAATTTAAATTTTTAAAAATCTTAGGGCAAAGTTTGTCTTTTTTAAGCAAATGTCATCAGCTACACTTGCAAAATTAATTGGTGGCCTTTTAACCAAAGGAAATTGACATAAGTAGATACTAACTCCAAAAAGTGTCCCTCCCAAAAAAGAACATCAGATTGGATGGCAAACATATTAAATAATATTATTTGGTGGCTATGTAATTGCTATGTGCTATTTCAAGCATTTAACACATACTATTCTGTTCAATGCTTGAAAGACATATAGAGGCAGGTGCTATTATTATTCCCATTTCGTGGATAAGAAGACCAAGGTGCTGAGACATGGAGTCACTTGCCCAATTTCCCACAATCGGTAAGTGGATGAGCCTGGATTTCCACTGGCGTCTACCTCCATAAGGGGTGCTCAGCCCCTAGGTTTTCTACCTCGCATATTTGTTTATCAAAAGAAAGATATATTTACCTCTAAATATGTCCTTTTGCTCTGATTCCTAAATTTATAATTTCATATTTATAAATGACTTATAAATTTAAAATGGGATAGAACTACCTAAGTTACTTTGCATTGGCAAAAATAAGTGATATGGGGCTTCCCTGGTGGCACAGTGGTTGAGAGTCCGCCTGCCGATGCAGGGGACATGGGTTTGTGCCCCGGTCCGGGAAGATCCCCCATGCCGCGGAGCAGCTGGGCCCGTGAGCCATGGCCACTGGGCCTGCGCGTCCAGAGCCTGTGCTCCGCAACAGGACGGGCCACAACAGTGAGAGGCCTGCGTACGGCAAAAAAAAAAAAAAAAAAAAAAAAAAAAAAGTGATATGTACATTACCAAACTGAATAAGCTGAACCATATTCTTTTTACTTTTTACAGTTTTAAGTGTTTCCATAGATCTATTATCTTAATGACAAATTTTGTTTGCTTGCTTACTCTGGTGCTTTGGAAACAGAATGTTCTGGAAGGTTCATGCACTTAGTGTTCTGTCTACAGAACCATGCCTCGGTTCACAGTATTTTAATGTTCAAAAATGTTAGGAACAGTTAGTGTTTTCATTTCCCACACCACAGCATAGAAATCATCTCTGCTTTACAGAAGACAATATAGTAAAAATACATTTTGTTCATTTTTTTTTAATGTCAATGCATTTTAGTAAGTATTAGCAGAGTAAGGCGTCTGTCAGGTTCAGTTTGGAGTAATTTCTATGCAGTCTCATGACAAATTGATGGCATATTAGTTTGTGATTTACATAAATATCTTCTAAAATGTCAGTCGTGCGTCCTGGTGCCAAGGGAGAAATGTGGATTGCATTTCAGGTGTAAGAAGTTTAGCCAATACAGATTTGGAAAACTTGATGTAGAGCAGTGAGTGGCTCTCTGTTTTGGCTGCATTTTAGATGTGGACAGCTTTCAAAACTACCACTGCCTGAATGCCTCTCCCAAAGCTTCTGATGCAGAGCCATCCCTGGGCTTTGGGACTGTTAAAAGCTGTGTGGAATTTGATGTAAAGCCAAGGCTGAGAATCACTCCTGTAGAATAACTAGATAGGAGATAAATGCCTCCCTTGAAAGGGAGCCACCCCCAAATGGCTCGGTCATTAACTTTCAATAACAGTCAAACTAAGACGTCTAAACATCAATAAAAACTTGCTAATATGAAACCCAATCTTTAATTAAATAAATTGCAGGGGATTCACAATGCAGGAGAACAAAACCACAAAATTTTGTTTCCTTCCAGATTCATGGAACAAATGTGAAAAAAAAAAATAGACGAACTTGGGTAAAAAGAGCAAAATATAAAGAGCAGAATAATTTCATTGTCTTTTATCATTATGTGCGACTTCTGAGATTTCAAGTTAAACTCATTGGCAGGAGGTTATTTTGCTGTTAATTTCCTGCTGTCAAAACATGCTGTAAGGAGACCCCCAGAATCCAAAGTCCTGCTTCAGGAAAGAGCTCTTCCCTATGTACTAATCTCCCTAAGTCTTCTCTTCTCCTTTTTCTCCTGATGGATGACTCATCAGGAGAATGAAGGAGAATGCTGTAGAAATTGAAGGAATGCTGGTCTGACCATGTTAGGGTGGGCCAGTCTCCAACTGAAGGAGTCTGTACCTTTGGCATTGGTTTCTGCCCAAAGAATAAATGTAGGTGCCCCAGCAGATATGGGGAGCAAAAAAGAGTTTCCTGGGAAGACGTATAATGGGGGCAGACTCCTCAAGCCCCTTCGGGTCTCTCCGCCTTAGTGTCTTCTTTCTCTGTAATCTCAAGACACAGGTTCCAGCAGACAAGTGATGGACTGGAGCGAACGTTGTTGCTAGAAGTTCATGTGCATATATTCTGATATCCTGCACTATTCTTCCTTGTGAACATGTGCTCCAAACAAACGTCTTTAATCCCTGTGCTCTGACTATATCCTTCTTCTTTCTTATCCTTTTGTCTCTTGTGACACTATTTTCTTCTTCATCTGGAAATAACCAACTAGGCCAAATTTCTTCTTGCTGAAGCCATTCTGTTTCTTCTAAGATTTATTCTCATTAACCCTTAAGCACACATTTTTCTATGGCTTTCAAATCGTGACGTTCTTCTCTCTGGCATCACTTGTGGTTTTACTATTTTTAATTTGAATGTTTATGGATTTTTTTCTCCCCAGATAGACTGGAAGCATCTTGGTTGCAGAAAGCATACAACATGCTTGACGTCACCACCAACAGCTCTCAAATCCCACTCCTCGTATATTTCTTGGTACATAAGGTCACTAAAAAAAGTCTAGTCAATGCAGAGCATAGGGCTTGTACAAACATACAAGGGCAGACAGCATGCACCCACCTGCCAAGGCAGCTTTTTTTTTTTTTTTAAATGTTTTCTACATACAACAGCTTTCTTTTATTAATTAATTAATTTATTTTTGCTGTGTTGGGTCTTCGTTTCTGTGCGAGGGCTATCTCTAGTTGTGGCAAGTGGGAGCCACTCTTCATCGCGGTGCACGGGCCTCTCACTGTCGTGGCCTCTCTTGTTGCAGAGCACAAGCTCCAGACACGCAGGCTCAGTAGTTGTGGCTCACGGGCTTAGTTGCTCCGTGGCATGTGGGAACCTCCCAGACCAGGGCTCGAACCCATGTCCCCTGCATCGGCAGGCAGACTCCCAACCACTGCGCCACCAGGGAAGCCCCCAAGGCAGCTTTTAAACCATCAGATTGAAGATTACTAGCAAGAATGTGCACTCTGACCCCAGGCATCCGTTCATTCTGGGACCATTCAGAGACCTAGCAGGCAGGACACTTGATTCTGGGGAAGGGACCCCACCTCTCAGCCTGTGGGGAATGTAAACTGCTTGAGTGAAGAAGCATGAGACCCTCTCCTGATGGGATCAGCACTGGGATGTGACAGCACCATAAAGGGGCAGAGCCTTCCCTCCAGTCCTGACCTGCTGGATTCGGCCTGCGGTGCTATGGGAGGCTTCCATGCTACTAAGAGAGACTGGGTCACAGCCAGCCCATCATGTCAGCTCAGCATCCTTCTGTGGAAGTACAACATGGCTGTGGACTGGGGTCAGTCTTGGTGGTGATCATGATTGTTTTCTAACACTGGGCTTTAAGTCAATTTCTAGGGGCATTTGTAGGAGGGAAGCTCCTTTCCTCAGACACTTTCCTACGTACATAAGATCTGTCTTATATAAGATAGAGCTTCTCTCACGTTTATTATGTTAATCATGTGAAATTGCTGACACTTGACCTTTTTTTCACCTACAAAATTCAATGTTAAATTCAGGGTTAAATCTATTGCTTAGAGACAATATGCACATTTATATATGTAGTGTCAAATGCCACAAAAGCTGTAAAATATAATAGAAAAATCACTGAAATATATGTTATTAATATGTTATTAATATATTTCAAACTTGGAATGATAGTCTCTGATATGCTAGAGACATTTCACATATGTTTTTCCTCCATTTAGATTAACTTTAACACAATCTCTTTTAAGACATTTTCTTTTAATATCAAAGCTCCCTGAAACATCCTCAGTTTCGTCCTCAAGGACATGGACCTAATATTCTGGGAAATGTAGAGATCGTATACGAACTCCTCTCTTGTTTGCATGCCTGAAAACCCCGCAATAATCCTTGAATAAAGTTCTGGTATTTGCTCTCTGTTCCTGATCATTTCCCAACAAAGGTACATTAAAAACCACAGCTCATAGCAGTGAGCTAAAACACCTTCGAGGATGCCACTAAGAGTAGGGTCCCCACTGCAAGCCTTTTCTTTGCCCATCAACTATTTTTTTGTCTCATTTGGGTCAAAGGCACCTAATATTGAAGTGAGTTTTTTTTTTTTTTTTTACCGGTACGCGGGCCTCTCACTGTTGTGGCCTCTCCCGTTGCGGAGCACAGGCTCCGGACGCGCAGGCTCAGCGGCCATGGCTCACGGGCCCAGCCGCTCCGCGGCATGTGGGATCTTCCCAGACTGGGGCACGAACCCGTGTCCCCTGCATCGGCAAGCGGACTCTCAACCACTGCGCCACCAGGGAAGCCCTGAAGTGACTCTTTTAAACTGACAATACTGAATGACATTTACTATCAATATTATTCTAAGTAGCCTTTCCCTGATTAGATTTGATTTCTAACAGCGTTGACTAGGAATTCCCTTAAAGTCTTTAAAATTGGAGTGTTGAATGGGATATCTAAGTCTGGGGGTGAGAAAACTCTGCTAATAGACCTTGGCTGAATAAGTAAGTTTGGTATCTGGATTTTGTGGTTCAGTGTATGGGTCTTACACTATATAATTTTTGAAATATCTGTTAGCCCAAGATATTTGCCCATAACCCAAATAGTAAGGTAAGACATACAACACCCAGTATATTATACAAAACAATTATCATTAGTTTTTTGGTATATACAAATCAGTCTTTTGTGTGCACATGTAAATCATTCTCTATATTTAAAGAACACATTGCTTTCTACACTTTTCCACTAGTATTTCCTTGATCCTTGAGAATTCCCATATCCCTGACTTTCAAGCACATTTGTTAATAGTTGCCTCCATATTGCCACTTTTATGGATACTATGATAATTTGATTGATTGCACATTTTCTCTTTTATAAGTAAAGTGGTGATAAACTTACTTGTACACAAATATTTTACTTTCTCAGAAAAAGATCACACTCCTGTAAGTTGAATTATCAGCTCAAATGATATGATCATAAAATTCATTTATGTAACAAAATGTACTTAGCCACAGTGAAACTTCCAAAAAATAGAGTTCTTTAAACCTGCATTCTGGCCCTGGGGGAAGATGGCGGAAGAGTAAGACGCGGAGATCACCTTCCTCCCCACAGATACATCAGAAATTCATCTGCACGTGGAACAACTCCTACAGAACACCTACTGAACGCTGACAGAAGACCTCAGACCCCCCAAAAGGCAAGAAACTCCCCACATACCTGGGTAGGGCAAAAGAAAAAAGAATAAACAGAGACAAAAGGATAGGGACGGGACCTGCACCAGTGGGAGGGAGCCGTGAAGGAGGAATGGTTTCCACACACTAGAAGCCCCTTCGCGGGCGGAGACTGCAGGTGGCGGAGGGGGAAAGCTTCGGAGTAGTGGAGGAGAGCGGAGCAACAGGGGAGCGGAGGGCAAAGCGGAGAGATTCCCCACAGAGGATCAGTGCCGACCAGCACTCACCAGCCTGAGAGGCTTGTCTGCTCACCCGCCGGGGCGGGCGGGGCTGGGAGCTGAGGCTCGGGTATCGGGTTTCAGTCGGAGCGCAGGGAGAGGACTGGGGCAGGCGGCAGGAAGAGAGCCTGAAGGGGTTAGTGCACCATGGTTAGCCTGGAGGGAGTCCGGGGAAAAAGTCTGGAGCTGCCGAAGGGGCAGGAGACTTTTTCTTCCCTTTTGTTTCCTGGTGCGCGAGGAGAGGGGATTAAGAGCGCTGCTTAAGGAGCTCCAGAGACGGGCGTGAGCCGCGGCTAAAGGCGCGGACCACGGAGACACGGTCGTGGGACGCTGGGGCTGCTGCTGCCGCTGCCAAGAGGCCTGTATGCAAGCGCAGGTCACTGTCCATGCCCCCTTTCCGGGGAGCCTGTGCAGCCCGCCACTGCCGGGGTCCCGAGATCCAGGGACGGCTTGCCCGGGAAAGCGCACGGAGCGCCTCGGGCTGCAACGTCACGCAGGCCTCTGCCGCTGCAGGCTCGCCCCGCACTCCGCACCCCTCCCTCCCCTCGGCCTGAGTGAGCCAGAGCCCCCGAATCAGCGGCTCCTTTAAACCCGTCCTGTCTGAGCGAAGAACAGACGCCCTCCGGCGACCTACACGGAGAGGCGGGGCCAAATCCAAAGCTGAGACCCGGGAGCTGTGAGAACAAAGAAAAGACAGGGAAATCTCTCTGTGCAGCCTCAGAAGCAGCGGATTAAAGCTCCACAATCAACTTCATGTACTCTGCATCTGTGGAATACATGAATAGAAAACGAATCATCCCAAATTGAGGAGGTGGACTTTGAGAGCAAGATTTACGATTTTTTTCCCCTTGTTCTCTTTTTGTGAATGTGTATGTGTATGCTTCTGTGTGAGATTTTCTCTGTATAGCCTTGCTTCCACCATTTGTCTCAGGGTTCTATCCGTCCGTTTTTTTTTTTTGTTGTTGTTGTTGTTGTTGTTCATTTGTTTTTAATAATTACTTTTTTATTTTAATAACGCTACTATATTTTATCATATTTTATTCTATTTTACTTTATCTTCTCTCTTTCTCTTTTTCCTACCTTCCCTTCCTCCCTCCCTCCTTTCTTTCTTCCTTCCTTCCTTCCTTTCGTTCCTTCTGTCTTTCTTTCTTTCTTCTACTAATTCTTTCTTTCTACTTTTTCTCCCTTTTATTCTGAGCCGGGTAGATGAAAGGCTCTTGGTGCTGTAGCCAGGAGTCAGTTCTGTGCCTCTGAAGTGGGAGAGCCAACTTCAGGACACGGGTCCACAAGAGACCTCCCAGCTCCACATAATATCAAGCAGCAAAAACCTCCCAGAGATCTCCATCTCAACACCAGCACCCAGCTTCACTCAACGACCAGCAAGCTACAGTGCTGGTCACCCTATGCCAAGCAACTAGCAAGACAGGAACACAACCCCACCCATTAGCAGAGAGGATGCCTAAAAACATAATAAGGCCACAGGCACCCCAAAACACACCACCAGACGTGGACCTGTCCACCAGAAAGACAAGATCGAGCCTCATCCACCAGAACACAGGTACTACTCCCCTCCACCAGGAAGCCTACACAACCCACTGAACCAACCTTAGCCACTGGGGACAGACACCAAAAACAACGGGAACTACGAATCTGCAGCCTGCAAAAAGGAGACCCCAAACACAGTAAGATAAGCAAAATGAGAAGACAGAAAAACACACAGCAGGTGAAGGAGCAAGATAAAAACCCACCAGATCTAACAAATGAAGAGGTAATAGGCAGTCTACCTGAAAAAGAATTCAGAATGATAGTAAAGATGATCCAAAATCTTGGAAATAGAATAGAGGAAATGCAAGAAACAGTTAACAAGGACCTAGAAGAACTAAACATGAATCAAGCATCAAATAAAAACACAATAAATGAAATGAAAAATACTCTAGGTGGGATCAATAGCAGAATAACTGAGGCAGAAGAATGGATAAGTGACGTGGAAGATAAAATAGTGGAAATAACTGCTGCAGAGCAGAATAAAGAAAAAAGAATGAAAAGAACTGAGGACAGTCTCAGAGACCTCTGGGACAACAATAAACACACCAACATTCGAATTATAGGGGTTCCAGAAGAAGAAGAGAAAAAGAAAGGGACTGAGAAAATATTTGAAGAGATTATAGTTGAAAACTTCCCTAATATGGGAAAGGAAATAGTTAATCAAGTCCAGGAGGCATAGAGAGTCCCATACAGAATAAATCCAAGGAGAAATAGGCCAAGACACATATTAATCAAACTGTCAAAAAATTAAACACAAAGAAAACATATTAAAAGCAGCAAGGGAAAAACAACAAATAACACACAAGGGAATCCCCATCAGGTTAACAGCTGATCTCTCAACAGAAACTCTACAAGCCAGAAGGGAGTGGCAGGACATATTTAAAGTGATGAAGGACAGAAACCTGCAGCCAAGATTACTCTACCCAGCAAGGATCTCATTCAGATTTGATGGAGAAATTAAAAGCTTTACAGACAAGCAAAAGCTGAGAGAGTTCAGCACCACCAAACCAGCTCTACAACAAATGCTAAAGGAACTTCTCTAGGCAAGAAACACAACAGAAGGAAAATACTTACAATAACGAACCCAAAACAATTACAGAAATGGGAATAGGAACATACATATCAATAATTACCTTAAATGTAAATGGACTAAATGCTCCCACCAAAAGACACAGATTAGCTGAATGGATACAAAAACAAGACCCATATATATGCTGTCTACAAGAAACCCACTTCAGACCTAGAGACACATACAGATTGAAAGTAAGGAGATGGAAAAAGATATTCCATGCAAATGGAAATCAAAAGGAAGCTGGAGTAGCAATTCTTATATCAGACAAATTAGACTTTAAAATAAAGACTATTACAAGAGACAAAGAAGGACACTTCATAATGATCAAGGGATCGATTCAAGAAGAAGATAAAACAATTGTAAATATTTATGTACCCAACATAGGAGCACCTTAATACATAAGGCAAATACTAACAGCCATAAAAGGGGAAATCGACAGTAACACACTCATAGTAGGGGACTTCAACGCCCCACTTTCACCAATGGACAGATCATCCAAAATGAAAATAAATAAGGAAACACAAGCTTTAAATGATACATTAAACAAGTTGGACTTAATTGATATTTATAGGACATTCCATCCAAAAACAACAGAATACACATTTTTCTCAAGTGCTCATGGAACATTCTCCAGGATAGATCATATCTTGGGTCACAAATCAAGCCTTGGTAAATTTAAGAAAATTGAAATTGTATCAAGTATCTTTCCAACCACAATGCTATGAGACTAGACATTAATTACAGGAAAAGATCTGTAAAAAATACAAACACGTGGAGGCTAAATAATACACTACTGAATAACGAAGTGATCACTGAAGAAATCAAAGAGGAAATAAAAAAAATACCTAGAAACAAATGACAATGAACACACGACGACCCAAAATCTATAGGACGCAGCAAAAGCAGTTCTAAGGGGGAAGTTTATAGCAATACAATCCCACCTTAAGAAACAGGAAACATCTTGAATAAACAACCTAACCTTGCACCTAAAGCAATTAGAGAAAGAAGAACAAAAAAACCCCAAAGTTAGCAGAAGGAAAGAAATCATAAAGATCAGATCAGAAATAAATGAAAAAGAAATGAAGGAAACGATAGCAAAGATCAATAAAACTAAAAGCTGGTTCTTAGAGAAGATAAAGAAAATTGATAAGCCATTAGCCAGACTCATCAAGAAAAAAAGGGAGAAGACTCAAATCAATAGAATTAGAAATGAAAAAGGAGAAGTAACAACTGACACTGCAGAAATACAAAAGATCATGAGAGATTACTACAAGAAACTCTATGCCAATAAAATGGACAACCTGGAAGAAATGGACAAATTCTTAGAATTGCACAACCTGCCAAGACTGAATCAGGAAGAAATAGAAAATATGAACAGACCAAGCACAAGCACTGAAATTGAAACTGTGATTAAAAATCTTCCAACAAACAAAAGCCCAGGACCAGATGGCTTCACAGGCGAATTCTATCAAACATTTAGAGAAGAGCTAACACCTATCCTTCTCAAACTCTTCCAAAATATAGCAGAGGGAGGAGCACTCCCAAACTCATTCTACAAGGCCACCATCACCTTGATACCAAAACCAGGCAAGGATGTCACAAAGAAAGAAAACTACAGGCCAATATCACTGATGAACATAGATGCAAAAATCCTCAACAAAATACTGGCAAGCAGAATCCAACAGCACATTAAAAGGATCATACACCATGATCAAGTGGGGTTTATTCCAGGAATGCAAGGAGTCTTCAATATATGCAAATCAGCCAATGTGATACACCATATTAACAAATTGAAGGAGAAAAACCATATGATCATCTCAATAGATGCAGAGAAAGCTTTCGACAAAATTCAACACCCATTTATGATAAAAACGCTGCAGAAAGTAGGCATAGAGGGAACCTTCCTCAACATAATAAAGGCCATATATGACAAACCCACAGCCAACATCGTCCTCAATGGTGAAAAACTGAAACCATTTCCACTAAGATCAGGAACAAGACAAGGTTGCCCACTCTCACCACTCTTATTCAACCTAGTTTTAGAAGTTTTAGCCACAGCAATCAGAGAAGAAAAGGAAATAAAAGGAATCCAAATTGGAAAAGAAGAAGTAAAGCTGTCACTGTTTGCAGATGACATGATACCATATATAGAGAATCCTAAAGATGCTACCAGAAAACTACTAGAGCTAATCAATGAATTTGGTAAAGTAGCAGGATACAAAATTAATGCACAGAAATCTCTGGCATTCCTGTACACTAATGATGAAAAACCTGAAAGTGAAATCAAGAAAACACTTCCATTTACCATTGCAACAAAAAGAATAAAATATCTAGGAATAAACCTACCTAAGGAGACAAAAGACCTGTATGCAGAAAATTATAAGACACTGATGAAAGAAATTAAAGATGATACAAATAGATGGAGAGATATACCATGTTCCTGGATTGGAAGAATCAATATTGTGAAAATGACTCTACTACCCAAAGCAATCTACAGATTCAATGCAATCCCTATCAAACTGCCACTGGCATTTTTCACAGAACTAGATCAAAAAATTTCAAAATTTGTTTGGAAAAACAAAAGACCCCGAATAGCCAAAGCAATCTTGAGAACGAAAAACGGAGCTGGAGGAATCAGGCTCCCTGACTTCAGAATATACTACAAAGCTACAGTAATCAAGACAGTGTGGTACTGGCACAAAAACAGAAAGATAGATCAATGGAACAGGATAGAAAGCCCAGAGATAAACCCACGCACATATGGTCACCTTATCTTTGATAAAGGAGGCAGGAATGTACAGTGGAAAAAGGACAGCCTCTTCAATAAGTGGTGCTGGGAAAACTGGACAGGTACATGTAAAAGTATGAGATTAGAACACTCCCTAACACCATACACAAAAATAAGCTCAAAATGGATTAAAGACCTAAATGTAAGGCCAGAAACTATCAAACTCTCAGAGGAAAACATAGGCAGAACACTCTATGACATAAATCACAGCAAGATCCTTTTTGACCCGCCTCCTAGAGAAATGGAAATAAAAACAAAGATAAACAAATGGGACCTCATGAAACTTCAAAGCTTTTGCACAGCAAAGGAAACCATAAAGAAGACCAAAAGACAACCCTTAGAATGGGAGAAAATATTTGCAAATGAAGCAATTGACAAAGGATTATTCTCCAAAATTTATAAGCAGCTTATGCAGCTCAATAACAGAAAAACAAACAACCCAATCCAAAAATGGGCAGAAGACCTAAATAGACATTTCTCCAAAGAAGATATACAGACTGCCAACAAACACATGAAAGAATGCTCAACATCAGTAATCATTAGAGAAATGCAAATCAAAACTACAATGAGATATCATCTCACACCGGTCAGAATGGCCGTCATCAAAAAACCTAGAAACAATAAATGCTGGAGAGGCTGTGGAGAAAAGGGAACACTCTTGCACTGCTGGTGGGAATGTGAATTGGTACAGCCACTATGGAGAACAGTATGGAGGTTCCTTAAAAAACTAAAAATAGAACTACCATATGACCCAGCAATACCACTACTAGGCATATACCCTGAGAAAACCATAATTCAAAAAGAGACATGTACCAAAATGTTCATAGCAGCTCTATTCACAATAGCCCGGAGATGGAAACAACCTAAGTGTCCATCATCGGATTAATGGATAAAGAAAATGTGGCACATACATACAATGGAATATTACTTAGCCATAAAAAGAAACAAAACTGAGCTATTTGTAATGAGGTGGATAGACCTAGAGTCTGTCATACAGAGTGAAGTAAGTCAGAAAGAGAAAGACAAATACCATATGCTAACACATATATATAGAATTTAAGAAAAAAAATGTCATGAAGAACCTAGGGGTAAAACAGGAATAAAGACACAGACCTACTTGAGAATGGACTTGAGGATATGGGGAAGGGGAAGTGTAAGCTGTGACAAAGCGCGAGAGAGGCATGGACATATATACAGTACCAAACGTATGGTAGATAGATAGTGGGAAGCAGCGGCATAGCACAGGGAGATCAGCTCGGTGCTTTGTGACCGCCTGGAGGGGTGGGATAGGGAGGGTGGGAGGGAGGGAGACGCAAGAGGGAAGGGATGTGGGAACAGATGTATATGTATGACTGATTCACTTTGTTATAAAGCAGAAACTAATAAAAAAAAAAACTGTGAGCACATCAAAAAAAAGAAAACCTGCATTCTGTAACCACAATGAAATAAAGTTAAAAATTAACAATAATAGCAACAACTAAATGTGTTAACCATTTTTGAATTAAGGAGAAAAAGAATCTTATAAAAAGGTTGGAAATTACCAAAATGAGAACACACTTTGTAATGCCTATGAAATGTGATTTCAACTATATTTTATTATTTAGAAAGCAATTTTATTACATAAAAGCATTTAAAATAAATACAAAGTTTAAGAAATAGAAAAATGAAAATAGTGTTAAACTGAAAGGAGGTAATTGATAACAATGACAGCTAAACTCCTTAAATTAAAATTAAAAATAGAATTGATAGTAAAACTAAATGCTAACTCTTTGAAAATAAAATAGTTTTGGGTTTGGTGATGACTTTTTAGATACAACACCAAATGTGTGATCCAGGAAAGAAAAACTTATAAGCTGGATTTCATTAAAATTAAAAAACAAATTCTGCAATGCAAAAGACATTGCTAATACAATGAAAGACAAGCCACAGACTGGGAGAAAATATTTGCAAAAGATACATCAGATAAGAGACTATTTTACAAAGCACAAAAATGACTCTTAAAATTCAAAGATAGGAAGACAGACAACTCTTAAAAAATGGGACAAAGACCTTAGCAGACATCTTACCAAAGAAGAGAAACAGACAGCAAACAAGCATATGAAAATAGGCAACACATCATACGTCATCAGAGAAAAGCAAATTAAAAACACAATGAGGTAACACTACACACCTATGAGAATGGCCAAAATCCAGAACATTGCCTGCAACAAATGTTGGTGAGGATGTGGAACCGCAGGAACTCTTATTAATGGCTGATGTGAATGCAAAATGGTGCAGCCACTTTGGAGGACAGTTTGGCAGTTTCTTATAAAACGAAACATACTCTTACTATACAATCCAGCAATCACACTTTTTGGTATTTATCCAAAGAAGTTGATAACTTATATCTTTACAAATACCTACACACAGATGTTTATAGCAGCTCTATTCATAATTTCCAAAACTTTGAACCAACCAAGATGTTCTCCAACAGGTGAATGGATATATAAACTTTGGTACATCCAGACAATGGAATAGTTTTCAGTACTGAAAAGAAATGGACTATCAAGCCATGAAAAGACATAGAGGAACATTAAATGCATATCATTAAGTGAAAGAGGCCGGTCTGAAAAGACTACATACTTTATGATTTCAACTAGATGGCATTGTAGAAAAGCAAAATTATTGAGATAGTAAAAAGATAATGGTTGCCAGGGTTGGGGTAGGGGGTTAAGGGATGAAGAGATGGAGCACAGAGGAGATTTAAGGCAGTAAAATTACTCTGTATCATACTATAATGGTGGAAACATGTCATTATACTTTGTCCAAACCTATTGAATATACAAGAATGATATAAACAAAATCCAGAATCTTAAATTTTAATAGAAAATGATATAGCATGATCATTAATTTTAGCTCTTGGTTATTTGGATAAGCCAATTTTACCTTCTGTTTGTTTCATTTTGTTTTGTGTGAGAAGCCTCCCCTTCGAGTTTGTAACAGGTGCTCTCAGGGTCACCCACAAAAACATTTTTCAAAAATAGCACATCATTGCATTTTCAGTTTTTGCAGGCAAATGTTAACGGCACCAAAATATCCTAAGTAAACTTTTCATTAAAAAAGATTGAAAAGGAAAACTCAGCGTCCTACTAATTTCTCACTGTGTGGAGGTGGGTTCAGGCTATTCGTGGTTTCCAGAATCTTAAAAGTCCTTAACCCTTGGTCTTTCTACAGATAGTTCTAACTTAAAACCTTTCATGATTCTGTAAATTCAGAAAAGTTCACTTTCTACAATTCCTGAGCCCAAAGACTTTTCATTGTTAAGAGCTCAGCAAATGCTGATGATTCAGATTTGTGGGCACAGAGTGGGAGAAGGTGGAGATTTATTTATAGAAGCTGTTGAATGAACATTTCTCGTACCCTATTACACGGTTTCTGACCGGAACTATTAAAATTATACAGGGAACCAAACATAATGGCCAGTCTGAGAAAGTAAAATTTTCTCCCCTCTTTCAGTCTGAAATTCAATTGTATTCTGGCTTCATCTTGAGGTCTTTAATACCAGCTGAAGTGGGAGCAGGATATTAGTGGTTTCCATTGCCTCAAAGTACCTCACCATTGCTCTGGCTGTTTCTGGGATCAAGCCTTTGGGACACCCCATGCAGAAGAGAGGTGGAGCCCCTCTGAAATAGTCAGGGCTTACATTAGTCTCTTCCTGTTACATAGGCTTCTCCTTATTTTCAGAGGAGTCCTGGTACCAACAGATAAGGTTGGAGATCTCCCGAAGCGAGAATCTCCTGGACCTACCTCACCTCCTTCCTAGATTTGACTCAGGAAAGTCCAAGAATTAGAATGCTTATTACTGATGAAGTGCTGATTCATTGGCCACCAAGCTTTGCTCATTTTTTCATGGCAATTCATAATGATAGATATAGACTTTGTTACATTCTTAAGGCAAGTTAATTTACAGGTTTGGGGCTACTTAAGGATTCCTATAAATTAATTAGAAATGTAGACTCTTTTAATCATGTTGTAAATGTAGCATGGATAAATATCTTGTTGATCAACACTTAGCTCCCCTCACAGGTTATATGAGTACCGTGCCTCTGAACATTTCTTTGAGATTTTAGGTAATATAAGGTATACCTTTTTAAAGCACAAGAGTATATTTCTTGCAATATGTACTGAAACCACTCCACTTAATGTCACATCCAATAGCTAAAGTATTGAAGTAGTAACACATGAAGACAAAGTCTATAGAAAGGTTTGTCCATTTTGATTTAATAGAAAGTAAAGTACAGGAAACAAGGGACAAATTCCTTCAAAGAACAATTTACCTTTGTTTCATTCTTTTTTTTTTTTTAATTTGACTGAACTAATTGCTTTAACTCTGGGCTTTATACTTTAGAGGCCCTGTCAATATCAAAATAACAAAATACAAGTCACTAACTTTCTTTTAAGTTTATTGGAGGGACAACTGTAAAGGTCTTTTGTTCACACACATTGATGTAACAATGAAAATAGTCTTTTGTTTGCTACTTTCTTTGTGGTAAGTTTACATAGCATTTACCAATAGAGTGACTTTACTTGTGGAGCCATTTCTTTGGCAATCAAACCAATGTAATTAAATACTCCTCCAAGGAATTCTGTCAGTCTTTATTCTAAGTAATTAGCCTACAATGTAATATTAAATATTTTTATAATAGGCCACATTATTTCATGTATAGAACTTAAGTTAAAAATAATAATACACAGAAGGAAATGTGTGAAGATAACAGTCACAGTCCTAAATTAAATTCTGTTATGAGGTTTTATTTTCTTAAGTAAAGAGTAAATTTTGCATTTATTGCAAAAGAAAATATGTATTGCTCACTAAGAATAGTATATAACTTCTGTGAGTGCCATTTATAAAATCTAATAAACTCCTCTGTAGTACCTATAAATCAGCATAAACTTGACATTACTCCAAGAGATTGATATGATTTTGCATAACTTGAAGAATATTTAGATCAATCCCTGGGCATTATTTGTTGTAATTTGTGCACTTTCTGTAGATATGTGGTATTCAAATCAGTAATCAACTTGAAAAAAAATTCATCTCTCTGGAATGAAGGAATATGAATTGTCTATTTATTTACCAGTAAAAATTTATCCAGCATACTACTTCAAAAGGAAAATCATCTTAATTCATTTTTGTATTTTAATTATAATTATTTATAATATGTATGGTTTTATCAATCATTTTGTAATATGAAGCTGAAGCTGATATTTACTGTCAGCTCAGAAAATTTCCAAATTTCTAAATCTAATATTGATGTCCTTCAATGGGCTTTAACTTCAGTTTGGGCTTTGTATGATGTCAAAGAACAAGGAAGATTTCTTTAACTGAACATGCAAACAAAGTCTTATTCACAGTCTAAACAAAAAGTAATAATTTTATTATAAGCAGATAATTTATTTGGCCCCATTACATCATATTAGCAACTTGTGTTACTAACACTTTTCACACTCAGTCCTTCAAATGGCCCCATTTCCCCTCTTCTCTTTCCTCTAAATCAGGGGGAAAATGGAAAAACTACCAGCCCTCTGAGGACCAAGGTGGAGCAACTGACTCTTTGCCCAAAGAAAGGGCACATCTAGAAGTGGGAGAGGAGCACAGGTTTGGAGGCCAGTTCAGGCACAAGGGGGAAATGAGGCGCAAGGTTTAAGGAGATGGAAAAATCCAGCCAAGTTCAACTAGGACTCGCTTTGGTTGTTTGCTAGCCAGTGGTGTGTCAGTGGACAGACCCAAGATAAAGGAACTACTCAGAACCTAACTAACCAACTGTACAGACTTTGGACTGAAATGGCTTAATGACGTATACTCTTGACACCTGTGAAAGAACCTGACTATCCTTCCACCCGGATAATGATTGGTTTGGTAGCCAGGCCATCACAGCATCCCTCAAAAATGCTTCTGTGGTGTGTGTAGGGATGGTTTATACTTTTGTAAAGAGGAAGTGGACGTGAGCTTGACTTGGGAGAGAGAGTCTTATTCAAGGATGTGTTTGTCAGAGCCAGTAATGTTCAGATTTCTGCTAATGATTGAGAGGCTTCACTAAGAAGCTTGCAGAAAGGTAGAAGTGAGGTTTCCTATTCACCAGTGAGACTGCTGGCAGTTGGGCGTCTGCCCACAGTGACCTTCTTCGCCATCAACCCATACGAACAAAGATGTCACAAAACCACCACAAGCACCTCCCTGTATCAGAATCAATGCACAACCCTGGCCTCTAACTTCTATAAATCTACCCCTTACTAGCAGATCCCAGAAATATAAATGTGGGAATCAGAGAGTTCTGGAAAACCCACCCATAAAATAGGAGTGATTTATAAGAAATAAAATCAGCCTTCCCAGAGTCTCAGTGATACATTTTCCCATCACTACAGTCTATGATCTCTGCAGCTTTGGGTTTAATAGAGATGCGTTTCTCCCTTGTAAAGCTGAGAATCTGCAGATCTCCTCACACTCTCCACATTTTGGAGTAGGACAGGTCTCTCTAACCAACTTGCAGTGATTAAGTCCCAGCTCTACTGGTTACTTGCTATCTGTCTTTAGTTAATTAGTTTGTGTCTCAACTCAGCTTTAAAATGGATATCAGGTTACTTTCCTAATTACTATGTTATGAGGATTAAATTTGATAATATTCTCAAGCCTTAGAAAAGCACTTGACATTTAGTAAGACCTAAAAAAAAAAAAAAAAACCCAATATGTATTATCCTGCCAATACTGTGTCCCTTTTCAGTTAAGAAAGAATGGCAATGGCTTACATAGCTCTTGTCTGGGGGACAGAAGATGCTCTGTAGGATGGAAATGGGCAGTTGATATTCTTACTTTCAATCCCTTGATGCCAGACAGATGTCAGCTCTAGCACCTAGGAAATATTCTGGAAATGTAAACTCTGCAACATTTCTGTGTTGTTACCCATATTAGTCCAGTACTAAGCTCATCACAAGGATTTTCTTCAACTACTTCAGTCATTTGGGGAGAAAAAGCCACCCATCTTCTACTATTTCCCATCCCCCTCCTCCAGAAAAAAACCTCTTGGTAATGGAGAAACTGTAATTAAATTAGAATTTTATATGACTATTTTTGCTAGTTACTATATTCATTAATCAAACTAAATGTGAGGGGTAAGAGAGGAAATCAGGGATAAATGTTTGAACCAAAGATGAATGGGAGGTGGTGTAGCTGATGACAGGAAATTCAATCCAGGCGTTATTAGGGGTGATGCAGGTCCGATAATCTAGAAGCGGCAAAGACAAAGAGTCTTAGTGGTAGAAAAGCTGTTTCAGAAAATAATGATAATAAATTAAAAAAATTCTACCTAAGATTATTGATGGAGAAACTGTATTTTCAAGAGAAATACAGATTTTGGTTAAAATTAGAAAGTTAAGGGAATGTTCATATAAATGGAATCACACACTATGTGGTCCTTTGGGACTGGCTTCTTTCACTCAGCATAATATTTTCAAAGTTCTTCTATGTTGTATGTATCAGTACTTTCATCTATCTATTCCTCAGTTGATGGACATGGAGCTGTTTCTACTTACTGGCTATTAGGAGTAAACCTACTATGAATACTTGTGTACGGGTTGTTGTCTGGGCATATATTTTTGTTTTGTCTTGAGTATGCACCCAGAAGTGAACTTGCTAAGTCATAATGGTAAGTCTATGATCATCATTTTAAGGAACTTCTATTTTCCAAAGTTGCTGTACCATTTTGGATTCCCACTAGCAATGTACGCGAGGATCCAACTTCTCAAAATCTTCAACACTTTTTATTATCTGTCTTTTTAGGTCTTCAAATCTGCCCTGGTCTCAGTTGCAGTTTGTTGCCACCTGATGGCATTTGAAGGCTCCAAGTCAAATATGGATAGCAGAGATTACAGGTCTCGTCATTGTCTGGGACTTCAGAACAGTAGCAGTGATCCCAAGAATCTTCTTAGATGGTAACAATTTGCCTGATTGAGTGAGTTGGGCTGGGAGAGTAAACGGGACTTAAAAACCATGGCTGGCCAGAGGACACGAGCAAAGGCGAATCCTGTTTGATCCAAACTGCCATTATTTTCTACTTATATATTTTTGTTTTCCTCCACTAGAAAGTAATCTCTATGAAGACAAAGATTTTGTCTATTTTGTTCATTGCTGACTCCTGCTTCTAGATTAGTCTCTAGCCTCTAGTAGGTACTCAATAAAATACTTAGTGAGTGAATGTATGGTTGATATTTTCTATAGCAACACACAATTCCAGAGGAAAGGAATAATACTGTGGGAAACTTTTGGAGGAAAAGAAGTAGTATCTGAGAATTTTAATTCTAAGCCAAAAATCTATATTTACATATATGAATCAAAAACTATAAGCATGTTTTAAGTGAAACAAAGGAAAAGTTAAAAAAGTCTACTAAACATTCTAAATGGGGTCAATAATAAAGAAATAAAAAATAATAATTCAGAAGTGCAGAAGGTGTGGAACAAAACTGGCGAGAATTATTGAATTTATTTACATACATAACAAAACTAAATAATTTCAGAAATCATTGCCACACGATATAATATAACGGCCACAAACTGAAAAGGTAAAACTACTACAAGTAAACTCGAGATAGGAAGAGAAATCAGCATGCTAATTTTTGTTCATAGCATTTAATATGGTACACAGTAAATATAGTAAAAACTATACATAATTAAAAAATAAAAGCACATGATCAAACTTTCATAAACACATTTCTGATTGTTTTCTAAAATTTAGAGAAATAAGATTTAATAATTTTTAAGATGATGAAACATATGGGAGAAATTCAGCAACTCTTTCAATTATACCCTAATTTCTTTTTTAAATTAGCTTTATGAAGTTATTTAATTTGAATCAAAATTCAGTTAATTAAGGTGACCTTTATTACTTTATGTGTGGTGACACTGTTGGCTGCCTGTATCAATTTAATCCATCAGTTTATCTAATGACCATCAGTATAGTTAGCTACCATTACTCAATCCTGCAATGTGTCCTTCCTTTTATCTTTATATAAGCATGAAGTCATATTTGGGAAGGCGTAACCTAAATGTTCGGAGTAGGGAGACTTGTATTTTTTCTCTTTCTGCTTTTACTTTTGGTATTTCCTGAAATTTTTTTACAATGAACATGGATCATTTGTATAGTAAATGTGAAGGACTTTCTTTCTTTAAAAATTAAAAAGAAAAAGGTAGACAAATAAAGGAATGTAATATTGGAAAGAAACATCAGCCAAAAATATAAATGCTTTTACAATATGAGGAGAGATTACTTAACACAAGCAGGTTAAACTCAACTACAATGCTTGACAGTCGTGTCTGTAAATACCACACTGATGATTCGCCCAGGTTCATCTCAGGCACTCTGTCTGATCTACTGAATAATACTCTGGCAACATCAGTATTTTATCATCAGTCTTTCAGAACTGATCATTTTAATGTTTGGATGGTCCAGCTCTTAATCACATACTTCTTTTTTTTTTTTTTTAGTACTTTGAATGCTGGAATAGTTTTTTTGAATGTCGAAATATCTACTTATATTTTTACTTGTGAAATATTAAAGAAAATATAAGCTGGGTGTGTTGGAGTCTCAGCAAATACTGTTTCTCTGCTGCATGTCTGAACATTGACACATAATTAGCAAGAAACCAACCAAAGCTAGTTCCAGGTGATGCCTGGCTGGCCCTTCCCTACCTGTGCCTCTGTGGACAGACCCAAGGACCTATGCTCATCTCACGGTTCCAGTTGTGCTCTTTTTGGCATAGATTCAGCTTCTCCTTGGTGCTCGGAGGGTTGGGTAAAATTTCTTCACACATCTTCTGGTTCCAATCCATCTGCTATGTGATTCTAAGCTCCACTTAAAACTACAGATCTATAATTATCTAAAAACTCATCAAGTTGTACACAGTAAATATGCACAGCTTTTGTATGTCAATCACACCTCAATAAAGAGATTAAAACATCATGCAGGCCACTTTACTAGACAGTAGGGAATTAACACACCATCTGAAATGCCCGTTATCAGGATCCCCTGGGATTCACTGTCATCATTCTCATTCTTTTTTTAAAATTATTTTTTGCGGTACGCAGGCCTCTCACTGCCGTGGCCTCTCCTGCTGTGGAGCACAGGCTCTGGACGTGCAGGCTCTGCAGCCATGGCTCACGGGCCCAGCTGCTCCGCGGCACGTGGGATCTTCCTGGACCGGGGCACAAACCCGCATCCCCTTTATCAGCAGGCGGACTCTCAACCACTGCACCACCAGGGAAGCTCTCATCATTCTCATTCTTGATCTCATCGGTTCCTCATAGATTCTGACATTGTTCACTCAGCCTTAATCCATCCCTGTTTTCAGGTGGTAACCCAGACAGAGCTGGTTGGCTTTGTTTGTGTCCTGGTATGACTTATTGATCAAACGCACAAGCACTCTTTGTAAGAGAATCTCTTAATCCCCACAGACAGCAGATTTTAGATTCATATTAATAAATAGAAATAGTTTCCCAATGGCAAGTTAACCCATGGAAAAAAGAAACTTCTTAAGTTCCTCACAAGAACTAATTACCAATTATTTTGACTCCCCAATTATTACTATTAATTATTACTATTAATTTTTAAAATCATTTTTATAAACCCACGAATAATGTCCAGGACTGAGATCTCATAAGATTTCTTTGGATTCAATCCTATGTCAAAAGTTCAAGATTAACAGCTAGTTTTGGTGGTTTTGTCATATCAATTGTTAGTAGTAAACGGACTTTTGTTTCCACTCCCACCACACACAAACTTATACATTTATACTGTCACTATTATTACTGCTACACATATATACACACATACTTCATATGTAATTAAGTCCTCTGAAAAAAGACAGCTGTTCTAATTAACATAGAGCACTGTATTTCATATGTATACACATTAAAATATTAATTATTATAAGCTTAGTTTAAAAGAATGGTTTGGTACTGTAAAGAGATACACCTACAATTAAAGAAAAATGACATTCCACCAAAAATAATGCTGACTTGGTTTATTGTCAAGAAGTCAAAAATGACTCAACTGCACAGGGAAGTGATATTATATTGTTCATATATTAGCATTATGTATCAATATTTCTAATCCATGTCTTCAAATTATAATGATTACAGAGACACACTCTTTCTCTTCAAAATATTTTTTTCAGGTCCCTGATAACATGTTTATTTGGTGTCACACTTGAAATGAACATTTTATAATGGAATATTCTGAACAGAAAAATCTCAACAATTCTAGTTGTAATTGGCAGATGAGTCATTCAGTGGATTCATTAGAACTGAATGAAACTTAAGAACTTGAGACATTTCCTAATATAATTAACAAAATTCTTTACATTAGATGATCTTGTAAAAATATGAAAATATAAAACTGTATCAAAATCTTATAGAAATAAATAATTTGAGTGCAAATTGGTTTTGATATTTTCCTAAAATCACATTTCCTTTCCTTTCCATTGTAAGTTAGTAACCCAAGGTGAACTTTACACCGAGGATATAGGACTCATCAGAAGGGGAGTCAGTAATGTGCTTCTGCAGTTGATTAGTAGTTGTTTTGGGGGCTTGTTTTCCTGCCCCAGGAGAATCAGTTCTGTGGTTGTCATTTCAGGATATAATCGCTCTCCTTGTAAGCAATACTCGCTGACTGTATTAATAAGGTGTGCTATTGATAGATATGCAGTGGACCTACAATGGCTGTCACTTTCCACTGCAACCTCAAACCCCAGTACTTTATTAGTGCTATTATTTCCCAGCTATTGATTTAGCCTCAGATAACTCCAGTTTGGGCAGAACCACTACATATTACTTTGATTTTGAGTACTACTAGATGTTCGATATTACTGAGTACATGTAACACAGAACCCATCTGTAAGAGCCATGCTGGATTTGGGCAAAAGTGGAAAATTCCAAAATGCTTGCATTACTTAAAAATGATGTATCGTTACTGAAGTTTTGAGTGTGATATCTCCAGTTAACTGAATCATGGAGCAATGAATTCTAGTTCTGCAGAGGACTTTTCATGAGTGCCTGCTACATTCCAGCCTCTCTCCTTATGTCAACTCAACTGGACCTCCCAACAATCCTATGAGCTTGCAATTTCTAGATGGTTTAATGCTCGAAGAAACTTGCCTTAAAGAGAGACCGTGGGTGGTGGATTTGGATTTGAAGTCCAGTCTGCTTCCCAGCTCTCTGATTCAGTCCTACCACTCTTCCCCCGCCAACCTTCTATTGATAATTATCAATATCATCATCATAACCACTATTTGAGTATACATTATATTTCAGCTTTCTGCATATAATGTTTTGCATATACTGTCTATTTCAACAATCACACAAGGCTACATATATGCCAGCTATTTCAATCTTCTGCACAATTCCAGAGGGAAATTTTCACTCAAAAAATAATGCTACATCTTAGGTGGTGCCAGTTTTTACCTTCTGGAAACCAAGCCCCAGTGATTTGTAGTAATGTGCCTGTCTTCATTTTGCAGAAAGGCCAACAGATATGCAGAACGTTTAATTAATTGCTTGTTTCACACACCTAGTAAATGGTGACCCTGAATTTTAAGGGCTGGATTCTTAACTTGAATGCCACTTGTAGACAACTGTTTTGTATTAATTTCCCTTTACTGCTGTAACAAATTACTCTAAATATAGTGGCTTAAAAATGAATTATCTTACATTTCTGGAGGTCAGAAGTCTAAAATGGGAGAGCTGGGCTGCATTACTTCTGGAGTCTTTAGGGGAGAATCTGTTTCCTTGCCTTTTCCAGCTCCTAGATGTCTAATGGCTCCACGTCCTTCTAACCTCTGCCTCTGTGCTCACATCCTCCTCTTTGACTCCGATTCTCCAATTTCCCTCTTTCGCTTATAAGGATCTTTGTGATCCATTGGGCCCACTCTGACCATAAGTTTAATCTCGCCATTTCAAGGCCAGCTGATTAGCAGCCTTAATTCCATCTGCAACTTTAATTCCTCTTTGCCATGGAACATACCATTTTCACATGTTCCGGTAGGCATCTTGATGGGGCCATTTTTCTGCATACCACAGATTCCTAGTTACATTGAGATGTACTTGATTTCATGATTAGTTCACAAATTAATGGAGCCAGACTGGTTGGGGTTGAATTCTAGCTCTACCATTTCCTAGTTGTGCACCCCTAAACATATTAGTGAACCCCTCTGTTCCTCAGTTCTCTCTTCTGTGAAATAGAGATAACACCCCCATCTTCCTCTCAGACTGATGAGGAATACAGTGATTATTTGTAAAACATTTAAAATATTATCTGGTACTTAGTAAGTGCCGTATAATTCTTAGTTAAAAAAATAAGAATAATTCCTCTATTGATGAGTTGTAAATGCAAGGCATCAATATTACTTAAGCCACATAAATATTTGATTGTATTGATCTGAGACAGATACATATAATTATAAGTTTAGGTAATGGTTAAACTATGTATGACTTTTCAATTCCCGATTTAAATCTAACAATAAAAAACAATGCCTACCTGCAAGGAGGAACTATGGTTATTCAATTTAGGAAGATATACAGGTTGTCACGAAGACCAAGAAGAATGGGAGACCTAATAAGATTTCCTGCCTGAGGCAAGACTTCTGTCCTAGAAACCAGGAACCATGCCCCTGAGAGCAGAAAGCAGCTCTAGGAGATGATTCATTTGACTGCCTATCCCATAACAATAAGCAAGCAAAGTTTCCATCCTCCCAGAAACCAGACCAGCTTCCCTCTTCACACAGAAGGGGATATTGCTGGGGGCAGGGCAGTGTGTGTGTGAGTCCCATGTCACTTTCCTCACTGGCACCAAATACACACACACACACACACACACAAACACACACTTACTCCTCACAGGTCTCTATGCATGGTGGAAGGAGGAAAGCAGGAAGCCTGGGGGTATCAGAATTGCTGGGGAGACTCTATACTTCTCCAAATTATCAGAAATTGAATTAGGAAGACCACCTCTCTTGCAGGAGAATGATCCCTTGATGACTCTGTTCCACCCGTAGTGGAATTGGACATCTGACCCACTTCTTTCCCTCCTTTAGATGTTCCAGAGACTCACTCTGTAAGCTCTCTGGTGTATCCGAATTAGTGAGTAGATTTAAAATCATATAGCTTCCTGCTCCCTACCTCAAACCCACTTTCTAGACATCTGTTGAGAACTGCAGCGATAGAAAGGATCATTCAGTAATTTGTTTTCTTAAATAGAAGGGTGATGTAGAGGAAAAGACATTGGAGGTGGAATAAGCCTGGGTTGTGAACCCAACTGTCACATTCTAACAAGGTGACCTTGGGTAGGATACGTGATTCAAAACCTTGAGTCTGAATTTCCTATGTGTCTAGAGGAGAAGACAATACCCAGCATGCAGATTTATTATGGATTTAGAGCTCATCTATATAAAATGCCTATAACAGGGTCAGGGGTATAAACACGCAAAATACGTCATCTACTATTAAAAGAGTGGAAAAGAAATCCTTGAGTGAAAGTAGTCATTGACCTATCTTTAACAATGATAACTGGCCCAGTGTGTGTGATATGTGTAATTCCACGCACATATATATATGTATATAATTAGATATATGTTATCAGTCTAATGAATATGATAATAGTTTCTAATAGGTGGGTTCTAGATATTCTTTTAAATAATGAACAATACACACAAGAGGACCAAGGTACTTTATCTTGGTTTTTATGATTCCACAATATTCCATATATGTAGTGAACCCTACATGTGTTATGCAAGATTCTATCTGTATATGAATTTTCTAGGAAAGCATCTATAGCATTTATTAAATTATCAGTGATAGGGCTTCCCTGGTGGTGCAGTGGTTGAGAGTCTGCCTGCTGATGCAGGGGACACGGGTTCGTGCCCCAGTCCGGGAGGATCCCACGTGCCACGGAGCGGCTGGGCCCGTGGGCCATGGCCGCTGGGCCTGCGCGTCTGGAGCCTATGCTCCACAGTGGGAGAGGCCACAACGGTGGGAGGCCCACGTACCCCCCCCAAAAAAAAATTATCAGTGATAACTTTTACATGCTTCTAACACTGGCCTAGATCCTTTTATATAGCAAATAGACATTTTAGAAATAGGTATAGAAGAACATTCAAAGACAAATTTGGTCTTGAGTCAAAATTAGCCTTAAAATAAAATTCCAGAATGACATTATATTAGAGTTAAAAGGAACCACTGAAGAAGCAAATCCGGAGAAGTAAATGGACTGATCTAAGTGGACAGCTAGTGATCAGCATAGCTAACGTCAGAATTCAGGTTGTCAGAATCCTGGTCCCAAAGTTTTCTACTTCTTTTTGGTGTATATCTCCAAAGATGGACCCAGATACCTGTGAAAAATGACTATGGTCTCAGAAAAAAGTGTGAATACATTCTTTTAACAGTACCTATAAAAACAGCTGCTATCATGCAGCAGGCATAAGGAAGATTGTGGACGTCTAGCAAATTAACACTTGACAATCCAAAGTGCCAACCAGTGCTAATTTCATTTACCGTAGTACTGTAAATGGTGTAGGTATTTGGCAGGCTAGGACTTAATACCATCTGGCCTGAGAAATTTATGATTAATTTACACAGCTAGACTTTTTTAAAGTTTTATGTTGTTTTTGGTTAGAGAACGCACTTGACGGCTGGTTGGAAGGGCAGTGACGTGAGGCTTTGCAAATTGAATCATCACACTTTTATATACGGCAACTGGAGGTTTTTGGCTGGGAGTATAGGTGACTATCATAATTTTTGGTGAGCACTAATATTTGCAACAGGGATAAGCTACGAAAATATTCAATATTAATCTGTTGACTTCTGGTTTTCCTTTTCTCTATCATGTTTTCATTCAACTCTCCACTCTGGCTAAATCATGAAACTTATTGTCACAGGGAATGAGAGAAACATTCCATTTGGGCCAGAGATGCTGTTTATGAACCCTGAGTATCACTTCTGACTCGTGTTTAAATAAGAGAAGAGTCTCTCTTTGGGCTGAGAGGAATTTCTCAACAATCATGTTTTCCCTTTAGTGGTAGATATGGAGGTTTGGATAACAGAGTGCAAGTGTAGGTCACATTAGTCTTGAAAATTTAGGATGAAAACTGTAGGAAGTGGAAAGTCACTTCTTGCAGCTTTAGACTGTTTTAGACTAAAATGAGTGGACCTAAGGAATTAAAAGGGGTGAAACTAAGGAGCCCATCCATGAGATCACATAAGCTCTTACCCTTCCTTTTATAGACCCAGACACCATATTGGAAGGGAGTACAATGCATTTGAGGTGGCTGAAGGCTTGGACCTGGACATGTATGGAATATAAATTAAATACCTAAAGAAACTTATATATACATTTAAATACTTCAAATTATTGACTAGGAACAAGATTACTGGGTTAGACTAACTACACATAGACAAAGGTAGGTATAGATAGATAGTATATAGATTTGCCCCTCACCCTAGGGAGACAGAAAGATAATTAGGATGATTAAATTGTACAAAGAAAAATAGGGCCCATTGTTTTTATACAACTAAGAATAGCTCAAATAAATATTCAAAACCACAAAATAGCTATCCTTTATTGAGGAATTATTGGGAAGGATGGTTTGTACTAGGTATCTTGTATACATTATTTCACTTGATATCCACAATTACTCAATGAGATTAATATTATCATGTGTTAAAGCTGACTTCAAATATCTATAAAAAATGCCAAGATCTAGTACGCAGAATGTGCCCTTGGTAAAAAAAATGTGACATTTATTTGCCTTTAGTGACCTTCCCCTTGTGACATCACTAGTCATTGACTTTGAACTCATTCGGACAGGAGAGCAGAAAGTATCCCCAGATTAGCCAGAAATACTAGATGCCATTTTGTCTTTTTTTTCTGATTGATGTCAAATGTTTCTATCTTCAATAACTTTCCCTGAGAATGCTGCACTTAGATTTGAAAAATAAATTTAAAAAAATATTACTTACACCCGATAATATATTTCTTTTATCACAGTTTTCCTGAATGAATCATTCAAACAGAATTGAACACAATAGTAGGAATCTCAGCAGAGGAGGAAATGTTTGTACAAGGGGGATTTCCTGGCACACTTCAAAATACTCCAACTCAGTCTTGCCTGCCTGACTACTTTCAGTTTAACCTTAGACTAGTTCATATTTCTCAGAACTTGGGATGCAGTTTATGATATAATAGAGAGACAACTTTATTTTCTAGGAAATCTCTTAGACAAAAGCTCTATAAAATGCTCATTGCAAACTCTCCACTTATCATCATTATATGTGTGCTCAATTATTTATAGAACAGAACATTTCTCCTCAACCTCTTTCCATTTAATCCATCATGAAACAATTTTAAGATGATCTTTTGGTCCAGTTGGCTGGAGCACACATGTGTGACAATGCTAGTTCCCCATTAAGGGATGATCAAGATTTTACCCAGGGAAGAAAATTTTCATGAAGTGAATTCCAAGATTAAGAACAAAAGAGAGCATCATAAATTAATAACAAGTTCTATGTTTTGATACTTAAAGGATAAAAATGTGTATGTAAGAACAATCTGTGAATATAAATATACAAACATGTATGGAGATGCATACATTTTGGTAGCTTCCTCTTCACCCTGTTGGGGAAGGAGGGATTCCTGCCGTAGGCTTATGGGAACCATCAGACACATGACAATGACCCTGGACAGATGAGACTGAAGGTAGTTTATTAGTCACATATATACATAGCCCAGGAGAGCAGGGCACTACATGGTTTGTAGGATCACACAGGGGTTGTACTCAGGAACAGAGTGAACAAGCAGAAATGGTGGCAGGTAGACTCTGTAGTAACAATAGGGTGAGGTGGTCCCTGGTTCCCAGAGGACAAGATTGTCTTGTCTGAATAATTCTGTGGGCTGTCAGGGAATTGAACCCACTACTTAGGGATAAGCAGGCACTATAATTGGTTTCCATGGCAAGGATTGGGTAGGAGACCTTTCCTGTGAGTAGAGAGGGCAGTGGAACTTGTGGTTGGGCCATTTCAAGCCCACCCCCAACCGAGTTTTCCCCAGATATCAAAGCACACATCTTATCAGGCCTTGATTTCAAGCCTCATATCACAGCACAGTATAGGTACACACAGACACACACAGGCACAAACAGGCTTTGTTGCCTTATCTCATAGTCTTGCTTATCTGTTTCTCTTTCCACCTATGGCAACCAAAAATCACACCAAATTTTGTTAAACTTGGTTGCAAAATAATTAGTTATGTATGGGTGCTTCTAAATCATAGACAGCATGTATTTTCATGTTATTCTAATTTTTACACATTTTGTTACATCGTAAACATTTGGTTAACATTGTTTACAGAAACAGCAGAAAGTTCCAGGAAAAAAATATCTTTATCAGTTAATTTCATTATTTGACATAATTTTGCAGTAAAATTTGATCTGAGGGAATGTCTCAAGAGCATTATAACTAGATCATATGATTTTGTATGTAACACTCTTTTATTCTCAAAAGAACTTTTTTGGAGGATGTGTCCAAATGCCGATCACACATTTAGCCTCTGCTATACCACAAAGGTAAGGGGCTCTATTTTCTAGCAAAGTGCATGACTCCAGGGCCAGTGCAAAGTCACGTCCAGCTCCAAAAAGCAAGGGATTTTCAACAGGCACACATGGAAGCTTAAAAAAGAAGTGAGATAGGACCAGCCCCTTGGTTAATTCTAGAAAATATCAATTCAGGAGTGTGGTGGACTGAACGTAGAGCTTACAAAATCTAAAAGCATACCTGTTTGGAAAGACAAATCTCATGCTATCACTTATATGTGGAATCTAAAAATATGGTACAGAATAACTTATTTACAAAACAGAACTAGAGTCACAGATGTAAAAAACAAACTTATGGATACTGGGGGGAAAAGGGGTGGGGAGGCATAAACTGGGAGACTGGGATTTACACACACTACTGGATATGAAATAGATAATTAATAGGACCTACTGCAGGAAACTCCCCTCAATACTCTGTAATGACCTATATGGGAAAAGAATCTTAAAAAGAGTGGATATGTGTATATGTATAACTAATTCACTTTGCTGTACAGCAGAAATTAACACAACATTGTAAATCAACTATACTCGAATTAAAAAAAAATAAAAGAGTTCCTGGTCACCAAACTCACTAGCAGCACATATAGTGTTAAAAAGAACTATTTCAGAAATAATATAAAGCCATTCTGAATCTTGACACATGGGAGCGTTGAGACAGAGGAAGGAGGTTAGATGAGTACCCAGAGGGATTTTCTTAACTAGAGCTGCAAGGAAGCCTTGCAGAAAAGATTCCACTTCTCTCCAGCCCCCAGAAAGCTGTAAGAGGAATACCTCATCATAATTTTATGAAGATGAAGATTATTTTTCTTTGTTTTAAAAAATGCAGAGTCAAGCTCTTTTCTTTAGCTATAGCCCTGTCGTGAAGATTTAGATCCTAGTGATGGCATCTAAGTGAATGTGTATAGCTGCGATCCTAATTAATGGCTATCCTATTTAATTTACCCTACAGCACTAGGGTAAAAACCTGATTAAAAAGGGTGCCCTGAAGGCTATGAGGTTGGTTCACTGTTGGACCAGGAGAGAACATTTCAAAAGTACAACTCTAGTTGGAAACTTTTCTAGTGTCTCATAATTGAAATATGGGAATTGATTGCATAGGGGACAGAGAAATTATATTTGACTACTAAGTGCAGCAGCGTTTCCATAAGAGAAAATCCATAAAATCTTCTGGACCAGAGGTGCTCTGGTGCCAGTATGACCTGCCAACTTTTGAGTACTTCTGAAGGTTCGTGGACCATAATCTATATATACACCGGGTCCAGAAAAGTCTCTGCTAACATGAGTCTTTCAGAATTATCTTCTTCAGAACCAATTTTACTCTAAGAAACTCTCAGGCAGATAAGGCAAGTGAGGTCTCTGTGAAGTTTGCTTGACATCACTTTCTAGGGCTTCCTCAGAAACCCAGGCTTGGATACAGCTCTACAGGACATTTTCTGTTCCTAACTAACTAACTATGAAAGAAGGAGCATTTGAGCACCCAGTAGCATGTACACGGAGAAAAGTGGTTTGAAATTAAGAAGATACTGTAATAGCAGTTGACAGTGGAAGATGGCAAGGACCACCGGGGACCTTGGAGTAGAGAGACTGCCATTGATTAGGTTTGGAGGACTATCTGGATATCAAAATATTGGATTTTTATTCATTTGTTATTCTTTCGATAATGCCCTGGTAAGCCCTTACTATGTCAATGGACTTGTTGATGTAGTTCAAAAGTATCTTTGCAATAAAAGTTTGATCTGCACATTTCTTGACTGTGGTGCATCACCACAGGTGTATGCCTATGTCCAATCTCATCAAATTGCATACAGTAAATATATGCAGATTTTGTGTATCAATTATACCTCAATAAGGCTATAATATAAATAAAAGATTCCATGCATTTTGCAAAAGGAATGGTTTATTGTAGAATAAATAATTATTCTGTTTTCTATTCTGACTCAGGCAGACACATAAAGATTACTAACTTAAATTTTATATTTTGGAATAAAAGGTGAGAGAAAAAGATAAACCCTTGTGTGATCAAGTAAAGGACTGAGAGTATGATATATGCTAAAACACTTATTTTCCAGAACAACAATGATTATGTCTTCAATGACTAAGATTTTTTGTTATTTTTGTTTGGTTTTTTAGGGTTTTTTTGTCTGTGCCACACGGCTTGCGGGATCTTACTTCCCCCACCAGCGATTGAACCCGTGCCCCCTGCAGTGGAAGCACAGAATCCTAACCACTAGACTGCCAGGGAATTCCCTCAATGACTAAGATTTTGTTTCTATGATGAAGAAATAACATCTGTCCTACTCACCCTATGAGAAGGTGGTAATGCGACTTTAAATTAGATGATTTTTGTTAAAAGCGTTTTGAAATTATAAATGGTAATATTCATAAAATATATTATCATTACATATTATTAAAATTGGAAAAATGGTTTTCCTTAAATCTTATCAAAGCTTCTATTTTATTGACTTGTTTCCATCATTTTCCAGCCTATCCCCTGATATCACCACAAAGATGGATCAGAAAGAAAAATGAAGCAAAGACTATGGAGAAAAATGGAAAACAGATAAAAGACAGAGAATAAAGAGAAGATGAGGAGGATTTAGTACAACCTATTCAGCTGCTTGTGGGAATTACGCAAGGAGCATTTCTATTTCAAAAAAAAACATTTGTAAGATTGCTAGTGTAAATCTTTGAAGATGATGGTAGCAATTTTGAGAGCAGTTAAAGTGCATGCGAAGAAACATGCTGTATTTTCTTTTAAGAGATGAGTGATACATACAGCCTTCACCAACTACAGAGTGTTCAGAAGGTGTTCCTGTGTCAGAATTCCATTTTTAACTTTTAGTTGTTGGAGGTCGTTCTGTCCTTCATTACTTGTAACCCCAGTGTTGGAAGCACATGAAATAGTTTTAATCTTGCTTCCAGAGTATGACATCGGCTCTTCCTTCTCTCCATTCTTTACTTCCTTCTTTGCTGCCATGAGTTTTAAAAGTTCTTAAGTGCCTGGTATCTAAATGTTACACGTCTTGATTCTTATTCTGTTTCCTGTGCCACAAAATAAAGCATTGCTACAACTTATGGGTCATCCCTCAAATGGTGCCCCTCTGGATATTGTGAGAAATAGGAACTAACATAACTTTTCAATGTTCACTATGAATTTTAGAGGCTTTTTACGGATGGGGGAAAAAGGCTGATACTGGCTTTCACTTCTGGAGGTAATCATATATGTTCTCTCTGGATCACTAAAAACATCATTCATTTTTTTGCTCAATCATTTATTCAGGATAGTCATCGAAATCTTCCTATATGTTGAGGTCAAGGAGCTGAGCACGAGACAAAGTCCTTGAGATGGCCACAGGAAACAAATACACAAATACAAAACCTGGGGTTTTCTTTCATGACAGATGAAGAAAATGAGGCAGAATAAGGTCATAGATGTTATAGGGGTAGAGGCAGGAGTTGTTATTTAAATAAGGAGATTATGAAAGCCTTTCTGAGAAGAGACCCAAATGGTGTGAACTTGCAAACCATCTAAAATTGATCCAGAGATGTTTCAGGCAGAAGGCACAGCAACTATGAAGTTCCTGAGATAAGGTCAAGTTTGAAGGTACAGAAAATGGGGCAAAGTGGTAAGGGGTGAGGTCAGAGAAGTAGGAGGGGCTCCAATGATTTTATTCAGATGTGTGATATGAATACACAGGAGCACTGGAGCCTGGAAGTGATATAATACGACTTAGGTTTTATCAGATCAATCTGACTGATCCATGCACTATAAAGTAATAGGGTGAAAAGCAGCAACAGCGGAGGCAGGGAGACAGCTTAGGAGGCAGTAGGAGAGTTGAGGCTGGAGTGGTGACATCAGGGTGTTTTTTTTTATGTTTTATTTTTATTCTTATATTGTTTTATTTTTTAATTTTTAATTTTTTTCCTGTTGTGTATCCTTTTTTAAAAATTTTTTATTGGAGTATAGTTGTTTTATAAGGTTGTGTTAGTTTCTACTGTACAGTGAAGTGAATCAGCCATATGTACACATATATTCCCTCTTTTCTGGATTTCCTTCCCATTTAGGTCACCACAGAGCAGTGAGTAGAGTTCCCTGTGCTCTACAGCAGGTTCTCATTAGTTATCTATTTTATACATAGTAGTGCATATATGTCAATCCCAATCTCCCAATTCATCCCACCCTTTCTTTCCCCCCTTGGTGTCCATATGCTTGTTCTCTATGTCTGTGTCTCTATTTACACCTTGTAAGCAGGTTCATCTGTACCATTTTTCTAGATTCCACATATATGCATCAATATACAATATTTATTTTCTCTTTTTGACTTCAGTCTGTATGACAGTCTCTAGATCCATCCACGTCTCTACAAAGGATGCAATTTTGTTCCTTTTTATGGCTGAATAATATACCATTGTATATATGTACCATCTTTTTTATCCATTCATCTGTCAGTGGGCATTTACATTGCTTCCATGACCTGGTTATTGTAAAGAGTGCTGCAACGAACATTGGGGTGCATGTGTCTTTTTATTTTTATTTATTTATTTATTTATTTATTTATTTATTTATTTATTGAAATGTTGAAACGTCTTTTATTAAGGCATTGTAAGATTATAAATTCCTCCCAAAGTTACTTGAGAATTGGAACAGTTGTTGCAATGATTAGAGTAATAAATTTTATATGCACAAATGAATATACTTTAAGTATATAAAATGAATATATAACAAAAAGCACTAACATCCTCTCTTTTGCATTCCTGTTAGTTAAATAATTTCAAGTAGTTCAAAGATAAATTGAGCTACATGAAAACAAAATATATGGAACCACCATAGAAAGAAACCACATCACAATACAGTCATCAAAACATTTTTTAAAACATGGTAATGTTTATTACAATACAGTTATCAAAAATACTTTGATAACTGTACTGCAATACAATTTATTTTCATGGTAATTCCACACACCCTGCCCTCATGCAGCCCAATTTATATAGTTTTTTCTTTTGACCCTCTTGATTTGTTGTTCTAATTTTTTTTAACATTTTTATTGGAGTATAATTGCTTTACAACGTTGTGTTAGTTTCTGCTGTATAATAAAGTGAATCAGCTATATGTATACATATACTCCACATCCCCTACCTCTTGGTCTCTCTCCCACCCTCCCTATCTCACCCCTCTAGGTGGTCACAAAGCACCAAGCTAATCTCCCCATGTGATGCAGCTGCTTCCCACTAGCTATGTATTTTATATTTGGTAGTGTATATATGTCAGTGTTACTCACTCACTTCGTCCCAGCTTACCGGAGGAGAGTGAGATCCTTCTAAATTATCCACCAGTGTTTGTCCAAACATTCTCTGCTGCTTCAAAACTAATTTTCCATAGGTTGTCCCTCATTAGATTGATAGACTGCCTTTTCCAGACTCCCATTGCCCCTCCTCCCCCCAGCATGAGGTTGAATTAAGAGAACTATGGATGTTCCCCAAAACAGTGGCTTATGAGAAAGAAACTGTGAGTCAACAAGAATGATAAAATTCAATATATGTGTATGTATAACTGATTCAGTTTGCTGTACAGCAGAAAGTAATGGAATATTGTAAATCAACTATACTCCAATAAAAATTATTTTTTAAATGAAAATAAAAAAATAAGGCAACAAAAGCCAACATAAATAAACATCTACTGTGTTTTAGGCTGTGATGGAAGTAGTCAAAATAATGGTTTTATCTCATGTTGTTGTAGAAATTCTTCTAGTACCCAAGGCTGGGCCCTGCAGAGTTGTCCCTTTTGGCACCTGGACTCTGGCTATTGGCTTGGAGGGAAAAGTCAAGTATGCATATCTCAGGCCATGATCAGCCTGTTAGCCTTGCCGAGTGAAAACTACACCAGATAAAGTTAAATACGTAAAGGAGATTTTCCCTAGAACAATAGGAGAGAGAGATTAATCCCACGTCCTCTGAAACAGAAGTCTCTAAGAAAGAGGAGGTAAGGGACCCATATAAGAAAGAAACTTGTCTAAAGATTAGTCAAGCTGAAGGGAACATTAAGGTGATCTGGTCAGCCTTATGGTCTTGAATAATGGAAACCTGCAGGGGGCCTTGATAGTATGCAGTGTGGCTGGAAAACTCAACAGATTATATAAAAAGACAATTGAGAGAGCTTGTCATTCATCATTTGTCACAATACAGCATCCCCTACATTATTTCTCTCTACAAAATAGCCCTCCTGCCCATGCTAGCATCAGTACCAACTCTAGGAGCCATGGAAGTAGACCTTATACTAAGCCTTAATATTAAACCAATAGATTGGCTGAGTAAATCATCTTCAGCATGCATATGTTTTCCAAGTCTTTCCAAACACGCCAAATGTTGGATGGGCCCCTTTGAGGGCATTATCACAGCTCTGACCCCCCTCAGCACTGAGTGGATCGGCTTCAGGTCAGAGCACTCAGGGCATTTTATACTCATCTTTATCAGCATTCTGCTCTGGTGCTTTTAGAGGCTATGTTCTGGATGACAGAGGCCATGTCTAGTGCATACATGTCTGAAGCCCCCAGTGCAGTGTGGGGTGTGGAACACCAGTAAGCACTCAGTTCCTTTGTGAGGGCCTGTGCAGCGTGGGAAGGATACCACTCTTGTGGACTGAGTTGTATCCCTCCCGCACCCTCACCCCCAATTTATTTATATGTTGAAACCCTATCCCCCAATGTGACTCTATATGGAGACAGGGCCTTTAAAGAGGTAATTAAGGTTAAATGAAACCATAAAGGTGGGGCCCTGATCCAATATGACTGGTGTCCTTATAAGAAGAGAAAAAGACCCCGGGGATGTGCACACAGAGAAGTGCCATCTGAGGACAGAGCAACTAAGTGTCCTACAGCCAGCCAAGGAGAGAATCCTCAGGTGAAGCCAGCCACCTCTGCCGACACCTTGATCTTGCAGTCCCCAGAACTGTAAGAAAATAAATGTCTGTTGTTTAAGCTGCCCAGTCTGTGATCTGTTATGGCAGTCTAAGCAAACAGGTACAACCACCTTTGTTATTAGAGAGACCTGGATTTCAGTACTAGTTCTGTCAATGACTAGCTGTACCTAGTTTAACCTCTCTAAGCTCTGATGTCCTGTGTTGTCAAACAGCAATATTTCCTCTCCTGGAAGAATGTGGAGAAGATGAAATTAAAATATTAATATTTTATCAAAATATCAATAAACAATACTTATTTTAATAAATATTTATTATTTATAAAATTTAAATAAAATAACATAAATAATATTTATTTTAATATTTTAATATTATTTAATAATATTATATGTTCATAATTTTTAACATAATAAGTGCTCTGAACACTGAGATTATTTTATTCATCAAAATTGTTTTGCCAGATGAATGAGAACAAGACCATGATCAAGACATTTTATATATATATGTATATATATATATATATATATATACACACACACACACATAAACACACACACACACACATACACACTGCTCTTTTTTCTCCCTAGTAACTGTACTTTTATTATGCCAAATAAAGTTTTTTCTTTGCTCGAGAGATTTTTTTCTAAGTTGGTTTACCGCATTTCAAAAACCATAAGCTAAATTTACAAATAGGTGCCTGCTTCCATGAGACACTTTCAGTGGTAATTTGGGAAGGAAAATGCTGGCTAAAATGACAATGATCCTGATGCATGATGGCAGGTCGAAAAGACCAGGACCACAAATTGATTCAGGTATGGCTTCCACGTTAATGGCTGTTCATTTGCTCAGGTCATAGACAATAAATTCAATGGTGTGATTGGTGACCTCACAGTAGATGCCTTGACCAGTCTGTAGCTGATGTTTTATTCATGTTTAAGTCAAGTGCTTTTTAAAAATGAAAAAATAGCAGAAAATTTGCTTGAAATTATCCATCATTTAAATCTAAGCCCTTTTAATGTTTTCTATTTTTGAAGTGATTTTGCTATTCAAAGAATGATAGGGAATTACAGTCATGCAGCTTATTTGTTGTCAATTAATTCTAAGCAGGTTATTTTTCATAGTTATGGGTGAGATGTATAACTGGGTTATGTATGCAAGCTGTTGCTTAATTTACCTGCTAAAGGGCGGCTTAAAATTCTCCTCACTGGATCTGTTTGAAAAATGTGATTCACAATTAATTTAATAGTTAAATACAACTAGTAATTCAAAATAAAATGCAATTTAGCATGATGCTATTCTAGTCAGATTTAACCACAGGAGATCAGATAAAAGAAAAACTGATCAGCTTGGGTTTAGTAGCATAATAAACAGTTAATCACTTTATCCTTCTGCTACCTGTGCCCGTGCAAGGCAGCAGAAGATAGAGAGATAAGTATAATTTGAACTATTAAAAAGTATTAAATGCCTTTGAGTGTAGGAAAGACAAAAACATTAATAAGAGGTAATAATGGGTTTCTTGATTTTGTTTCCTATTTTTGCATCTAAAATTTTCTTAGTAATATTTATGCAGTATTGAAAAACCATTTGTTGACAGTTTAGCTTTCAGTAAAGAAAAACACTAACATCAAAGAGAATTATGGGATGGTTTCATGTAGGTTTGCCAATAATCCAGTTTATTCTGGGGTCTCTAGACTCAGAGGAAGACATAGACACTCACTGAAGCAAATAGCTCGATTCCCTGGCAATTGAGCGACAGGTAATAGATTACAGAACTCTTTGCAATTATCAGAATACAGGTCCCAACGAACATGGTAAAAATGGAGTATGTCTTGTTTTATACTTCACACTTACATATTTTAATGTTTCTTTGAAAGGTAACCAGTTCATTTGCAACTGTACATGGGTATCACAGAACACAGGAATGCAACTGCTTTGTTATTTTTACTGAATCCAAACATTTAAACTAAGCTGATGCTTAAATTTTTGCCCTCCTGGACATTTTGCTCAATTTAAATGCTGTGAATTGAGGATTTTTCTTACTGTGATAAAATAAACTGTGTGTGGCACATTATATGAGGACCTTGTTAGTAGTAGTGTAGCATCAGCATAACTTCGTTCATATGTCCACCACAAAGCATGGCAAAGGCAAATAGAACCCTGTTAGAAAACTTAAAAAAAAAGTAAAATGTATCAGAGTTAATTAATTGTATTTCTAAAATGAGGTTATGATGATATGATGCATGTTGATTTGCAGGTTTGTTTAGCACAGAACATAAACTTGCTTTCAGAAAGGAAGTAGCTTAACATTGACATATTGTGTCCTCAAAATCAATATATCACCGACCAAGTTTTCTTGGGGAAAAAGCTGCATAAGGCTTTTTTTCTTTGGAAGTTTACAATATTGACAAATTGAAGAGCAAGGGACTACGATGTAAAGAGTTATATTTTATGCTCCTATGAAAAGCTAATAAAACTCTTTCAAATAACCCTGTCTGATAATAGACCTTGAATGTTGGTTGTAGAGCTACTTATTTCTAGTTGGGCTCTTCCAGCTTTTATGCAAATTCCTTTAGTCTCCTAGGTTTTCCCATGATAATGTTTTGAGTTAAGATCTAAATAATATCACATATATTATCCACATAATGGCTCCATTTGGTAGTGCTTGATTTCATTAGCTTGGTGCCATCTTTTTTTTTTTTTAAGTATAATTGCTATATAACATTAAGCTTGGTGCCATCTTAAGGACTTATTTATAATGGTATTTCCCCTTCTACATATAATACTTTCTTCAGAAATATTGCTGTCATTATATCTGTTCAGACAGAATATTGTTAAAATAAAATTGGAGTGGTAAGAAATGAAACAAAGAGGTCCAATTTTGTGAAAATAAACTTTCAAGTGAAGTGATAATGCCAATTATTTTATTAGGAAGAAACTTTTCTGAAGGAAATGATGAGGTGCCACCCATGACCCTCTACTACTCAACAAAATACAGGAACAATGTCATTGGAAAATCCACCATGTTGAGGGATATGGTGGGGACAGAGATGTAGCAGAGAGAACGCCGGTCTTCAAGAAATGTAAAATCTGATAATTAATATATAGTAGCAACAACAGCTACATGAAGACAAAATATCAATATTTAAAATAATAAGGCATACTTGACAGAGAAAGACAAATATCATATGCTATCACTTATATGTGGAATTTAAAAAATGATGTAAATGAACTTATTTACAAAACAGAAAGAGACTCACAGACATAGAAAACAAACTTATGGTTATCAAAGGGGGAAAAGGGGAGAGGGATAAATTAAGACTTTGGAATTAACAGATACACACTACTATATATAAAATAGATAAACAAGGACCTACTGTATAGCACAGGGAACTATATTTAATATCTTATAATAACCTATAATGGAAAAGAATCTGAAAAATAATGTATACATGTATATGTGTGTATACATACATAGCTGAATCACTTTGCTATACACCTGAAACTAACACAGCATTGTAAATCAGCTATACTTTAATAAAAAAAAAACACAGACTACCTACAGAAAATTTCACAAAATTAATGAGTATCTAACATCATTATTTTACAGACAACATTTCATAGATTTGAAAATGTCACTTCAAGCTATGTGGAAGAGAGATGACTTCTGGGGAATGTGGGTTAATTATTAGTGTTTCTTCATAACTTAGATTGACCTTAGTGCAGAGAACAGAATGGACAAGGCAGGTAGAATGGTTCTGAGAGGGAAGTGAACAGTATGAATAGAGAATGAACATCTCTTTGACATGAGGGGGGCTCAGGTGGAGGAGATATGTCTGGGCAGGTAGATTGGGACCCACCATGAAAGACAACATGCATCCATCCAACAAGTACACAATCTCATCCTGCAGAAAACAGGGAACTACTGACTGTGTTATAGTAGAGCTTCATAAACTGTGGGCATCTGTCTACACAGGGTTGTAGCACGATGAATGCTATTTGAGTCACAGGAGGTAGGAGGATACTTTAGAAGACCATTACACTCTATTAAAAGTTACAACACTGTCTTGACATTTTTATTTTCTAATTATGTTTATCTTTATAGTAAAGTGCAATAGTTTGTTTTACCTTTTTACATATAGTAAAATTTAAGCACTCTCTTCAAAAATGCTTACAGAGAAATTCATGATATGATACTCTTTTTTTCATACTGCGCTGAAAAAGCTCTGCATGAAATGACGAAAAAATAGCAAAAACAGTCTATTTTAACTTGTGAACTGCATTAAACAGCGACACTGAAATTTATCATTTATGTGTGATGTCTTTGGCCATGGGCACAAAGCAGGTCACAGTTTCAAGACCTGCTGTGAATTGTATTAAAATATTTACCAAATACAATGGCCATACAAGGCATGTCCTGGGAGAGAATAAACTACCTTTACAGATTATTCATTTTAGAGTGACTGATGTAAAACATCTATTAAAAGGTGAATATTCTCATAAAATCCCTGGATATTTGGTGTGGTAGGCAGAATAATAGCCCTGGAAGACGTCCACATCCTAATTCCCAGAACCTGCGAATGCTCCATGTTGCTTGGGGAGGGGGAATTGAGGTTACAGATGGAATAAAAGTTACTAACTAGCTGACTTTAAAATAGGAAGATTGGCTGGGATTATTCAGGGGGGCCCAGTATAATCACAGGAGCTTTTAAATTTGGAAAAATGTGACAGGAGAGTGGAAGCTCAGAGAGAAATATGACATCAGAAAAAGGTGAGACGCTAGCTTAAGATGGAGGAAGAGGACCACAGGTCAAGGCATGTGGTCAGTCCCTAAAAGCTGGAAAGGGGAAGGGAAGAAATTCTCCCCTTGAACCTGCATAAGAAAGGAATGTAGCCCTGCAGAACCTGGGTGTTAGCGCAATAGACCCATGTCTGATTCTGAACTATACACTGTAAGATGATAAAAGTGTGTAGTTTAATCCACTAGATTTATCGTAATTGGCTATGGCAGTAATAGAAAACTGATATAGTTGGTAAATATTTTTATTGGGACATATTTTAAAATCCAAAACACTCCCCTCTGGAACTGTTGAATTTTCCAAGATATTTCTTGGAGTGACGGGAACAATTTTCCAACATTCTAGTAACATGACTTCTTGGAATTAAAAATGGATTCTTTCAAGAACAACTAAATAAACAATTCCTAGTTATGAGATCAGATTAAATTTTTTTATTTTGAAAAATAATTTTCAATTCATTGTTATAGTTGTGGACAACTCTGTTTTAAAATCTGTGTAAAAACATAAACCACTTAGGGCTTCCCTGGTGGCGCAGTGTTTGAGAGTCCGCCTGCCGATGCAGGGGACACGGGTTCGTGCCCCGGTCCAGGAAGATCCCACATGCCGTGGAGCGGCTGGGCCCGTGAGCCATGGCCGCTGAGCCTGCACGTCCGGAGCCTGTGCTCCGCAACGGGAGAGGCCACAACAGTGAGAGGCCCGTGTACCGCAAAAAAAGAAAAAAAACATAAACCACTTAAACATTTAAGTAACAAAGAGGCATCTGAGAGAAGATTTTAGCTGGCCTTCACAGTGCAGAGAACTAAGAAATATAAAGTTTTGCCTTCTGTCTCTTGGAAATATACTTACATCTGGCCATGCTTCACACCACTGTTACTACATATAAAGTTAATACCATCCCTATTCTTTCAAATAAGAGTGGTACCTTGTATGAATTCATTAAAGTCTCCATTTCCCATTGGCTTTGAGACTTTAAAAAATTTCTAGTTTAAACATTACTGGTAACTAACTATAACATCCACATAGGAATAATGAAGACAGAAGCTATTTATCTCTTTCTTTTGATAAACACAGAAGTCTTCGCCAATGTGTTGCTAGTAACCATTGCAGAGGCTGCCTCATTAGACTGTTGACTATCTTACAGCCCCGTTTGGTTCTGTGAGATCTTTTATGTTCTTGAAACGTACCTGCTAAAAAATTACCCGCACTAAGATATATACCAGATGCAGAAGGGCACCTTGGCATCACAGATCAGAATTCATCGCAGCCTGACAGTGTCTTTATTTTGCTCACCTGCTCGTGCGGAGCACACCTGTGGCTCTCTGGCCTCCGTGTGCAAGCTGTTTGGGAGACTTCCAAGATTAAAGCTGCCGTTAGATATTTCTTCTTTCAGATAAGCCTTTTGATTTTTTTCCTGTCACTATTAGAGTCCGGATGCTAATCTCAATTCCTTGTACTGTTTTGCTATCTTTCTTTCAAAAAAAAATCTGCTGCAGGGCTCCAAAGAGAAGACCAACCATTGCAACTTAAATATCCTTTTTTCTAAGAGGATCAGTGTGAAAATAACATTGCTGTGCTTTCCTCTGCTCTGGACACTTTCATGCAAGGATCCTGAAGCACTTGGACTGGCTTTCCCAATATTGCTTCAGAGGAAATGAGGACTTAAAAAGGAATCCATTGAAATCATGCTGAAGTGTGATCCTTTCTGCAGAGAGCGGTCTCGGAAACACAATAGCAGTTTACAGATATTTTTTTGTGTCCAGAGTATTTTAGAATTGAGATTTTTTTTAAAGGATTAATGCATTCATCCCCCAAATATTTGTATCCCTATTTTTATCCCTAGAGAGCCTATTCTAGGCTCTCTACCAGGGAATAGGTACAATCACTGTCCTTACACATCATACAGTGTAAAGCTCTGGGTGTCAAACTTGATATGCATCAGACTCCCCTGGAGGGCTTGTTAACAGGACAGACTACTGGGTCTGACTCACAGCGTTTCTGAGGCAGTAGGTCTGGAACAGGACTGGGAAGATGTCAGTGGTCTTGGAGAACCACTGGACGGATAATTGTATATTCTACAGCGATTGTACATTTCAGTATGTGGCCAGATCAAATGCAAATGCTCTCTTAAGGAAGGAAGGAGGGGAAAGAAAGAAGAGCATGTGAGCGAGGTCACATTTGAGCCCGTTTGTTTTCAAAAGCATCTTGGAAAACTGAAACCAAGTGTGGAAAACCATCAGATTCACCAAGGCAACAAAATTCAAGACGATGGAAAAGGATTGAAAATTAAAATCAGGTTGGGATAGTGCTGGCTATTGGACTTTAGGGGAGGCTAAGAGAAAATTTAGAGTAAATAATCAAGGGCAGGGGCTTCCCTGGTGGCATGGTGGTTAAGAACCCACCTGCCAATGCAGGGGACAGGGGTTCGAGCCCTGATCTGGGAAGATCCCACATGTCACGGAGCAACAAAGCCCATGTGCCGCAACTACTGAGCCTGTGATCTAGAGCCCACGAGCCACAACTACTGAGCCCACATGCCTAGAGCCCCTGCTCTGCAACAAGAGAAGCCACCGCAATGAGAAGCCTGCGCACCACAACAAACAGTAACCCCTGCTCGCTGCAACTAGAGAAAGCCCACGCAGCAATGAAGACCCAACGCAGCCAAAAATAGATAAATAAAAAATAATAATAATCAAGGGCAGTTTATTGCTATTATTTGGATTTAAAAATTAATTTAAGGTCAATTAAATCTGCAGATACTTGTTTTGCATTTCTTTTGTATATACATTTCTTTTGTATATGTAATCAAACAGACTAACATCTTACTGGAAAAATAAAGTAGAATCTGCAATTTAGTATAAGTCTGTTAGCTTTGTTGTTATTAATTATTTTAGTTTCAAAGAGCTTTCAGCATATTAGTCTCCCTAATTTCAGGCACCTTTTCTGGAAAATAGGAGCTTGAACAGGTACAAGTTTGAATTATGGAAAAAACATTATTTCTAGAGAACATTTTTTTAGGTATAAAGTAATATCCATTAAACTCAATTTGATAGATTTACCTAAATTTATGTGAATTCCCCGGTGGTCCAATGGTTAGGACTCTGTGCTTTCACTGCTGGGGCCTGGGTTCAATCCCTAGTGGGGGAACTAAGATCCCACAAGCTGCATGGCATGGCCAAAAAAAAAAAAAAAAAAAAAAAAAGGATTTACCTAAATTTATTTATTTCCATTTCCAGCAGAGTGTATAACAGAAAGAAGTACTTCAGTACAGAATTCATAGTAGCTGTTCTACCTAATTAGTTCTACCGAATTACGTTCATTGGGTTCCCAAATATTTATATATTAACTTGAAATGTGAATGAGAAACATCCCATTATAACTAGAAAAGCTGACCAACAAACACACAAATACACATTCCCCATAGAACTCAGACAGAATTAACTGTTTCTTTCTCTTTTTAGTCTGAAGTTCACAAAGGATTCTCATATCTTGAAATTTGCATTTTGGAAGAAATGCTTTCAAAATTCAGATATTTATACATATATCATATCATTAGTCATGTAGCTGGTTTGTTTTTTAAGTAATGGGAGAGTATGGCTTATTTAGACATAAGAATGTATGAACATTCAAGCAATAATTGTCACTACTTACCTTTATAGCCATTTTTTTTTTTTAGCGATTACTTACAAAGAATTTGGCCTAGCAGAAAACGTGTTTTAAATTACTGTCATTTTTCAGTTTGAATGTAATAACTTTCTAGCAAACACTATAGATGCAATGCTTTATTCAACTGTCATAGGAATATATCTACTGTGTGTACATTTAAAACATAAGCAAGGGGCTTCCCTGGTGGCACAGTGGTTGAGAATCTGCCTGCCAATGCAGGGGACACGGGTTTGAGCCCTGGTCTGGGAAGATCCCGCGTGACGTGGAGCTACTAGGCCCGTGAGCCACAACTACTGAGCCTGCGCGTCTGGAGCCTGTGCCCCACAACAAGAGAGGCCACGACAGTGAAAGTCCCGCGCACCGCGATGAAGAGGGACCCCTGCTTGCCACAACTAGAGAAAGCCCTTGCACAAAAAAAAACGAAGACCCAACACAGCCAAAAAAATAAAAAAATTAAATTAAAAACAAAACAAAACAACATAAGCAGTATGTAAACTATATAAACAGAAAAAAATATGTTTTTAGCCCTAGTATTAAATACTTTTGCAGTCTAACCCAGTAAACAATTGTGATTTTTCGACTCCGAAAAAAATTATAAAAAATCTAAGTACCATAGTTTCATGTTCTACTTTATATTTCCTCTTAATCATGGCCAACAGTCATTTGATTTACATATACATACATGGGGAAGGGCTAACATTTATTTTAATTATGACTATTCACATAAGATATGTGGATATAACTGTCCTAAAGGAGAAGTTGTTAAACCTGAGAGAGTGATTTACAACAGTCATTAAACCATAGACTAGATTAGCGACGAATGCCAAGTGGACTTTTTCTTGTGATATTTCAAAGTAGAATTGTTGCCACAGAACTTGGCTGGATAAACATTTATCTTTCTAAGAAACTGAGGCTTGATCAGAAAATTTCTTAAGGCTATTTTCAATATAAGCAATCCATTAATACTAGCTCAAATTATTTTTCAGCTCTTGAGAAAGCTGCCCTTTACATTTTAATTGAATCCAGTTTATTAAACTCTACAAGTTTAAAACTTGAATGTCTACTTGCTATTGACATAGGCCTCCATTTCTGTTTCATATGGATTCCATATGCTTTTGCCAACAATCACTAGAGGTGTTCTTCGAAAATATTGTTGATGCTTAACTGCACCCCTGGCTAATTCACATCTTCTCTTCTGCCTGCATTGTGTGGCTCCTCCTCTTGTCCCAAAAGGGCAGTGAGACCTGTAGTTCCTTAGCTGGAGTTAGGTACAGAGCTGCACTAAGCTCACAGGCACATCTCCACCCACTTCTCTGTCACAGAACACAGTCAATGCCTCACAGGTGCTATTGTTTTGTTGTCCCTAAGCTGATAATCATTTACATGGATGTTACTTCAGGGAACCCCCAAAACTTATAAAATAGTTATCAGTGATGGTAAGTGGAAGTGGATACATGCCTACTACAGTGGTCCCTCCATATCTGAGGGCTCTGCGTCTACGGGTTCAACCAACTGCGTATCAAAAATATTCAGGGGAGAAAAAGTTTCAGAAAGTTCCAAAAAGCAAAACTTGAATTTGCCCCTCCTGACAGCTATTTACATAGCATTTATTTTGTACTTACAACTATTTACTATTTACATTATATTAGGTACCACAAGTAATCTAGAGATTACTTAAAGTATACAGGAAGATGTGAGTAGGTTATATTGAGTGAAAAAAAAATGCACAATCTAAAAGTTGAGAATAATGTTTTATTTGGCAGATAAAACTGAGGATGTAAGCTCTGAAGGATGGCTCCAAAGTGGCAAGGGAGAAGCCAGGATATACAGGGGGTTTTGCAACAAAGACCAGGTAGTTGGAACGTCAAAAGATTACTGTTAATTAAGGAAAGCCAGACATCTCAATTTAAGGAATTTAGCATTTTTCTATGTATGGAAGATGCAAGAGTCTGGGTCCATTGAAATCATTCCTTTGATGTGCACCTCAGCATCTAGGGCTAGTATCGGGTGCTTTCCCATCCTGTGTTCCCTCAGGGCTCACCTTCAGGGGAGGCTTGATGGCTGCAACATCCTTTGTTTACTGCTATGGCAGGCATGATTTTTCATTCACAGTTGTATGCAAATTTTATGCCATAAGGGACTTGAGTATCCACAAATTTTGGCATCTGCAGGGGTCCTGGAGTCAAGACCCAGTGGGTACTGAGGGATGACTGTATTTTCAACTTCGAAGAAAATACTTTTTTTTTTTTATTTTTTACTTTGAAATTGTTTTAAAAGTTTAAAAGGAATGACACTACAGTTTTGCTCTCCTGTACTGAATTGATAAGGGTGATTGCTAACTTAAGTTAAATAAAAATCTTGAGAGTCCTATGGGAATCATTTTTTTTAAATCTCTAATGGTATTTTAAGAGTGGTTAAAATATTCATTTATATTTCAGTAAAGGTATATAGTGGCAGGTATAACGTTTTTCTTTACAAATGAGGAGCCTGGTGTTGATAATATAAAACATCTTAACCCAGTGATGAGCTGGTAAACCAACCACCCCTTGGAGTGGGAAATGGAGCCCTGATGTGTAGCATTTGTTGATTGTCATGGTGCAAATACTTCCACTATGACTAATTTGAAGCTACTGACATGCCAATTAGAATTCACTAGGTACAGAGTTGTGAAAAAAAGCACAGCACCGAGGAATTCTACAGCACTTCTATCTCACAGATACACAGACATAAATACCTTCAGAAGTATAGTTATTTAATAGTAAGATGTGTTTAGTGATGATTTTTGCATATTAACTTTGTTTTAGTAAAATTTATTTAATTGTAAGTTTATGTAATTTAATTTTCAAAATATCTGTGTTTAATAACTGGTTCACAAGATTCCTGAAATTTTAATAATCAGCCCTCATAACTAGTACAAGCCACCCAGCAAACAGGTTCTAACCACCCCATGGAGCTTCTTTGGAGAGATTCTGAAAACAGTGAAGCATAATTCTGAGAGGTTAATTCAGGAAATTGTGTGTCTGTAAACATATACCCAGTGATCTGGCAGGTGGCACACACGGAGGAGAATGTTTTATCTCATCCCTGGAGATTGTGTATGTGTGGAAATTGTATAGAGCAGTTTAAAACCAACAGCCATAGCTCCTAAAAGAACACAATAGAAAAAACTATCCAAAGGCATGTCTTTCAGAGATGACCATTTCTTTCTTGCCTTTAACATTTAAGGAGCCATCCCTCTGGGCTTGTTTTTGTCGGTTTATGTCAAACTGCTTTTCCCCAAACTTTTGTGTTCACCACTGCACTCTTATAATACCTCCCTATACTGACTGGCGGTGGCTATTACCTTTTATACGAAAGCGCTGTGTTGAAAGACAGTTATGAGTTTCTGTCCCAGTGGATCATATGATGAAGTTGAAGCAGACTGTCATCCAAAGCTGTATAATAGCCTCAGACAGGGAATACAAAAGTGCCATGGTTTATTGATAGAGTCATAGCTGCGGCTCTGCTGACAAATTTGATGTCTTTTTTGCTAGGTTTCTAATATTCTAAGAAATCTTTCTGGAAGCATGTCATCCCATTAAGTCATTTGGAATGGAGATGATGACTTAGATTTCTAGTTGTTTATTCTGATAATTCTGATAATATGCACAGAATCTAACTGTTATAGTAAAACCAAACAATTAGACAGAAATGTAGGTCCACATTAAATCTACAGAATATACCAGTAGCAAAAACCTAGCTGTGTCGAAATCATCATTAATAATTTTAATAGAAAGGATTTTTCCAGTTAAAAATTTCATTGTCTGAATAGTGCATGTATTCTCAAAAGTCAGCAATCATTTCATAAGTTCCTGAGGCAGAAATCAAGAGACAAGGAGTTAAAAGAATACATTTTGTTTTGTTTTGTTTTGCTTTCTGCTGACAAGTAGATTGACGCATTGCCACACCTAAGTGACATAGTTACTATTCACAAGTATTTTTTAGCTTGGCATACATTTTTGTTTTTTAGTGCCACTCCATAGCAAAACTTGTGTGGAAAAAACTCTTTTTGACATTATAATGCTATTTTAAATAGCGCTGGTGTCTCCCAGGAAACTGAAAAATCATTCCATTTAGCACTTCCTTATGCACTATTTTTATTCATTCTTTAAATTGTCATTATATCTTATTATAAGATTAGAAATTATTGTGATACCAAAAAGAAAGACTCAAGTTTCACAGAGGAAGTAAGACAAATATGAGGTTAACAGTATGGCCAAGATTGACTATGGCTGATGACCGTGTAGGAGATTTAGTGGTTTTACATTCTTTTTTTCCCCTTCGTTGTGTGAAGGCAACCAGCCAGCAACTGGAAAAAAGAGGATTGAAATATGATAGAAAACATTTTTTTTTTTCTCAGAAAGCACAGTTCTTTTGCTGATGTTATATATGCTTCATTTGTCTCCTCCTTTTTTTTCTTTTTATACAGTACTATTTCAGTACCTGTTTTTTTTAAATTTTTATTTAATTTTTATTTAATTTTTGGCTGCGTTGGGTCTTCGTTGCTGTGTGCGGGCTTTTTCTCTAGTTGCGGTGAGCAGGGGCTAGCTACTCTTTATTATGGTGCACAGGCTTCTCATTGCGGTGGCTTCTCTTGTTGCAGAGCACGGGCTCTAGGTGCGTGGGCTTCAGTAGTTGTGGATCGTGGGCTCTAGGGTGCAGGCTCAGTAGTTGTGGCGCACGGGCTTAGTTGCTCCACGGCATGTGAGATCTTCCTGGACCAGGGCTCAAACCCGTGTCCCCTGAATTGGCAGACGTATTCCCAACCACTGTGCCACCAGGGAAGTCCCTCCTCCTCTCTTTTAACCCAACCAAATTATAGTTCTTTTTTTTTTTTTTTGCGGTACGCGGGTCTCTCACTGTTGTGGCCTCTCCCGTTGCGGAGCACAGGCTCCGGACGCGCAGGCTCAGCGACCATGGCTCACGGGCCCAGCTGCTCCACTGCATGTGGGGTCTTCCCGGACCAGGGCATGAACCCATGTCCCCTGCATTGGCAGGCGACTCTCAACCACTGCACCACCAGGGAAGCCCAAATTATAGTTCTTACACCCAGTTATGGTTAGAAACAAAACTGATGGTATGGAAAAAAAATACACTTGATTTGCTTAATTTATGTGTACTCACAAATTTCTTGGCATTGTCTGTTTATGCTTCTAGGAGTTCATACCTCAGTGCCATGAAATAATTTTTAAATCAATGAAGGTTTCTTATTAATATATTCTATTTTGTGGTCAGAATTGAAGACTTGGCAGTGATGGAAAGTTAAGTTTCTTCACTGGTAACCAACTCCCCAGTTATATTTGACCCCAATACAAAAGGTTGTTCTCAGTGAAAGTTATTTAAAAGCAGGTAAAAATACACTTTGTTATAAAGCAGAAACTAATAAAAAAAAAAAGGAAAAAAAAAATAAACCCAGTTTAAAACTTAGGGAAAATGGAGATAATAAAAATATCATGCTTCCTACAGTTTAAATTTGATTTCATTTTAAAAATAAAATTTATTGGAACATTCTAAAGAAAAGTGGCACAGCATACACGGCGCTGTATCAAACAGGCAAGGTTTGCGTTGAGTTCATTTTGTAAACTTTGTAAATTAGAAGGGAAGAGGGGAGTGTTTTATAAAACGATTCTTACGTTATTACTTTTTATTTATTTTGTTATTGCCATGGTTTTATGCTAGGCAAGAATTCTGCATCACTGAAGTACATATAATAACGCAACTAAATGATAAAGGTGCTTTGCTGGTAACAACCTAGGAGGATGAGATAATAAATTCTCAAAGAGTGACACACAGTCTGTATATAATTTATATTCTGTCTACTTCCAGAATATTGACATTGCCTTCACACAAGTAAAGAAAATGTAAAATCAGAAATTTCAAGATAAAAACAGAATAGATAGCAAGCTTATTAAATGAAGAATTTTTCCTGTAGTTTTGACAGCTAATGCAAAAATCAGTGAATTCAATTCAGTACATTTATTGAACCGGGTATGTAAAAAGAATAATGATAGGCATTTCAAATGGCACAAAGGTGAGTAATGTAGAGTCATTTTTATTATCTGAAACTGAAGGCGGGTTTACCTGTACAGTAAAACTTTTCTAAAACCTTAATGTCGGTGCCTTGGTATATAGGATACTGGGCGTTTGCCAATCACTTCTACTATAGCCGGGTAAAAAGGCACAACTATTTTGAAATTTATTATTGCTTGTACAGTTGTTTCTTAATAACATCTGTTGAATAAGTTGGTGAATAGGTAAGTGCTTGGATGATTCATGTAATAGTGTATGTATATACGTATACATATAATATCTTCATTAAATTTGATGACAAAATATTGAGTTGATGTTCTATGGAAGCTCAGATAATATATTAAAATATTTTTTAAACTTAAAAATATATAAATAATTCTTATAGAAATGTGGAAAAATAAATATTTTACCTGCCCATTAAATTGCTTCTCTGAAATATGGCGTAGGTAAGACTTAGTAGGCATTAACTGAAAATATATTAATGACTGAAGTATGGATCTATGTCAGTCAGATGTGGTTAAGCTGTGTTGATAAATTTTAGTACCTCACACAAATAAAGTTATGATATATGCATGTTCACATAGATTGAAGGTTGGCTATGGTTTTGCCCTAGGTCCTTCTAAAGGTGAAGATGGAGCACCTGTCTGGAACACTCCATGTCATTTCAGAAGAGAAGAGATCAAATGGAACCCAGGCTCTGCCTAAAAGTGCCAGCCATTCCACATACACCTCAGTTGGACTTAAAACATACCTGGGCAACTTTAGATGACTAAGCCTGTGGTGATTGATGTGTCAGGGAGCTTTCAAAATAGCGAAATAGTGTTTCCATAAAGACATACACACGAGCAACACTAGGATGTAGGTTTGTATTGGAGGGTGCAATAAATGTGTCCAGAAAAGGATGGCAGAAACCAGAACATAAGTATATGCATGTGTGTCATGAAAATATTTGGTCTTCGCTTTAATGTAATGGCAGGCCATGGAAAAGCTGTAACAAGGGGGTAATTAACAATGTTTTATAGTTTAGAAATAACAGTCTTTTATCATGTATAAAGATTGATTGAAGAGGAGAAGGCTATAGACACAAAGATGACTTCAAGTTTCCTGCCAACCCAGAAGTTCTCTTCCTTATATGCTTTACAATTTGGTTCAGGTATCTACTGGGAACCAGAAAGTGATTTTTCTTCTCAAGTGTATTGTGTATATCTTCAGTTTAGTGGCCATTGCAATCATATATTGCTCTTTCAATTCCTATCCTGGAGAGCTGCTCAGATCAATAGAATTTCAAAGGTAATAAGTAACAAGTGCTGAATGCATAAACAAAATTAAGAGGGGTAGTTTTGCCTTGCTGCTGGCCAACATCAGAATTGGAAGATGCCCTTAAGGTAACCGAAAAGAGAAGAGAGTTTTTCAGACGATGTCAGTTTAAATCAAATGCACATGAAATAAAAGAAGAAACCCGTGCAAGTTTTGTGAGCAGTAGAATGATTTAAACGCTGGTTACTTGGATTCTTATTTATTCTGTTCTCGTTTTTCCCATGGTCATAACAAAAATTAAAAATTAATGTGCAAACTTATCTTTGGCAAATGATTTTCAGTTTTTTAGTATATTGGAAAGATAGTAACAGAAATAATGTGATCAAATTTTGATGTGTATATATTTTTAATTTAGAAATTCTTTTGTCAACTGTCCATGATTTTATACTTGGATGTCTAAAGGTTCGCATCAAGAGTGCATTAAGCATTGTGAATCACATTTAATTTTTATCTTCTATCATGCTACATAATGAAAGCAGAAAAATAATCAGAATATACATTGCTTACATTACCATTCTGTCTACATGGTTTTGAAATTTCACCTTGGCAATGAGGCCACTCACCACTGAATGCCAGAAGAAAAATGAAATTAATGTTGTTCCTAACTTGTAATTTCTGAGTAGAGTTCTAAATCACTATCTCATAGAGCTATAAATTCATAGCTCATACACATATGTGGGACAGTGTTTTAAATATCTTGGATCTGTATACTGTAAATTCGAATTACATACTGCAAATCAAGCTACTTAAGGTTATTAAGAAGTGAAGGAAAGCAGGTTTGTCTTGAGTTTACAGGGGTTAACGGATTGGCCTCACAAATTACAGGGAGCACAATGTCTATTTACCTGTAAAGACTGTAAATCTTTCCTTGCGTGATTTGATTTGTAGATATTCTTGACAAATAAGATATTCTTGATCATTTCGTTATTCAAACTAAACAAAGTTACATAAAATAAAATGTGTATAGAATAGGGCACATATAAGTGTATTTCCTTCACATATATGTACATCAATACAGATATTACTTTAATGAAAAAGTTTTAAAATAATGATTTTTTTTTCTTTTTTTTTTGCGGTACACAGGCCTCTCACTGTTGTGGCCTCTCCCGTTGTGGAGCACAGGCTCCAGACGCACAGGTTCCACGGCCATGGCTCACGGGCCCAACTGCTCCGCGGCATGTGGGATTTTCCCGGACCGGGGCACGAACCCATGTCCCCTGCATCGGCAGGCGGACTGTCAACCACTGTGCCACCAGGGAAGCCCTAAAATAATGATTTTTAATTTGTATTTCTTATTGATTTCCCATTACGTCATGCTTTTTTCCTATTTATTTCTCTAGTACCTTTCTTATATATTTTTTTCCTCTGCTTTCTTTTCACTTTCTCAGTCTTAGTCTACTGTAATATAGTAGAGCATTAAAAAAGCAGGATAAGTACATTTACAGCTTTCTTACTGCTGCCCTCAGGGTGCTATAAATGCACAAACTGGATATAATTGAGGCACATATTAACTTACCTTCTGTTGTACAGGAAGAACAGAAGCAGGCTGTTAATACGCGCTCTATTGAAACTCTTAACTTAGAGGATGAGAATTAGCTTGCAGTAGTAATTTGGTAAGCACCTGGGAAAATTGCAAGCTTCATTTCTTGCAACGTGGAATATGATTAAAAAGAGAATATATTATTATCATGGGCACCATTAAAAAAATGTGTAGACAGCATTCTACGATGTTAAAATGGAAATTGGAAGTTGTGCTCAAATGTTGGAGATGCTGCATGTTAATTACCCTCTACCACAGTGCACAGCAAGTACAATTCAATTATTTGCTTTGTCAAGCAATATTTTGATTAACCTGAATTTTAATTTGGTGCATCGAGTGTTTTTCATATTGTGATAAAACAGTGGAATGGTATGTCACCCTGCCAAGAGCTCTCTGAAACAACCGGAAATGTATTCCCTACCATAGGAATCCACATTTAAACCTAGATATCAAACATTTCTCAAATTTAGGGAAATTCTTTTTACATAGCATATAGGGAGTTAGTTTTTTAAAATCTATTCAGCACTGTAGTGTTATGCTAGGTGCTTATAATAACTTTTCTTCTTTCCAGCAAATTTTTGAAGTAGGCATCACTGTGCCTGTGTTTGATTTGAAGAAACTAGCTGAGAGAGGATGAAGGATGTACACAGGTGATCCAGTTCTTAGAGAAGTCAAAGATTAAACTGAGGCTTCCCTTTGTCCAAAACCCAAGCTCTGGGAGACACTACCTCCCTGGATTTTAAATCTTATTTGCTAACTTTGGGATTTTGGAGGAAGAGCCTGGATATCTCCTGTTTAAGTTTACAGTATTTCCCCACAACCTCGGACAATATAAGTAATATATTGCAAAAGCAGCACTCATTTGCAATCTGGGCCTCACGTTTGGGTAATCATTTTAATGGTTAGTGAATAAATGACCTTTTATTTGCCAACTACTCAGTTTTATTTAAAGTCAGCAGCCACATCTGACAAAACATTTGATTGCTTGGCTTCTGGTCCAAATTAGCTTCATGAAAATGGTAATGAGCTGTCCTGTCTTTAGTTTGGTCCATTAATTCTGTTATAGAAAATACACAAGCAAGTACTTTTAAATTTAACTGGGATATTCAAAATGACGCGCAAGACAAATTTTCTAGTCATTCTTTCAACAAAACTGGTTTTGAGCATCTACCAATTAACTCCCAAACTGTGCTTGGCTATAGAGATAAAATGATGGACATAATTTTTTTTAACAGAAGTCAATGGTTTAGTTGTGTAAACAGATGTACAAACGGTCCATAATGTAAAAGTACTATTAAGGGTATAAGAAAAGACAGAACAAAACACTAATTGACCACAGAGGAGAGACTCAGTAATTCCACCTGAGGGAGTGCAGGAAACTGAAGGGAAGAATGGGGTCAGACAGTGGAGTAGGGGTTTTGTGCAGACAGAAGGTTCAGGAAGTTAGGGAGCAGCTGCTAGATGGCAAAATGGCTTATTTCATGTGGGGAGGGGCAGGGCACTTCGAGAAGGACATAGTACATACACCTACACCAAATACCTAAACTACTCATGCCTACATGCATACACACATATCAATAACACGTGTCTTGGTTTTCTCCATTTGTCTCTCTAGATATGTTACTTTTTATACATACAACGAACCCCAAAAATGTGTGTGTGCACACACGACAACACGTACATTTACTTAAAATCACTGATAGTACTGATTATTTAAAATTAAGCATCAAAAATTTAATTAAATATAATATCTTAATTCTGCATTTCTTAACGGGATCCTAGGTATGTAATTTTTTTAGGGGAATGTAAACCTAGAATCAATTGTTTTTCCATTAGTAAACTTCAAACTGGCAAAGTTTTAATGCAAAAGCATAATTTTTTAAAATTTTTATTTATTTTTTTATACAGCAGGCTCTTATTAGTCATCAATTTTATACACATCAGTGTATACATGTCAATCCCAATCGCCCAATTCAGCACACCACCACCTACACCCCCTGCCGCTTTCCCCCCTTGGTGTCCATATGTTTGTTCTCTACATCTGTGTCTCAACTTCTGCCCTGCAAACTTGTTCATCTGTACCATTTTTCTAGGTTCCACTTACATGTGTTAATATACGATATTTGTTTTTCTCTTTCTGACTTACTTCACTCTTTATGACAGTCTCTAGATCCATCCACGTCTCTACAAATAACCCAATTTCATTCCTTTTTATGGCTGAGTAATATTCCATTGTATATATGTGCCACATCTTCTTTATCCATTCATCTGATGATGGACACAAATCGTAAATGAAGAAGTAAAGCTCTCACTGTTTGCCAATTACATGATACTATACATAGAGAATCCTAAAGATGCTACCAGAAAACTACTAGAGCTAATCAATGAATTTGGTAAAGTAGTAAGATACAGAATTAGTGCACAGAAATCTCTTTCATTCCTATATACTAATGATGAAATATCTGAAAGAAAAATAAGGAAACACTCCCATTTACCATTGCAACAAAAAGAATAAAATACCTAGGAATAAACCTACCTAAGGAGACAAAAGGCCTGTATGCAGAAAACTTAAGACAGTGATGAAAGAAATTAAAGATGATACAAACAGTTGGAGAGATATACCATGTTCTTGGATTGGAAGAATCAACATTGTGAAAATGACTATACTACCCAGTGCAAACTACAGATTCTGTGCAATCTCTATCAAACTACCAATGACATTTTTCACAAAACTAGAACAAAATGTTACACAATTTGTATGGAAACACAAAAGACCCCAAATAATGAAAGCAATCTTGAGAAAGAAAATCACAGCTGGAGGAATCAGGCTCCTGAACTTCAGACTATACTAGAAAGCTACGGTAATCAAGACAGTATGGTACTGGCACAAAAACAGAAATATAGATCAATGAAACAGGATAGAAAGCCCAGAGATAAACCCATGCACATATGGTCACCTTATCTTTGATAAAGGAGGCAAGAATACACAATGGAGAAAAGACAGCCTCTTCAATAGGTGATGCTGGGAAAACTGGACAGCTACATGTAAAAGAATGAAATTAGAACGCTCCCTAACACCATGCACAAAAATAAACTCAAAATGGATTAAAGACCTAAACGTAAGGCCAGACACTGTAGAACTCTTAGAGGAAAACACAGGCAGAACACTCTATGACATAAATCACAGCAAGATCCTTTTGGACCCACCTCCTAGAGAAATGGAAATAAAAACAAAAATAAACAAATGGAACCTAATGAAACTTGAAAGTTTTTGCACACCAAAGGAAAATTTAAACAAGACGAAAAGACAACCCTCAGAATGGGAGAAAATATTTGCAAATGAAGCTACTGACAAAGGATTAATCTCCAAAATTTACAAGCAGCTCATGCAGCTCAATATCAATAAAACAAACAACCCAATCCAAAAACAGGCAGAAGACCTAAATAGATACTTCTCCGAAGAAGATATACAGATTGCCAACAAACACATGAAAGGATGCTCAATACCACTAATCATTAGAGAAATGCAAATCAAAACTACAATGAGGGCTTCCCTGGTGGCGCAGTGGTTGAGGGTCCGCCTGCCGATGCAGGGGACACAGGTTCGTGCCCTGGTCCGGGAAGATCCCACACGCCACGGAGCGGCTAGGCCCGTGAGCCATGGCCGCTAAGCCTGCACGTCCGGAACCTGTGCTCCGCAACGGTAGAGGCCACAACAGTGAGAGGCCCACATACCGCAAAAAAAAAAAAGAAAACAGAAAAACAAAAAAAACTACAATGAGGTATCACCTCACGCCAGTCAGAATGGCCATCATCAAAAAATCTACATACAATTAATGCTGGAGAAGGTGTGGAGGAAAGGGAACCCTCTTGCACTGTTGGTGGGAATGTGATGCAGCCACTATGGAGAACAGTATGGAGGTTCCTTAAAAAACTTAAAATAGAACTACCCTATAACCCAGCAAACCTACTTCTGGGCATATACCCTGAGAAAACTATAATTCAAAAAGGGTCATGTACCACAATGTTCATTGCAGCTCTATTTACAATAGCCAGGACATGGAGGCCACCTAAGTGTCCATCGAGAGATGAATGGATAAAGAAGATGTGGCACATATATATAATGGAATATTACTTGCCATGAAAAGAAATGAAATTGAGTTATTTGTAGTGAGATGGATGGACCTAGTGTCTGTCATACAGAGTGAAGTAAGTCAGAAAGGGAAAAACAAACACCGTATGCTAACACATATATACGGAATAAAAAAAAAAAGAAAAGGTCTTGAAGAACCCATGGGCAGGACAGGAATAAAGACGCAGATGTAGGGAATGGACTTGAGGACACAGGGAGGGGGAGGGTAGGCTGGGACGAAGTGAGATAGTGGCATGGACATATATACACTACCAAGCGTAAAATAGATAGCTGGTAGAAAGCAGCTGCATAGCACAGGGAGATAAGCTCAGTGCTTTGTGACCATCTAGAGGGGTGGGATATGGAGGGTGGGAGGGAGACACAAGAGGGAGGGGATATGGGGATATATGTATACATATAGCTGATTCACTTCATTATACAACAGAAACTAACACACCATTGTAAAGCAATTATACTCCAATAAATGTTAAATAAAATAAAATAAAATAAAATAAATGTAGGAGCTGTATCCTGATACTAGCCCATGTTTTGGCATATAAATATATATGCCAGATGTATAATACCTATGATTACAGAATAGGCATTCAAATTAAAGTAAACTAAATTGCAAATAATATTTTTCTTTTTACCCTATGTATATATGTATTTAGATAGTGAACCAGAGATAATTATTAGAAAGTATTTTAACATATACATATGTACAGGGCCTGTCAAATATTCTGTGAATGCACCATTTTCCAAATAAGTTATTCTGTATATAATAATGAAGTCATATTTTTATTTCTAATAATAACTTTATATTTCTAACACTCTACTCAAGGAAAGCTGGAGAGTTGTCATATTTTCTTCCTATGCTATTAATTCTCAGTCTTTATGAAAATGAATAAATTTACCTGTCAAACTGACCTGAATGCGTAGTCTAAGCATGTTTGCTCTTTTTCTCATTAAATTTGCTGTCTGTCTATCTTATAATGACCCCAGGTTTGGAGACGTAATTAAGTGATTTGGTTTAATAAAAGATCTTCCTTTTTAGTTTCTGCTAACCAGATCTAGCTGAGCAACTCTCATGGGTTTATAAAATGTTAAGAAATGATCTCACATTTGCAATGGAAATAAATTAAATCATGCAGCTGAAAGGCATTTCCCATGATGGCTCCCTTTACATTCATCAATAGAAAGTGTTAAATTAATATATTTATTTATTTATTTACTTATTTATTCATAAATACCATGTCTCCTCAACTATGCATGCACAGGGACTGTACATCTATCCTCTCTTTATCACCAAGTATCTACATGTGATACATGATGATGTACTGATGATTAGTGTTTGATTAATGACTATCAATCGTGGGCTTTGTCATAAAAAGCTATGATGCCTTAGACTGAGGACAGTTGTAAAATATTAGCAGGAGAAAGGCATTAAAGCAGGACCTTCAAAATAGGATGAATTTTTCTGTCTCTTCTCATTAAAATTCTCTATAATTTCTCTGTCCATCACCTCACGGTTTGGAGGTTGATCTAATTCTTAGTATAACAATACTTATTCTCATCTCAGAAAGTGTTGATTAGGTAAGAAAAAATAATTTTCAAATTTTATTAATTTTGACTCACACAAGCACACACACGTGCATATACACACATATCACAAAGTTCCATGCGCGATAATTCACAAATATAGCACCGTTGGTCTCATTTTTCTATTTTTCTTCCATTAGCCACGAAAGCATTTATTTCGTTTTAAAAACTATTAGAATTTAGTAACACTGCATTTCTTTCTTTCTTTCAGGTTTGGGTAAAATATTAGTGAACATGCTTTTAGAACTTGAGTTTTTTAACTCAGTGAGCGATGACCACTCTCATCTATTGGTGAAAGGGAAAGAGTTCACTTGCCTATCACTGCTTCTGCCACGTGTGTTCCCAGCACATTGCCCTCTTAGGATCAAAGTTCCACGGGAACTTACTACAGTCAAATACTGAAGATTTCCCATCCATAGTTGGGCACCTTGGGCTGGAGGTTCTGCACCTCAGCATAGTTACAGTCACATGGTTTTATCCCATTTCCTAAATAGCAGCAGTGATCTGTAGATGGTCCCCGATATATGATTCAATTTAGGATTTTTGAACTTTACATTGGGGCAAAAGGATACACATTTAGTGGAAACTATACTTCTAATTTTGAGTTTTGATCTTTTCCTAGGTTGACAATATGCTGTCTGAGCTTCTCCCGTGATGCTGGGCAGGGCATCCAGCTGCAGCCCACGTCAGCCATGAGGCTGGTCATCAGGATAAACAACTGATACAGTTACAGCCATCCTGTACCCAAGTAACAGCCATTCTGTGTTTCATTTTCAGTAAAGTACTCAATAAATTACACGACATCATCAGCAGTTTATTATAAAAATGACTTTGTGTCAGATGATTTCACCCAACTACAGCCTGATGCAGCTTAATGTAAGTGTTCTGAGAGCGTTTAAGGTGAGCTAGGCTAAGCTAAGATGTTTGGTAGGTTAGGTGTAATAAATGCATTTTGGACTTACAGTATTTTCAACCTACTATGGGTTCATTGGGATGTAACCCCATCATGTTGAGAAAGATCTGTTTCTTAATTGTATGGAATCCCCATCCCTATTTTCTAGTAAATATTCTTAGTAGATACTTTTCCCCTTTGAAGTTCCTAACTATTTTTTATGCAGTGGTTTTGCCAGTGTAGTTAAGGACAAATATACATTACACGGAGCCCACGCAGCAAAAATATTTTGCTGATTCTCTGTGATTTTTGTCCTTTCGATAGTTTGATTTATTTTCAGTACTTTTATTAGTTCTGTCTAGAACATTTTTTCCCAAGGATATACAAATATTATGAAGCTGTGAAATTTTATTTGAGGGACATTTTTATTTCTAAAAATACATCAGGACTTCAATCATTCAAATTTCCTACTACCGGTAAGACGTGTAACTCATGTCTCTGTCAGGAAGTCAGGCAAGATGCTGGTTGTGAAGGGGTGTTTTGGAGATTCTTTCCTTCACCATAAAAAATCAAATGACTACTCTTAATTGGATAACGTTTGATTTGATTTCCTGCTTCCTGATATCAATTTAAAAATATTCAGCATGCTTATATGTTCCATTATTCGCAACCCAACTCCAACATGACTTTAGATCTTATCCTTTTGATTTCAGACTCTTAATGATAATGTGCATGTCTTATTTAAAGCCACATAGAAATGATCACGGTTGGTGTTTCTCTTTGAAATGAATAGGAAATTCTCACTTAGATCTGACCTATTGGGATTGATGGAAAATGAGACCTATGGCCAAAGTATCTGCATTAATTGCTTCCATGATGTTTTCAAAAAGTCACTTGACGTTTTAGGCCCATAATGTTTAAAAAAAAGCCAAAACAATATCCTTAGATGGAATTTGCAGAGGATAAACGATTTCACTTTTATTATACTTTTCCTGCATGGATCTTACATATTAGCTAATGTATATCAAAGCTATCTTTTGATATTAAGCAGCAGATTGAGTAGCATTTTTTATGGGAATTGAAATTAATGGAAAATAGAGAGACCCTTGGTTCATAGTGTAGAACTCTTTATTTTGTTTGTTCTGTTTGTTTTCATTATTCAAACTTGAAGGAAAAGGCATGAGAGTAAATAATAAATATAGTGGGACAGAAATTCCTCTTCAGTTCTTTACAGACAGCAGAAACAGAGCCGATGCTGGGGCTAGGGTGACATTTAGACACCATCACATTGCTCCAGGTCGATGTACCACCCTGGCTACCACAGCTAATGGTACAGCGTGAACTATTCCCTCTTGTGGCTGTGAAACGAGAAGACTGATCTCCAGGATTTCAGAGGACACTTACATTCTCTTCATCTGTGTTCCTGGCATGTGTGCTCACTTGTTTAGCATTTCCTGCTTGTATGTGTTCTATCCACATGTTCCTGTGACCTCAGCCCATTTGTTTTCTGGTCAATATATTGATTCAGATTCACTTTTCCAGGGTATTGACACTATTATGGCACCATCAAGAGGGAATTTTTCTTTCCGTCTATAAATATCAACACTGTATTTTCTTTTTCTATTGATGGGTAACAAACAGTGGCTTAAAACAACACAAATATATTTTCTTATAGGTTCCATGGGTCAGAGGCTCTTAAGTCTTAAATGAAGGTATTGACCAAAGGTGTACTTTTCTGGAGGCTCAAATTAGAGAAAAATCTGCAACCAAGCTCCCTCAGGCTGTCAGCAGAATTCACTTCCTTGCGGTTGTTGGATTGATGTCCTGTGTTCTTGCTGGCTGCCAGCTGGCAACTCTTATCAGTTTCTAGAGGCTGCATTCAGGTCCCCCTCACGAGGTCCCCTCACAACATGGCACCTTAGTTCTTCAAGGCCCTCAGAAAAACACCACCCCTTAGTCTGCTGAGACAGAGACATGTACAGTGTAACATTATTATGGGAGTGAATATTGCATCATATTCACAGGTTTTACCCACACTCAGGGAGATGGGATTTTATAGCCATGTACACCAAGGAATCTTGAACGTCATCTCAGAATTCTGCCCACGAAAGACTCCTCCAGGCATAGAATAAATGCCTTGCTAGTTATGATTCTCTGTCTCTGGTTGTTCAATTCATTCACTCAGCATGTATTTATTAAGTACTTACTTTGAGCCAAGTTCTCTACAAAGAACATATATACATCAGTGAAATAAACAGACAAATATCATAGCTCTAAAAGTTTGAGGCGTTAACAAGAAATGTTTATAATATTGAAATTCAATGGACAATTTAGGCCATATTCTATGCATATTTATTGGCAAATTGGAGAAATTGAGCATTGGCGTTTGAATTAAAATTCTGTGTAAATGAAAATATTTTCAGTCTGGTACCAAGCACTTCAGGTTTCAGAGGGAAGTCTGTTCTTGACATTGGAAATGCAGATTTCCCAAACAAAATGTTGGTGCAAAATGATTTAGCTAGTGATCAATTAATGCCACATTTAATTTTTAATAAGATGAAGAACATTAGCTAATCATTCAAATTTTGTTGATTTTAATACTAATTTTAACTTATTTACAACATTTTACCTCATCACCTATTATCCTCTGGTAAATTAAAAATTAGTACTTTTGAAGACATATTTGTAATAATCAGGCTTCAAGTGTGTTACTGAAAGTAGTATTTTAAAATCTTTTCTCTTTGAAATGTTCTAATCATATTATTCTATTCCCATTAGGAAATGTTTACTGACATGACTATTCCCCACTGTGGTTATATTATATTCAAGCAGTGTGAAAATTGATATGAGGAACTTATCCCAATGTGTTCTGTTCCAGAAGTAATGTATTTAGATTTTTGCAGAAATTGTTCATTTTCTGATTGTTTTCTTGAGAAACAGATCCATGCTGGGTACCTTCTTGAGCAATCTTCATGCAGTGGCTTATGTGAAAGCAAGATTCTTTAAAATTGCAACTCACATGCTTGTTAAACACAGGGTTATTTGATTTTCAATATTCAGAGACATTTTTAAAATGAGGCTGAAAAACAGATGGAATTTTTCTCAACAGTTTATAAAATGCATTAAGAGTGAGGTACAGGGGGCTTCCCTGGTGGCGCAGTGGTTGAGAGTCCGCCTGCCGATGCAGGGGACACGGGTTCGTGACCCGGTCCGGGAGGATCCCACATGCCACGGAGCGGCTGGGTCCGTGAGCCATGGCCGCTGAGCCTGCGCGTCCTGAGCCTGTGCTCCGCAACGGGAGAGGCCACAACAGTGAGAGGCCCGCGTACCGCAAAAAAAAAAAAAAAAAAGAGTGAGGTACAAATCTTTGACTTTACAGTGATCATTTTTGACAAAATTGGCAAGTAGGCTAAACATTGGCTGATAAAAGCACAGGTTTATATATTTCATATAGTCTTCCCAGTAAGTTTCTGAGCCCATTTATAATCTTTATTAGTTTGCAAACTAAGGCCAATAGAGTTTAGAATGAGAGTTATGTGATGGTGACACTGGTAGATGATTCTGGTTAATTCATTGCTAAATAGGATCCTGCCATATAGAATATGTGGAAAGCTTTGTGGTGCATTAAAAAGAAAAGGTCAAGGCTATTGTTATTTTTGTGTGACATATATGTGAAATTTTAAAGCTTCTTTTTCAAGACTAAATAAAATGAAATTATATTTTAAAATCTTGCTTTTAACAGATGTTAACAGTCTGTGCCGTATGTGATTAGTGAGAACCAAATCAAAGAGCAGATTATGAAAAGAATATAAGCATTGTGTGATTTGTATCAGAGATAATAACTTTCTGCTTGCTTTATTAGAAAATACAGATAGAACTGACATCAACATGGTGGAATAACAGTGGATTGGCCAAAAAGCTCGTTCGGGTTTTTCCACAACATCTTATGGAAAACGCCAAACGAACTGTTTGGCCAACCCAATAGTTTTCTATCATCTTCTCCCACAAAGAATATTGATTTAGACAATCAGCCACAGGCTAGAGAGCTTTTGTGGAAGTCTGGGAGTCCTGTGGAGAAGTGCTAGCACGCAGCTAGAGCAGAAACGGTCCAAGATTGGGTACTGAAGAGGGTGAGTACAGCTGCAATTTACCTGCATCACGCCTCCCTCAAGGCAGCACAGGGCTCTTGTAGGTCATCAAAGGAAAGAAGATCCTGCTAAACACGCCACAGCCTCATCAGGAAGCCTGTCAATGAACTGCTGGGACACGTTGCCTGTGGGTCTCCCAACTGGCCCATGGGCACCCGCGATGCTCTGTGCACCTCACTCCCACCTTGTGACCATGGCCCTGCATACTCTGGTGACAGTGGCAAGAGTGAGACTTTGCAGACGGCTAATGAGCATGTGCAGAAAACTGGCCCAATTCTCTGCAAGACTGGGAAAAAGTACATGAACTTGAGCATTCAGCACCGCCTTAGGGCAAGGATGTGGGAGGTTGCCAATACCTGACCTAGCTTTGCAGGATCGAGGGAAGGCACACAATTGTAAGAATTTCCACCCAAGCGGGAACAAGAAGTGTGGAGCAGGTGTACCCGTCGGTGGGATGAGAAAGCCTCCAACTTCCTAGAAGGGGTGATAGAAGGTATTTCCATCCCAGAGTCAGTCAAGAATGGTGGAGGTGACGGCTTCTTCAAATGCAAAGATAGCAACGCGAGACTTCAAGGAATATGAAACATCAAGGAAACGTGACATCGCCAAAGGAACATAATAATCTTCCAGTAACCAACTCTTTAAAAATGGAGATCTGCAATTTTCTTGATGAAGAATTCAAAATACACTCGACCCTTGAACAATGCAGGGGTGAGGGACACAGACCTTCCATGCAGGAGAAAATCCATGTATAGCTTTACAGTCAGAAGTTCTGGGTCCACAGAGCTGTCCAACCGTGGATCATGTAGGACTGAAATATGTATTTATGTATGTGAGGGGACTTGCTCAGCTCAAACCTGTGTTGTTTAAGGGCCAACTGTAGTTGCTTTAGGGAAACTCAGGGAGCTACAAAAAAAAAAAAGCCAGAAAGACAATTCAATGAAATAGGGACAACAACACACGAACAAAACAAGAAGTTTAACAGAGACATAGAAATCATGAAAACGTAGAAATTCTAAGGCTGAAGAATACCATGAATGAAATGAAAATGCACTAGAGAACATTAACTTAGAAAAAATAGCCTGTGAGGTAGGAGACAGGTCATTTGAAGTTACCAAGTCAGAGGAGAGCAAAGAAAAAAGAAAGAAAAATACTGAGGAAAGCCTCTGTGGACCATGGGATACCCTTTAAAGAGACAATCTGGGTATTATTGGAGTCCCAGAAGGAGAAGAGAGGGAGAAAGTGGCAAAAACTATTTAAAGGAATGATGACTGAAAACTTCCTAAATCTGGGGAGAGATCTGGACATCCAAGTTCATGAAGCTCAACTGGTCTCCAAACAAGTTCAACTTAAAAAGATCTTTTGCCAAACACATTATAATAAAACCGTCTAAAATCAAAGAGAAAATTCTTAAAACAGCAAGAGAAAATAATTGGTCACATACAATGGAACCCCCATAAGGCTGTAAATGGATGTCGCAGCAGAAACCTTGCGGCTGGGAGAGAGTGGGCTCAGGTACATAAGGGTCTGGTGGGCAGGTCTGTCTGATGGCTGTGAGTCAGGCAAGCTTTTACAGTGGGTTTACAGACAAAATTGGCGGGGTGCTTGAATTGAATGTGAAGTGTTCACTTCATCATATGGGTTTGCCATCCACAAAGTTAATGTGTGACCACTGCCAGCACTGAGTGTCTGTCTGCCAGCAAAGACACTAGGCTGAGAGCCTGATAGGCTCCACTCCCTGAACCTGGCTACTGGTTGGCCTGTTGATTATGTTAGACCTTTTCCAGCATGGGGACACTGCGGTTCTTCCTCACTGGAGTGGACACGTCTTCTGGATATGGGTTTACCTAGCCTGTCCATTGTTTTTCATTAGATAATTAATTAGTAGATTGCCTTTTAAAGGAAGCCTGCGTTGAATATAACTTTCCTACTGGCAAGGTCATGTACTTTGTAATCCACTCTACTTCTGTCCATCCCAGTGCTTGGCCCATTAGTAGAAGATCAATACATATTTGTTGAAATAACAGATACATAAAATGCATTAGGGTGTCCTAGAATAGAAGTAGGTGGGAAAGAGAAGAGGGCTACAATGTCAGGGACTCATGAAATGGATCCCAAAATGAGACTAATACAAAAATCAATTCTTAAGAACCTTTCACATTTGCTGTGAGTGGGCCACAAAGCTGGCCTCCAGCTTTCTAGAAGCCAATACGGAGAAGGAAGTGGTGTCCATTACACAGGTCACGGTGTCCATAACTCAGGAGTTCTGTAGTTACTCCTGATTTGGAAACATCTGATTCTACAGCATTCCTTAATAGAAGCCTATTTCCATCATAAGACAAGATAGCATTTCTTTTAAGGATCCTCATAAATTATACAATGTTTAGTGAAATTAAACATCTGTTTTTAGAGCCTGTCTCCATATAGGTTTATGAAATAAGTTCAAGGGATACAAATGTTTCTGCAGCCATCCTTTTGCCTCTCTGATTTAATCAAGAGAGAAATTTTAAAAATGGTGTTTTTTAAACTTTTGCATTTTTACTAAAAGAACATTTTTTCTAATAAAATTTATTTCAATATATTAATCAAATAAAAAATATACTGCATGGGTTAAAGTGGATGTAGCAGGACTTCCTAGTCATTTTCTTTGCTTTTCTGGTCAAGGTCCTTGAATTACCTCCAATGCACATTTCAAAGAATAAATAAGAAAAAGTATTTTAAGCAATCTTCCAATTATTGCTTTTTCTCTTTTTACATCTTTATTGGAGTATAATTGCTTTACAATGGTGTGTTACTTTCTGCTTTATAACAAACTGAATCAGTTATACATATACATATATCCCCATATCTCCTCCCTCTTGCATCTCCCTCCCATCCTCCCTATCCTGCCCCTCTAGGTGGTCACAAAGCACCGAGCTGATCTCCCTGTGCTGTGCGGCTGCTTCCCACTAGCTATCTATTTTACGTTTGGTAGTGTATATATGTCTATGCCACTCTCTCACTTTGTCCCAGCTTATCCTTCCCCCTCCCCATATCCTCAAGTCCATTCTCTAGTAGGTCTGTGTCTTTATTCCCGTCTTACCCCTAGGTTCTTCATAACCTTTTTTGTTTTTCTGAGATTCCATATATGCGTTAGCATACGGTATTTGTTTTTCTCTTTCTGACTTACTTCACTCTGTATGACAGACACCTCACTACAGATAATTCAATTTCATTTCATTTTATGGCTGAGTAATACTCCATTGTATATATGTGCCACATCTTTATCCATTCATCCTATGATAGACACAAATTGGAAAAGAAGAAGTAAAGCTGTCACTGTTTGCAGATGACATGATACTATACATAGAGAATCCTAAAGATGCTTCCAGAAAACTACTAGAGCAATCAATGAATTTGGTAAAGTAGCAGGATACAAAATTAATACACAGAAATCTCTGGCATTCCTATACACTAATGATGAAAAATATGAAAGTGAAATTAAGAACAAACTCCCATTTACCACTACAACAAAAATAATAAAATATCTAGGAATAAACCTACCTAAGGAGACAAAAGACCTGTATGCAGAAAATTATAAGACACTGGTGAAAGAAATTAAAGATGATACAAATAGGTGGAGAGATATACCATGTTCTTGGATTGGAAGAATCAACATTGTGAAAATGACTCTACTACCCAAAGCAATCTACAGATTCAATGCAATTTCTGTCAAACTACCACTGGCATTTTTCACAGAACTAGAACAAAAAATTTCACAATTTGTATGGAAACACAAAAGACCCCGAATAGCCAAAGCAATCTTGAGAATGAAAAACGGAGCTGGAGGAATCAGGCTCCCTGACTTCAGACTATACTACAAAGCTACAGTAATCAAGACAGTATGGTACTGGCACAAAAACAGAAATATAGATCAATGGAACAGGATAGAAAGCCCAGAGATAAACCCACGCACATATGGTCACCTTATCTTTGATAAAGGAGGCAGGAATGTACAGTGGAAAAAGGACAGCCTCTTCAATAAGTGGTGCTGGGAAAACTGGACAGGTACATGTAAAAGTATGAGATTAGAACACTCCCTAACACCATACTCAAAAATAAGCTCAAAATGGATTAAAGACCTAAATGTAAGGCCAGAAACTATCAAACTCTCAGAGGAAAACATAGGCAGAACACTCTATGACATAAATCACAGCAAGATCCTTTTGCACCCACCTCCTAGAGAAATGGAAATAAAAACAAAAATAAACAAATGGGACCTCATGAAACTTCAAAGCTTTTGCACAGCAAAGGAAACCATAAAGAAGACCAAACGACAACCCTCAGAATGGGAGAAAATATTTGCAAATGAAGCAATTGACAAAGGATTATTCTCCAAAATTTATAAGCAGCTTATGCAGCTCAATAACAGAAAAACAAACAACCCAATCCAAAAATGGGCAGAAGACCTAAATAGACATTTCTCCAAAGAAGATATACAGACTGCCAACAAACACATGAAAGAATGCTCAACATCAGTAATCATTAGAGAAATGCAAATCAAAACTACAATGAGATATCATCTCACACTGGTCAGAATGGCCGTCATCAAAAAACCTAGAAACAATAAATGCTGGAGAGGCTGTGGAGAAAAGGGAACACTCTTGCACTGCTGGTGGGAATGTGAATTGGTACAGCCACTATGGAGAACAGTATGGAGGTTCCTTAAAAAACTAAAAATAGAACTACCATATGACCCAGCAATCCCACTACTGGGCATATACCCCGAGAAAACCATAATTCAAAAAGAGTCATGTATGGAAATTTTCATTGCAGCTCTATTTACAATAGCCAGGAGATGGAAACAACCTAAGTGTCCATCATCGGATGAATGGATAAAGAAGATGTGGCACATATGTACAATGGAATATTACTCAGCCATAAAAAGAAACGAAATTGAGTTATTTGTAGTGAGGTGGTTGGATCTAGAGTCTGTCATACAGAGTGAAGTAAGTCAGAAAGAGAAAGACAAATACCATATGCTAACACATATATATGGAATTTAAGGGAAAAAAAAGGTCACGAAGAACCTAGGGGTAAGACGGGAATAAAGACACAGACCTACTAGAGAATGGACTTGAGGATATGGGGAGGGGGAAGGGTAAGCTGTGACAAAGTGAGAGAGTGGCATGGACATATATACACTACCAAACGTAAAATAGCTAGTGGGAAGCAGCTGCATAGCACAGGGAGGTCAGCTCGGTGCTTTGTGACCACTTGGGGCGGGGATAGGGAGGGTGGGAGGGAGGGAGATGCAAGAGGGAAGAGGTATGGGAACATATGTATATGTATAACTGATTCAGTTTGTTATAAAGCAGAAAGTGACACACCATTGTCAAGCAATTATACTCCAATAAAGATGTTAAAAAAAAAAAAGAAAGCCACTGAGCAGGAATAGATACGCAGACGTAGAGAACGGACTTGTGCAGGGGGTGGGGAGAAGGGAGGGTGGGATGAGTTGCGAGATTGGGATTGACATATATACACTACCACGTGTAAAACAGATAGCTAGTGAGACCTGCTGTATAGCACAGGGAGCTCAGCTCGGTGCTCCATGGTGACCTAGATGGGAGGGATGGGACGGGTGGGGTGGGAGGGAGTTCCAAGAGGGAGGGGATATATGTATACATATCGCTGATTCCCTTCCTTGTACAGCAACTATATCCCAATAAAAAAAAATAAATAAATTGCATGTGAGGACTAGGGAAGAAAAAAAAAAAAAAGAAAGCCACTGAGATGTTTCTTGAGGTGAATGAAATGCCCTGTTCTTTAAAATACAGTTTTTGTTGTTGCTTGTTTCTCCACGTGAAAAGTGTAAATGAGGGCTATGGAGATAAACAGAAGTCTAAAATCAGTTGCTCAAGGGCAGAAGGCCCCATTCTGGCACCTAGATCAGGAGGCAGACTTTCTTCTGTGATGGGCCAGATAGTAAATAGTTTAGACTTTGCAGGTGGTAGGTTTCTATCACAATGAACACAGCTCTACCACCACGGCGGGGAAGCAGCCATAGGCAGCAGGTACATGAATGAACGCAACTGTGTTCCAATAAAACTTTATTTATGGACACTGGGATTTGACCTTCCTATGATTTTCACATGTAATGAATTATTATTTTTCTTTTGATTTTCAGAAACAATTTAAACATAAAAAAGCATTCGTTGATAGCAGGCCATATAAGAAACAGGCAGTGGCACCGATTTGGCCCGAGGGCTGCAGTTTGCCAACCTCTGCTCTAGACAATCACTTCGAGGAGACTTAGGATCCCAGAGACCCCAGCAATGTCACACAGAAGTCTGTGATTTCTCATCCTCCAAGAGAAATCCTCGAATCCTCCAACCTCACCTGGACAGGTGTTGAATTTCTTACATAGTGTATTCCACAAAGGAGAAAAGCAGCCCAATTTACCTCTCAGTTTTGGATGTGGGAGATAATTAGCCAGGGAGATAATCTTCCAAGCAGCAGAACCCTGGACAGACAAATTGGTTACAAAAGAGACCCCTTGAGTGCCTACTATGGCTTCCAGTCCCTGTTATCACTTTCTGGCAGATTTCGGCTACATAATGTGTAATTTCTTCTGTTTACCTTTCCTAACTGGCAGTTGTCATTGCAGTTATTTTATTTTCTATCCATTGTATGATACTAGGTATTTTTGAAGTAGTTATATTCATTCTTTAGCCACAGATTTTCAGATCACAAGAAGCCAGTTTTGGAACTAAGAGAAATGTGCATCCTCCAGTAATCTCATCTCTGGAATGGGATAAAATAGCTATTATGTCAGGTCACTACGTTATTTGATGACGGACACTGTTAACAAGAGGAGGTTGTGTTGATTGCTGGGCAGTCAAGGAGCGGATCTTGCCATACTTGCCTTTCTTGGTTCGTCTAGTATTTTTCCCTATTGAGATTCTTCCTTCCTCCTTGTGAGCAAAAGAAAGATGGCTGGACAAATTTCCTATTCTTCTGGACTCAAGTAATAATATTATTGTCCTATTTTAACCTCTTTCACGTGTCTAACTGTAGTGACTAATACTTCCTTCAGTTTGCCTCAAACATTATCACTTACCAATAGCTGATGAGATCTAAGAGGGGTTCAGGAACGAGGAGCCTGACTTCTCTAAACTTGAGCATGGAAATGATCTCAGATGTTAAAATTATGAAAAGACATTCAATAAAGATGCAGACCTACTAGAGAATGGACTTGAGGACACGGGGAGGGGGGAAGGGTAAACTGGGACGAAGTGAGAGAGGGGCCTGGACATATATACACTACCAAACGTAAAATAGATAGCTAGTGGGAAGCAGCCGCACAGCACAGGGAGATCAGCTCGGTGCTTTGTGACCACCTAGAGGGGTGGAATGGGGAGGGTGGGAGGGAGACGCAAGAGGGAGGGGATATGGGGATGTATGTATATGTCTAACGGATTCACTTTGCTATAAAGCAGAAACTAACACACCATTGTAAAGCAATTATACTCCAATAAAGATGTTAAAAAAAAAAAGAATCCATCATAGACTTGACTTGCAGAAAAATTTCCGTTTCTTTAAGATACCACGTTTCCCTAATACGCATAAGGAAAAAGAATAGTTTGCTTTGGTCCAACAAGTTAGGAATCTATACTGAGATTTAAAATCAGGCAGCCTAAAACAATACAAAATAGTTTTGATTTGGAAACAGATTCCCTGCTGTGCTCTTTTCTGTAATCAGATTGCATTGCCAATTTCTCACTTCCTTATGTTTTCCTTCTTGGAGACATATATCTTGATATGTTGTCTATTGGTATATTTATGTGATTTTTTTATAACTTAGATTCACTGTAATAGTTTACTGATTCACTGCTAAAATGTCAGGTCTTAAAATAAGAGTGTTCCCTTTTTTTTCAGCAACATTTCCGTCACTGAAGTATCTGAAGATTAGATGGGTATAAATTTGATTTCTACAAGTTTTGTTTGACAATATAAGGAAATATTTAAGAAGCTAAATCTTAGGTGCCAGTGTTTCTGATCAGGCTCCAACCCAACAATATCTATTATGCTTGCCATTATTTTTAGTATGATTAATGCTGAGGAAATGCTTTATTCATAATTTATTCATTTATCATTCAATGGAAAACTGATATTTAGTACTCAAGAAAAAAAAACTTAGAAATAATAAGGGAAAGCCAAGCATCAGATGATATTTGGATTTAGTGACTTAAAAGTTCAATTCAAACACTGAAATTCTATGATTTTATGCTAGAATGATAACATTTCAGTTCCACGGGCTGCTGTTAACTGAAGGAGGAAATGAAATGCACACCGCTTCAAAAGGGCTCTAACATTGTTTAATCTTAGGAAAGACCTTGTGATGGCATTTGGATAATTGACACATAAAGGAAATTAATATTTGGAGAACACAATAAACAATGCTTCTCTAAATTTTTTTCTTTAATACTCCAATTCAGGCCCCCCAAAGATGGGTGGTGGTCTCTTTTTTCCATACGAAATTTGAAAAGAGACATAGTAGTTGAAACTTTGCTAGATTAGAGAGAAGTTTTCTTCCCCACTGTCCTCCGGGGCCACCCTTAGTAGGGCTATCACGCTGCAGCAAAATATCCTGTGATTCAGACTTGTCTTGAAGAACCATCTGTAAATCAGGCTCACTTTTTCCTTTAGGCAACTGTTTAGGGGGGAGCTCCTATAAATGGGTTGAGAACTATCTGACAGTAAATAAGGAGCAGTGTTGTGAAAGTCAGGACCACTGGCTCATAGAACTGACCTGTGATTTCAGGGCCAGCTTGGGCTAATTCTCCTGGCTGGTGTTGATGATGGATTGCCGGGTGCATTCCCAATGTTAGGTCACACACCTACCTAATACAGATAGAAAGGTTTTATTAACTATTCGAATTCTAGTAATTCATTACTATTTTGTGACCCCACTTGCCACAAAGTTTCATGCACGTTTTCATAATAAAATCATTAGCAAAACAGTAACAATGAAACTTGTAGATTTGGGGGAGAGGAAAGAAACAATGTTTCAGATGACACCTTCCTTTTTTCCTTTGAGGAAGTAAATTGATAGTAAGTCCACCGAAACAGGCAAGTCTGGAGGTGAAGTTATGTGGAGGAAAGACCATTAGTTCTGCGTGGTAAATGTTGAAAGCAAGTTGTCTTTGAGAAAGCTAGTGAGAATTGTCAAGAGACAGCTGGAGAGAAACACCTGGATTTTACAGAGGAGATCTGGGCTTCAGATATAAATGAGGAAGAAATAAAATTATGGAAACGGCAGATCCAGATAGAGTGTCATTCACTCAGCACCTTCAGTGATTTCGATGTATAAAACGATCATCAGATTCTGGGGAATAAAAATCAGTGGAAGGTATTCACTCCTTAATTTCTACTGGAAAGAAAAAAGAAAAAAACAAAACCAGCACTTTGCAACCCTGAGAGACTAAGCAATGTAACAGCACTTTAAGGGACACGCTATATTCAATAACTTTGCCATCAACCACAAAGTTTAATGTATCCGAGGGCTAGTATATTTATTTATTTATTTTTATTTTTTTATGATGAGGGCTAGTTTATAACCCCATCTAACTTGAATTAGCACTTCTGTTAAGTTTGATGTGTTCCAGATCCCTCCCTACGTGCTTTTGATGCTGTAACTAACTTCATCCTTACAGCAGCTCTGTGAGATGTTATTCTATTACTCACATTTTACAAAAGAAAAACCCAAGCCACAGACAGGACCTTCCCCAAACACACAGTTGGTAAGTGTCAGGGCTGGAATGTAAACCCAGCATAAGCATCTAGGCCTCTATTAGAATCTGTATTACAGACCCTACAAAATAATGGCTTTGAATTCACAAATACCTTCACAAAAACCTACGGGGAATCAGAAAAGTAGAAAAAAAAGTAACGCTATGGATTTTACCTTAGCTTTTTTAGTGTTTGTTCTTTAGGCAAATCCATTTGAAGGGATTAAAACCATTTTTATTTTTAAGTAAGATTATGGGAGAAATACATGAAGAGAATTTCAGTGGGGTTAAGAAGGTGAGCAAACCTGTCAGTCCTGCTTCTCTTCAGAGAGTTTGTCAAAGACTGAGGCTGGATCACCTTTTTCAGGGGCCTCTGAATGGCTGGAGAATCACACACCAACACAGCAAATGCTGGCGGAGGACACAGAGGCAACAACATGAGGGTCGGCCAGGTGGAGAGGAAAGGCATGATGGATTCCTACCCAAGAAGCCCTCTGGCCTTTAGAAAAGTTGTCATTGCATGAAATGCTGAGTGTGTTTGGATTTCCTGGAAAACGTAGTGAAGACACAGATATAAATTCAAGATTTTGTCCAGAAGAAATAACTCCATAGGATTTCAAAATGTGGAGCCAGAGAAATGCAAGAACTCCATGAAACGTGTAATACACCTCCTACAGCAATTCATGCGATTAGAAACAATTCAAGTTTACCCACATCTCTGTGGCGTCAGAGATGCTTAGCAAATATCTGTATCACAGATAGATAAACTAACAGTGACAAAGTGATTTAAAATTGTGGCCAAGTCACTCAAAAATCTAATGCCTGGGCTATAGCCGGAAGATCACGTTCCTGAAAAATAGTGCAAAACTATTTGTTATGTCACTCTTCAGGCATTAGATGAACTTGCTATTAAATATCATTTAAAATGAGTTGTGTTAATGAACTGAAATAATAACTTCCTTTAAAAAATGTGCTATGAATTTAAATATATTCCTGAATAGCTTCTCGAATTATTTGATAAAAAGTAACAGAAATGGCTAAATTCACTTCTGATTCATTCAAGATAGATTCTGTTAATATTTTTAAGAAGATGTGTATGCCCCAGTCAAATAGTTTGATTGCAGTTATTATCAAAACAAGATAAATATTAAGTACCCAAGAAAGTTAAATAATTTAAAAAATAATTTTACGTGGAATGTGAACGAGGAAAGAGGACATCTAGACCAGGAATTTGGGAAAATGCATAACTGTTTCTGCGTCAGCATGCTTGCTTGTGCTGCTGAGGACTCAGTTTCTAGTCTTCTAAGAGTGAAGAATGATAGGAAATCTGCACTGCTTTCAGCTCTGTTTAACATCATTTTCTTGGCATCTCCCGATTACTCAGAAGTCAGACCTGCTGTGATAGCGATTCCAGTATTAAAAGCTGTTGTCACCATATTTTATTAATGTTCCCCAAGATATTCAGTGATGTCTACACTCCCTTGAAATTGTAAAAATAAGCTACCTAAACCAACACACTTCTCAGAGAAAAAAATATCAAGTCATTTATTAGCTCCACAAGTCTAGAAAAAATCATTACCTTGCCATTCACAGCCTATAAATTCTTAGTTTAGTGTAGAAGTGAGTATTTATTGTTGAAAGCTATTCTTTGTGAAATGCTTTTCTGATAGGTTAAACCACTGTGTGATATTTTGATTTCACTAAAAATGTTAAGTTAATCCACAGTATTTTATGAATACCCTAGGGCCACAGGATAATACAGGTTGGGGATGGTTATTGAACTACATAGTGTTAAATATGAAGTGCTTAAATAAATAGGAAAATTCCTCTTAATTCCTTCAACGTGTTGTGGGTTTACATTATGAAAATTTATCTATCTATCCTTGTATCTATCACCTATTCATCTAATCTGCTCATTTTCTTCCTGGACCAGAGACCCTCTGCTGGATGTTAATACATTGCACTATCTCTATGTTATCTCTATGTTCTAATCAGCCAGGTTTTACAGTGCCTTTTCAACATGGATGAGGGTTTTTTGAATTTTGACAAGTGACATAAGCTCCCTCAGTCTCAATTTCTCCAACACAGACAAAATTTTCAAAGAAATATTGAAAGAATACTACCAAATATATAAAAGAAAATTGCCAACACCTGGCCATATTTGTAATCTCTGTCACGCACATACACACGCAGAGCACACAGGTGATGCACACTTGAAAACACAATGCAGAAGTCATGCAGCTTCACATCTAAATACATTGGCATTCATCTTGGGAAGAAAAAGGCCAATTACCACCTTTTAATGAAGATTACCTGACGGAATTAATATTTCCTGCAGGAATTATTTGCAACACACAGTTGCAAAACTCAGGGTTTTCACCATTCCTTCTACCTTAATTAGCAGTTTTCTTGAAAGAAGATCTTCATCTTTTTCCTCCCATTTTATCTCTTATTTTGCTATAATACTACAGATTCTCAGATTTTTAATTATTTTAAATGGCCATCAATAGCACTGCATTTATCAAACTTAAAAAATAAAAATAATTTTAATGTCATCTAGTATGGAGTCCACATTCAAATTTACCCAATTATTCTAAGAATATTTTTATTTTATAATTTTTTAAAATTTATTTATTTATTTATTAAAATCTACCATTTTAACAATTTTATTTTTTTTAAACATCTTGTGAGAATTTATTTTAATTAATTAATTTATTTGGTTGTATCAGATCTTAGTTGCAGCAGGCAGGCTCCTTAGCTGTGGCACGTGGGTTCCTTAGTTGCAGCACGTGGGTTGCTTAGTTGCAGCAGGCGGGCTCATTAGTTGCAGCATGTATGTGGGATCTAGTTCCCTGACCAGGGATCGAAACTGGGCCCCCTACATTGGGGGTCACTGAGCCACCAGGGAAGTCCCTTTTATGCTTTTTAAAATCCAATTCAAGATACAATCTAGTTTCAACCTTTGCAGTTGATTATGACTTTAATCCCTTAGTCTAGAAAAGTCTATGACAATGACTTTTTTTTTTTTTTTTTTTTTGCTGTACGCGGGCCTCTCACTGCTGTGGCCTCTCCCGTTGCGGAGCACAGGCTCCGGACACACAGGCTCCGCGGCCATGGCTCGCGGGCCCAGCCGCTCCGCGGCATGTGGGATCCTCCGGGATCGGGGCACGAACCCGTGTCCCCTGCATCGGCAGGCGGACTCTCAACCACTGCGCCACCAGGGAAGCCCGACAATGACTTTTTAAAGACTCATGGACAGTTAGTTATCTTGTAGGCTCTTTCTGACTTCCAATTTGTTTGATTCCTGCTGGTGTTTAATTCCACTCTCCATCCCTGCATTTCCTAGAAACTGGAAAGAAATATGGAGGCTTGATTATATTTCCATTACAATATTGAGGATTTTATGGATGATTTTGTGTGTGACCTACTGCATCCATCAGGAGCTATCATATCAGATTTCCCATTATTAATGATGCTCAGTTTCATCAATCGGCTAAAGTGGTAACGTACAGATCTCTCCAAGGATTCTTTAAGTGAGTATCACATGTCTGCAAATTAGTTGCTCTTGTTCTCTATGCTTCAGTGACCATCTGAATCCTTTAAACTGGTGATTTCTTGTTTTATTTGGCTTTCTTCTTATTCTTGTTGGGACTCTGGTTTGCTGCATGCTTCTCTGTCTAACCCAGATCCACAGTCTTCTTACTTTTGGTACACCCCTTTAATTTTTGAGCACTTCTCTGATTTCTGGCATGACGAGGTGTCCCTGGCTGGTCTTTGCTCTTCCTTCCGTGACTTGCAATCAGTCATTTCTCTTGGAATTCCTGTTTCCTTTTCACGAGGAACGGTATATAGAAGCCAAGCATTGGTGTTCTCATCGCAAATAAGATGTTATTGCGTCTAGTCTTTTAGATGGTTTTTATTATCTCTCACATTACTGATGCTACCCATCCCTGCTTGCATTGCCTTGAATATCTCTCCTCCGCTCTGCGCATCACACTGGCTCTCACTGTGTTCTCCCAGTCCTTCCTCACACAGACCCAGGATTGCATCTTCAAGAGGAAAACCCCACATTAGGAAAATGGGCAACATGGCCATCAGACCCCTTGTTTTGTGTCTCCTGCCTGCGTTTCAACTCTCATCTTGTCTCATTTCCTCCTCAAGCCTTAGACTCTAGCCTGAGGTTCATTCATTTCCTCTCAGGCATGATGATGTCACTGCTAAAGGAGCTCTAAATAAGTCTTTCTTCCCAATGAAAATGCACTGTTTCTCCCCACACCCAACCTTTTCTTTCTGGATATAGGACATATAACAAACAAAAGCATATATGATGTATTTGCACAATTTGAGGAATAATTAAAAATGTTTACCAGGATATAGGAAGGGGGCAGGGTAAGCTAAGCTGGGATGAAGTGAGAGAGAGGCATGGACATATATACACTACCAAGTGTAAAATAGATAGCTAGTGGGAAGCAGCTGCACAGCGCAGGGAGATCAGCTCGGTGCTTTGTGACCACCTAGAGGGGTGGGATAGGGAGGGTGGGAGGGAGGGAGACACAAGAGGGAGGAGATATAGGAACATATGTATATGTATAACCGACTCATTTTGTTATAAAGCAGAAACTAACACACCATTGTAAAGCAATTATACTCCAATGAAGATGTAAAAAAAAAAAAAATGTTTACCAGGGACTCACCACCTAACTCAGGAGAGTAAACACTGAGCTTCCAACGTGACGCCTCTGAACTCCCAGAGGAATCACTACTCTGAAACGTCATGCTAAACATGTTCTTGTTTTATTTAATGTCTTGATCACAAGTGCAAATGTCCTGTAATTACATTATTTACGTATACATAGCTATATTATCTATATAAATGAAATTGTTCTGTTGTATGTATTTGTCTGCAGCTTGCTTTTTCTGCTAAAAATTTCATTTTTAAGATTTTATATTTTGTTGCTGTTTATTTGCATTGTTATGTAGTGCTTTGCTATAAATTATAATTCATTAATCTTTCTTTTGTCAATAGAATTTTGATTCTCTTAAATTTACCTTCCTTCCTTTTTCTTTCTCTCTTTCTTTCATTTTTAGAATAAATGTTTTAAACATACTTATCTCCTGGGGGAACATAGTCATGTTTCTGAAGGGAATATTCCTGTGTGTGAAATTGTTGGATCTTAGAGTATGGAGATCTTTAACTTGGTTAGATAATAAAAAATGTTTTTTTGAATGATTTAAATTACTAGGTTTATCGAGTTTATGATTTTGTTTTTCATTCTCAAGAACAAATGGCATTGTTGGACATTAATATTTGGAAATCTAGTGCTTTTAAAATCATATGCTATTATGTGTTTAATAACATTTTCCTGACTACCAATGATATAATTCAACATTTCATAGTGTTATTTGCCATTCATGTATTTTTTGTGAAATACCCTTTCATGTTTTTTAATTTATTCAAGAGTCATTTGTCATGCTCTTATATTCTCTTTTCTATCTACCTATCTTCTGTCTATCTACCTACCTATCTTCTACCTATCTACTATCTATCTATCTATATTATCTATCATCTATCTATCACCAGTGTGGTCTGGATACTGATATTTCACCAGTTATATTACAAATGTTTCCTCTCACTTTGTGAAGTATTTTTCATTTTATTTATCATGTCTGGTGATGAACAAAAGTTCTAAGTTTTTCAGAAATCTAACTTATAAATATTTTCCTTATAGTTTATGTTTTTGCTTATGATTTTAAAGAAGTCTTACACACTCTGAAGTCTTAAAAATATATTTCTAAAATTATTGAAAGTTTGCCTTTTATATTTATATACTCAATCTTTCAGAAATTGATTTCTGTGTGTAATATAAAGCAAGAATCCAATTTATTAACTCATTTTTAACTTGTGGTCAAGCAGTTGTGCCAGCACCATTTATTAAGTGGCCCATGCTTTACCCATGGCTCTGTAATTGATCTTGCATCATATGCCTAATTTCCACATATTTCTGGGCTCTCTGTCCTGTTGTATTGATCTATTTGACTGTCCCTACACATATATGCACTATCTTAATTACCCTAAAGACTTAGTCTTTTGTTTTTCCAAATAAATTTTAGAACAATCTCATAAATTCTCTGGAAAAGAAAAGCCTACTGAAGCCTACTGGAATATGATTGAGATTTCAATAGCTCTATAGTTTATTTGAGTAAATTGATGTTTTTACACTATCTTTTTCTGTGATGGTAACATTTGATATCTTTTATTAAAGGCTTAAATAATTTCCATAAAACCATGTCTATCTTGTCTTAGATTTAGTCTTTATTTTACTTATGCTCCTTGATGAATTTAAGTCACATTTTCTACTTGCTCAAACCTGTTGGATAGAAAGACGATTTGTATATGGACATGACTATACTCAAACTGAATAAAATTTCATTTTGTCTGAAAATTATTTTTGGCTTCTTTCTAGATAATCATATCATTTTTGAACATTTTCAATATTATTTCTTCTTTTCTGATCTTTATGTTTGTTTTCCTTTATTTATTACAATTTTTTTTGTTTTGGATTTTTACTACAGTGTTGAATGTAAATCACTACAGTAATGAGAACTCAAATGGCATTGCATTCTGCCCTTTCAACAGTCTTAAAGGTAAAGCACAGGCAGCTCTTCATTTGTAAATATCCACTTAACTAATAATATATAATTGTCCCATGTGATATTTCCCTATCTCACTAGGAGCCTCTTCGGGAATGGATTTGTGGTGAAAAATCATAGCACTCATAGACTTCTGTGAGCTCAGAAATGATGGAAACAGTGACTGCCTGGGTTTACAAAACCTGTGGAAAAATTATTAACAAAAGTTCTGCTTAGCGCATGGGTAAGTCTCAACTCTCCAACATAACTTTGTCTACATTGCTGTCTAAGAAGCTTGCCTGAAACTCTGCTCATTATGGAAGGAGTCCTGTTTAAACCACACAGAATTATCTCAGATAGTTAAGTCATTCTAATCTTCGTGTGGAGATCATGTATAACGAAATAACAAAGAAAATAAATGTTGAATTAGAGGTGGGCCCTAATACATAAATTTGGGGGGATGATTAGACATTCTCACTCTCTCAATGCACAAATCAGCTGTGTTATTTAAAGTGCTTCCTTTGGCAGTGAAACTTTAGTGGAAGCCAGAAGAGAAAGACACATATATGTGCAAGACAGTTAGAGGAATGGGATTTGAAGAACAGAAGGAAAAGCATCTGATGTAATATATGCCAAAGAGGGTTCTTCTGCAAACAAGTGGAGAAGACTCTTTTTTTGGTTGTGTGCCTCAATGTCACAATTGAAGTCTTGCTATTTAATAAAGAAAAAGACCAATAATTAATGCACATTTAAAGAAAAAATCAATTTGAAATGTGACTGTAATGTCAGAATCAATATACAATAAAAGCAAATTTCACAAAAATAATAGTGATATTTAAATCAAGGCCAATCATATCAATCAATGGTTTTGTTTTAAGCTGATTAATGTGTTTGAGTTAAAAAACAGAAATATTTGTGCAACAAAATCAAATACAGCAATTACATCAATATGTTAAAAACATGAGCCCTCTCTTGTTTTAAATTTATCATAGAGAAAGCATACTATATGACTATAATCACAAAATGATCAATTCCTAAAAAATATTCAAGCTGAATTTGTAATTGACAAAGGAAAATAAACTACAATGGTTTACATATTTTTCCCACCATTTCTTTCATTCTTACAAATACATTACTATTTAAAGTTCCAGATCTTTTTTTTACTGGAAAGATGTCCAAATAATTGTGTACAAAACAACAATCAAAAGAAAAAAATATCAAAGAAAAAATGCTCAGGAAAAATTGAGTAGAGAAATTTTATTTTTTTAAAAAAAATTAAGTGATAGACTTTGACATCCTTTAACTTACAAATTAAAAATTAAAATAAATAAATAAATTAATTAATTAATAAACAAGCGAGTTGCTAGAGTTTGAATTTGTCAAGGCTTATGACAGGACTCCCATAGTCATTAGTTGTAAGAGAGCCAGAGGGCAGAGATATACTCCTAACAGACATTTTCATAATCTAACACTCAGATTCAGGGAAATAAGTTGAATTTAGGAAAAAAAATATATATATATATATTAAACAATTATTTATGTCAAGAAATCAACAAAATAAGGAACTGAGAACAGACAACAAAGCAAGGGACATTTGTTAGAAATACACTTTAGGCCTATTTAATTAGAAATAAAAACACAATTTACTCTGTGCTTAAAACATGATGATTGTTTCTGTTTCAACCATTAACCCTCCATTGCATGATCTTAAATAAAACTCTATGATAAATATACTGAAAAGCTAAGTTATTCTAAGAACTAAATACACATTAAAAAAAATAAAGCTGGGTCAGGAAGTTTTGTCATTTTTAAACACTATATTTAGCCCCTACAGAAAAGAGAGAAGGGAGTTAGGGTGACCTCTTGGGGGGGCCCATTAGGGGAAGTGTGTGCTGTGTGTATAATGGTTAAGATTAACCCACATATGTCTTAAAAGACAACCTAAGGACAGATGAACATAGAATTAAGAGAGATGGGGTAGATTTATAAATGAAATTAGAAAGATTTATGCTACTTACATTAGATAAAAAGAAGACATCCAGAAGATACAATGAAGCAGATATTCTTAAAGTACTATTGTATAAAGGCAATTATAAAAGATACGAAGGATTACAGAGGTGGATGGGAGGAAAAGCTTGTTGGACAGGAGAAGTTCAAGAAACCGGAGGTCTGAGAGCTGGTAGACACATCCATCTGGATTTTGATGTCACCAAGGATAGTGGTGGGAGTAGGGATGGAGAGGAAGCTAAAATAGTCAAAGAATGAGATGGTGATCAGATGACTTTAAAATAATACCATTTTAAAGGTAATAAAAATGAGCTAAGAGTACTTTTGTGGTAGAGGAACCAAGATAGCAGAGTAGAAGGACGTGCTCTTGCTCCCTCTTGTGAGAACACGAGAATCACAACTAGCTGCTGGACAATCATCAACAGGAAGAAACTGGAACTCACCAAAAAAGATACTCCACACCCAAAGACAAAGGAGAAGCCACAATGAGACCGGAAGAGGGGTGCAATCACAGTAAAATCAAATCCCATAACTGCTGGGTGGGTGACTCACAGACTGGAGAACACTTATACCACAGAAGTCCATCCACTGGAGTGAAGGTTCTGAGCCCCACGTCAGGCTTCTGAACCTGGGGTTCCAGCAATGGGAGGAGGAATTCCTAGAGAATCAGACTTTGAAGCCTAATGGGAATTGACTGCAAGACTTCAACAGGACTGGGGGAAACAGAGACTCCACTCTTGGAGGGCATACACAAAGTAGTGAGTGCATCAGGATCTAGGAGAAGGAGCAGTGACCCTAGGGGAGACTGAACCAGACCTACCTGCTAGTGTTGGAGGGTCTCCTGCAGAGGCGGGGTGTGGCTGTGGCTCACCCTGGGGACAAGGACACTGGCAGCAGAAGTTCTGGGAAGTACACTTTGGCATGAGCCCTCCCAGAGTCTGTCAGTAGCCTCACCAAAGAGCACAGGTAGGCTCCAATGTTGGGTTGCCTCAGGCCAAACAACCAACAGGGAGGGAACCCAGCCCCACCCATCAACAGTCAAGTGGATTAAAGTTTTACTGAGCTCTGCCCACAAGAGCAACACCCAGCTCTACCCACCACCAGTCCCTCCCATCAGGAAACTTACACAAGCCTCTTAGATAGCCTCATCCACTAGAGGGCAGACAGCAGAAGCAAGAAGAACTACAATCTTGCAGCCTGTGGAACAAAAACCACATTCATAGAAAAATAGACAAGATGAAAAGGCAGAGGGCTATGTGAAAGATGAAGGAACAAGATAAAACCCCACAAAACTAACTAAATGAAGTGGAGATAGGCAACCTTCCAGAAAAAGAATTCAGAATAATGATAGTGAAGATGATCCAGGAACTTGGAAAAAGAATGAAGGCAAAGATCCAGAAGATGCAAGAAATGTTTAACAAAGATCTAGAAGAATTAAAGAACAAACAAAAAGAGATGAACAATAAAATGACTGAAATGAAAAATACACTAGAAGGAATCAATAGCAGAACAACTGAGGCAGAAGAACAGATAAGTGACCTGGAAGACAGAATAGTGGAATTCACTGCTGCAGAACAGACTAAAGAAAAAAGAATGAAAAGAAATGAAGACAGCCTAAGAGACCTCTGGGACAACATTAAATGCAACAACATTCGCATTATAGGGGTCCCAGAAGGAGAAGAGAGAGAGAAAGGACCAGAGAAAATATTTGAAGAGATTATAGTTGAAAACTTCCCTAACATGGGAAAGGAAATAGCCACCCAAGACCAGGAAGCACAGTGAGTCCCATACAGGATAAACCCAAGGAGAAACATGCTGAGACACATAGTAATCAAATTGGCAAAAATTAAAGACAAAGCAAAATTATTGAAAGCAGCAAGGGAAAAATGACAAATAACATACAAGGGAACTCCCATAAGGTAAACAGCTGATTTCTCAGCAGAAACTCTACAAGACAGAAGGGGTGGCATGATATACTTAAAGTGATGAAAGGGAAGAACCTACAACCAAGATTACTCTACCCAGCAAGGATCTGATTCAGATTCAATGAAGAAACCAAAAGCTTTACAGACAAGTAAAAGCTAAGAGAATTCACCACCACCAAACCAGCTATACAACAAATGCCAAAGGAACTTCTCTAAGTGGGAAACACAAGAGAAGAAAAGGACCTACAAAAGCAAACCCAAAACAATTAAGAAAATGGTCACAGGAACATACATTTTGATAATTATCTTAAACATGAATAGATTAAATGCTCCAACCAAAAGACACAGGCTTGCTGAACAGACATAAAAACAAGACCCATATATATGCTGTCTACAAGTGACCCACTTCAGACCTAGGGACACATACAGACTGAAAGTGAGGGGATGGAAAAAGATATTCCATGTCAAGGAAAATCAAAGGAAAGCTGGATTAGCAATACTCATGTCAGATAAAGTAGACTTTAAAATAAGGAATGTTACAAGAGACAAGGAAGGACACATAACAATTATAAATATGTACACACCCAACATAGGAGCACCTCAATATATAAGGCAACTGCTAACAGCTATAAAAGAGGAAATCAACAGTAACACAATGATAGTGGGGGGATATAACACCTCATGTACACCAATGGACAGATCATACAAACAGAAAATTAATACGGAAACACAAGCTTTAAATGACACAATAGACCAGATAGATTTAATTGCAGCATCGAAAAACAGCAGATTACACTTTCTTCTCAAGTGCGCATGGAACATTCTCCAGGATAGATCACATCTTCGGTGAAAAATCAAGCCTCATTACATTTAAGAAAACTGAAATCATATCAAGCTTGTTTTCTGACCACAACGCTATGAGATTAGAAATGAATTACAGGGAAAAAATGTAAAAAACACAAACACACAGAGAATAAACAATACGGAATTAAATAACCAAGAGGTCACTGAAGAAATCAAAGAGGAAATCAAAAAATACCTAGAGACAAGTGACAATGAAAATACGATAATCCAAAACCTATGGGATGCAGCAAAAGCAGTTCTAAGAGGGAAGTTTATAGCTATACAAGCCTACCTCAAGAAACAAGAAAAATCTCAAATAAACAACCTAATCTTACACCTAAAGGAACTAGAGAAAGAAGAACAAACAAAACCCGAAGTTAGCAGAAGGAAAGAAGTCATAAAGATCAGATCAGAAATAAATAAAAAAGAAATGAAGGAAACTATAGTAAAAATCAATAAAACTAAAAGCCGGTTCTTTGAGAAGATAAACAAAATTGATAAACCATTAGCCAGACTCATCAAGAAAAAGACGGAGAGGACTCAAATCAATAAAATTAGAAATGAAAAAGGAGAAGTTATGACAGACACCACAGAAATACAAAGCATCCTAAGAGACTACTACAAGCAACTCTATGCCAATAAAATGGACAACCAGGAAGAAATGGACAAATTCTTAGAAAGGTATAACCTTCCAAGACTGAATCAGGAAGAAATAGAAAATACGAACAGACCAATCACAAGTAATGAAATTGAAACTGTGATTAAAAATCTTCCAACAAACAAAAGTCCAGGACCAGATGGCTTGACAGGTGAATTCTATCAAACATTTAGATAGCTCTAAATGTTAGCTCTTAGAGAAGAGCTAACATCCATCCTTCTCAAACTTTTCCAAAAAATTTCAGAGGAAGGAACACTCCCAAACTCATTCCATGACGCCACCATCACCCTGATACCAAAAGCAGACAAAGATACAACAAAAAAGGAAAATTACAGCCCAATATCACTGATGAATATAAATGCAAAAATCCTCAACAAAATACTAGCAAACAGAATCCAACAACACATTAAAAGGCTCATACACCATGATCAAGTGGGATTTATCCCAGGGATGCAAGGATTTTTCAATATATGAAAATCAATCAATGTGATACACCATATTAACAAATTGAAGAAGAAAAACCGCATGATCATCTCAATAGATGCAGAAAAAGCTTTTGACAAAACTCAACACCCATTTATGATAAAAACTCTCCAGAAGGTGGGTATAGAGGGAACATACCTCAACATAATAAAGGCCACATATGATAAACCCACAGCCAACATCACTCTCAATGGTGAAAAACTGAAAGCATTTCCTCTAAGATCAGGAGCAAGACAAGAATGTTCACTCTCACCACTCTTATTCAACATAGTTTTGGAAGACATCGCCACAGCAATCAGAGAAGAAAAAGAAATAAAAGGAATACAAATTGGAAAAGAAGAAGAAGAACTGTCACTGCTTGCAGATGACATAATACTATACATAGAGAATCCTAAAAGTGCCACCAGAAAACTACTAGAGCTAATCAATGAATTTGGTAAAGTTGCAGGATACAAAATTAATGCACAGAAATCTCTTGCATTCCTATACACTAATGATGAAAAATCTGAAAGAGAAATTAAGGAAACACTCGTATTTACCACTGCAACAAAAAGAATAAAATACCTAGGAATAAACCTACCTAGGGAGGTAGGTCTATACAAAAAGACCTGTATGCAGAAAACTATAAGACACTGATGAAAGAAATTAAAGATGATACCAACGGATGGAGAGATACACCATGTTCTTGGATTGGAAGAATCAATATTGTGAAAATGACTATACTACTGAAAGCAATCTACAGATTCAATGCAATCCCTATCAAATTACCAATGGCATTTTTTACAGAACTAGAACAAAAAATCTTAGAATTTGTATGGAGACACAAAAGACCCCAAATAGCCAAAGCAGTCTTGAGGGAAAAAAAAACGGAGCTGGAGGAATCAGACTCCCTGACTTCACACTATACTACAAAGCTACAGTAATCAAGACAATATGGTACTGGCACAAAAACAGAAACATAGATCAATGGAACAAGATAGAAAGCCCAGAGGTAAACCCACGCACCTATGGTCAACTAATCTATGACAATGGAGGCAAGGATATACAATGGAGAAAAGACAGTCTCTTTAATAAGTGGTGCTGGGAAAACTGGACAGCTACATGTAAAAGAATTAAATTAGAACATTCCCTAACACCATACCCAAAAATAAAATCAAAATGGATTCAAGACCTAAATGTAAGACCGGACACTATAAAACTCTTAGAGGAAAATATAGGAAGAACACTCTTTGACATAAATCACAGCAAGATCTTTTTTGATCCACCTCCTAGAGTAATGGAAATAAAAAAATAAATAAACAAATGGGACCTAATAAAACTTCAAAGCTTTTGCACAGCAAAGGAAACCATAAACAGGATGAAAAGACAACCCTCAGAATGGGAGAAAATATTTGCAAACGAAACAACGGACAAAGGATTAATCTTCAAAATATATAAACAGCTCATGTTTATTAAAGAAACCAACCGAATCCAAAAATGGGCAGAAGACCTAAATAGACATTTCTCCAAAGAAGGCCTACAGATGGCCAAGAAGCACAGGAAAAGCTGCGCAACACCACTAATTATTAGAGAAATGCAAATCAAAACTACAGTGAGGTATCACCTCACACTAGTTAGAATGGGCATCATCAGAAATTCAACAAACAACAAATGCTGGAGAGGGTGTGGAGAAAAGGGAACCCTATTGCACTGTTGGTGGGTATGTAAATTGATACAGCCACTATGGAGAACAGTATGTAGGTTCCTTAAATAAATAAAAATAGAATTACCATATGATGCAGCAATCCCACTACTGGGCATATACTGAGAGAAAACCATAATTCCAAAAGACACATGCACCCCAATGTTCATTGCAGCACTATTTACAATAGCCTGGTCATGGAAGTAACCTAAATGCCCATCGACAGACGAATGGATAAAGAAGATGTGGTACATATATACAATGGAATATTACTCAGCCATAAAAAGGAACGAAATTGAGTCATTTGTTGAGACGTGGATGGATCTAGAGAGTGGCATACAGAGTGAAGTAAGTCAGAAAGAGAAAAACAAATATCGTATATTAACGCATGTATGTGGAACCTAGAAAAGTGGTACAGATGATCCGTTTTGCAGGGCAGAAGTTGAGACACAGATGTAGAGAACAAACATATGGACACCAGGAGGGGAAGGCCGTGGGGAGGTGGGGATGGTCGTTGATGAATTGGGAGATTGGGATTGACATGTATACACTGATGTGTATAAAATGGATGACTAATTCGAACCTGCTATATAAAAAAGTAAAATAAAATTCAAAAATTAAAAAAGAAAAAAGGCAATGCTATTAATAGCATCATCAACTTTGTGAGTGTGTGTGTACTCCAATAAGATCAGTAGATTAATTTACCACGTTTAAATTAATTTTTTCTTTATAATTCCTTAGATGTGAAAAATAGACCTAACTGACTTCGGCACATGGAAAATATGCTTCAGCAGATAAAAGTCACAATGTAACAGAAGAGAATCCTCTTGCCTACTCCTATTTATCCTGTCTCATAAAGAAATTATAAAGCAATGAACTTAAAATGGGTCAGAAACTAACACAACATTGTAAAGCAATTATACTCCAATAAAGATGTTAAAAAAATAAATAGATAAAATGGGTCAGATGAAAGCCATTTAAACTGTGATATATATAATCAATTCAAGTAAATTAGTGCTACAGGCTTATTGAGACAAATCCTTTTTCAAGATATAATGCACTAATAAGAATAGAATGTGCACTTACTGTAGATAATGTCTTGAAGACAATGTAATTTTACTTTATGACGTTACCATCATCAACAGTTTTCCCTGTGCCCACTGGGCACACACCACTGCAGTAAGAACCCTTGGCAGGGAGGCAGGATCTCTTAAGTGTGGCTCCAAATTCCAAGGGTTTACAATCTAGGGAGATGCAAATCACTTCCTTGAAGTAATAAATAGCATTTCCATATGAATTAGGCCTCCAAATTTAATAAGTCTTCTGAAGATTTTTTCCTTGCAAAATAAAGCAATGGCTTTGGAAAGGGCTTTCTGATCTGATTATACGTTTGTTAGCTTGGTTTTTTTAAAATGTAGATAACAAAAATGCAAAATTCTGAGACACTGTCTATGACATAAGTTAACATGTCATGAAATGGGACTGGATTGAAGATCTTAGGTAAAGCAATACGCAGGCAATTATTATGCAACAGTTTGCTTAAGCTGAGGAGAATTTTGAAAAATTCATGACAGTGAGGATGAGTTTCTGTGACAATTCAGTGTCATAATAGTTGAGTACTCATTCTTTTTTACTAGTATAAAATTAACTCATTAATTTAATTGAAAAGAGAGTGCCTTCTGGACATGTAAATTATATGGTGCTTTTTAGCCACAACTGTCCTATCAGAGTGAATTATTATATCTTTTTCTGTGATGAGAAATAGAATCCTCTTCTGGTCCCTCATGGATACTTACGTCGCTAAAAGGAAGCACACTAAGATTGGCATTTTTTCTTCACTGCAACTCAATATGTTAAATTTTGTCTCAACCCATGATGTGTGATATATGAATTCAAAATATTTACCGAGCACTCTAAGGCAAAAGGCACTTTTCAGATCTTGGGTTATATCAGTGAATAAAATGGGCAACAATTCCTACCCTTTGAAGTAATATGCTAGCAGAGAGGCATCGATCAATTAACAATATGCCTAATAAACTATAACTATATAGGTTATATAGTGTGTTGTTTCATGATACCTGCGTGAAATAATGATCAGGTAGAGTTGGGTAAGGAGGACCAGGAAAACCAAGGGAGAGGAGGCGAAGGTTATTGTATTGTCTAGAATGCTTAGGGGGAGCTCATTCAGAAAGTGACATTTGACCGAACTATGGAAGGTGAGGATGTCTAGGCAAAGGTGGTTTCAGGCAGAGGAACAAGCCAGTGCAACCCACCTAAAGGGCAGAATAGCCCTGTGTTTGGGGAATGACCAGAAAGCTGGTGTGGGTGTGGCCAAAGAGAATGAGGGGGTCCTGAGAAGGAAAGAGATCAGAGAAGTTTGGGGCTAGACTGTGGAGGATTGAATAGGTCTTGCCAAGGGTTTAAGTTTGCCCCTGAATTAAAGGGGGAGGCCTAGGAGAGTTTCTAGCAGAGAAGTGATGTGACCAGAGTCCTGCTTTGAAAGGCTCTCTTGGTTCTCAGTGAGGAATAGACAGTGTGCCTAAGAAGAGCAGCAGTGAAGAGGTGATTACAGTGGATCTGGACGACAGGTGAGAGTGGCTCGTGTCAACAGGTCGCAAACCATACAGTTGAGATTGCTCAGATTCTATGTCAGTTCTGAAAATTGTTCTGTACGTCTTTCAAAAGTTCTCCTTTGATGGGTTGAAGGTTGCATAGGAGAAAAGGGGATCAAAGATGGCTTTAACAAGTTAGGCAAACAATGATAAGGACTGAGTTGCCAACAACTGAACTGTGAAAGCCTGGGGTGAAAAATTAAAAGATCAGGAATTTAGTTGGGGTCACACTGAGTTTGCGATATCTCTGTGTATATGTCAAGGACTGGGTTGGATATATGAGTTTGCAGAGGATGCTACGTTCTCTGCAAACTCATATACACCAGGCAGAGGTGTAATTTTGAGACATTAGCATAGAGTAGTTATAACTCATGAACTGGATGAAATACAGAAGGAGTATACACAGAGAGAAAAGAGATATGAAAACTAAGCTCTGGGGCACTACAATATGAAGTATAAAAGAAGAAACCATTACATAAATTGAGGAAGAGAAATCAGGGGGAAGAAAACCCCAAGAAAGTGTCGTATTCTGGCAGCCCAGAGAAGACAGTACATCCAAGAGGAAGAAGTGATCAGCTGTGCCTGTTTCTGTCTTTAGGCCGAAAAAATTGGAACTAAGAACTGGCCATTAATTTTAGCTGCTTTAATATTACTGACGATCTTGGTAAGAATAGTTTTATTGAGTGGTGGGTTTAAAGAGTCTAGGAGAAAGGAAATTGGAAAAAGAATATAGAACACTTTTTAAAAATATTTGCTGCTAGGAGAGCAGTGAAAGAGTGATAGCTGACAAGGAATGGGATTAAGAAAAAATTTTAGTATATTTTGTTTATAAAGAAGAAAACTAAATAAGTAGCATATTTTTATACTGATAAGAATGATTCAATAGAAACAAAATTTGAAGATGTGGGAAAAAGAGATGAAATTGCTGGAATAATGAATCTAAGAAAGGATTCAGGTTTCATATGCAGTGGAGAAATAATCTTTAGAAAGAAACAGGAATATCCCATCTACCTTTGGAGGCATGTAGGGAATGTGTGCAGACAGATGTTGGTAGATAGTTAGACGTGGTGGTGAGAAGCTATGGGGTTTCTTTTTTATAGCTTTGATTTTCTCAGTGAAGAAAGAAGCCAGGTCACCAGCTGAGAATGAACACGGGTGAGAAGGTATTGAGGTTTGAAAAAAGTCGAGTAGATTTGAACAACTGTGAAGAAGAAGGAGAACAAATAAAATCAAAACATATAATGTAATTTCTAAGTAGTCTTAAAAGACCATATAGGTCCATGGCCATTAGTTTTAAAGTGAGATCAGGCAGACTGATTCCATGGTTCTCTCCCCACCTTCAGTTTCAATGATACACGTGGGGTCTGAAGATTTTTGCCAAGAGCTTGACTTGAAATTGAAACTAGAATCTTCACCTTCATGGGGATGAAGAACGATGGGAAGATGGCAGGATTAATGAGTGAGACGTCTTGTTGGGGTAGAAGCCTTGTTAGGAGCGAGAATCAAGTGGAAGTTAGCTGGAAAGTAGGTGGTTGGGAGGCAATTAGGCAATGCTTTGCAGGTTACAGGCAACAGCTAATTCTGAGACATGGACTTGGAAGTGAGAGGGAGGGCAAGGTTGATAGAGGAGAAGAGTGCAAAGATGTGAGAGGTCAGAGTGCAGGAAAGACCATCTACATAGAGATGGAAATAACCAAGAAGTAAAGCAGAAGTAATTTTCGAGAAATGGACAGTAAGTCTGGTGCTAGAATTATCCAGAAATGAAAGGCCATGACCCAAGATTTAAAGAGGTGATAGCAACAATAAAAGTAGTTGGTGAAATAATGATGTTGATGATGATAATGATGATGGTGATATTTCAGAGGACTTAGGAGAGTGAGTTTTATGAGAGCCTTCATGAGAAGCTAGGAAACCTCTACCTCACCTCCTGGTCCAGGGAGACACAAGATCTTGGGAAGAAGAGCAGCCAGGGTTAGGAGACCTCAGGGGAAACAGCATCTGAAGTGCAAAGCCAGGTTATCACTAGAGTGAAAGGAGAAGGGGGCATTCAGGGAATAGGATTAGGATACAGGGCTTTTGCTGACAATGCCCTTGAATTCCAGAAGATTGTAGAGATTTTCAGAGATTGTAGAGAGATGGATAAAGAAAGGTCCAAAATAGAGGTATATAAAGCGTTAAGGTGATTATTCATGGGTGATTGGTGGAGACCTGGAAGTCTGAGTTTCCATGATGACTGCCCTGAACTGGCCTAAGGTCTTAATGAATTCTAGACAGTCCATGGTGAGTGATAAGGATGCCAGTTTCAGAGGCAGGGGTTGGTGAGTGCCTGGGCTTTCTTGATGGTGGAGGTGGATGGTTACCAGAAGGCAGAGGCATGGTCTTAGCCTTTTTGCTGTGCTCACTCTTTTGAGGAAAGAACATTCTCCTTGTGAGTAAATGCTCTTCAAATGGATGCTTGCGAAAATTTGGGAAGTTGGGTTCCACCACGTGTTTGAGCCCCCTCTCATCTTAGATGTTGGGGATAAGTGTTTCAGAGCTATCTGAAGTCACACAAGTGTGAAGCGATTCCACAAGAGACTCACAATCTCAAATTTTAGGGAACAAAAATAGTAAAATATAAAAATCATCTAAGTTTTTGTGTAACTGAAATTTTATCTCTAAGTTTTAAATTATAATTTTGTTAGGTCAGGCATAATAATGTTTTAATGAAACATTTTATTCACATTTTAACTGTTATTTTCAAATTTTCTCACTTTTTAGCCAATTTATTTTGTAAGTTGTTAAAACAAACAATTGATTAATTTCACAGAATCTTGAACTCTTAACATAATTCCAAGGATACGAGGCATTTACGCAAGTAGCATACTTCTGAAAATAGAAATAATTTATTTAATATTTCTTGCTTAAAAATTCATTATGTAATAATTAACTCATTCGGGATGAAATTTTCTACATTAATTGAGAATTAACAATCTATTGTAAAAGAAGGATATGAATAATACATGTGGAGGCATTCCTTACAAGAATTGGTAGGAGTGTAATCTTTTGTATGCCCAGTCACCAAATCTCTTTTTAAAGTTTGGGTAGGGCAGGAAACTATCCCCTACTATGGATATTGAAAAAGCCCCCAAATTGCCTTCCCTATTACTTGTGGCTGGAGCAAAGCAGTGTGATCTATATTTGATCAGGCAAATATCTTACTCTGGAAAAGAAATGTGGAGAATATAATAATGCAAAAAAGATGGGAGTGGGGAGGGAAGCAGGAAGAGAGCAAAGGAGGAAGAGAGTAGGGGGAGAAAGAGAGTATTTTTAACCTGCATTTGGGTAGAGGTGATAGTCATTCATGCCTGCTCATTTTCTGAGCCAGATTCTCCCTCCTTGCCCTTAATTCAGAGTTACTCAGTATCCTGGAATAGCACAAAATGGAACAGTAGCTAATTAAGTATCATTTGGCACAAACTACTCATTAAAAGACCAGGGTTTGGGAGAACACACTGGATACTGCCTTTGCTCCTCCAGGTCCATCCTCCATCCTTCCTCACCTGCTTGGTACCTGGAGGGCTGACCTCCAAGGACTGCATCAGTGCACTCCTTTGCCCTCAAGCTTCTGGTTGCATTGCACACAGGTGGGCACCAGCAGAAGGTTGGACCACAGAAAAGTGGGGTATTTGTTCCTGGCTCCCTCCCTGCCAGGCTACAGGATGTATGACTATGTCCCTACCAAGGCCACAGTTCCCATCAGGGGGACCACTCCCAGATCTATCGCTGCTTCTTTCTCTGATCCTGTGTGTGGTGACTGGTTTCCTGCAGCTGCTGTAACAAAGTGGCACAAAGAGTGGCTGAAAACAACAGAAACGTAGCCTCCCACACTTCCATGGAAAGTCAGAAATCCAGGTGTCAGCAAAGATTTGCTCCTAGGCGTCTCTGAGAAAGAGTCTGTTACATGCATCTCTCAGTTCCTAGTGCGGCCAGCAATCCTTGGTGTTCCTTGGTTTGTGGATTCACCACTGCAATGTCTGCCTCTGTCATCACATGTTCTCTCTGTGGGTTTCTGTCTCTGTCCCTTCTCTTCTTATAAGGACACCAGTCATACAGATTAAGAAGCGACCTACTCCAGCGTGACTTCATCTTAACTTCACTAATTACATCCGCAATGGCCCAATTTACAAATAAGGTCACATCTCGAGACTCTGGGCAGGGTATGGATTTGGTGGAGGGGTGAGGTTGGGTGCTGTCTAACTAGGTCAAGGTTCTAACAGCTTTTCTTCTCTTACTAGCCCTGGGATGGAACAATTAATTCTGCTCCCAAGTTTTAAAATACCCTTAATTAAACTTCCCTTCTTGGCCCCTTTTGAATGTTCTTTTATCTGTTGGGACCCTGACTGATCCAAAGACCCAGTATTAAGGGCTTGGTGAATTCAAGAACTTAGGGTGGAGATTCTGTTCTTAAGGATGGAGATGCCGTATTTAACCATAACTAAACAGCTTAGAAAACAAAGAGAATGAAACCCTCAAAATCTTAAATCCCTAGCTTGTGTAATAGAACAAAACCAGGGACCTTTCTGTGACCATTGAAATAATCTCTTATCTCTTTCACCTATGGCAAAGATTCTTATAAAACCAACTCAGATTTTGATTTTGCAGGTAGCCGAGATACAATATCAGTTCAATTCACAGTCTTACAAGGTCTCATAAAAACTTAGTGCATTGAAGATGGACAAGTCAGAGCTTGAAGACTGAAAATGGTGAAATATAGGAAGATGAAAGGATTCAGAGAAATGAAACTCAGTACAGTACTAGACTTCCCATGCCAGTCCAAAGTACTTATATCAATGAGAGGATAATATAAGCATAGAGGGTCTGGATTTAGTAGTGCAAGTACACTTACTAGAGATTCTAGATTCTGTCTAAATTAAGTCATTGGGAGAGTTCTAATTATTTCCATAACACTCAAAATTCTTGTCATAATGAAAAGAACCCAAAGACTTTGGAGCACTGGAACACTAGAATGAATTTCTTACGTGCAGTGAAAACTTCACATCCTAACTAAGACCGTCCCTTTCCCACATCTTTTGCAAACACAGTTGCAGAATTGTGAGTTCTTAGAAAACAGTACTATGGCTGATTGCTGTAGGCTGGCAATGCTGGTAGTACACTCTGCATTCAATCACTGGGTGTGTGTGGGTCCAGGGTGGGACCACCAGAGGTAAGGCACATACATTTTTGTATTAAACCATACTGCTTGACTGATGATAAGAGTGATTTGATAACTATTAGTTGATGACTGTTTCCCTGGAATAATAATTATTGGGTGACTCACTAGAGTTCTATTATGCTTATATAATTACCCCAAACTCTAGGTCTAAAAAATAGATTAGATGCACCAAAACAGAGAATCATGTCTCCTGATTATTTCACAATTATGATTCAGAAGCCCTGAGCTCCTTGAATGAGCTTAGTAGCCCTAAGGCTGGATCTGGTGAGAACATAGATGGGAATATCAACTGGGGGCCCAATGAATAGCACCCAGTATTTGCTGAAAACTGGAAGCAATTGGAGGATAGATAGGAGCATAGGGGATGGGCAAATAAAATACCACTTTTACTAGTGATAGAGGTGTGGATTTTATCTGTGAGTAAGAGGCTTTCTAATGCTGAATTTGGAATTGGAGAGACTTCTTGCCAAGACAGTGTTCCACTGTACACATATCTCAATAGAAGGAGAGTCTTCCTGTGTAAATTTATGATATAGAGGAGCAGAGGGGAACATATACTTTATGCTTCCTGCTGGCAGATCAACCACTAAAAGAAGTCGGGGGTCAGAGGATGGGGTGAACCTAACATGCTCAAGTTATTCTTCTCAATAATCAGATAAGTTCTTTATGATACTATAATGGTGGATACATATTGATATTATTAGACATAGGTCAAAACCCATAGAATGTAAGTGTGAACCCTAATGTGATAATGTTGTACCATGTGATTCAACAATTGTCATAAATGTAACACGGGGGGGGGAGTTGATGGTAGGGGAGGCTATGCATGCCTGGGGGCAGGGGGTGTGCAGGAACTCTGTATTTTCTGTTCAGCCTTGCTGTGAACCCATAACTGCTTTAAAAAATAAAGTCTAAGAACAAATAAAATCTCCTTGAGTATTACAGTTACTTCCTAGGGTGGCACAGGTTCTCACTTGAGTACTGTTGTGGTCTTACTGGATGCCATCACCCCCTTGCCAAATGCTGCATCTGACACCAGGGTGACACCATGGGTCTCTCCCAACAGTGTAGCTCTCTTGATTCCAAAGCTGCCTGAGAGTTTTTGTTAAAACTTCACTTCCCTTTTCTTTTATGCTCTCTTGGAAAGCCCTAGGAGAGTAATAAATGTGTCATTATTAATGTTTTACACATTTAATTAAACCATTTTCAGTTACCAACTTCTCTCTCTCTGGGACTCAGACATGTGCCTTCAGGAAGATGGAGTTAAGAGATGCTCTGAATGTCAGAACTTTAATGTGTCTATCACCATTGCTTCTGGAAGCTTCTGATTCTATGTGAGATTTTGTTCCTTGTTTAGTGACTCCAGCGGCTGACTTCATGCCTGGCAGTAGCTTTGGCATGTTTCTGAACGGCTGTATATTTTCCCCCGGTCATAGTGATTAACTCAGGCTAAGACCTCCCGAGCCGATAGACAGCCGTGAGACTTTTGCAGAGGCTGTGATGCTTTCACACAGATCTGAACCTGGACGGATGTGAGTTGATGCTGCTACAGCTCTCCCATCACCATATGGAATCTGAGAAGCACCAACAGCATCCTGGGAGCTCTCAGAAATTGTGAGCCAATCTTGGAAAGCTAACTTCATCCAAGCTAGACTCATTTCTCATAGCAGGTCATCCATGGTCATTTCAAAGATGATTTCTGTCCTCATTTATTTCATTAATACAGGTATCTATTCATTATGTTTTCTTTGTAATAAAATGCAACATTAAGTTTATGAATGTAGATTTATACATATAAATCTACATATATACATATAAATATACATTTATACATATAAATCTACATACCTTTTGCATATAAAAGGTAAAGAACTTTTCTGTTTTATATTGAAATGTGTCAGAAAGCCAATTTCAAAATAATAGTTTATTAAAAAGTATCTACATTCATCAAAGATTAAAATATCCAGGACATTTAAATACAAAAGGTTGACCCTCCAAAAATCTGGTTTTTTTTTTTTTGATGGCTCAGAACAAGCTAATGATATATCAATGTGTTCTGCAAAGAGCAGCTACTTTTATTATCACTTATGATTCAAGAATTTTTGCCAAACTAACCATCTGGAAATCAATGAGATATTTTTAGCGAAATGCATCCAAGTTTTCAATTTAACCAAGGGATTTAAAAAAATTCTACTATTTTAAAGCTAATAACTGATTCCTGCGTGTCCCGCTCTTAAATTTTATGCATCATTTAACTTAGAGATATTTTTAAAAATATAGTTGGTATAGCTATAATTTTTAGTCTGTAGACTTTTATTTTAAGAAATGGGATTTCTGACTATCCTGACAAAAGCTGTTTAATAATTAAAACTTTCTCTTGAAAATGGGGAGATACCTTTGATTATTTATCTTAATTTTACTTATTTCTCCCCTCAGGACCAATTTTTAAAATTTTCAAAGTCCTATAAAGGAACATATTTTGTTTTGTTTTGGGTTTACTTGAACAGTGTGAATTTTGTATATTAGCTTTTTTTTTAATCATAACTTTATTATAAAAAAAATGCATATATCTCCCTGTTTTTCTAAGGTTGTCCTTTCCTCAGCACCTTCTGTTGGAAAAACCCTGACATCTTAGCACACCCTTTCCAATTTAAAGCTTATTTATATTTAATTTGTAAAATATAACTTTGTCATTCCAAGGAAAGTCTAAGTCTTACATTTAAGATTTCAAAAGAGTTCTTGAAAAGAAATTTCTTGAAAATCTAATAAAACTCTCCCCCAATATTTTGCATGATGGAGGTAGAAACTGAAAAGAATCAGAGTTTCAATTGCTTTGATGTTAAAGATCAAATATAACAATTAAGCAGAAGTATAGTTTTCTGAAGAATTTTGTCTTGATATTCAAAACTTCTACAGTTGTGCTTGGGACTTCCCTGGTGGTCCAGTGTTAAGATCCACGCTTCCAATGCAGGGGGCACGGGTTCGATCCCTGGTCTGGGAACTAAGATCCTGCATGCTGTGGGGCATGGCCAAAAAATAAATAAAATTAATAAATAATATGGAATAATTTTTTTAAGTTGTACTAATACAGTAGCTAGGAACTCCATGTGGCCAGTTAAATTCTAAGTGATTAAAAAAATGAAATCAATTCAATTTCTCTGCCTCACTGGCTACACTTCAAGTGCTCAATAGTTATAAGTGGCTAATGGTTACATAATATACAGTTCAGTTAGTGAATATTGCATCACATGGAAAATTTTACTGGAAACAATGATCTAAAGTATGATTCATTTGAATTTTTCCAACAATGGTTATCAGAAGGCATTTAGATCATGCTTTCTGAACTCATACTACGTATTGCTGTAATGTCATTAACATTTTAATGACAATTAATGTGAAATCTTAAGAATTCATTAGCACCTTCTGAAAGCACTCAGTGTTTTGTTTTGTTTTTTTCAAAAGAAATGGATAAAAACCATATCTTAAAATTGAAGTTTCTGTTTATAGCAGTGAATAACAGTGCAATGTGTAAAGTTATCAATTATTCAGGTTTACCACCCTTTGTACTGTGAGTGTGAATCTCTATAATGACATCAGCTTGAGGTTTCAACAATTATGGCATCTCTGGATGTTGCAGTAATATTCTCAGAACCTCTATCTGCCAATAGGGCTTCTGGTGGTTTAATGAAATGTGAGTGAAGACACAGTTTTCATTCATAATCTTGAATCACTCTTACCCAGATTGTATAACTAAACTTAAAATAAGATCTATAGGAAAATCCCTACATATTGACAGCTATGAGATTTAAATAACACTGAAAGATGGATGAGAAAGCCACTTCATTGTCTGGGAATGACAGAGGCTAGAAGAAGAATAAAAGGAGAGATGACCACCATCACGCTATAGTATAAAATTGGAATTGAAAATACTGTGACGTTTATAGTATAAAATTCAACAGTAATGAAATAAAATTCAGTATAGATTGTTGGAGGAACATAGCAGTATGAGAAGATGAGGGAGAAGAATATTCCAGGTCAGAAGGACGAGCTAATGCAAAGATCTTCAGGCAGAAATGAGTTTGCTCTGATGAAGAAATGGGAGGCTAAGCAAATGGCTGGATCGCCATGAGTCAGGAAGGGCCGCGTGAGGAGGGGATGGGGGTGGTGGAAGAGGAGGGTGACGCGCACAAAGATATATAAGTATGTGTATGTACGTATATACCGTTTCCTGGGTGTTGACAAATTGCCAAAAATATGAAAATATTATAATGTATGAGTCAGCCAATGAATACAGAGCCTCCTTATCTCTAACAAGATGCTTTCTTCCTTCTACATCTCTATTCTGTATCCTACCGTATATACGTCCCTGTCGATGTTTAGTCTATATCATGTCTATATCTGTATCTATCTATATCCTTGAACTCGTGGTAAAATTCCAGATATTGAGTGTCTAACTGCTTAATTGACAATAGCAAATGAATTTCCAATAGACACCTCAAATTTTTAAAGAACAAACATATTTTATTTTTTCGCCCTGCCCAAGAGTCTCTTGTTCAAAATACTTCACTAAAATACTTATATTTAATTTGAGGCATTATTCATGATTTCTTTCTCTCAAACACTTGCATTTAATCCATTAGCAAGTCATGTCGAGTCTATGATGAAAATATGCTTCGAATTTATCAAGTTTCGCTCTTTCCTCTAATAATGCCCTGGTCCACGCCACTCTGATTCTTGTTAGTAAAGCTGTCATTGTCTCCCTAACACCATCCAGTCCAAGTCTCTCTGGCTTTGTGACTTTCTGTAACAGACTTTTACCCGGAGTCCCTGCCTTCATCGTCCCCTGACTCTCAGCCTTCCTCCCCACAGCAGCCTCCATGATTAAACTTTACGACGTCATTCTCTTGCTCACGTGGATTTCACGCAAGAAGTTTTGGCAATCACTTGAATAGGTCAAAACTTCGCAGCTACATACCCATGTTGGTACAAGGCTCAACCCCACAGTGCCTGAGAGTGCGTGTCAGGAGGGAGAGAAAAGGGTCACGTCTTCAGCAGTGAGCTGTGCGATCCTGAATGTGCAATCTTACTAAGAGACACCTGAGAGAAGCTCAGAATGGGCAGGAAACCTGACTGCTCTTCCCTCCTTCAACCTTCATGGGGTAAGTAACATATACACACTACTATGTATAAGATAAACAACAAGGACCTACTGTATAGCACAGGGAACTATACTCAATATTTTGTAGTAACCTACATGGGAAAATAATCTGAAAACGAATATATATATATGTGTGTATATATATATACATGTGTGTGTATATATATATATATATATATTCATATATATATATATATATATCTGAATCTCTTTGCTGTATGCCTGAAACTAACACACATTGTACATCAACTACATTTTGATTTAAAAAATAAATATATATTAAAAAATTAAAAATAAAAACCAAAGGGACAAAAAAAAAGAAAAAAAAATGGTTTTCAACAGAAACTACGTAAGGTCATTATTTAGCTCAGGGGCTTTTCAACAGGCATTGCACATTTGAATCACCTGTGACATTTGTCATTCATAGAGAGGACACCCCAGAAATTCTGACTTAGCGCATTTGTGCGGGATTAAGTATTTGGGGTTTTAAAATTTTGCATTCCCAGTGATTATCATGTTCATATCTATGTTGGGAGTTATTAACTTAAATGATGTTCTTTTCAATTATATCACTGGATATAATTATCTCACATTCCCATTTAACTTGCATCATTACCTGTGTAGGATATTGGATGCTGACGCTCTCCTTTACATAATCTCATTATAATTAGCTGGAAATGAGCTGTCAGGCATTTTTATTAGTTGTGTCTTCAGATCTTTCCCTAAAGAGATAAAGTCAAAGTCTAATATCTGAGGTCACTTAAGGTTTCAGTGTTGGGCTAAGAAGCTCAAATACAGAGTGGATGAAGTTCTAGGTACTGTTCTTCCTGGCTGAAACACCATTCAGTTATCTGGCAGTGATCAATCAGAATGATGTTTTTTTAGCATCTAATATTTATCTGATCAGACTTTTCATTAGATTTAGATACTGGCCTTTGGGAATACAAAAGCCCCCACTCACCCCAGCATACAAGCAACATAGGAAAATAAAAAGCCAAGAATTTGGTGTGGATGTTCTACATTGTGTGGAAGCAACCTCGAAGGTGGCCCTAATGAAACCCCGATACTGGAGCTGATAACCCTTGTGTAATCCCTTCCTGGTGAATACAGAATGGGCTTAGTTACTTGCTTCTTGTTAATAGCATAAGGAAGAAGGGATTGGATGTGACTTCTGAGGGTGGGTTGTACAAAGACGATGGTTACAAGAAAACTGTGGCTTCCATACTGTATGTGCACTCTCCTCTTTCTCTCCCCTTTTCATATCTCTCATCCCAGGGAGGTTATCTGCCCTGGTGAGAGGCAGCCCTGTGGACAGGCCTGTGTTATAAGAGACTGCTAACAGCCAGGAGAATGAGCTTAAAAATGGATCATCTTCCCACAGGTTGAGATTTCTCATAACTGCAGCCCAGCCAACAGCTTGTCTGCAGTCTCATAAGGGGCCTTCCTCCAGAGGCACCGGCTAAGCTGCCCAGATTCCTGACTCTTACTAGCTATGAGAGGATAAGTATTTGTTGTTTTAAACTGCTAAGTTTTGAAGTAATTTTTTATATGACAATAGACAACTAATATCCATTCTATCAAATGAACATTGCATATTATATACTCCTTCCTGGAGATAATCTTCTGTTTTAAAAATTTTGTCAATAATATGTTTTTAAATATTTTGCACTGGCAAAGAGCAAATTCTGATTTAGCGAAGTAAATAGCACTGATATTTACACAGTTCAAACAAGGTGGTATACACATGCATTTCTTTTTTAGGTTGTTCATAGGAGAATTTTTTTGTGAAAGGGTTACATATGCAATTTAAATTAGTGATAGATGAGAACTTTCTTACTGAGACAATATTTTTAAAAAATTGTTTATTTTTCCACCTAATATCTTTCTATGCATTTATTTATCTACTTATATACTCATTTGTTCCTTTATTTATTCATATCTTGCTAGGAAAGAGTTAACACAGCAGATCGGTTTTACTTAATTTTTGCTTGTATCTGTAGCCACAGCAATGACCATTGGTCAAATCCTGAGAATTAAACTACAGAAAAGTTCACATACTCACTGGTTAGGGATGTTATTCTTCTATATACTTGAGGCAGTGATTGAGATGTACCACTATCCACATTGTTTAAACATGAAAATTCGTGATACACACCTGGTCTCTAGTTTGGGGTCTGCACAAAGACTGGTCATATAGCTAGAGCTATGTGACTAGCCCCATTTAAGAGTTACGGATCCCAAGACTTGAGTGGGCTTCCTTGGGTGCAGGTATCTTGTGTGGGTCTTTGTTGTTTGTGGTTGGAAAGAAAAGCAAGTCCTGTGGTCCTTACAGAGAGAAGGAAGACTTAGAAGCCTGGGAATGACCATTCTATCATCTTCTCTCTCTCTCTCTCATATATATATATATATATTTTTTTCCTACTGTTCCTGCCCTGTATCCTTTGCTCGAATAAATCTCATCCATGAGTTTAACTTATTAAGTCCTATGACTCCGTCCAGGCGACCACCAAACTATTGGGTGGTCATGGGACCCCTGAAATACACACAATGCCCTTTTACAAAAATTCACTATGGCTGATGAGAATTCTATTTTGTTAATTATTAAATATGTAAAACTATATACATTTAATGTGTCCAGGGTTTTATTTGATAAACTTATATATTGTACTATGATTGCCATTGTAGCTTCACACAGCACCTTTATCATATTGCACAATTATAGTACCAAATTGTTGTCTATATGGGAACACTTAAGCTGGGAATTGGCAGGTTAAGTTACAAGATAATTTTTTTCTTTAGTAAAATTGCATTTACCTTGTTGTTAGGACTGTTTAGACAAAATTTTAAGAGTATTTGCACACACATTAAGATGATTATTTCAAAAAAAATAATAAAAAACTTTGGAGAGGATATAGAGAAATTGGAATCCCTGTGCATTGTTAGTGGGAATGTAAAATGGTGCAGCCACTATAGAAAACAGTATGGCAACTCCTCAGAAGAATTAAACATAGAATTACCATGTAATCCAGCAGTTCTACTTCTAAGTATATACCCAAAAGAATTGAAAAGGAAGTCAAACATATTTATATGTTCATGTTTATAAAAGCTTTATTCAAAATAGTAAAGGTGAAATCAACCCAATTGTCCACTTATGGATGAATTGATTAAAAAATGTGGTATATACATACAATGGAATATTATTCAGCCTTAAAAAGGAAGAAAATTCTGACACAGGCTGTAACATGGAAGCATCTTGAGGACATGAGGCTAAGTGCAATAGACCAGTCACAATAAGACAAATGGTGTGTGATTCCACTTACATGAGGTTCTAAAAGTAGTGAAATTCATAGACACAGAAAGTAAGATGGTGGTTGCCAGGGGATAGGAGAGGGGAATGGGGAGCTATTGTTTAATGGGTATGGGGTTTCAGACGGGGAAGACGAAAAAGTTCCCGATATGGATGGTGGTGATGGTTGCAGAACCATGTGAATGTACTTATTGCCACTGAACTGTACACTTAAGAATGGTTAAAAAGGTAAATTATATTGTATGTATATTTTACAATATAACAATAAATACCTTTTTAAAAAGGTAATTTTTATTCCATCCTTAAAATGTCTAAATGCGATCATGGTACTCCTCCTACGAACTTGGGAGTACTACACTAATGGGTAATAAGACATTTATACTTTTTACAGAACAGGGAGCCTTCAAAGAAATAATTCCATTTCTTAGCCTGATTTTTTTTTTCTTTTTTGCCCTACGTGGGTCTCTCACTGTTGTGGCCTCTCCCGTTGCAGAGCACAGGCTCCGGACGCGCAGGCTCAGCGGTCATGGCTCACGGGCCCAGCTGCTCCGCGGCATGTGGGATCTTCCCAGACCAGGGCACGAACCAGTGTCCCCCGCACTGGCAGATGTACTCCCAACCACTGCGCCACCAGGGAAGCCCGAGACAATTATTTTTTAAATTCCTGATAAATCTCCAGTTCACACCCACCTTCCTCACTGCGACTAAAGTTGTCATTTTAAGAAGAGAAATTTTAACCAGTCTTAGCGAAAACCTTCAATAACTCCCATAATTACTAAACAAAACCAAAACACTTGTTGAAAATATGCCCACTTTATGGTCTCACATATTGACGCATTTAAAATTTTACACTAGATTCTGGCCATGTTAAGGTACCTGAGCTCCTCTGAGTTTATCATGCTTTTTCTGTCATTATGATTTTGATTTGCTACTTATTCATCTCTTATTCCTTGTCTGCCTAGCAACTTTTTTAAAGTATCTGCTCCTGTATTACTGCTGTGAAATCTTCCCTGACTCCTACATCTTTCCCTTTTAACACAAGCACAGTGTGTTACACAAAATTTTGGACATTTCTCTTAATATTCATCACAAGGTAATCTAATTTGGGGAATACATTTTGCCTTCATCATTAGACTATGACCCTCTATGCAATGAGTCTATGTGTTTTTGTTGCTTGTACGTTGGGGATCATATCCAAAAAATCATTGTCTAGACCAATAACATAAAGATTTTTCCCTATGCTTTCTTTTCTTGTAATTTTAAAATTTCAGGTATTAGGTTTAAATCTTTAATCCAATTCGAGTTGATTTTTGTATAAGATCTGAGATAAGAGTCCAATATCCTTCTTCTGCTTATGGATGTCCAGGTTTTCCAGCACCACTTATTGAAGAGACTGCACTTCCTTCACTGTATATTCTTAGCATTCTTGTTGAGAATCATGTGATCACAAATGCATGGATTTATTTCTGTGCTCGTATTCTGTTCCATTGGTCTGTTTGTTTTGATTAATACAGCTTTTTACTATATTTTGAAGTTAGGAAGTGTGATGCCTCCATTTTTTGGTCTTCTTTCTCAAGATTGTTTTGGTTACTTGGGGTCTTTTATGGTTCTATATGAATTTCAGGCTTTCTTTTTCTATTTTTGTAAAAAATGACATTGGGAATTTGATAAGGATTGCATTGAATCTGTAGATTGCTTAGGGCAGTATAGACATGTTAATATTAAGTCTTCTAATCCACAAACACAGAATGTCTTTCTATCAATTTATGTCTTCTTTAGTCTCTTTCAGCAATGTTCTGTAGTTTTCAGTGTATTGGTCTGAGGATTGAGTGCAGATTAGGAGGGAAAAAATCAAGAATTGGGGCTTGATCATCTCGCTGTACCATCTATTGAGATGGGGAAAATGGGGGCTTCAAGGGCATGTTGATGACAGCAAATTAAACATTTTGTATTTGTTAATTTTAGGCTACTTACTAGAATTCTAAGATGAGAATCCCAGCAGTCAATCACCCACAGAAGTCTGAAACCCAGAGGAGAAGAGGAAGTTAGAGAAAGGAATGTGTCAGTCACTAGCATTGAAATGACATCTGTGCATGAGGATGCTATCATCTAGGGAGTGAGAAATAATTTTTAAAAGAGGAGAGGAAATCAAGAAGTAAATATTGGGACACTCAAAATTTTGGAATTTCTGGAAGAAACGGGGTAGCCAAGGGATTTAAAATGAGACACCAGCAGTTTCCATGGAAAACCAGCCAAGTGTGTTATCCTGGAAGCCAAGAGGAAGCAACAATTAATCATGGCTAATGCTGCTGAGAATGAAAAATGAAGATTGAAGATAGAGAAATGGATTTGTTAGAAATGGACACCATTTGTGACTTTGATAAGAACAGAGTCAGTGGAAGGCATGAATAAAAGCCTAGTGTGAGTAAAAAGAGAAGAAAGTTAGAAGTGGTGGTGGGGATTCAGTGAATAGAGACAATTCTTGAGGTATTTATCAATGAAAGGTAGAAGAGAAATGTGATTTTGACCGACGGTCTTGGAATGTAGAAACTTTTTGTTTGTTTAATTCAAAATGTGAAATATTAGAATATTGTGTTTTAAAGAATATAATTTTTAAAAAGGAAGTACTGATGATAGATGAGAAATAAGTTACTTAGGATGATAGAGACTGCTTTCTCCCTGCTCCTTTCCACTAAATACAACTGTAAAGCCTGAAATAGTGCAAGAGGTAATCAATTGTCGCAATGAATGTGATGTGAACTGAAAAGATAAGATCATTAAAAAAATGGGATATTTGAAATTAAAATGTTGGAGGTATATGGTTATTGGTAATATCTAAAGCCTTGCCTGAATAAGAGGTGTTAAGCAGAAAAGATTATTGAATGTACATAGGTAAAAGAATTAGAGAGCCAGATAATCAATTGATAATCTATATGGACGTTTAAATGATTGTAAAAGTAGTGCTGGCGAAGCAAACATTAAACACAATTAGGGCCAAGAGGGTTTGGTGGCAAAATAATAATTATGCTCTAAAAGAGTCATCTTCATTTCTGTTCTCTGAATAATGACCACAATTATGAGGTCATACCTATTCTAGTAACATCACTAACACTGTATATGAGGTTTGCAGTTTTGTTGAATGTACATTTTACATGTAATTTTGAAAAGAATCCCATTAACAATTTTATTTGAAAGAAAAATTTTAGAAATTCAATTATTCTTTAATACATGAAAACTAGTGTTTAATTCAGAAATTCAGACTTTTGATCATGATTTTGCCATTCACTGAGTTTGAAAAATGGATGCGCATCATGCTTATTTTCACTATTGGCCTATCTCCTGTTGCAGAATATAAATGTTAACACTTTGTCATATCAAGTGCTTAAGCAGAAATTAGATATGCACAATTGAGACATGCAGTTCTAAAGTGATAATGATCTCATATAACTTTAGAATATTCATATTAATTACCAGTGTTGACCATATCTTGGCATTTCTCTAGCCTTTGTTTTGTTCTCTACATTATCATCTGCTCTATTTCTCTGCCCTTTATAATTTAAACATTCCAAATTACCTGCTTTGCCCTGTACTTTTTTTTCATGTTCTCTTGGCTTGCACACTCTTCTCATTTTCTGGAATGGAATTATTCTGCTTGTCTGTCTGGCTAATTCATCCTTCAAGAAACAGTAGACTGTGAAGCCCTTTCAAAGGATGACACCATTCCCTCTTTTGCATCTCCTGTGCCATTTTATTACAACAATGTTAATTTTTGTTGACAACTTTTTTCTTATTAGACTCTGATAGCTTTAAGACAAAGATCATGATTTTTCTACATTTTCGGCCCTAGGAACTAGTACAGTGTCTGGCACATAGTCCTGGGATTAATGATAGATGAATGAATAATACTATTCTTTACCAGAATAATTTTTATGTTAAGGTAATATAATTCACATATTTGAATTGCAGTTAGAAAGGCATTTGGAATTTATAATGACAAAATTAAGAACAGGAGAAAAAGATTGAGAAATAAAACATGAGCAAGTGGAAAGTTTAAAAATAAAATCATAGGTATCATGGTTGATGAATAATTCCACTTTCTTTTTTTTTTGGATTTTTTTTTTTTGCGGTACGCAGGCCTCTCACTGTTGTGGCCTCTCCCGTTGTGGAGCACAGGCTCCGGATGTGCAGGCTCAGCTGCCATGGCTCATGGGCCCAGCCAATCCGCAGCATGTGGGATCTTCCCAGACCGGGGCATGAACCCACATCCCCTGCATCGGCAGGCGGACTCTCAACCACTGCGCCACCAGGGAAGCCCTGATTCCACTTTCTTAAGAGTAGATCCTCTAAGAAGTACGTTTTAAGTAATGGAAAGAGAGTCTACCACTGAATTACACATTTATTTTTTACTAGTGACCTTTATGGTCACTAGAGAGTGAAATATGAATAGAATCTCTCAAGAGACAATGCTCTAATTTATAGTAGGATATCACCCATATAGTATATCTAATTTAAATACTTGGTTTCACTGAATATATTTTTGAGTGGATAGTTTTAAGTTTTTCTGCTTGTTTGGATAGAACTAACAGAGACATTTAACAAGAGAGTGCGTATAGGAAGAGAAGTCAGGTGGAAGGTAAGTCAGGTTTGAAGAACAGTAGTGATAAGTTTAGTGTTGGTCACACTGAATTTGGGCTGTCTGTCTCTTATCCTGTGGACACGTAGAAGAAAATATTTCTGAAGCTCAATGAGAAGGTCATAACCGAATGGAAATACTTGGAAAAACATGGTAGTTTTTACTTTCATTCATAGATGTAGTAAAGGAGTTAACCTGCTCTAGGCTGGGTTACTAGGATGTGTGAGAACGGCTACTCCACATCTAAGATTAGTAGATGTTAGTGCCAAAAACCCAACAATTTTCCACTATAAGAGTGGTTTTAAAACCATGCTCTACCTTGCCTTAATGTTCAGTACTGGCACTTCTAGGCCAACACCCCTGCTTCCCAATAAAAAGCAGCTCTACTCTTTTCTGACTTCTTTAATTTACTATGGCAAATTCCATTTACATAATATAGGGGAGAGGAGAGCTCTGATGTTAATTAAATAAATAATAAAATTAAAATAGATTAAAAACCATTGCACTTTAGCATGCTACCATTCAGGGACGCATAGGTAGAAAAGCATGGATAGATTTCTTGAAAGTAGAATTTAATTAAAGGACAATTGTAGGAGAATGTTTTCACATAGTGATAATGAAGACATCTGTAGGAAAATTTCTTTTATGGTGGAAATATTTGACAATTGATCATTTATAAACACACATAAAAAATATTCATTTATAAAATCCTCTTTTCCCTCATTTGATTCCTGTGTTTGTAACTGTGTACATATATACTTGTATGTGTATATATGTATAAAAATACAAAGAGAGAAAGAGCATGATAAGATCATAAAAATCAAATAGTAAGATATTATTAATAGACCAAATGCATTCATCAGCAGTATTAAATTTGTCTGTGCCTCAATAAAAATTAGCAACATTCACTTAAATATTTAAACTACCAGTCTTTTTTAGGATAATAGTGAAAAATAGATATTGTTGTACTTATTTCTTATCAAGTGATATTGTTGTGATTTTTCACAAATATTAAATGATTTCATAATTCCAGAGGAAGATATGAGGACTTCATTTTTCACAGGAAACGTAACTGTCATTAAAATTGGCTACTACAACACTACATGGCAACCCTTGACTATCTTTCATCTCAGTAAAAAGTTGTTGAAAAATAATTTATTATGTAGTTGCTAACAGATGATAAAAAATTCACTTTTGCTAATGGCACAATCAGATTATATTTTATTGCCCAATTTTTATTGGTCCTGATAGAAGATTACTTACATATCTATTTCACCATTCCAGAAACATAGAAAATTATATCTGCTGAAAAAGGACTTACCTAGATCGAATAGATTTTTCTATATTTCAATTGAATGATTTCTAAGACTGAAAAGTAGATGTAGCAACTCTAGTACTTTATAATTCCTCTTAGATATTGTATTCTATTAGGCCGTTTATATAGAAAATATAATTACATTATTCTTAAAACATGAAACAGAGCTAAAATACTCCTGCATTTATAGTAGTCAACATACTACTGCAATTTGAAAAGAACTAGCTTATTGATGGCCTTAACATAATAAAAGCAGAGTCTTTGAAAGATTGACCCTGAAAGGAATGGAGGACAGGAAACAGAAACAGAGCTTCTGATAGTATTTTCTGGTATTTATTTTCCTGGAATCTCCCACTTGTTAGCCACACCATTTCTACCATGCACTCAGGAAAAGCATTGCTACTGAAGCATTCCAGAAAACTCTTGACACACTCAACTTCTTTTACTTTTCTTTAGTATCAGAGAGACCAAGCTGGAACATATAAACACATATTTACTCATTAAATATAAATAAAGAATGCAAATTATAAGTAGCTCATGTTTATAAATTTTACTGGACTGTCTGTTTTCCTATATCTCAGATGTCTTTGGGTAGGGAGAATAATCACCCTAAAGATCTGCATCCTGATCTTTGGTATCACATCTTTGAATGTGTGTTATGGATAGAATTGTGTTCCCTCAAAGTTGTTGAAGTCCTAACTCCCAGTACCTGTGACTGTGGCCTTATTTGGAAACAGGTTCTTTGCAGTTTATCAGATTAAGATAAGGATATTAGATTAAGCCCTAATGCAATATGACTGGCGTCCTAATAGAAAAGGCACATAGGCAAATACATAAGAGAGGGAAAACAATGTGGAGACATTGGGAGAACACCATCTACAAGTCCTGGAACACCTGAGACCACCAGAAGCTGGGGAGAGACATGAAACAGATTCTCCCTCACAGCCCTAGAAGGAATTCACCAGCTGACTACCTCATCTTGGACTTCAGGCCTCCATAATTAGGAGACAAACAAATTTATGTTGATTAAGCCACCCAGTTTGTGGTATTTTGTTATGGCAATCCGAAGACAATACATTTCTATTGTGTGACAAAGGGAATTAATTGCAGATACTGCTACAGAGGCAGTTAAGTTTGCTAATGAGCTAACCTTAAAATAGTGAGATTACACTGGCGTGTTTGGGTGGGCCAACCTAATTACGTGAGTTAGTAAAAATAGAAGAAGGTGGCAGAAAAGGAGATCAGAGACAGGTGATGTGAGAAAGAATTGATTCTCCATTTCTAGCCTTGAAGTTGGAGCAAAGGATGCCACGAACCAAGGACATTGGGCATCAATTTTTAATGAAATCAGTGATAAAAATTAGTCTTCCTGCCAGTATAGACTCTTCCCCAACCCTCTGATACAACACTGGCACTATGGCCTTAAAATATGATTTCTACTTTTCAATAACAATTGATGTAAAATTTGCTTAAGATTTATTCAAGATTTATACAAAGACGAATTATTTTGTTCTACATTGGTTTGTAAATCAGAGTATAATTTTCTGAAATAAATGGAATTGTTTCATTCAATACTGAATGACATAGCATAATTACCTTAAAGGAAAAGAGAAATGAACTAGGGAAAATGACAACAAACTTCTTTAAGAAAAAATATTTTTTTAAAAAAAAGTTATACACACATACTAATGTTTCTACGTAAAACTATTCCTAGCAACATACTGCCTAATATTTCTAAAAGTCTTTTTTTCAAAGATTTATGGCTACAAAAGAACTTATAGCTACAATTCTTATAATTTTGATAAAACTCAATTACAGGTGTTCTTATTTTTCAGTATTGTCATTTCCTTTCATTAATTTGCTCTATATTTATTTTTCTCTCTCTCAACAGTGATGACAATTTGTTTATTTTTCATAGTTTCAGTCTCCTTAACCACAAGTAAAGAAGCTGACAGTGATTGTCTAAAGAAATATTCACCAATCACAACTCTCTTCCTTTTTCCTGTTTAGTTTGAAACTAAAACTATTCAAAGTCCTCCAGCATTTTATTTTCCACAATTGTTCTAGATCACTTGCTTCTAACATCCATACTCATTCACTGTGGTAAATATTCCAGATATTATTTTTTTCAGATATTAGTTTTTTTTTGCCAGAACATACAATATAATCAAAGCTACTATTGTTTCCCCATCGTTTCTATTTAACATTTTTTTATTTCTCACTTTTCATTAAATTTAGAAAACTTTTTAAAACTTTGATCCACTTAATGGCCTGCATTTTTCAATGGCATTTTATTAAACAATAATTAATATAATATCATTATGTTCTTAACAGTAGGAAGAGAATGCCTCACTGCACTGGAAATAATCAGGAATATATAAGCCTCTTGAAAAACAGACTGAAAAAAATTAACATAATTTTTGGGCATTATCTAAGGTCAGATGATATTATGAGAAAAATAGCTTAGGAAGTAGAACATTTTAAAATAAAAATTCCATATAGCCGTTGGGACTTTCAGTTTTAGCTCCTGCATGTAAAGAGCTTGGAAGTGTTACTACTATTCTTACAACAGGAAAAACCAGGAGAAACTGAAAACCAAGGACGTGTTTGTATCCATCAGAGAATGGATTCTCAGGGTCTACTGCCGTCCTGAAATGTGGAGAGACGTGACCTCCAGAGAGACAGAGCTGAGGTTTGCTTACACAGTCAGCCTTATGAGATGACAGGTCGGCCACCTGAAATGTCCTGGATTCCTCACCCAAGGAAACCGTGGGATAAAGGAGTTTGGGATTAACAAATACTTACTACTATATATAAAATAATCAACAAGGACCTACTACATAGCACAGGGAACTCTACTCAGTACTCTGTAATACTCTGTAATAACCTATATGGGAAAAGAATCTGAAAAAGAATAGACATATTTATATGTATAACTGAATCACTTTGCTGTACACCTGAAACTAACACAACATTGTGAACAACTATATTCCAATATAAAATAAAAATTAAAAAGAAAAACTTAAAAAAAAGAACTTGTCTTAACCCACTAAATCTCTTACATAGCAACAGATGAAGAATACAGAAATATGTATAGTTCATTCTTCATAGCATTCACTAAACAAACTATACAGTCTCTATAAAAGAAAAATGTATTAAATATATTCTAGTGCGACTGGCATTTCCTCTTATTATTGCCACCTTTTATGTAACATTGTTTAATTCAAGTGTAAAAATAAATCATTTGCCTTCTGATCTTGCCTTCATTTTGGTGAATATGATTGTATCTAAGAGCCCTTTGAAATAAAACATTATAAAATATTCAAAGGGGTAATCTGTCTTGGCAATAAATGATAGAACTTCCATAACAGTTGCCTATCTCTGATTTTGGCATGAATTTGCATAACATAGAGAAGTGATGCCTCAATAATATTATATAGAAGTATTGTAAGTTTCCCTGAGCTTGTTCACCATTTTGTTCACTACTACAGAAAAGTAAGAGAATAGCAGTGATTCTCCCCAAGATGTGTGGAGATGGGGAGTTTAGTGTGAGAAAGGCAAAATAGTTGCTGATGATCACAGCCTGCTCAGCAAACAGTAAAACCTTGGTCCCAGGAATAATTGGTGCCTAATATGAGTGCCAGTGAAAGAGGACAATCTCGTTTTTACAGAACTGTTGAGTGGATTGCCAAGAACTAGTCACCTCCACTCAAAATTATGAAGTATAATGGATTCTTCAAAGCACTTTGACTATTTCACAAATATTCAGTACTAGATACAATAGCATGTACTCTTCTTTTAGCTATGAAGATACAGCTAGAACTCAGGTCTTCATAAAAGTCTTCTCTCTTCAAGTACACCCAATAGCAAAATGAAAAACTTTGGATAAATGTCACTGACTGGGAAAATTTCAGTTCTTAAAGAATTACAAAGGCAATAAAGCATTCTTAGAGAAAAAGTGGAAACTAATTGCTAGTATAAATAATCCCTTCCTAAAATGGATAATCATTTGAGGAGAGGATATTTTGTTATGGATGCAAAATAAGAATATCTACATGATAAAGTGGGAAGATGGGGTAATTGTGTTCAGTGTAGTAACATTCACAAATTATATTACATTGTGTCAAGAAAATAAATTATGAGATGTGTGGATACATGGACTTGAGAAAGGTAGAGAAATTAGTCAAGACTCTTCTTCTATCACCAACTCAATGACCTGAAGCATTGGTTATATGAAGGTAGATAATTAATTGAAAGGCGTCACAAGATCCCACAAGGTAAACGTGTAAGGCTTTAATGTAAAAATGCAGTGAGCAGGAGACAGAAGGAGTGAGCAAGATTCGTAGATGTCCAGGTGCAGCCGCTGGGTCCTTCCTCAGCCACGCTGGACATGCTTTCACTTACACTATGAAACATCAAGACATGTGAAGGATTGTGGTTTCAGAGGATCTTGGGCAAAAGTATCAAGTGAATTTATTTATTTTAAAAAAATATTTGACTGGTTACTTAGCCAAGCCAGGTGGTGAAACGGGTTAAACCAGGTAGAATTTCTCACTCTGTATATCCCTGAACGATGTACATAGGCTAACCCTTGGTGCCCCAAAGGCACTTTGAACTTCAAACAGCACATTATAAACAACTGGCTAGCCCTTTATATTCTTTATCTAGGCTCTGGGTCAGGGATAGATGTTGAAACATTCCTGTAAAGAGACAAAGTGTGAGAAACCCTCTTACACACCTACACTCTGGTCAGGACTCACCTTCATGCTTACTTACCCTGACACTGGGAACTTTCAACCTCAGCCATAACTCTCTCCAACCCCTAATATTCTCCTAAACTCCAGATGTATTTTTGATAAAGTGCTGGCTAGCCACATTTTTGTAAATTGTGTATATATCACACTGTAAATATGTATACACATACTGTACATTGCATAAAAGCATTTCAAATCTGATGCTCTCAACTATGACATCTTTTACTCAAAATTACTTCTCTCATCTTTCACAGCTTGGACTTGTGACCAGATAAGTATTGTCTTAGTAAGCTCAGGCTGAAATAACAAAACACAACAGATTTGGTGGCTGATAAAACAAGAATGTATTTCCTCACAGTTTTGGAGGCTGGATGGCTGCATTCTGGTGATGGGCCTCTTCCTGGATTGCAGAGCTTACCGGCTTGCTGTGTGCTTACGTGGCCTTTCCTCGGTGGAGAGATTGAGCTCTCTCTCTTGTGTCTTCTTATAAGGACATTAATCCTATCAGATCAGTGGCCCAAATGTATGCCCTCATTTAATTACCTTCCAAAAGCTTCCATCTCCAAATACAGTCACATTGGGGATTAGGGATCCAACATGTGAATTTTGGCGGTGACAGAATTCAGTTCATAGCAAGAATCCTGTATTCAAGAGTTAGCAGTTAATAGATAATTAAATAATTCCAGTGTGCAAGAAACAAGGGAAGGGAGACTGAAGGAAGCAAGGGAAATCCCATGAGTTTCATGTGTTAAAAGTAATTGTTCTGTTTTTTAATTCCATTTGATTCTATATTGCTCAACATTAGTTAACCATTTTCACCACTTTGCTTTCGTGTTCATTCCCTTTATCCATGGGTTGATTTTCTCTTGGTTCTAAGAACCGCCAGCCACTGGCAGTGATGCCACTTGATTCTTTTTGGATGGGTGTCCATGTCCTCTGGCTCTTCTCTGTATTTTGTGGTTGAGACATCTGGCTTCCCCATATATAGTTCTTCATCATTAACCCCTCAAGTTCTCTCTCATTAAGACTCACCATGATTCAACACTGACATTTTAAGTCAGATGATTTTCCAACTAAATAACATAATATTTATTTTAAGACAACATTTTTCTCCAAAACAGCATGCTAATTTTACATAGTGATGAAATTGCTACATGATATATTATTTACCCGCAGATCATATTGTGTCTTATCATATTTAAAAATTTAAGAAATCAGTGTTTAAATACTTTCACAGAGGTTGTTTTTTGGTGAGAAAACTGAGGTGTATTTAAGTCGTAAAATTATGTTAAAATACCTTAAAGTTACAGTACAATTTTTGTGAGCATATCAAGGACTCTGTTAATGAGTTTCGTGGGGAACTCTCATTTCCTTATAGAAAATAAAAGTGCAGTTGGGGAGATAGCTGCCTGTCATTACGTCTGTTGCACCAAGGAAGGACTGATGAGGGAAACTGACTCAACTTCTCAGGATAACAGCAGCATCTGAGTTTAATTGGATGAATAGTGATGCATGAGAAAGAGTTTTCTTCAGACTCAGAAACTTGGATTGGCAATTTTGGTTCACTTGGTTTAATATCCCGCTGTGTTGCTGGGCCTCCCTCTGGACCCTGCATGAGGGCCAGAAGGAGCTTACTCTGGCCAGGCTGCTGCTTGTCTCCAGCTGGGGAAAGAGAATCTCTTGCCCAAGAGACTAACGGTGCTTCTCAGGAGGGCACTGCTTGTGGTGGGATCCCCCTGGCCAATGGACTGTCATCTCTGGGCGAGGAGGGCATCTCAGGCCCAGTGGTCCATCATGGAAGGTGCTTTCCATGCTGGAGTCCTGTTGTCAGGGTGTTTCTGATCAGTTCTTCTTGCCACTACAGCCAGGCTCACTTGGTGTTGCTGGCAACCTTCACATTTGATCTGCAGTGGGAATGAGCTAACCTGGTCCATCTTCTGTTCCTTGTTTGGGGCATCAGGAAATACTGGGCCTTGGCCGCTTTCCTTGGTTGGAAGTGTTTGCAAGATGTCTTGTATCCTTGCTGTCTATCCACTCCTAATATCTCTAACCAGTTTACTTTCCTCTTTCCACATTTCAGAGTTGTATCTTGGTTGTCTCTTGAATTACTTTCTGGGTTTTTATTTGCACTTAGCAGGGAGTAGCAGGGGGAAAGGAGTTTACACTATTCCATCCAGACTGGAAATCCAGTGTAATTTTATAAGGTACCTACATTAGGTCCTGCTAGAACAATCATGTGTTGTACAATTAAGTTTCAGTCTTAAATATGTTTGCAGAAAGAATTTGTTTCCCTGTGAAACATCACATGCAAATCATTATGATTCTAAAAATGGTCATGTACTGGAAACTTTGGAGTAAATGCTATAGAAGGTTTCAAAATAAAAGCAAATGTTCATTTTGCACTGGTGAAAATTATGTTTATTAATACAGGTTCTTATATAACCATCCTTTAGATTTTTACCATGTCTGATGATTCATCATTGTGACATATCACAGCACAGCTGGTTGCCAGGAGTGACATTATAGCAAAGATTTATATAAAATATCCGAAAGTTCTGAAGCTATAATGCTTCCACTCCATGGGTAGCACCATCAATACCCACATTTAGGATAATAGCTCTGGGAGAAAAAAAAAGTTAAAAAAAAAAACCAACTCTGGTAATGAAACTACTTGCTTCTAACATTCCAGCAAATGAAACATGGCTATAAAATTTGTATCCAAAAATATGCATTATCCACATGGAGTCAACATTTGAAAGTTGAAAGTCAATGATTAGCTTGAAGTAAGTCTTGTTTGGAAGGGCAGAAAGTCCATACATATTTTTAGTAACTTAGTAAAGAAGTTTTATTATTTAGTAACTTAGTAAATAAACTCTTTTATTTTAGAATAGTTTTAGGCTTACAGAAAAAATGCAAATATAATGGTAGTAAGTAATTTCAATTTAACTTTATGAATCATTAGATTGCTGCAATTTATTGTGATAAAAACAACCATTTAGTTTTAATTGTGTTTATAATGTAGTAGATGACCAAAAAGTATTAAATTCACGCTGCAAATGGATGTAAGCTTGAATTTAGTGATTATCGCTAGAAATCAGTCAACAAGAATTTTGTGTTCCATTACCTCCAAGTAAAATTTTGATCAGAAGTTTTTTAAAGTATGATTGTATATACGCATGTTGTTACACCCTTGCATTTCCAAAGCCTACTTAAGAAAGCAGACTCAGTTCTTACAATATTTCTAGTTTTTAAGATTTTTCCTTTAATGCCTCCATAATGAATAATATATTAGAGCTTATGAGAGAGAATTTTAGTCCAGAAATTCCACAAGAGGTCTAAAGAAAAAACAGTTGTTTTTATTTTTTCATCAACATAATGTGGATTGAAGAACCAAATGGAATGGTAAGAGTCAGGCAAAAAACCAAGAACAGAATTTTATTTCTGATTTATTTGTATTATTTATTACTTTAATAACTCGTGGTCTCTAACTTTTATTCTAAGGTGTCTTCAGATTAAACTATTCATCATTATATTGCTTTGATTTAGAAGAACTCTGTAGTTGGAAGTAATAATATTTCTGTTTGGTTTTCATTAGTATTTCCAATCTTAATTTTTCTGACTAATTCTTTGCCTGTGCTTGCATGTCTGTGTTTGTATAGGAGCAGAGGAAAATGTAATAGCATCATCCCTATGAGAGTCATTTAATTCTCTAAAATGATCCCCACTTTAAAAAAAAAAAAAAGGTATAACATGCGTTTGTTAAAGTTTACAGAGAATAGTCACAGATTATCTAATTTAATTTCTAAATCTCTCTTCATTTTACGTACGAGAAAACTAGATCTAAGTAGCATGCAATATATTTTTCAAGATCACACGAATATGTAATGACTTCAAGACAAACCTTACAGTGTATACCTGCAAATTCTAGCAAAATTAATAATAATGCTAAGAAAGGGGCCACACTTCTGTGCAGCCAAAGAAGTCCTGGGGCTCCTGATATTAAAGCTGTAGCTGCAGAACAAGCCCACAGATACCGTTGAATGCAAAGGTGGAAATGAGGAAACAAGCAACATTCTGTGGAGAGAAGGGCCAAGGATTTGAGTTCCAACTCCAACTCTGTGACCCTGGTCAAAATAATAAAAATATTTTATCTTCAGCTTTCGTATCAGTAAAAATCACATAACAATTCTGAGCCTACCTAACTCCAGAATGCTACTGGGAAAATCACTGAGAAACAGGTATGCATAAATATAAAATTATGGTTTACAGTAATGTATCTTCAGTATGAGCTCTACAAATATTTCATATCATGATTGACTCCAACTTAAACAAACTTTATACAATCAAATTATTTGAATTTTACATTTAAGAGCACGAGTTTATATCAAGATAAAATTAATGAATCTAATAGTTAAAATTAGAATTCAACATTCTCATGTCAAACATGGCAGTATTTACATGCCTTTAGTTGAATTATTAATTTTTTATTTTAATAAATGTGATTATGTGTATTATAAAACTAAAAACAGTTCAAAATATTTCAATCAAAGCTGAGTAATAAACTTTGAATATGTGCAATGAAAATATTTATTACAAATCTGGCATATATATATTTAGTTTTTCAAGTTCACAGTCAGTTTGTTGTCAAGGGTTTTTCACAGGCAGTGGAGTGTCCTTCTAACTATCTCTTACTATGTTACATTAAGTTGAGCTGCCACCCAACATGATGTTGTGGGTCTATGACATAATATTAAAAATAATAAGGGTATTTTCAATGTTAATTCACTCATAATTAATTTAAAATTAAATAGTTTGATATAACTTGATCAAACATAAAGATAATGAAAATATTAAAATTATATTATTTACAAAAATACCAAAAACATTGGTGCCATTCTGCTTCTGCTTAAGAGGTAGAAAAGCTGCAAGAAAGCATTGCTCCCACCCTAACTGTGAGAAAAAACATCTGATACTCTACAGAATAATAATTTTTCTTGAGCCCATCAGTGTCCTGAGGTCACAAGGCAAAGAGGTGAACGAAATTAAAAAAGGGACAAGCCCCTCCAGAAGAACACTAGGACTGTTGCAGCTTTGACAGAGCACAAGAAATAGAGGTGACCGCAATACAAGCCGGTAAGAAGACCGTTAAAATTTTAGCGAATTCTTACAGGTCATGTGTAAGCTCTCCTGACACTTAAGAATCCCCGGAACCTCCAGACACACAGGAAGTTTACAGTGAATACACAGCAAGCTCTTTTCCGAGGACCTCTGCTGGGTGCTCATGAGACGTCTGGTTAGGGCAGGAGACTTGACATGATTCACGTTGGTGGTGCCTAGCCTGGAAATTCTACCCTCAACAGGTCTATCTCTCACACTGAGCAGAGCTTTAAACCTGGGTGGGTGATGGGCAGGACGCATCTTCCGTCAGAGCCCAGGAAAGTATAACCAGCTTCTGGGGATCAAGTGGAAGAACCTTCTGCCCCTGAAGGAGGGTCAGGCACCTCTCAGCCTCACCGCATGTTTTACCCAGTAAAAAGCAACAGCATCACTTCAGATAAACACACCCTGCCATGTGGGAAGAGTAGAGACAAACCTCTTTAGCCAAAGAAACTGCAGAAAAGTTGCTCACATCCTGATAAAAAGGAAAGTTTTGAAATATAAATACCTACAAATATCCAAAAAGATGTTGTCATGTTCCACTTTAGCCAAACATGACCCAAGTACTTAACTGTATGTCACCAGCAGAAAGTGAGCCAGCTTATGACTCGTTTTTAGAACATTTCTTTTTTTATTTTATTTTTATTTTTTTTATTATTTTTTTTTTCTTTTTGCGGTATGCGGGCCTCTCACTGTTGTGGCCTCTCCCGTTGCGGAGCACAGGCTCCGGACGCGCAGGCCCAGCGGCCATGGCTCACGGGCCCAGCTGCTCCGCGGCATATGGGATCCTCCCAGACCGGGGCACGAACCCGTATCCCCTGCATCGGCAGGCGGACTCTCAACCACTGCGCCACCAGGGAGGCCCCAACATTTCTTTTTTTAAATTTAAAACAAATTTTATTTACTTACTTATTTATTTATTTAACATTATTGGAGTATAATTGCTTTACAATGGTGTGTTAGTTTCTGCTTTATAACAAAGTGAATCAGCTTAGAACATTTCTGGGGAGAAATAAATCATTCCTCTTTCTTAAAACATGATCTTTGATGAAAACACACTGTAATTGGACTTTTCAATAATGTATACAGAGGCAATACACCTCCATCATATAATGTTGGCAGGTTTAATTAAATAGAAATTTCTTTTGTGAAAGACCAGTTTTCAAAATCATCAATGCACTTAGTGACCAGATACAAATAATCACATCTTTTCCCTGATTTCAGTCCCCCTCATGGCTTTCTGAGGGTATAACTGTCGTTTTCAAAATGTGTCAAATGAAAATAGCAAGAGCTAATGATGGTGCTACTTTCTGATGGAGCCAAGTCCGTTTTGCATGTCTGAAAAAAATCAATGTAACCCTAGAATAGAGGTTGTCACGATCTACCTTTTCCAAGTGTCATACCACTTGTGAGGAAATGAAGGAAGGTTTTGCCTTCTGAATACAGGTAATAAGTCCAAAGAGAATTTAATGAAATTCTGGGACAGAAGTCAACAATAGGACAGCTCTGACAGCCATTATTGTTACATAAAATCTGGAGACCGGGTCCTTGTAATTCTGAGTCATTCATGCTACACATTTTACTCTACAATTTAGGGTGTGTCTTTTAAGGAAAGCAATTTAGGGTGTGTCTTATTTTTTTTATTGAGATCATATACTTTATGGAAATAATTAAATGTAGTATATACCTTACATTTCATAAGGATTTATAAGTTGCAGTGTTTTGCATACATTACTGAGGGTTGCTTTATTTTCATAATAGTGCTGTGAGGCTATTCTCACTAACAGTGCAAAATGTGCCTTGTAGATATTAAATGATTTGTATCAGAACACGAGACTTGTAAATGGGGACAGTAGGATGAGTGTTCACTCTGCTTCCTCCTAACCAGCTTCCCAAAATGAATGCTGCACACCTTGATGTGGTGTCTAATGCCTCTGGGATTTGGATAGGCATACAATTGGAGAAAATAGAGCAGGTGATTTATATCAATTATACAATGTAAGTAACAATCCCCATCCTTCTGTTCCAGTGAAAGTCCTTTACCAAAATACTTTCTCTTCTGATGGACTTTGGCTTTGGTTACCTAGGACTAAATATTTGCAACTGTGTTAATGAAGACATCTGAGTTAGATCTTTTGCCAGAATTTTGGCTTTTGAGACCAATCAGGTTAGCACAATGGGCCAGAGAACTTTCCATATGCTATTACTTGCTTTTACATTGCCCCCATTCTTTATATAAACAAATGTAAAATAAGCACGCATCAACAAACAGGCTCTCGTTGAGGATCTAAAATTCTCTTATCCATAAAAAAGGCCCAGGACTTTAATACTTGTAGTTTGTGATAATTTCAGCTTTAAAAAAAATTTACTGTGATATTTGCAGCTATGTTTCAAATGGGTAAAGGTACAAAGATTTTGCTTTCTCTTAAGTGGAAATGAAAAAATAAGATGTCATTTCTGGTTTTTTAATTATTATTTTTCATGTCTGTATTTTAGCAACAGTTTGTATCTTTATTACTAAGTACCTCTGTGAAATACAAACCTTCCTAGAGAGAAGACATCTAAATCAGTATTATTTAGAAATCTTAAAAAAAAAAAAAAACTTTGTCAGGAGAAATTATTTTGTAGAGCTAAGTAAATTTCAATAATGATCTCCTTATAATCAAAACCAATAAAAATTCTACCACAGAATATGATTACTTACAAATTGCTGAATGTGTAAAAAAATCTGCACTTGCTAATTAAAAACATACACATATGCTAGTTAAAAATCGATGTAGAAGTCCACAATCCTTTGCAACACAGCACCACATGACATAAAAATTATTGATAAAAATTGTTATTCTCCAGCTGGATAACCTCAAGCACTTGCAGACTGGTAATGGTCATTGTGGAATTAGGATTAAATAGTCCAAACTGAAAAGCAAATAGAATTTAAAATAACAATTAAAAAATAAAAGAACTATAGCACTAATGATTGTATTTGGCGATAGAAATATGCTGTTCCCAGACTCTAAATGCATGTTATATAAGTATACTAGATTGACCCAAAACAGCTGCGTGCCACATGGAGTTATAGCAATAACCTAAGGACATTATCATGGTGAATGTCCATGCCTAGGGACCTTCAGCAGGGGTGAATTAGCACTGCTGGAAGGGTGTACAATCATGAAATTTACCCACTGGGGATGGGATTTGGAGACATAACTTTTAAAACATTTTAATTACTTTTTAATGAGTAGTTATTATTATCATATTAAACCGTTCAGTTACTATGATAGCTTCTTTTTCTTAGAAGTCGATATAGATGGAAGTAGATGCTTGCTGCAGGCAATAGCTCTGCTGCTAACCTCACGGACACATCTTTCTTGATTTTTTGGTTCCCTGACTGTTCAGGAGAGAGATTGGATCTATAGTTCTAAGTGTAACATATGGAACACATTCACCATTAGCTTCTAAGTCTCTTAATGTCTCCATTTTTGTATTCAAGGTTTTATTCCTGAGGCTTTTTATTCATCTCGAGACATAACTATGATGTCACTTGATTTGTTTTTGTCCTAGTGTTGTTGAAGACTAGAATTTTTTAATGTCTAAATAGATGTGGAAAAAATGTTCTAAAGTATGTCACGTGTTCCCCTGCAAATGCAGAATGGCTACGTAGTGCCTTCTCTGGATTATAAACATTGAAACATACAATGGGCGAGAGTCAAAGTGTTTTTCTTCCTTTTAGGGGACAGGTCTTGCTGTTCGCATTCAGAGGATGGAGCATCTATAGTCTAAGAAAGCAACCATCCATGAGATTAGAGGAAGCCACCTTCCCCTGCAACACATAATAATCAGGAATTTCCCCAATACATGCTGAATTCTGATATTTCGTTTACAATGATTGCCAACTGTCTTTTTTTTTTTTTTTTTTGGTATACTCGCAGGGCTTTTTTAATAGTGAATTACAGAATACAATTCAATTAAGCACAGTTTGTCTGAAAACAACTGGGAAACACCTTTTTTCTTAGCTCAGGAAGCCACCCTTCCTTCTTCCTTTTCCTTTTTCTTTCTTTTCTTTTTCCCTTTATACTAGCTTGTGCCTCCCTTACGATGCTGTTTCTCTTTGAAGAAGGGAAGGTTCTTCTAACTTGTTGAGGGTACTATGCATGTCATTTCTAAAACGGCTTTGGGTTTTCCTTACTAAGTCATTTTCAGAATCTCCTTCTCTCACTCTTCAGGTCCTATCGATGTCGATATCTCTTGTTCTGCACAATTATTCTTGGCCCCATGTCGGTGCGGTGCCACTGCCCGTCCTCTGTGTTCCCGTCCTGGTCCCTCCTTCTTAGATTACCCACGACCTTGATGCTTTTTTTAAATTGCTCATTTTGACATGATTTGTTTTCCTCAACTTTTATTAGGTTCAGGATAGCTTTCCCACCATCAGAAAGCTCTCTATTTTGCTGTTTTTTTATTTAGTGTTGAAAAGTAAGTGACTTCCTTTCTAAACTTTCATGACTGTTTCTCTCTGCTACTTTTATTGGGCCTTTTCATTTTCCTTCCTCTGATTGGCCCCCTCCTGCTCAATTTTGATTTCACTCCCCGTAGATCTCCTTGTTGTGGAGCCCTCCCCAGAAGGCACAGTACCTGCTCAATTTCATGTCCACTCCATGCTTATCAGACACCCCACTGCTGCCCTCTGCTTTATATGGTAGGGATCTGCTAAGCACATCCATGTAGAATTGGTGTAGACCGCCTTGTTGCATATTGTGGTACATAAGATACCTTGACGATTAGTTTTCTCTAAAGACAGAAGATAGGTTTTTAGTTCTCTATTTAATTGCACTGCTTTTATGAAGTGAGTAACAAAGTTTTAAAATCTAAACTGCAGCTGCCAATTCCCATAATCCTTTATCGCCTCATCTCTTCAGCTATGTTTTTGAAGGAGGGGTGGATATTGGATGGTAATCATGCTTTACTCATATTCTTGTTTATCAAGAAGAACATATTTTGAATAAAGTACAAAATCCATTGTTACCTAACTACACTACAATCCAATCCATGAACATTTTTTACTAAGAAATCGTTTCATCATTTGATTTAAGATTTCAGGTTTTGTTTTCCCCAAACTCAAGATTAATTCTGGCTTACATTAATTGCCTCTTTTTAAATGTGAAAACTGGTTTATTGTTAAAATAATTTGAAGAAATTCTGAGTTGGTCTTTTCATAACTTTCCATTTGCTAATCTGTGCTGCTGTTCAGTTATACGTTATACAGTTTTTCCCGAAACTATTTGATCATGTAACCCTTTTCCTCCAAGAATGCCTTGCAAAATAATGCTTTTAGAAAACATTTTGGAAGCATTAATTTCCTAATCTAAAATATATGAATTTAATGTCTTCAAAACAAAAAAGTTAATATTATCTGACATTATTTGCTATAATAGATAATAAACTAAGATTAAATTTGAGTGATTCTTTACTCGTATTTTTAATGCTTTGAAGTTAGATATTTCAAGACTATTTTCGTATAATTAGGGTGTAAATAAGACACATAGTCCTGTGACAATGATGATTTCAGGTTTTATGGTTTAATGCTCAATATATTCCAGGATGATTCCTGGTGCATTTCTGAAATCCATTACAACTTTGTCTATTTCCAGTCATTTGGCACCTTTTTCAACACCTTTTTTTTTTTTTAAAGTTGACGGTTAGGGCTTCCCTGGTGGTGCAGTGGTTGAGAATCTGCCTGCTAATGCAGGGGACACGGGTTCGAGCCCTGGTCTGGGAGGATCCCACATGGCGCGGAGCAACTAGGCCTGTGAGCCACAACTGCTGAGACTACACGTCTGGAGCCTGTGCTCCGTAACAAGAGAGGCCACTATACTGAGAGGCCCACGCACCACGATGAAGAGTGGCCCCCACTTGCCACAACTAGAGAAAGCCCTCGCACAGAAACAAAGACGCAACACAGCAAAAATAAATAAATTAATTAATAAACTCCTACCCCCAACATCTTAAAAAAAAAAAAGTTGACGGTTGGTGTGAATAACAAAGAAAGGGACAAATTTCCTTCTTAAATCATTGGATCACCTTATGAAAGATGGTGGCAAGTTTGGGAGATCAAAATTATTAGCCTTAGTTTCACATTACAAAGCAAATCTCTTCAGTATGTAATCTTTTCTTTTTCACAACCAGGACCAGTCCAGTGGTTTCATATATACATATACATATGAATATATTTATGCTTCATTGCATTTTATTTAATCAGAAAATCCCTATAAACAAATATGTGGTGTAGACATAGAATATTTTTTTGGAAAGAAAACCCTTCAAATTATCCAAGAATAATTTACCCCCCGCATAGTTCTAGTACAGAAATTAATGATGGTACTGCCTGCTGCCATCTGCTCTCTAGATGCCCTGGTGATCCAGTCATAAAGAAAAGTAAGTACTCCTTACCACTGAAAAATTATTTTTAAATGGACATTAAGAAATATTTTTCTTCTTATTCTCTTTTCCAACATCAAATATTCTTGTTATTAAGATAGAAAAAAAGAACTTATATCATAGCAAATGCCTCTATAATACAAGCAGTAGACTCTGGTGATCCGGTGACCTCTCAAATACTAAAAATAAAACATTTTTTTGTGTGTGGTACGCGGGCCTCTCACTGTTGTGGCCTCTCCCGTTGTGGAGCACAGGCTCCAGACGCACAGGCTCAGCAGCCATGGCTCACAGACTTAGCCGCTCTGTGGCATGTGGGATCCTCTGGGACTGGGGCATGAACCCATGTCCCCTGCATCGGCAGGTGGACTCTCAACCGCTGCGCCACCAGGAAAGCCCCATAAAACTTATTTTGATAATTTATCTTTTGTAATTATTTTCTTTGAAATTGTAAATCACACGTGTGGATAGCTTTCAAAATTACGCTGTAAAATATACACCTATGTGATTTTTTATTAAAGCAGCAAAGAATCATGCCTAAAAGTAGAGTCGATAGCTAAAAAAGAAAAGGAAAAAAAAAACAAAAATTAAAAGCAAATTTACTTTCCTGTTTTTTTCTCCTTACAAGAATTTTAAAAATATAAGATAAATAAAATAAGAAGCACATTTCTCTTAACTAGGTCATTTTAAAAGTATAAAGAACAAATAAAAAGCAAAAAACAAATAATGTTTTATTATATAGCTCTATCTCAATAATTCATTTTAGCACTTCTTACATATATACCTATTGATAATATACAGTGGTTGATGAAGTGCGTTGGGTGCTCAGATAGATCAAAGATAACTTTGGTTAATTTTCTTGCTTAGAGGAGTTTCAGCTACTTTACACGTTGTTTAAATATATAGTTTTCCAGTAAGACAACGTTATAGGTACCTGACAAGTAGACTGAACCCTAGCACAGCTCTTTTTACTGTGAGCCTAGTCAATGGACCCCAGTTTATACCAAGAATGATTCTGTACATTATCTGGTATCACCCGCAACCAATTAAAAATTGTGACATTTGTAGACTATGCATAAGGAAGTTGTAGAGGGGGAATCAAACACTTCTTTTTGTATCTGCTCTGTAATAACCTTAAAGTGATTTGCAACATTGTTTCAAACAGAACCTCCCGGTATCTAACGTTTAAGCTCTTCCATCCTCATCGTCCACTGCTGTGCTCTAAGCACCAAATCAGAAGCCAGGTCATGTCCAGTCCTTGCTCTATGCACGTTTCCACCTTCTGCATGGTAATGAGGCCTCTTCCCGAAATGTCTTCTCTGTATTCACCTATCGACCATAAAACTAACATCTTCATCAGGCCTTTTCTGATTGTCCCAATCAGTCAGGGCTTATCTCTCCACTGAACTCCTATGGCACCTGATTCATTCTGATTTATCATGTTTATAACGTTAGGGATTACGTGTTAGTTGTTTGTGTTCACATGAAGGAAAAGGACTGCATTCGTGTCAGCATTACAGTTCCTGTAATAATGAATACATATCACTGAAAAATCTAGAAATATGTTCTGTCCTTAGCCTCTAAGTATACTCCTCACGTGGGTCTCAACAGTAGGTATTTAAGTTGCTGACTGAAGCAGCATATATTCTATCAGTGGTACTGGTGAGAGGTGTCTGTTAGGTGGATATGAGAAATGCCACAACAATCAGTGACAAGCTGCTTTTGTTGTAAGGCTTAAGTAATGTCACTACACTTGCAGCCAATACTTGGATTTCACTCGCTGTACTGTGTTATGAATTTTCTGGATGAGTGTAACTCCTGAAGGAAAAAAGAATATTTATTATGAAATTTGACATCAGTTGTACAACTTTTGGAAGCTAAAAGTGTTTAAATATACAAATAACTTATCATCTAACTTACCCTTAATATATATATATTCAGTGGATCTCAATTTCTGCCTGTCTTTCCTTAATGTAGAATAATGCACATGATAATATTTTAGCACTTGACATAAAGGTTAAAATCATTGATCTGGAATCAGATGGCCTGCATTCAAGTCCTGACACTGTTAGGAGATTTGTGACTTTCAGAAAATTATTCAGCCTCTTTCTCTCGTGTGTGTGTATTTTAATCTATAAAATGGAGATAAAATCAATAACGGAATGCTTCCATTTATATGAAATGCCCAGTACAGGAAAATCTAAAGAGGCAGAAAGCAGATTAGTTGTTGTTTAGTGCTGGGTGCAATGGCGAATTGGGGCAGGGTGAGGAGATACATAAAGGGTACATGGTTTCCTTTTGAGGTGGTAAAAAATATTGTAAAATTAACTGTGGTGATAGTAGTGCAAGTGTATGTGAATACACTGAAAACATTGGCTTGTCCACTTTACATGAGTAAACTCTGGTAAAGTCAAGTCATTACAAAAACAAACATTTCTGTTTATTTCTTTTATTGTGTCTTTGATATCACTTTTTTTTTTACAGGAAAGACATTTGAGTGATATAAGTTAGGTGGACATAATAGATAAATGAGAAAGGATGATGATAGTATAAGCAGATCACAGGAGACTCAGACAACACAGATTTTAAAGGTGGTTGGAGGAATATTGATCTGGTGTTGTTCTTGTTAATGTGCTGTCCTGGGCCTGAACTGTCCTGTGTGGCAGGAAGTAGGCTATGGGGTCAGTGAGGTGTCTTGTCCTACCTTCTCCAGAGATCACAGCTGCTATGACTCTGTGAGGTATGTAGTTTTTCAGATATTCAATGACAAATTACTCTAATTCAAAGTATAAAAACAAAGAATTTTAAATGTATGAAATAATTCCTAAACTTTTTTACTTTTGGTTGATTTTCCATGATTTCTCTTAAAAAGGATTGGGACTGACATATATACACTATTGATACTATGTATAAAATAGATAACTAATGAGAACCTACTGTATAGCACAGGGAACTCTACTCAGTGCTCTGTGGTGACCTAAATGGGAAGGAAATCCAAAAAAGAGGGGATATATGTATACGTATAGCTGATTCACTTTGCTGTACAGTAGAAAGTAACACAACATTGTAAATCAACTATACTCCAAAAAAAAAGAAAAGTCCTTATCCTTTGGCTTAAAAAACAAAAACAAAAAAAAGAAAATTCAAGAATAAACAATTTTGACTCTTGAAAAATGTGCTCTTACCTACGTTATTTCCTCTTCAATTATTTGTGATTTGAAATCAATCAAATCTTCATATTAAGTTAAAAAACAAAAAGGAAGAAAAATAAAAGAAACACATACTTGCTCTCAGTGTATACAGTTTTCAAGGCATCCTTAAAAAATGGATATAATATTGAATCATTTCATTAGATTCTTGACTTGGTAACAGTTGACTGAAGCAATTCCTTTATAAAATCAGATTCCAATAGAGATGTTGGAAGACTATTTTACAGAGATATTTAAAGCTATTTTCTTCCAAAATTTTCACCTGCTATTACTATAAACCTGCTATTACTACAAACCTCTTACTGGGAATATATATATGTGTATATGTGTGTGTGTGTGTGTGTGTGTGTATCTCAAGTCATTCTTACTATTCTTGTTATCTCCTTCTGAGCTATCTCTCATTTGGAAATAATTAGAATTTCATATTTAGAGATTTTAACTCTATACATAGGTATTATTTGTTCAAATATCCTTTTGCTTTAAGATCAAGTCCTCTCAGTTGGAAATTTTCCAGCTTTTTTTTTTTTTTGATTAAGCAAAAATATATTTATTTCCCATGTGTAGCAGATTTGCCCTCCACATGTGAAACAAATATATAACACAAGCTTTCTGTTTGGGGAAGGGCCACAATTTCCTTCCACGTTAAACTATCCACATGTAGCTCATACTCTGGGTAACTGAAAGGAGTCCCATCCTCCCCCCCCACACATCTACCGTGTTCACTGGACACCCCGCTGACTCCCTCCCTCTCTCTCTACTCCTCTGTCCCTCTTGTGGCTCTTTTGTCCCCAGCTGCTATCACTGCTCCTTTCCTGCTTTATTCTACTGAAGGAAGTCAACCTTCTCCTCTTAACCTAAAATATACATTACTAAAGAGTGTCTTAATTTAGCAGACTTTGCTCTGTCTTGAAGACAACACAAGAGAGTTATAGCAGGCGAAATGGTAGTGAAAACAGGTAGCATATGGGCTGTGCCCTGTGCAGGGGCTCCTCGGGGTCTGGCCCCCTTGGCCCCCTCCCTGTCCATCAGGTTGCTGAGAACCACTGCTCTGGACATTGAAATTCCTGCTGACTTTTTTTTTTTTTTTTTTTTTTTTTTTTTTTGCGGTATGCGGGCCTCTCACTGTTGTGGCCTCTCCCGTTGCGGAGCACAGGCTCCGGATGCGCAGGCCCAGCGGCCATGGCTCACGGGCCCAGCCGCTCCGCGGCATATGGGATCCTCCCAGACCGGGGCACGAACCCGTATCCCCTGCATCGGCAGGCGGACTCTCAACCACTGCGCCACCAGGGAGGCCCCTGACTTTTTTTTTATAACCACATAAAGTACATAGACTTGTTTGGGGAGATGTGTTTCTCCAAACAAGGAAATGTCTCATCTAAAAGTCAACTTTGAGATCCACTTTCAGCAATACAAAATGTGGCAGAACCTTTCAAATCACAGTTTTGCTTTAAGGAGGTGAAATCCAGTATTCAATTCTTAAGCAGAGGTAATCAAAAGACCAGAGGTTCCCATGTGTAGAGGTCTGAGTGAGTGGTCCGCTTTTCCTAAGTCAGATCCCAGCTCTAAGCAGTGGCAAGAAAGGCCTGTGGGACGTCACGCCTTCTCAACATTCCAGGGACACATTTCTTCTCTTCACAGGTCATTATCAAGGTAATCTTTATGGTTGTCAGTCTGAGATTGCTCGCCAAAATGCCACTTGAAAGTGATCATATTGGACCAAATCATGTACTTTTTCATTTGAAATAAATTAACTAATAATTTTGAGATCTTAAAGAGATTTTACATGGCTCTAATGCTGTATTTCTCTTCATGGAGAATAGCAGAAAATGCTCATTAAAAAAACAGCAAATTAGATGTGCCTTTAGAAATAAGATTTTATTTCATTTGTCAGTCTTTTTATGTATTTACCTACCTCCTATCTCCATGGTAACTATGCATCTCTGGAGTGAGTATGACAACTTAAAGCTTCTATTCAACTTTTTTCCTCATTGCTTTACTTCTACTAACTTGAAGAAAGTTGGATATTTAAAATATACGCTTCCTGTACCTCTTGTTTGAAACGATGGTAGGACAGTTTTAAAAATCTACATTGTGGTGAGAAAGTAATCTTAGCAGTTAATAATGCTACAGAAATGTAAGTTTGTGTGAGCAAAATATTGCCTAACTTTCAATGGTGTCAAGGTTTGAAAATGGTGTGTTCAGTAACTTGTCATTTCCTGAACACACATTTCTTAAAAAGGATGGATATTTGACATTTTTTCCTAAGTCTCTGCCAAGGATGGACATAGTTTTCTTTTAAACAGCAAGCCTCCTGATATGGAGGAACAGAATGTCAGCACTTAAAGATCTGTAGACAGATCCACTACATCCTAAAAAAGAGGGCTGTGGAATTGCCCTTTGAGAAATCAAGTGTAAACCTAGACGAAAGGCAATATCAAAGAGATACGTAGCATCACCTTAAAGGAAAAAGCAACAGGCGACAACAAAGATAACAGTCAGGCCTTTTTTATCTTTCCAGGATGATGTGAGAATTACCTCATAGATGACAATGAACATATCTAAACTATGAATGTACCTGTCACTGTTGGCGCTCAGTGATCTACGGAAATATCTAGAATGCAAATCAAAGTGGCAACACTGTCGAAGTCCAAGCACCAAGGTCCAGGGTAAAAGAAATGTCTTTTATGTAAGAAGCATGAAGGAACACGTATCTCTTTAAATCCTGATGACATGAAACCTTTACTATTTACAACTAATTTTCATTGATCTTAATCTAGCCTTTCTGAGGTAATGTCGTACAACTGGACTGTTTTTTTTTTTTTTTGGTAGCTTGCAAATCAGGAATGAATTCAACAGTCCACCCAGTTTTATTTCTACCTGCAATTTAAAATACACTGATTCTCCAGTTTAGTGAATCACTCTCTTGAGAAGTTTCAGTTCTCTCTGTGTCATGGATACGCATCACTTCTGGGCACAGAATTTTTAGCTGAATACTGTCAAGCCTGGATATGGGTCAATTCATCAGGAAAAGAAAACGATGAGGGCACCAAACAGTCTTTCTCAGTTTTCTCTCCTTTCTTAAATTATTCTTCAGGTTTGTCCAAACTTAGAGTCGACAAAGGGAAGAAAACATTTGTATCAAGTTGGTTCAAAAGTTGAATGCACTTAATCTCGGGCTTCCCTGGTGGAGCAGTGGTTGAGAGTCTGCCTGCCGATGCAGGGGACATGGGTTCGTGCCCCGGTCCGGGAAGATCCCACATGCCACGGAGCGGCTGGGCTTGTGAGCCATGGCTGCTGAGCGTGCACGTCCGGAGCCTGTGCTCCGCAACGGGAGAGGCCACAACAGTGAGAGGCCCGTGTACCGCAAAAAAAAAAAAAAGATATCTTAGAAAAGACTGTATATTCTATACAGTATCTTGTTTTTACTACAATAAGGCAGTCATAATTTGTTTCAGTGAATATTCTATTCTGGGGTGTTTTAATATTGGGAAAGATTAAGATCTAATTTGTATGATTTATAAAAGATCGTAGTTAAGAGTACAGTAACTCTGTTGCCTGGTAGAAAAATAATTTTTAGCAATGGGGAAAAAAAAGAAAAATAGTCTACAAAATGCCACACTCCCCCGGTGAGACACACCTGGCAACACAATTATATATTCAAATATATCCTAGAAACATATGGTTTCTATCTTTTGGCTTATGCATCTGTTGATCCCTTACATTTTACCTGCAGCTAAGTCTATAAAATCAGTCTTTTGCTTATGAAATTTAGCTTTTTCTCAGCATGTTCTTTTTAATAGGAATTATCATAATTTGTCAGTTCACATATACATTTAGGAAAAACGGAGCCTCAATGAATAGGGAATATCCTATTTTACTGTAGTTAATTTCATCTCATTTATCCCTCTATGATTTACACATAATGTTTTGGTCTTTTTACGGAAAATGTTATAAGCTGTTTACTTTTGTTTGGATGATTACTAGATTGTTTTCCTTCTGCTTTTAATGACTATTCACTTTTGTATGTGTGCATGCAAGACACCAAACATAACATAAAGTATGACCACCTCTGTCTTTCAGAGGACTGCAATATACAGTTCTGTCATCTAAAAAGCATCTTATTTCATGATCACCTTTTCACAAGTTTCAATACATTAATTTATCTGATCTCTAGAGTAGTAATGCACTCTGCATTAAAGTAAGTGTCAAAAAATACTAATATAATGAGGTTAATGATGGTGAATGACAGAGGAGACATTCGATGATGTTCAAACATACTTAAAAAGAAAGGGAAAGTTCTGTTATTTCCAGGGATCCAACCTCACTTAAGCTCCTCAGATGAAGAAGGACACTTGTTTGCAGCCCACCTCTGTGCTCCCACCTCTGCCCCCCCACACCCCCGCCAAGGCTGAGTAGAAACCAGGGTTCACCTCCTGGTGATGCTGCGGGAAACCTGGAGTTAGCAGCACTGCCTTTCTGCGGCAACGCAAGCTTTCCTGCAGTTGGCGAAGATGCTGAGGTCATCTGTGGAATCAGAGTGGCTCCTACCTTCTCCCTGCCTCAATCTCATACGCAGCCCTTCAGTGGCAGAACTTGACTGACACTCCGCTATCAAGGAAAACTGGAAATGTAATTTGGGCGCTTCCAGACTCAGGAAGATTACAGAAGGGAAAACGTGGGGCTGAATATCAATGGGCAATAAGGGGCAGTATGCTTTCTGCATAGTTTCCACAGAATGCCTGTCACAGCAACTTAACTATGTTACCTTTGACACTTTGGTTTGTTGACACTTTCAGCCAAACTCAAGGTTACAAAACAATAATGAAATCAATCAGTTTTAACAGGACTTCCAAAGCTGGTGGCAAACAGGATCAGTGTGGTGTAATGTGGTTTTTTTTTGTGTGTGTGTGGTACACGGGCCTCTCACTGTTGTGGCCTCTCCCGTTGTGGAGCACAGGCTCCGGACGCGCAGGCTCAGCGGCCATGGCTCACGGGCCCAGCCGCTCCGCGGCATGTGGGATCTTCCCGGACCAGGGGCACGAACCCGTGTCCCCTGCATTGGCAGGCGGACTCTCAACCACCGCACCACCAGGGAAGCCCTGTAATGTGTTTTAGATTTGTCTTTATTACAACATTTGAAAAAGTCACCCCAAAAATCATAATTCCTATTTGTATAGTAAGCCAATATAAAACATGAAAGATAGGATTTGACTGATTCCCATCAATGATCTAGTTTCTACCAATAAAAATCACATCATATCATTGCTCTCTTTTAAATTCTCCACTGATGCCTATTACTGTATTATAAAATCTGAAGTCCTTACCACGGTCCACAAGTGCCAGGATGCCTGGATCAGTGCCTAATTTTCAGCTCATACAATCCCTAGCCACCTTCTTGACCCTGTCCTCTGACCTGCTCCCACACAATGAGCTACTTTTTAGGGGCTTTGTCACTCTTTTCAATGCCTACATGCCTCTTTTCTGATTTGGGGCATGGCTGGTCCCGCTCATATATTAAGTTTCAGCTCAAATATACCCCCTCAGAAAGCCATTCCAACCAATCTCACTTCGATTAACCAATTCCACCAACAGAGAGGTTCTCTAGTCAATTATCCAGCTTCATTCTTATAGTGCTCACCATTATCTAACTTACAGTACATTTTTTTTCTCATGCATTTATTGTCTCTCTCTCCTTCCTTACTATGATGTAAGTGCTACAATGGCAACGATTTGTGTCTCTTGATCACTGCTGTTGTAATTGCATCCCGAACAGTTCTTGCTGTAGGCAAACCATAAATAGGGATGAAGAATGGTTAAGGAACCAGTGGATGGTGACCCTCAGCATATGCATACATACGCAAATATTAGGTATTGTGATAGATACTGACAGCTCAATATTCAAATCCATTTTTCCTTCCTTCCTTTCTTAAATCGTTGATTATGGTTGTAAAATCCCTAGCAAAATAACACCTAATTTCCCATACACCTTTGCAGTTAGGTTGGTCATGTTCCAGAGTCCTGACCAATGAGATGTAAGTGGAAATATGTATGTTTCCTCAATTTTTAATCGTGTGTGGTATTAACTAGGGAATTTTCATTTTGTGATAAAGTGCTACCCATTCCTTGCTTTGTTTCTTTTGATAACCTCCTCTCTGCTCCATGGATAGGAGATGGAATGCCATGATATGAGTAATATATGTCCATAGTCTCTCAAAATCTCAATGGCTGAGGGAGACCTAAAATCTCTGCGGTCCTATTTCAGAGCTCAGTGCCTGAGCACACACATCAAGATTCAGTAACACAATGTGAAATGTTCTCTGTTATTGTAGTTGAATAACAAGACCCTCTCTAAACCTTGGAGTGCATGTCCTACAAACTAGGTAACAGTACTCATTCAAAATCCTTACCCCACAACTTTCTTTACCATGGAAATTATAAAACTAAAATAATCACCCTTCTTGGCTCCTTTTTCAAATAAAATTGTCCATGAGAGATGGACCTGGATGAGTAGGTATAAGTGAAGGTTCCTGGGGGTAGGCTTCCTTTCCTATCAAAGATGCAAACATGCATACCACAGGTTAAGCCTTTCTAACTAATTCTTCCAGCCTGAAAAGTGGATGCAACTCCTGGACGTTCAGCATTCATTTTGTGACTAGGAGGACGAATGTCATATGCTCAGGATGGCAGGGCAAAATGATAGAGCCCGGGTCCCTGGTAAAGTTGTTGTTTTGCTGAGCCCTGATGGTTTACTTCATGCAAGAAAACTGTCCTCCCATTATTTGAGCTACTTTATGTTTTGCCTTCTATTATTCACACTGGCACTCAGTCTTAACAGAAACACATTTTATACTAAATATCATGTAGAACAAGAATCAAAAAATGATGATGCCAGGACCAAATCCAGCTGGCCATCTGTATTGGTAAAGTTTTACTGGAACATGAAACACATTTACCTGACATCTTGGATATTTTGAAAATTCCTGAGCTCTCTCACAGGATTGTAAAATTAAAGAGTAAAATACTTGCAAATATAAGCATTTTTAGCCATATAACCTTGGAATAGTCATTATGTCACCAATTAAATGTGATGACTCCTGCTCTTCTAGGTTTCCTAGTCTCTCAATCTGTGATAACAAAAAACCCACTAAATTATTTCCCTTCAGTTTTCTAGGGAAAGTCAGATGGCTGTGGAGAACAAGAGGTATCTGGTAGTTGATGAACTTCACTTGATAACATTTGAAAAACAGTTTGAGAGTGTTGGATGCTTCCAAAGCCTGAAGTTTTTAATTTTCAGCCCTTTATGCCCATTTTGGTGTATATGTTGGGAAGGTAAAAAAGAAGCAAAGATTAAAAAATGGTATATAAATATACAGCAAACTGGAAACAAGACTGTGAGTTTGCAGAAATACTAAACACTGAATCTCCATAGATGGCATCTATTATTGTTTTGAAGTTGGGAATTCTGGCTGTATTACATGTTTACCTTTGCTAGGCTGTCTCCAAAGATGGCCATTATCCATTTCTTCCCTTCTCGCATAGCTTGTAGCTACACATAGAGATGGAGTCCATACCTCCTCCCCTTGATCTTGGACTGGCCTTGTGACTTGTGTTAACCAATTTCCCATGCATTAGAAATTATGATTTGCTGTTTCTGGGCCCATTCTTTAAAAGGCCTACCTGCTTCCCTTTGACAAAAAGCCAACGACAAAGAACAAAATCCAAATACCTATAAACCACCATGCTGTGAGGAAGCCCAAGTTAGCCATGTGGAGAAAAACGGAGAAATGCAACTGACAGCCCAAATCAAGTCCTCAGAAATATGACTCCAATTAAAACATCCTAGTTGGCTCCCAGCCATCTGAACCATCTGGCTAAGGCCCCAGGTCTGAAGAAGTTGAGAGAGCTGTCCATGCTATGACCTGTTCAAATTCCTGACTTCAAGAATCATGAGAAAATACAATGGCTGTTCTTTCAAGTCATTAAGTTTGGGGTATTGTTAACACTGAATAGAGAACTGAAACCCCAGTGATCCGTTGCTTTAAGATACCCTTTGCTTTCTTTAGCACAAATGAAATTGGAATGACTCTCTGAGTGTTGAAATCTCATATCCTGGAGTCTAGTTTCTGCTTCCCTCACAGCCTTCTATAGTTTATCCAAGCCTTAGTGCATTATTTTAAATACATATTTATTCAGATACTTGAAATGCAAATAAAAGTCACAAATCACCTTTGCAAAACAAGTATAGCAAGTTCTCATAATGTTACATTGGTTGACATAATCTTCAGGGCAACACGTATTCATTCCAATTCATTTAGCATTTCTTGAAAACTTACTATAAGTTGGCTCTGGGCAAAAAATCAAAAACAAAACAAAACAAAATAAAAAAGAAAAACTAGATAAGCTATGTTCTATACTTTTACATAGCTCACAACTTGTCGGGGAAAAATACCTTAGTTGCTTATTAAGAGGTAAGATAGTAATAGCTAGAAAGTGTATTGGAAATTTTCAATGCATTTTTTTTCCCATACATGCTGTGTCAAAAGTCTAACTTAAAAGATCTGGCTAAACGTATGCTGAGATTCAAACCAACTGGTCAAGGTGTTTACAACCAGTGTAGACACCTGACCCAGGTCAAATTGATTGGATTCTCACTCTTGTGAAATTTTTATTCAAACTCAGGGACTTTTGTGTATCTCTTGTAAGCTCAAAAATTAGAAGATTTTCAATGCTTGCAAAGGCTGTGTTTGGTCAGGTGCTTTGAGACGTAGAGAAAACTGGTCTTCCAAAAGAAGAAACATGGAAAAAGAGCCAGAAAGATGTACAGACAAAATATCATGTGGATCCTGAGAGAGAGAGAGAAAGAGGACCTGAGAGCTAAAGCTATCTGCCATTCCTGGTTCTGGTCCCTCTTGAGGTCTGAAAATGAATCTGCAAGCTACCCAACATCCTTCTAGCTCATGTCCCTTTTTTTACTTAAACTAGCTTGAGGAAGTTCTCTTTCGTATGCCAAATTTTATGCAAAAAATCACACACAAGGATAATGGAGAAAAGAAGTCTGTTTCTTTTGAACCGTAAGGATTGGGATAAACGTAACCAAGCTCTTGAAGGTGAATTAGGTCATGTAAGAAGATGGAGAAAAACAGAGGATGAAGAGAAGCAGGAGGGGCTCCACGTCCTGCAGCTTTGGGAAATAGAACTGTTCTGAAAAATTGGCTGCAGGTCTGGGGGCAGAGTGGTCAGAGGTGAGGCTGAAAAGGATGACGAAGGCAAATTTGAAATGGATTGTAAAAATCACGCTAATGAATTCAACAAATCCTTACTGGATTTGAGGAGCTGTAGGAAACGTTAAAGGGAATGAAATGACAGAGCATCTTCTATTTTCTTGTGAGCGTAAAGTAAAGGCAACTTTGGAGGTTTTATCACTCTAATTAGTAGATATAATAGCACATGACTTATGGTATGATTATGGGTCTATGTGCTTCTTGTTGTCATTTGCATTCTGGGCACAGAGTGGCTGGCTTAGGATATAATTATGCCATTTCTCATGCAATATGTATAAACCAGGAATACTGCATTTCCTACTCAAAGGCATGGTTGAAGGTCTTATTTATTTTTTTAAGTGACTAAAGGGAATAAAAACCAATCATCTCTGATGCAATAACTTACTTGTGTCAATATGCTAGCCTTCTTGAGCAATGTCTATCTATGTTTCCCTAGTGTGGGTATATTTATAATGTCTATCACTACTTTTTATTTTATTTTAGTAGAAAGAGATGAAAAGGTCTACAGTTTCAAGGACAGACACACACACACACTCACATAATAACTAAGGATGTGATTTTGCTGAAGCACTTATTACCTCATATGTGAGGAGTTATTTGTCACATACTACAACAATGTAGTAAGCCAATGTCTTGCATTTGCATATGGTTCAATGCCCATGATGGATAACCTCATTCTAAACAGCAAACTGAGCAAAAGGCACCATTTATCAAATTCATCATACACTGCATTATCTCCTTTCCTTCTCCCAGTTACTAACTTTATAAAAGGAACAGCAATATTTTTTTGTAAGTCTCAATATTAACCTCAGTATAAATGTCTTCATTAACTGTGGAATAAAAGGTGTTGCAGAGTTCTTGAATCAAATCATGATCTAGTAATGCTGGCCATATCTCTTATACCCTTGGCCAAGGCTCTAGTCTTTTTCAACTTTGTAGTAATGTCAGCAAAAGGACTGCTAAAGAATAGAACTTAGACAGTTTGATTCATCTTAGGCTAATACCATACATTTACGTGAAGATCTATTACAGGTAGAAGTAAATTTCTGCCCCTAATCACACTACAAAGCTGTACTTAGTTCACATAACCCTTTAAAAGAGAAATAATTTTGTTTACTCTGTTCTCTTCTATATTATTTTCTCTCTTGATTTTCCTGTTTACTTCCCCCAACCTTTAAAATTCATTGTTTGTTTATTTATTTATTTATTTATTTATTTATGGCTGTGTTGGGTCTTCATTTCTGTGCGAGGGCTTTCTCTGGTTGTGGTGAGTGGGGGCCACTCTTCATTGCGGTGCGTGGGCCTCTGTCGCGGCCTCTCTTTTTGCAGAGCACAAGCTCCAGACGCGCAGGCTCAGTAGTTGTGGCTCACGGGCCTAGTTACTCCGTAGCATGTGGGATCCTCCCAGACCAGGGCTCGAACCTGTGTCCCCTGCATTGGCAGGAGGATTCTTAACCACTGCACCACCAGGGAAGCCCTAAAATTAATTGTTTTTATAGTTGACTATTTCTATAGTTCCTTAGAGTTTTTTCTTTTATAACATAAAAGTAAACTGGTTGATGATTAACTTATCTTCATTTATAAATGGTTAGGTTTAGTTAAATATATTAATATGAATTTTAAATTTTCTTCAAATAAAAATTAGTTTGTATTTATTTGTGAGCATTCAAGTCTTTGGTTCTTTCTCATTTTGCCATGTTAACAGGCCCATATTCCTCACAGAGAAATTAGTCTTTACCCATCTATCCAGCACAATTTCTATGGGTGCACATTGTTGCTATCCCTTCAATAATGTTACAATATACGTTAAATGATATTTACTATAAGATTCTGAAGTGTAGAAAAACAGTGTTAATACTAAAATTCAAAGCAGCACACATTTTTAAAGCTGTGAGAACATATTTTTTTGTGACGTTGTATTGCAAGATTATTTCAATCACTTTTTTTTCTAACATATTGGTAATTCAAGAAGTTATCCACCTCTATTGGATCTCTAGCTGATTGGGGCAAATTTAAAACTGTCTACAAAAAGTCTTTCTACAAAATAGAAACTGTCTCTTATATTATAGATAATATAAAAGCACTGCCCATATAAACAACAATAATGAATCAAATTCATAATATACCTCAAACTCTGAAGTACAGTAAATAAGAATCTATCCACATATTTTCTTCCCAGACCTCTCATGGGGCATGATAAACACCCAGCAAAGCAAATATAATACAGTACTTAGGACTTATTAAAATTCTCATTGAAATTCACTGATTATCTACAAAAGAATGTATGCTCTAAGAAAGGAAAGTATATTCTAGTTAGACATTATTTGTAAAGTAATGGAAAAATAAAGCAGGCTCTAATTTTAGCATTGATGCCAAGGAACTCTGGATATTTTAATTCCAATGAAGAGGAAATGTGTTATTATTAAAGATATTTGAAACTCCAGTTATGTAAGTTTATTGCTTTACGTTATATAACAATAATACTGTGGCTGACACTGAAAAATATTATAATAATACAAGAGATTATTATAATATCACACTAATAAATGATAGCAATGTGTTGAACACTGAACAAAGCAAAACTTATAGGCATTTTTCTTTCTGTGAAAGGAATTTTTATCCTACACAAAAATAGCAAAATTTAGTATGCTAGATCCTATTCTAATACTGTATATGGTTTACCTCATTTGTTTGTCACAATAACTCATTTGACATGTGAAGAGTTCAAAGTTCAGATGAGTGGTTTGCCTTGAATTCCATATCTAATAAGTGATGCAATCTCAGATCAGTTATAATTAGACAAAGAAGATGGTTCTGCAGACATTTGAAGGAAAAGATGAAACAGTAAAATCAATAAGAATCTTATTTGATATTCAGTTTTATTACCAATCAAATTTGATGATTCTAAATGTCTTAATGGAAAATACTCTTTGTGGAGTAATGAAGGCAAAGAGCTCACTGGATGAGAAGCTTATGTAGGTTGAAGACATTTTCATAGGAACATAGGCTAAAGTATAAACAGAGAGAGATAGAGATTCTAATCAAATGGGGTATAGAGTCCTAAGGGAAAAAATGAATATTGAATAATAATTTTGTTCACGATTGTAGATGTCTAACAGATCAAAATTTTGGCATGTTTAAAATACATGAGGAGTGAGCTGTTTCTGGAAAATGTTTCTTGGTACCAGGAGAGAGGCCCAGTCTTTCATCTGGCTCCCCCTGTCTACTTCTTATTCACTTGGGGTTCCTGCTTCATGGGACGGGAATCCAATCCAGACTGGCTTCTGCCAATCCAGACATTGAATCATGTTTGTGACAGAAAGGAGAGAAGTCAAAACAACTCTTCCTTTGAGCAATTATTATTATTTTTTTTTTAGGAAAGAAAACCAGCCAAGTTCCCATTATGTCTCTTTTAGCTGAAGCTGGTCACATATTTACTCCTAAGATCTATGGGGATCAGTTTCCATGCTGGGTTCAGTCCAATCATGCTATAGTATGTGAAAGATGCTCGGTATCTTGTCTTTTTGAGTTCCACAGAAGCTCACATTGATATAGTTCCTTCTATTTTCTGCAGCTGCTCCATATCCAGAGCTAAATCTTGTGCAGAATATCATACTCTCACTTGGCATCTCCAATCCTACTCCATAAATGCCACACAAAAAACCTCCTCCAGGGCTTCCCTGGTGGCACAGTGGTTGGGAGTCCACCTGCCGATGCAGGAGATACGGGTTCGTGCCCCGATCCGGGAAGATCCCACATGCCGCAGAGCGGCTGGGCCCGTGAGCCATGGCCGCTGAGCCTGCGCGTCTGGAGCCTGTGCTCCGCAACGGGAGAGGCCACAACAGTGAGAGGCCCACGTACTGCAAAAACAACAAAAACAACAAAAACCCTCCTCCAAAAAGTCTCTATCCCATGCTAATTTCCTTATATCCATACCTGTCTTCAACATGCCACCACATACATCTAGACCCTCTGATTGTCAGTTTAGAATCCACTAAACTGTTGCTTGCATGTATCTAAGGAGCCCTCTTATCTGTTGTTTATTAGCAAAGGGGACAAATCTCTCCTTGATTAGCATGACATATATTATACCATTATTTGAGATGCATTATGTCATATCAAGGTGTTTCCACTGTCAAAGGTGACTATATACATTTGATAACATAATTGTTAACTAATACTTCAGTGTAGTTTAGTTTGTTGAGGTTTTTTGGTCACCACGTCTGCAATAACAGGTGCATTTTGATGGAAGAGAAGAGGAAGCACTGATATAAAATGTTCATGACCACTTATAGGATGCAAGCCATCTCAGGCCACTTTGCTGGAGAGCCCTCCACAGCCAAAAGCTCAAATTCATAGGACTTGGCCCTGCATGTAGGTGGGATAGTGACATTTAGGTCTCTTCTGAATAAATTTTGAAAAAAAAAAAAGTCATCATAGGTTTTCCTCTGAAATACTTATTTCACTTCATGTTGGTTGATAACTCTCCAATTCATTCCATTTTACTTTGAATAATGGGTTTCAAAGATCTTCACAATTCTAAAATGAAACACATCTGAGGCTGCCTGGTATGGGGATGAAACATGAAAAGGCTTCTGAAACTTTTGAAATGGAAATGGAAAAAAAAAAAAAAAACACCTGAGCAGATCAAAATGCATTTCATGTTCAAAATTTTCCAAAGAAACAGACTTCCTGAAACTACTTTTCATAAGTTAGTTTTTGGTTTCAATTGGTCAGTATAGGATAATGGAATCAAACATTACAGTGTTTACTGCAGTTTAAAAAAAAAAGGAGCATTACTCTTTTCCAAGCAGTTTTAAAGACTAAAATAATCTGCAGCACCGTTATCTTATATTTGATGTAAAAACACTTTTTATTGTTTAATGATGGAAAGTTAGCTCTCACTGATTGGTTTTTGGAACACCTCTGGATACGTCAGTAATAATGCAAATCATAAAATAAAGTGAAATGCTGAAACCCTGACATTATATTATTGTGATGACTAATTTTATGTATCAACTTGGCTGAACCAAGGTGCCCAGAAATGCGGTCAAATGGAGTTCCTGATGTTTCTGTGAGGGTGTTTTTTGATGAGATTATCATTTAAATTAGTGGACTTTGAATAAAGCAGATGGCCTTCCCTAATGTGGGTAAACTCATCCAATCAGTTCATGGGCTGAATGCAACAAAAGCCTGACCTCCGTGGAGCAAGAAGGAATTCTGCCAGAAGACTGCCTTTGGATTCGAACTGCAGATTTTGCATTTGCCGGCCTCCATAATTGCATGAGTCAATTACTTAAAATAAATCAGTGTGTGTGTGTGTGTGTGTGTGTGTGTGTGTATGTTTTTCCTACTGGTTCTTTTTCTTTGGAAAAACCCTGACTAACACAGTTATATAGGTAGCTTTGGTCTGTACAAGTCAAAAATTAGTAAGTCTTAGAAATTGACATTATTCCCCATATAAAATCAGAATTTAATTGAACTCATTAGTATACAAAGATACTTGAACTAATATAAAATGTTAGATTTTACTTATTGAATTTCTAGGTTTTATAAATACATGAACATGCATTGGGCCGGAAGGAATATAAGTTGCTAAAACTTTTCTGATAAGTCACTTGATAATATGTATCAACATATTATATTAAAAAGTATACTACTGCAAACCTATTAAAATAACCAAAATCTACAACACTGACAACCCCAAATGCTGACAAGGATGTAGAGCGACAGAAACTCTCATTCACTGCTGGTGGGAATGCAAAATGGTGCAGTTACTTTTGAAGACATTTGGGCAGTTTGGCAAAACTAAGCATACTCTTAACATACTATGCAGCATTCTTACACCTTGATGTTTACTCAAAGGAGCTGAAAGCTTATGTCTGTACAAAAAACTGCGCATGGATGTTTAGGCAACTTTATTCATAACTGTCAAAACTTGGAAGCAACCGAGGTGCCCTTCAGTAGGTGGATGGGTACATAAACTTCACTATGGTCAGAATGGGGTATTATTCAGTGCTGAAAAGAAAAGAGCCATCAAGCCGTGAAGAGCCACAGAGGAACCTTAAATGCCAACTACTAAGTGAAAGAAGCCAATCTACCAAGGCTACATACTGTATAATTCCAACTCTATAGCATTCTAGAAAAAGCAGAAATATGAAGACAGTAAAAGAAAAATATCAGTGGTGGCCAGAGGTTTGGGGAAGGAGATCACTATGTAAAAGCAGAGTGGATTTTTAGGGCGGTGAAAATACCCTGTCAAAGCATACAGACTGAAGCTCAGTTTATACCTTGGGAAAATCACTCAACTCCTCTAAGCCTTAGTTCTCTGATTGTTAAATAAAGATTAAAAAGTGGTTCTGCTCCAGCACCCCAGAATGAAACCTGAGAGGCCGGTGTGTAGGTGTGAGTTTGTCTTTTATTAATGTTTTCTATTTTATTTTATTTATGGACTATTACTATGGTAATAACGCTTAGCCTTAGATCTACCTTCTTTCACAAAGTTTTAAGTGTACAGTACGGTATTTGTAACTACAGGCGTGATGTTGTACAGCAAATCTCTAGATCTTAATCATCTTTCATAATAGAAATTTTATACTCCTTGAGTAACACTTTCCCCATTTTCTCCTCCCTCCAGCCTCTAACAAACACTCTTCTGCTTCTAAAATGTCCATATTTAGATTAATGGATAAAGAAAATGTGATACACACACACACACACACACACACACAATGGAATATCATTCAGTCATCAAAAGAGGGAAATCTTGCCATTTGCACAACATGGATGGACCTTGAGGGCATTATGCTAAGTGAAATAAGCAGACATAGAAACATGGTATCATAGGATCTCACTTATATGTGGAATATAAAATACAAACAAACAAACAGACAAACTCATAGATACAGAGAACAGACTAGTGGTTGCCAGAGTGGGGGTGGGGTATGGGCAAAATGGATGAGAGGAGTCAAAAGATACAAACTTCCAATTATACAATGAGTAAGCCATGGGGAGGTAATATACAGCATGGTGACTATAGTTAATAATACTGTTTGTATATCTGAAAGTTGGTATGAGAGTAGACCTTAAAATTTCTCGCCACAAGAAAAACAATTATAACTAGGGGTGGTGACAGATGTTCTCTAGACTTACTGTGGTGGTCATTTTGCAACACAGACAAACATCAAATCATTATGTTGTACACCTGAAATTAATATAATGTTATATGTCTATTATGTCTCAGTAAAACATTAAAAATGAAAACACAACAGAAAATCAATCTCAGTGATAAAATCTTTTTGCCACCACATTGTTTCCCTAGTGTCATTCCATTTTTCTGCTCACCTTAAAGCAAACCTATTAAAATGTTGCTTGATGCTATTCTTTCTAGTTTTTCTTATCTTTCATTCAGTTGTGTCTAACTCCCATCCTTGCTGACCAAAATCTGCATGCCATAGTTATTATCAATAAACCTACTTCCAAATGCAATGCCTACATTTTTTCCTTAGGAGTGACTCTTCCATTTCCTTACCTCTTTAACTACAGTTCACAAGGCTCCACACTTTCTTGAAATCTTATTTTGTTGGGTTTCTTTGGATGCCATGGTCTCCTGGATACTTTCTCTGCTCTACATTTTCTCCATATTCTACCTTCCTTCTACAGACTGTAATTACTGAAGATCCTAAGGGCTCTGTCATGGATACGTCCTCCTTCTCTCCTGACTTCATTCTATGTGACCACATGCATTCTTATATTTAAAACATGCCATTTATATTCTGGAAGAGAAGAACAAATCTGACTCCATATTAGATCTATTCCTTTAGCTCTAACCTTTGTGCTCCATTGCCTGCACTTAGTCATGCTGGCTGTGCACCTTTGTAAAAGAATGTTGCCTATAGTTTAAAATATACAGGGTACCTATTCTCAGGGCTCTGCCTTCCAGGCTTGACCTTTAAAGGTGTAACACTTTTCATTCACATAGAGATAAAAAGTTGCAGAACAGAAAATAACATCTGTCTTGCTGGAGGTTAACAGGAACATTGTAACCAGACCTAAGTAGAGCTGCAAGAACAAAGAATTATCACATCCTCTCCAGGACCTGGCAGACTCCAAGAAGTTGGCAACAACCAGTCATAGCCCATCCCCTTTTAGTATAAAAGAAGCCTGAATTCTAACCCGGGTAAGGTGGTTCTTTGGGACACTAGTCTGTTATCTTCTCAGTCTGTTGGCTTTCCTATTAAAGTTGCTATTCCTTACCTCAAGACCTTGTCTCTTGATTTATTGGCCTGTCATTCTGAAAGCCGTAGGAGCTTAGACTCAGTAACACGTTCTCTGTTCCAATGACTCTTCTGAGTTTCAGACTAAGGTTTGCCACTGACCCCTCAACATTCACCTTGTATGTTTCAAAACCACTGCAAATATAAAATGCCCCAAAGGCACATCTTTATGGTTCTCCTCCCATCTCCAGTGTGCTCCAATTCAACAAAACGCACTACTTGCTGTATTTTTTATTTTTATGTCTTCATTTTTTAATTAATTAAGTAAAAAACTTGGGAGTCATTCTTTTTTTTTTTTTTTTTTTTTTTTTGCGGTATGCGGGCCTCTCACTGTTGTGGTCTCTCCTGTTGCGGAGCACAGGCTCCGGACGCGCAGGCTCAGCGGCCATGGCTCACGGGCCCAGCCTCTCCATGCCATGTGGGATCCTCCCGGACCAGGGCACGAACCCACGTCCCCTGCATCGGCAGGCGGACTCTCAACCACTGCGCCTCCAGGGAAGCCCCGGGAGTTATTCTTGATTTCATCTCTCTGAGCACATCCAAACCCATTGCTAAAACTTGCAAAGTTCTCTTTATAAATATGTATAACAATTTTCCACTTTGTTTCATCTCTATTACCACCACTGAATGTCAAAACACCTGCATTTATCACTTAGTTTATAAAGATAAGATATGTCTTTATCCCTTGTATAACATTACAACCTTACTCCATAGTGTGATCTTTTAAAAATGCATAATTAATCACATTACTTCTCTCTTTGAAACTCATCAAAGGATTTCCAATTCGTGTTAGATTTAATTCAGAATCTTTAGAGTAGCTGAGGCCCTGAAAGATCTTAACTTTTAGATTTCCAAGTTCATTTCTGCAATGCTTCTTTATTGCTATTCATATTTTGCATTTTCACTTCACTATCACTTCCTCAGAGAGGTTTGCCTTTATATAGTCTAAATTTCCCTTAATTTATGTTAGCATTTCTCAACCTCAACACTATGGCCAGTTTGGGCTGGATAATACTTTTTTGTGGTGGGACCTTCCTGTGCATTGTTTAAAAGCATGCCAGGCCTTTCTCCACTAGAGGGCAGTAGCATTCCCACACCCCTATCCCAGTTGTGACAGTCAAACTGTCCCTGGAAATCGCTGAGTCTTTGCCAGCCAAATCACCCTTGCTTTAGAACCACTGATTTAGATATTTAGCAGCATGTATATTTCTTTTTCTAAAAATATTGCAAAATTTTTTGGTTTATATTAGCATTTGATAATTGACTAGATTCTGTGCTGCTACGTTTCATAAAAGTATGGACAATATTTTGTTTGTTCTTCATGATATACCTAGTACAATGTCTCACACATAGAGACACCACCTAAAATTATTTTTAGTAAATGAATAAAGAGAAATAACATCATTCCCTGAGAATTAAACTGGACTATAAACCCAAAATATTACAAACCTGATCTGTGCAAAGTTAACTGAGAATCTACTCCCAGCAAATAAACAAAAGTAGTAACAATATTGATTTAATTAACACATATTAACAGAAGACTGTGCAGAGCAGATTAAGAGCTGTGCAGCTAAAGAAAAAATTGAGAAACTGAAACAGCATTTGTCCAGAATTGAATATGTTCTTGTCAAAATAATTAAATTGAAAGTTATAATTTTCTACTTGTTCACAGCAAGAAATATATTTCAAATGGATACAGATTTATTTCATTTATTTCATGATTTCATTAAATTCTAAATTTAAACTATGACTAAATGGTAAAGAGCCACGTGACTTGATGTTACTATACACTAATATGTGTTGAATATTTTGATGTATGCAAGTAAATACCATAGTACATACATGTTTGTTTTGATAACGGAAAAATACTGAGAATACTAAAGAATTTGATATCATTTTACATTATTAAAATGTTTAAAAGCATATGGCATGTAAAAGAGCATCATTTTGACATATCAATATAGAAATGCTAACAATAACATATCAGCATTGTATGATCTATAGCTTTAATTGATATTTCAGTTGTACTCAATTCCATTTCCCTTCCTCACTGCAAGTGATTTACTCAGTCTAATCACTTCTTATATTCATGAGGTCTGTAGAAGGTTGTCAAACATCCAGAGTCAATAAAAAGAGGCAAGAAATATTTTCCTTGCTAAAGGGATACAAGACCTTTAAAGAGTTCAATTTTTCAGTTCCAGATATGATTGTTCTATTTCATATTTTAATGGGATTGCAGATCATTTTTATTCTATGAAGACAGTGCACTTGTCCATAATTTTCTATATTTTCTTCAGTTAACAGAAACCTATCTTTAATGTCTCAAATAGCTCTGTTTATGAATTAACTATGCAGTTTTCTGACCAAATAGAGAGTATTATTATTAACTAAATATTTTTCACCATTTTATTTTTCTTAATTAAAAAAAAACTAGTCAAATGTGTCAGAAAACCAAAAATTATAGAAAAAAACTTTGATTCACATTTGAATTTTGATAATGCTTGTGATTACAAGGGCCAAACCCTTCTTGCCCCAAATAAATAACAAACATGGTAAATTGTAAATCTGCTTGAGATTTACAATAGGAAACCTTACTGTCATAATAATGTTGTGATGCCACACTGTTTTCCAGTACATTTTGAATATATGTGATTGTGATAAAATAGCCCTAGTTATTTTTTGATATTCTTTCTAGTACTAAACAGAATGTGGCATACACAGCATCAATATAAATTTTAATAAGTTACCTCCACTAATATATAAGAAGAGTTTTATTGAGGAAATCGTGTCATGAGTCTGGAACTGTCCAATTACATAATGATTTGTGACTAAATATACACCATCAGTCCTATCTCTCACTCTTTTGCTTTATCATTTCACCTTATTTTTATGGTTACAATCATATATATATAATAATTTACCTTGGAGCCTGGGAAGGGAAGAGTTAGCAGCAGGTCTGTAGAATGGCTGCTGACTCCTCCAATTTGTGCACTTTTTGCCCCAAAACCAGATGTTCTGTAAACATGTTATAGGAAGTGAGTGGCTGGGTTATAACTGTGAAAACTGTAGACACATCTCTGTGCTTAATTCTCTCATATAAATGCTTTTAAGAAGATTTGCCTGTCTAGTCTAGACTGGTTATTAGAAATTACTTTGAAATTTATGGATTTAAGGGGCACCACTGTCAGGAGAATGGGCTGTTAATCACATAGAATTTGTAGCTCTATAACAACCAAGTGATAAAAACAGAAATACTCCAAAACTAAGTGGCTTCCTTGTACCAATCCCTACTATATGCATTTTGAATTTTCTCTCATCACTCTGAAAAAGGGACTTTTGAAAGCTGCAGCTGAAAAATTCAGGTGTGATGCCTCACTTGTCTTTACAATCATTAGTCAGTCTTTTTGTTGGGTAAGACCTGTAGTTCCATGTGAGTCTGTCAGACAATATGGCCCTTTGTAGTAGTACAAAAAAATTTTTGAATGCTAATCTAAGAACATCACAAGAGAAAAGATATACATAGGTGACAGAGATAGATATTTGATTTATAGATGCATGGGGCTTTCATTTTTAATAAGCTGTAATGTTATGACACCAACAACCAATAATATGGCCTCTTATGGTTCAAGAATAATCTCTCTTTTTGGCAATTGGGAAAAGGAAAGTTAGATCTTCTTGTGGTTCCTTGTTTTTTACCTTTTAATTTATGCCTTGATATTCTTGATGGTTTCTAGGTTTGGAGTCTATTGTCAAGCACAATTATTTCACATAGTAATGAATAGTAGCCTTTCTTTAGCTCCATTCACTAAGCTTACCCTACACCATTATGTGCTATTAAATGGTTATCCAGCATTTCAGATGCAACAATAATCACATGTCGGTAGGAAACATGAAAATACTGTTTAGCAGAGGAGAAAAATAATGACATTTTCCAGCTGTGCTAGCACTTTTCTGTAAATTATTGAGTTTTATTTGACTTCTTAATATTCCTGAATTAAACGCTGTCAATATGAACAAACAGACCCTCATCTTTAGCAATAATAAACTCAAAGAAAAAAGAGCTTTTCAAAGTCATCTGGAAAGAAAGTGTAAGTGTTTCTGTTTGAGTAGGTAATTATTTCCTTACACTCAATTGTATAAAATAAATTTTTAAAAAATTATCTTATCCGTCTGCCCTCTCCAGCTGTTCTTCTTGGTCAATAAAAATAGTAAAGCAGATTTTAGCCAAAATATGTGCCATTTACTAAAACATATTAAAATGAAATTCTCCCGGTGAGGAAAAATGAAAAAAAAAAATGTGTTTGCAATTAGATACAGAGTCCAGCCTCCACCTCTTGGACATTTGCAATCTACAGCCACGTTCCCACCAAAGCCACACACTCCCTGTGCTGTTCCCAGCTAATGACTGACCACAAGGGGAATGACACACCTGAGCCATTTCCAGCCATAAAGGACCCCCCTAATGGGCAACCTTTGCTCAAGGGCTTCCCATCGGTCTGTCCTTGGAGACTTTCCCAGAACCATACCCCAGTCTGAAGTTCTCCCTGTGTAGTTCTCTTTCCTTTTCCTCTTTCAGGCGTGTCAAACCTTCATGGTCCAATGGTTTCTCTTACTCTCTCTCCTTATTGCTCTTCACAGACATTCCTCACAATAAATTTCATGCCCTTCTAACTCTTCCCTGGCATTTGCTTTCCAGAGACCCTGAACTTGAATGTTTGGAGCTAGGAATGGTCCAAGAAAGTAAAGGCCTGAGAAAAGCAGTGACTCATATTGGGCAGAGATGATAATAGAGGAAGACGACAAAGATTCAGCATGGTGGGAGTTCTGGAGTGGACAAGCTATCTGAGACCAGAAACTCTGCTAGCGGAATTAGGTTCCACAGGAACGCACTGGTGAAGGCCCACAGATTCACTGAGAAGTTCAATGGTGTTGGCTTTCATCTGCCAGCAGGAAGGATGGTCACAGAGTCAGTGTGTTGACAGTAATGAAGGTTACAGGGCCCACAGAGCAGTAGAGACCAGGTAGTGGGGTTTAGCTATTAGAAGCCAATGGCTCACAATTATTGCCGCATCGAGCAAGGTCAAAAGAGCAGCCAAGGGGTATGGCCCAGTAAGAGCTGTGGAAATGGTTACTAGAACATCGCTTCACCAGAGGTGAAACAGAAAGGCAGTCAATAGAGATGGTGCTTAACATCTATGATCAAATTAAGGCAAGAATGGAGGAGACTGAGGGTGTCACCTTAATAAAAAGTCTTGATCCCTTGATTGGTGCAGGAATCTGAGCCAGATTTCAAATGTGGCACTCCCTCGCAGAAGACGTGGCTCTGTACCCAAAAGAAAGGATCTTGCAAAATCACAGTAAATATATACTGTAAAGATTCCCTATCAAGTAGTTTCAAGGAGTATGCTTAATTCGGGTAAGAAAAAGATGCTGTCCATATTTACACTTTTATCCAACCGCCTAGGGTCTAGTTGTAGACACTAATGTCTAAGTGTATAATTTAAGAGTGTAACATACTAGAATTCCAAATGTACTTGGAATTAGCCAGGAACCCTTCTCAGTGTGTTGGTGTGGGCTTTAAAGAATAACTATAAGTTCACTAAGTAAATATGAGGTGAATGAGGTCTCTAGAGATACTGTGGTGGTGACATTTTGAATTTAAAAATGGCTTCTGGAGATAATTCATTTTTGGAAATATTATTTTAGTTTTGAAATCAGGACTGAAATACATTTTGAATAAGAAAAAAATGTAGGATACTTTATGAACACAAAA